>NC_132899.1:30864172-31464172 GCF_030463535.1 Salminus brasiliensis | reverse complement strand
CACACTTTTTAAGCCTACCAGTCGTGATCAGGGTCTCTGTATGATGGGTGGGAGGGGGTGTTTAGGATGATTCTAAAGGCCTGTGACTGACAGGGGCTTGAAATTATTTTTCTTTTGCTACTGTGGACTGCACCTTCAGAAGGTAGAATAGGAGGGCGGACTCTACAGTATTTTGGCTTTGATTCTGGGTTGGATTTTCTGTCTTCAGTGCATTGCGTTGGTGTGCATTTGTACGAAGCCCATAAATTTCTGAACAGAGATTTCTGAACAGACCTCATTTAGTGGTCGGTTTTGAAAAATGGCGCAGTAGAAAATGGATTTTTCATATGTTCACACATCACTGCTTCACTTTATACGTAAATGTAAACTGATTGGCGAATAAAGAGTTTATCAATCTGTACTTACTGAACCCTTCAAAGAGCAAAATGGTAAAAAACAATGCAGCACCAAGACACAACCAACTGACTGTTTGACTGGGCTTGAACTAAAGCAATTAGCTCTGGCAACTGTGACCTTAGTTAAATGTGAGATTCTGTAGAAACGCGCTTCAGTTGTAAAATAACTCATAGAAAAAAAAAACTGCATTCATCCTTTGATAAAGTGCAGAATATAAATTGGAATTTATAGTTAACGCTCTGGACCAGCATCTTCGCGTTAGGGTGATCTTTTTCATCTCTGTGCTGAGATGCTTTTATGAAACCAGTCAGACCGAGTCAAACCCGTATCTGAATGACGTTGAGATCAAATCAAGACTGAAACCTTTAAAAAAAAAATCAAGGCCTCGCCGAGACCAAGCCTAGTTGGATTACCTCCTCCAGTCCAAGTTTCACAATTCACATTGCTGTTTAAAAGTGATCTATACACCTAGATTAGACCTGTTTGACTAGAAATACTACAACCAGAAAAAAGTACAAATACTACAGAGTCCAAGAATGGTCTAAATACAAATATTACAGGTCTGAGTACAAATAGTGAAGAGTTTGAGAAAGGCTTGAGAATAAATACTACAGAGTCCAATAAAAAGGTTGAGGCCAAATACTACAGTCTTAGAAAGAGTCCAAAAAAGACTTGAGTAAAAAAACTATCTAAGTCCAAGAAAGGTCTAAATACAAAAAGTAAAGAGTCTAAGAAAAGTTTGGGTATAAATACTACACTCAGAGAAAAGCTCGGGTACAAATACTACAAAGAAAAGGTTGAGGCCAAAGCAGGTGGAGTACTACTGTGCTAGTTGGCAGTGGCTTTTAATGGTTAATTGGATGCATTTATGGTGCATTTATGACATTTATGAGTGTCAAAATGATATAGAGTCTTATTTATCATTTCAGGAATTTTGAAAAGAGCACGGAATCACATTAGTAGGGTTTATGCCGGCATAAACTAATTGAATGCAGTGTCTCAAAAGCACTATAAAAGTACGTCTTTGTTACCTAGTGAAGCACGCATCACTTTAGCCCATTTTCCACTTAAGGTCCTGGAGGAGGTTTAGCCAGGTCTGCACTGTTTACAGCAGCTAGTATTAAAACTTAGCAGCAAAATAGAAGGTTTAGAAAGCAGGAAGCCCAAGGTTATTTCTGGGAGCCGTAAAAGACTATTTTATTTCTCCCATGAGGACCACCATCTGTAAGCATTCTCTCTCCAGACCTGTGACGTTTTCACCTCAGTGTCCGCTGACAGGGCAGATATGATGCAGTGTAGTTTCATTATTCCCACCAGTGGTCTGAGGAAGGGTGGCGAGTGTAAGTGTGAAAATAGCACTTTTTTTTTTACAATCAGCCAATTATGGACACCGACCCTCAATACTCTCCAAACTTTCTGCTCACTAACAAGGTGTAACAAGGTAACGCTAGTGCTGCTTTGGATGACCTAGCAATGGTGTTCATTATCTTCATAGTTTTAGTCTTTTGATGGAAGTATCTTTTAAAGCTTAGCCATATTTTAGTCATTCTCTCTTGTGATACTGTCTTTAGGTGTAGTTTTTGTGCGAGCCAGCCAGCCAACAGGCTAGCATGTTGTGGATTTCTCCAGTGTTTTCATGAAAAAGCAACATATAAAGTGAAGGAAGTTGCCTGAATAGCTATAAAGAGCTTTAAACTGTAGTATGGGATAATACCATTAATAAATAATAATAAATGATAATACCACACTGCAAGCATCAATGCTTGTATATCATAACTATTAACAGCATAGTGGCACTAATGCAAATTCTTTGTCATTATTTTGCTGACAAGATGAACACTAACCAGCTAGTAGGTCATCTCTGTGATTCTGGCTTTGGCTACTAGGATATCTCTGAGGTTCTGGCTTTTAGGATAATCCTGAGGTTCTAATGTTGGCTTTTAGGATAATCTTGAAGTTCTGGCGTTGGATAGTATAATAACCATGTGGTTTGGGCTTTGGCTTGTAAGATAATCTTGAGATTCTGGCTTTGGCTAGTATGACAACTGTGTGGTTTATGCTTTGGTTAATAGGATAACCCTGAAGTCCCGGCTTTGGCCTTTAGGGTAACCCTGAGGTTCTGGCTTTGGCCACTATAATAAGCATGTGGATTGGGCTTTGGCTAGTAAGATAACCCTGAGATTCTGGCATTGGCTACTATAATAAGCATGTGGATTGGGCTTTGGCTGGTAAGATAACCCTCAGGTTCTGGCTTTGGCTTTTAGGAGAACTCTGAGGTTCTGGTTTTGCTTTTAAGAAAACCTTGAGGTTCTGGCTTTGGGTAGTAGAACAACACTGAGGTTCTGGCGTTGGCTTTTAAGAAAACCTTTAGGTTCTGGCTTTGGCTAGTACAATAATTTGGATAGTATAATACCCTAGTTGGTAATGCCTGTGGCTGTGGATTTGCTTGGTTGTGTACGTGCTAAGTAAGCGCATAGCTGCTTGCTCTGTGCTTTACTTATGGCCGGTCAAAATTCCAGGCGTGTCTGAGTGTAATCAAACCACTTCCAATATCAATTAATTCACTTGCATTTAATTAATGTACCTTGAGTGTAGGAACTCATTATGTGCATATCTTCATTCGTCATATCTGAAACTTTTAAATGAGTTCGGTGAAGTCGAATCACTTAAGAGGACGCCTAACGTGATTATCTTTATTAGAGTTCAACTTTCATCTTGAGGTCGAGGTCAGATGCTTTTGCTGGGCTTGGCTTTTAAACAAACATGGCTTTGCTCTCAGAAGCAACTGATCCTTTCAATAAAACCGATTTCCATTCCTTGCAGTGTGGATCAGCAATAATATGGCCCAAACGAGCCGGGATGGGGTCTGTGCTCTTGTTTTCCCTAGGGTGCGACTCTTGTGCGCGCCTGATGCGTCATCCCAAGACTGAAAAACAGCTAAGAAGTGGCAGAGTATCAGCCAAGGGGACGGACATGCTCATCTGATGTCACATCGGTTGAGCACTCATGTGTATTTGACAGGCGCCTCTGCCGGAGAGAGCCTAGCTGGACGCACTAGCCAACAGCTGGGAGCAGCACCAGATGGTCTCCCTCTCGCTTCCCCGTCCCTCCCACTTTATATTTCACTCTCCATTTATTTATGTTTATTCCGTCTTCATGGTGTGGATTTCAATTATTCAAATCGAGCTTGTACGCCCCTCACTTAACAATTAAATCTGCTGTGGATTGCGAATGCAGAGCTGGGTAGTTGAATTTCACGGGCCTTTGTTTCCGGAGTCTAAAGCTGCTGTACAGTTCTGCAATTTTATTTGGCAGACTCAGATAAAGACTAGTTATGGACTAAAAATGTCTTTCAATGGAAATCCCCCATTGGGGTGGAAGATGCGTTGTGACCCTGTTCTTCTGGCTTTGGCTAGTAGGATAAATCTGAGGTTCTGGCTTTGGCTATTAGGATAACCACATAGTTTCGGCTTTGGCTAGTAAGATAACCCTGAAGTTTAGGTTTTTGCTTTTAGGATAAACCTGAGGTTTTGTCTTTGGCTACTATAATAACCCTGTGCTTGGACTTTGGCTAGTAGGATAACCATTTGGTTTGGGCTTTGGCTAGTATAGTAACCATGTGGTTTGGGCTTTGTCTAGTAGGATATCCATGTGGTTTAGGCTTTGGCTAGTAGGATATCCATGTGGTTTAGGCTTTGGCTAGAATAATTGTCCTTGCTTTGGGTAAGTAGGATAACCATGTGTTTCTCGTTTTGGCTATTGGGATAACCCTGTGGTTTTGACTTTGGCTTGTGGGTTGGCCTTGTGATCGAGCCTCGGTTAGTACAATTGTTTAGAAATTTTACTATTTTTACAGACTCTGTGGTCTGTAAAAGTAATATGAAACTCACATTGGTCTTTGGCTAGTAAAAGTACCCTGAAATTGGAATTTAGTTGGGATTTAGTAAAATGGCTTGTGGAGTGTTTTAAGACTCAAGGATGACCTTGGTCTTCCGTGGGCTTTAACTTGATCAATGGGTCTTGGCTAGTATAATCTGTGATTGACCTTTGGTTATTAGCATTGACTTTGTCTTGCTGGGAAGGACCTGTGGGTTGGGCTGTGCTCAGTAGGATTTCCCCGTCATTGGACTGTGGATAGTTAAATGACTTGTCAATGTGGTCTTGCTTGTCGGGTTGCTGTGTGTTTGAGCCTAGGCTGGTAAGACTCCCCCAGAGTTTTGGGGGATGGCCTGTGGTTATGGCTTTGAGTGGTAAGCTATCCCTGTCTTTGGGCTTTGGCCAAAACAATGACCCTCTTCATGGATTCTGGCTAGTGTAATTACCAGTGATTTATGGTTTGGCTTGTTTCGGCTAGTACGCTTGTCCTGTATTTAAATGGCTAGTGTGAAATCCCTGTGTTGGGATGAAGTGTTCCATGACTTTGCAGTGCCTTTCCAACATCTTGCCATGTCAACATCTCCCATGAGCCCGTCCCACAAAAGACTGGGCCAACATCTCCTTCCATTCTGGCCTTTTCAACGTTAATGCTCCTTGACCAGGTAACGCACTGATGTGCCGGCATGTGACATGCTGATTAGGCAAAAGTTTAGTTGTGTTCTCCTCTGCTCATCACTTTCTTCATGTCCAACCTCTTCCTGTCCACCCCCATGTTCCTCACATCTTCCTTCTGTCTGCTCCAATCTCCCGGCTCCCAGCTCACCTCCGGAACACGCAGGCGGGCTGAGCTGACCGCTCATTCAGGCCTGTCCATCTAATGAGGTCATCTTACTCAAGCAGAGTTGAAGCCACATTCCCAACTAAGTTTGCTCTTTCTTAGGCACACTGTTCATACACACTCACAGACCCACTGTGGTAGGGATGGTGTAGTATATCCGTCTGCTTCTGGAATCATCTGGGATGATTCTGGGATTCAAGAATTGACCAACACACATGGGAATGCAGACTTTTTCCTTACATTTTAGCACCCAGTTTTTCTTACAATTTTTTTTAACCTCTAAGGCAAAGCCTGGCCGGCCTCGGGCCTTCTCCCCGGCCTGCTCTGTTTCCGAGGCTAAAAATAACCAACAAAGGGAGCGGAGGATGAATTATGGATAAAGGGTTCGGTGCTTTCTTTTTATGTCACCCCGGTCCCTCAGTCACGACAAGTATGACACAGGCCAGCAGCCCAGATGACCCACCAGCAGCCACAAACTCTCCAAAGCTGTGTTTTAGGAACGTGAGCAGATGTGGCGTGACAAAAATAAAGCAGAGTAGAGGTTAGGAACAGTACAAGGTTACCCTCATTAGGTGGCTGGACCTTCATTTGGACCTGATGACAACAGATGTTCATTGGGGCTTCGGGAGGTGCATTTGTTTGTCATTAGATATTTGTAGAAGTACGTTCTGGCCCAAAGGGGCATTAGCATTGGGCAGGGGCGGTGCTTTTATTTACACTTTGCCATGCAAACAAGCGAGGGAGTGTTGACTCAAGAGCAACAGCAAAATGAGAATCAAACGTTGACCTTCCATTTACTGACCTTCTCGATCTACAGGTCTGGCCTGCAACAGGCCCAATCACATGACTTAGACACACGGGAGGCTTGTTGTTTGCTTTCTGGTTTTCCTTTCTAGTTTTCCAGTTGGGTTACTCATACAGGCCCCACATTAACATGTTACACACATGGATAAAATTGTTGGTACCCCTCGGTTAATGAAAGCAAAACCCACAATGGTCACAGAAATAACTTGAATCTGACAAAAGTAATAATAAATAAATAAATCAATAAATAGTAACAAAATGCTATGAAAATTAACCAATAAAAGTCAACCATGCTTCAACAGAATTATTTTTAAAAATAAACTCATGAAACAGGCCTGGACAGAAATTACGTTACCTTAATAAATTAATATTTTGTTGCACAACCTTTTGAGGCAAACACTGCAATCAAACGATTCCTGTAACTGTCAATGAGACTTCTGCACCTCTCAGCAGATATTTTGACTCACTCCTCATGAGCAAACTGCTCCAATTGTCTCAGGTTTGAAGGGTGCCTTTTCTAGAATGCATGTTTGAGCTCCTTCCAAAGATGCTCAATAAGATTTAGGTCAGGGCTCATAAAAGGCCACTTCAGAATAGTCCAATGTTTTCCTCTTAGCCATTCTTGGGTGTTTTTAGCTGTGTGTTTTGGGTCATTTTCCTGTTGCAAGACCCATGATCTGAGACCAAGCTTTCTGACACTGGGCAGCACATTTCTCCCTTGATAGTCTTGAGATTTCATTGAACCCTGCACAGATTCAAGACACCCTGTGCCAAATGCAGCAAAGCAGCCCCAGAAACATAACAGAGCCTCCTCCATGTTCCACAGTAGGGACAGTGTTCTTTTCTTGATATGCTTCATTTTTCCTTCTGTAAACATAGAGCTAATGTGCCTTGGCAAAAAGTTCCATTTCTGTCTCATCTGTCCATAGGACATTCTCCCAAAAGCTTTGGGGCTTGTCAACATGTAGTTTGGCAAATTCCAGTCTGGCTTTTTTATGATTTGTTTTCAACAATGTTGTCCTTCTTGGTCATCTCTCATAAAGTCTATTTTGGCTCAAACAACGACAGATGGTGCGATCTGACACTGATGTTCACCTTTAATATCTTTAGAGGGTTTTTTTTGTGACCATTCGTATTATCTGTCTCTTTGATTTGTCATCGATTTTCCTCCTGCAGCTACGTCCAGAGAGGTTGGCTACAGTCCCATGGATCTTATATTTCCGAATAATATGTGCAACTGTAGTCACAGGAACATCAAGCCGCTTGGAGGTGGTCTTATAACCTTTACCTTTAACATACCTTTAACCTTTAATCTCCTGAGACAACTTTTTCCTTCGCTTCCTCTGGTCCATGTTGGACCAGACATCATGTCATTGGCTCGTAGGATGACCCTGTGGTTTGGGATTCACCTAGTAGTAATGGTTTGTAGAAATGCCCTGAGTTGTGGGGCTTTATTAGTTAGATGACCTTGTGATTCATGGTCTGGCTTATAGGATGGCCCTTTGATTGAGCTTCACTTAGTAAAACTGTTCAAAATATGGAGGATTGACTAGAAGGATCAACAAGCAACAAGCCCTGACCATAAAAGGCCCTCACTCCTTCCTTTGAGGCCTCTTCATTTTTTTGCTCTTTTGCCCTGAATGAGGAAGTGAAGTATGTCCTAAACTGGTTGGAAATGATCTCTAGAATATACAGTAGACTTATTTAAGTTCCAGAATGAGCATAGCACATTTGGTTTGGGCTGTGGCTAGTTGCAGTACGACACTTTCATTGGTTTTTGGCTGGAAAAACGACCCTCAAATTGTTTTTTGGCTTGTAAAATGTCCTGAGTGTGATCCATGGTTTGGCTTCTATGATGGCCCTTCGATTAAGCTTTGGATAGTAAGAAATACATTTTTTTAGGATCTACTAGTAGGATGACCCTGTGATTGAGCTTCGGTCATTGAGTCTGATAAAATTTTTTAGATTTGACTAGTAGGATGGACTTGTGATTGAGCTTTGGTCAGTAAGACTGCTAATGTTTGAGGATTGACTAGTAAGATGGCCCTGAAGGCCCTTGCTCTCTACATACTGTGACTGTTTCTATTCTAAGGCCTTTTCATTTTTTGCCCTTTTGCCCAGCAAGCGAAAGTGACTCATGCGTGAAACTGGTTGTAAACGGTCTCCAGAATACACAGTAGACTTATCTAAGTTCCAGAATTAGGGTAGTGCCAAAAAAAAACTCCAAAAAGATCTAAAACAGTTGCTTATTTTGTGCGTGGCGCATCGGTAACTCAATACAAAATGCATGAAACTCGGAAGCCAAAACAAGATCAAATGCGCGTTTCATCTTTTGAATTTAGCAACAAAGAAAGTGGAGAGAAAAACAGACCAGTGGACCAAAACAGCGGATTAATATTTCAAACAGAGTGCCTTCCGGTCAATGCCTCCATCTATCTCTGGGAAAAAGAGTGGAAGAGGAAGAAGAAGTGAAAGTAAAGTCTGGATAATATGATCCAGGTATTTATCTCGACACTCAGGCGCCGTCTGAGAGATAATCGGAAAACACAGTCGGACCTTTGTTTCTGAATTTAATCCTCCCTTTTTATCTACGCTCGACCTAGATATGACTGCAGAATCATCCGTCATGCTGACTTGCGCCGGCCTCTGGCAGAACCCTCCTGTTTGGGCTCCATCGAGGTGAGCATCAGTGGCTCGGAGCCTCTGTGTCTAGAAGCCCATAAATCTATTATCTCACACTCATTTAGCCTGGCCACTCTCTCTGCCTAATGGACAAGTCCTATGACTCCAGTCCTCAGTCTTCACATTTCAAACAATTCCAATATCCATCTCGTTAACACTAGGATAATGTCCTCAACAGGGACATCTGAACCACTTCTGGCTCTTTGAGGTTGCCATCTTCAGGGCCAGTCCCATGTATTTCAACTCAAGACGAAGTCACTGTGCTTTTTCTTTAGGAGCAGATCCATGCTGTGGATTCGGCAGTAAATCCTTTCCAATTCTTTTTGTTTACAAACAGATATCACAGACAGAAGCATTCACAGGTTAGGAACACAAGAGGAGTAACCACCCTGGTGCCAGATCTCCATAGGTGTTTTCATGTATTCCTTCAGACTAGCCACTCTTTGCCTCATACTCTTCTGAAATTAGCTTGCATTCTCCACTACGTAAAACACACCAGATTTCGTCTGATTATTGCTAGAGTGATGAGGTTTACTGAGACATCTGTACATTATCTGGGATCTGGGACATCATGCTCTCTCAGGTTCCTCCAAAGCCAGAATTTCTGGTCAGTCATGGTCATTTTAAAACTGTCCTACTAGTTTGAAGTAAATTTTCCTCCCTAATTTTAAGTATCCAATAACTTAATCCCCTTGTTAATGCTCACCTCCTATCACATGTAATGCTCCCAACACTGGGAGGGTGAGAACTGACACAAGCCTCCTTCGACACCTTTACACGCTGATACACCAAGCAGTCAACATGAGGAAAGTGCTGGGTACCCAGTTCTAATGCATCAGCTACCAGATGCCCTTCCTGTCCAGCATCACACTGGAGTGATGTAGGCAGAGAGAGAGAGACATCTCCCTACCCAAAGAGAACAAGGCCAGTTGTGCTCACTCAGGCTCAGGCTGCTGATGGCAGGCAGAATGACCTGGGATTTGAACCAGTGATTCTAGTGGGTCATAGTGACAGCACCTTAGTCCTTACAGAGCACTTGCTCTGTAATTAGCCTGGTACAAGGTCACCACTGGCTTGGACATAAGAAGCAAATCTAGATGTCAGGTTTCCCCAAAAAATGCAACCTTGGAGCCATCAAGGTAATCCTATTGGTCTGGCCAATGGCCTGGCGATACAGTGTATTATGATTCAGGGTTTATGATTCAGACAAGACAATATTTTATTGTCTTGTCAAGACAATAATTTTTTGTTCTTTTTTTATATTTTTTTGGTGATTATTAATAGCAGATAAATAAAAAATCAATAAATTAATAACTTCCACACTTCTTTATTTATGTAGATCTGTGAAATCCCGGCTAGGAGATCCACAATCCATAGCTATCCATTTTGCAATTGATTTTGTAAGACAGTCACTGGTAAACAGGCTGCTAGCTGTACCATGAGGCACTGTGCTGGCTTGGACCTCCAGGTTTGCAGATAAACGCTTTGTGCTGAGGTGATATTTCAGGCCTAAAAAGGAAATGCTACATTAAGACGGCCAGATTGTGCAGCTTCGTTTGCCTCCATAATGTGATCAGAACTGATGCGCCGGGTCAAAGGACACAAAGAGAGCGATTAATTATTGTAATTTTTTTCCCGTAATTTTTTAAATAAATGTTTATTAAAAAAATCAATACTATTAATAATCAATACTGTGATACTTTGACATATCAATATATCATAACACCCTAAGTTCACAGGAGTCACCACTTCAACTGCACCAACACCAGCAACATCCGCCTCCTTATACTCAGGCTAGTGCTGTTTTTTTTGGGACATCTGAAGCACATTAGGCTTTCACAGGTTACTTCAGACCCTTGACCTCAGGTCCTTTGGACCCCTGCAAGTCCATGCTGGCAATTCAGACTGAGGTGGACCTCCTGACTGAGGCGGTTGGGTGCTCATTCTGGAGTTGGAGCCTTGCTTGTTTGGGGTTTGGTTAGAGGTGCGATGAGCAGGTACTTAATAAACAGCTCTTTATTTTCCTGCCAGGTAGCGAACGGGAGAGAAGCAGCAGTCCTGTTGCCACAGCAACAGGAGCCACGTGTCCATTGTTCAGAGTACTCTCCGCAGAACCGAGAGAAAGACGGCGAGATGATGATGATGAGGAGGAGGAGTGAGACAGGGATGTAGAGACAGGTTTGCTAAACTTTGGAATCCAAGGTTTGGCACTACCAATGATTTGTCACACTAAAAGGCACTCTGGATTGAATGGAATTTGAGAGAGAGAGCAAGGGAACAAGGGGTAGACAGAAGGAGAGAGAGAGTCTGAGGAGTGGAAGAGGCCCTTAATTTGCTTCCTGACAATGTTACAATTACCCCGGATTAACTTCTCAAATTATTTTACATTACATCAGAGAAAGGGCACCACTGATTACTTACGGATCGATGTCCTTGTGTGCACTATTGTGTGCGTGTGTGTGTGTGTGTGTGTGTGTGTGTGTGTGTGTGTGTTTGTGGCAAACATGTTCGGGTAGACGGCGTTAGCTGCTGAGGTAAATGTTCTTTCCCGTGGTTAATGTGACATATTTCTTCCTGACGGCTGTCATCCAATGCTTATCAGCCTGCCACAGGGGATAAGGGAGCTCAGCGAGAGAAAGTGTGTGGGTGTGTGTGTGTGTGTGTGTGTGAGGGAAAGGAAGAAAGGGAGCGAGACAAAGGGAGGGCGAGAGAGGAAACTTTTGTGTGCATCTGACCCTGCAAATGTTACATATAGTTAGAGGGGTCAGCTAGCTTTGTGCAGTGGGTGAGATTTGCTTCACTCCCCCGAGCAACCGCGCTGATGTGCAAAGCTGCCGGGATTCAGTCAACCGGCGGCAGCAACGGTGGTTGGAGATTGCCGGTTGGCGCGAGGGGCAAGGTCACCGTGCTTTTGCTCCTGTTTACACGCGGGTGGGGCCGTGCCGCAGGGCCCAGCGGCTGTGCTTCCTTTCACTGCACAAACAAGCAGGACAAGGTTTGCGCTAACAGGTTAGTGGTGCGTGCTGGGTAATTGTCCTGCCGTCCTGGTTTTGTGTACACCCCTTGGGTGTACTCAATGGATTCTGTTGGTTGAACCGTGTGGCACACAGTGGTTCTCTTTGGCCATGGCAATGTTCTCTTTGTCGTACCACACAGGTGTTCCAACAGAGCCAGCGGCTTCTTCGGCAGCTAGTCAGACGCAGGCCCCGCCAGTCCCAGACCCGCTTTGATTAATTTTCCCGAAATCATTTGAAGCCCAAGTTGAGCATCTCTGCGCAACGCTCGTGGCCACCTGTTCGAACCTAATCAAAAGAGTCCCTGCCAGGTGATCTACTTCTCCAGCCGTCCCAGCTCCGTTCAGAAGCTCAGAGCATGGCAGTGGCATCAAAATATGATGTTGTGTTCCCAAGAAAGTTGAGTACATATCCAAATATGTGCTTGGCGGTGCTTTCGTCAGAAATTACACATCGTATTCGGAGTACTAGCAGAGCAGGGAAGCGATTGATATGCAAATGTGGCCCTTCAAACAACACTTCCACCCCAGTCAGTGGCGCGTATGCTAATGGCGCCCTGTCAAGCCGAGCGGAAGCAAACACTTCGAGTCAGCTCTATCCACCTAGATATGTTGTTTTCTTTCCAAACTGTGGTCTACGGTTGCTGTGGAGGGATTGACAATTAGGGCGCCGAAGTTACAGTATCTCTTTGCGTTTTGTTTGAAAGGTGTTTAGCGAGTGTTTTACTTTTCTAGGTGAGACCCAGTGGGTTCACACATGAATGCACTTTGCAGCGAGACAGGAACATTTCAGCAGCATGGTAAAAGTCCACTATGTGCTTTGTAGGTTCCCATTGTCTCACCAAAACACAAGACCTCTGAAGGTGTAGCAGATCCAGTTCCAGTTCCAGATCCAGATTCAGTGGTACTTTAGAATCGATAAATCTACAAGTTCCTAGAGAATCGGTAAGTCCTGTAAGTTGTTAGGTGGGACCTCCTTGTGCGTCAGAGAGCCTTGGGTACACGTGACCTTGTCGCCAGTTGTCCTTCCTTGGTAGCTTCTTATCAGTGCATCACTGGAACACCCCATAAGACCTGCCTGATGTTTTGGAGATGCTCTGACTCAGCCGTCTAGAAGCCACAATTTGTCTTTCAACACATCAACCTCAGGAACTGACTGTTCACTTTCTGTTGTTGAACTGGGCTAAGAACCATGTTGGCATTCAGAGGCTTTCCTTGTGTTGCCTTTACTAAAGAATCCATCGAAAAGAAAGCATCGAAAAGAAAGCATCGTCTCAAGCACAATGATGACTAAGCTTGAAATGGTAAAGTGAGCATCACATTAAACCCTCTCTCAACTAGTCCAGATGATCTGAATGCTAACTGATCAGGTTCCTTTGGGCCAATTTTAGTCAGGCCAAGCTGGGTGCCCAGTCTGTCAATAGTCTCAAGGGGACTTGCAATGCATTCTCACGTGTTCTCTATTAGCAGGGGTATTAGCGAGTTTTCAGGAACAATTAGCACATTAGTGCTAATCCTGTCAATCTGCTGTAAAGCCAGGCAGGAAACGCCTGGCAGTAGGCATGCACGCAGTGCACGCAGACGTAATTAGCTGTCAATGGGTAAAGAGGCGTGATAGGTTAATAGGTCTGCCAAACTACATACATGGGATCGGATTGGTATGCAAGGCACACTGCCGCCAGCATTACGGACCCTAGCAGGCTGTAGACATCTGGGTTTTTTTTATCCACTAATTTTATGCTAAGATTTGGCTCTATGACTTTATTCAAAAGGCTGCTCAGCCCGTGGCCTTGGGGAGCTCAGTGGTAATTGACTTTGATATCTTCATTTAGCTGAAACCTCGACTGACTGTTTAATGTATCAAGCTGGACATGCTATTTGGCTAATTTAGGGAAGGATGTGATTGGGGAATGTGGTACTGCGATTGTCTGAAGCGAGCTTCTCTGCGGTGCTTTCTCTTTTCTCACATGCATGGCTGTGAATTTCTCTGCTCCCAATTCGGCATTGTTACTTTATTTACACCCACTTTTGACATCTTCATGCTAATTGGACTGTTCTGTGCAATGAATTGCTGGAGTGCATTGTCATAACAGTGGCGCACATTGCTCATTTTACCTTTAAAGCACAAAACAAAAGCTGCACGGGGTGTAATTATCTGCACAGGTGTAGATGAAGCTGCATTGTTTTCTGGTTCCTGTTGCAACTGAAACTTGTTAATGTTGTTAAACATCTGAGGACTTTCATTACATGATAAATTATTCCTATGACTAATTGAGCGGCGTTCGAGCAGGGGGATGTCTGCTAAACAAGAGGGAGTACAAGGTCTGCTTGGGGTTCTGTGACATTCCCTTGGGATTCAGTGGCAATCTGGAGGGAAAACTTCAGGGGAAGCTGATGGGCAGTGGTGTGTCCAGACCTACTGCAGAAAGAGGGCTGGTTTGTCTTCCTGCTCTGCTTCTTTTGAAGTCTGTCCACAGATTTTTGATAATGTTTAGGTCAGGGAGCTGTAAGGAAGGTGAAACATTGGTGTAGAAGCCATCCTCTTTCAATCTTTATTTATTTATTTATTTACACAGATGAGATGAGATGTTAGATGTCTGCCTCCAGAAGTTTGCTGGTATTTAATTGAATCCATTCTTTCCTCTACCAGTGGTTCCATGGAAGTGATGAAGTCCACCACTCCAGAGTCTACTAAATCTTCCTGAAGGTGCCATTTGCAGTCAAACTGAGGTTTGATTTGCCTTTCTCTGAGAAGGATTTCCCAAACCTTTGTATGGTGCCTTTTTGAGAGATTCTTCAACTAAATACTTTTATCAGTTCATGCCTTTTGGAGATTTGAGTTTGCCGTCCACTCAGTTTTTAACTATTGACAGTAACAGACTTTTTGCCAAGGAGTGACCAGGCTTTTGGATACTGACATAAGCCTCTAATGGGATGAATGTAGAGGGATGAGAGAGAATCTAGCTCTGAGTCTCTGTTTGCCTCTTCTAAGTAAAAATCGGAACTCTTGTTCCTTTAAAGCGAGACGTCTGTGATGGGAGCGCAGCCTTATGAGAGGCAATGAAGAGGCTGGTGCGTGTGATGAGTCATTTAGACTCACACACTAGGCAGTATGGAGTGGTCTTTGGCACCCGGTTGGTCTTTCCAGGTGGTAAATGGAGGTGAATTGGTCCCGTCTGGCGTATTTTTGGGGGAGAGACGCATTTATCATCAAGCTCAAGGCCTCTGCTTTGAAGCACTGAGTTGAATTATAGTGAATTGCAGTGTTTCTCATTTCTTGAACTGACTGGAAAACTTTTTATTCTCCTTTAGACCATATTTGCAAAACTTTCAGAGGCCCAGAGATACTCTAGATCAGTGGTTTGCAGCCTGTGGGTCGCGGCAGTCCAAATGGACTGTGGTGATTCTGCTAGGAATCTGTTGGCCTTCATTACTACCTGGTGTGGCCCAAGCCGGTTTCCTCCCTTTCAAAATAGCCGCAGAGAAAGAAAGTTAATGTAAGAGGATTGCCAATTCTGCATCGTTTGGTCCCCGTCTCTGCAGTACCAGCCAACAGACATCTGTGCTGGCCACCATCGCTTTAAGAGCATTGTGGGGTAGTAGCACCATTTACCCACTGCAAAAGTCCACAGGCAATTGTGCACTCTCTGGCTCTGGCTGCTGATGGCAATGCGACATGGCATTCAAACTTGTTTTCCTGTGAATCCTTCATTACACCCTGTGGTGGCCCAAGCCGGTTTCCTTCCTCTTATTGACGTAAATATATGTGAGTGCTAACAGCGCCTCCTTGCTTTGCGTGGAATTTCCAGCATGCTAAAAGGGACAGTTGCTTTGTGAGAATTTAGCCCCAGGTCACTTCCGTTTTTGATGACCCCTGCAGTGTGACCTGCTGTTATCTATACAAATGGACAAGGGTACATTTCAACCTCAAAGCGAGAGCCCCAAGTTCTGAAGTCTTGAGTAGCTAATGGTAATAAAAGCAAGGTATACATGGCACATGCAACCCGAGTGATACGTTTAGTGTAGATATAAAGGTGGGGAATGTAGAGGGTTGATGACAGAAGGTCAGGTTTTTAGACTCTGTGTCCGAAGTGGGATCCTTCTGACGGGGGCAAAAAAATCTTTGTGGCCCTCATTAGTCACTGCATACATCTTTCATAAAGCCATATTCCACAGCGAGGCTAGATTAGTCTCGGCCTGACATTTGCAGACGACTTCGGCGACCATCAATATTTATGAAGCCTTGTAAATGACATTACGGTCCGTGTGGTACCACTTAGAGGGAGTTTGTGTACGCTCTTCCTCTTAGTCAAGTGTTTTTATATTGACTGGATTCTGAAAGGGTTCGATAGCGCATGGCGGTCATCGACTAACAATCAGTCGTACAGTACAGGGAGGATTTTATGCAGTCACTTGTTAAGAATGCTTAACAGCACATGGGATTAATCATTTCCTTTCTGAGCCTTTCCCCGGCCCCTGGCCCCCACGGCCTGGACTCTTTTCGGGCTCAGCCACCCCGTTATGCTTCTTTGATTTGCCCCCTCAGCTGCTCCTGTGCTCTTTGTGACAAACCAGGCAAACTCGGCTGGGTTGTGCCAGGTCAAAGAGAATTAGCGACCCTGACTTCATTTATTATTCAAAATTCATAACCAGTCCTCCCTTGTGTGCCCTAGTCACGCTTGTCGGAAGCTGACATCTCTATCTGGGCCAGGCTTCAGCACCAGGGGATGGCAAGTACAGTTGAAAGATGAAAGCGAAAGAGCACAAAGAACCTGTGTAGTGTTTTCATTTGGACCGGGTTTGATCAGTATGTGGATCTTGCTTTTTTGGTGGGGATTACTGTAGCGGAAAAGAGCAAAAGAGCCACTGGTACAAAATCAGGGGAAGCAGGGTATTTTTTTTGTTGTTGCACTGGGGGTTATGTGATGGGAAAGGGGTTATGTGCTGCTGATAACACTATCACTGTCAGACCTAAACCTGGCATCTCCAAAATGATGTCTTTACAGAAGAAGAAACAGTTAGAGCCCTTTCTAAACACTTATTGGTTAATTTCTAGGTGCAAAAAGCTAATGAAGGTCTACAAGCTGAAATGTGTTGATTATATTCATCTACAGTGGCTTCTGTGAAGGGGTGGATATATTAGACTGCAAATGAACAGTCAGTTCTTGAAGGTAATTGAAGGTGTTAAAGCAGGAAAAATGGACAAGGGTAAGAATTTGAGACATTTTGTCAAGAACCAAACTGTGATGTTCTAGATAACTGGGTCAGAACATCTCCAAAACACCAGGCAGGTCGTGTGGGTTGTTAGCAGTTTGCAGTGGCCAGTCAGGGGCTGGATTATAGGCCTGGTCCTCTTGCTTAGCACCACAAAATGACTAACCAAGAAGATAACACAACAAGATGTGGGCATGTAGACTTTTATTTAAAAAGTAAGATTTAGAAATTGTTTTCTGGAAACTGCTGTTGACAAATTGAAAGAATGTTTTACTTTTTTTTTTTTAAGAATTTTTACTTTTTCCTCAGTATTTTGGCTTCTTATAACAAATATAACAAATGATTTCTCAAAAATAAGATTTTCAGCTTTTTACAACAAAACATTTACTGTTTAAAATGTAACTTTTTATGTTAAGAATTATTTCATTAAGCTTTCATTAAACTGTTTTTACTTCTGATGTAATAATCACTTTTCTCAAAATGTTGTCCTTTTATGTTGACTTTTTTAGTCAGTTTTTGTTTATTGTAACTGAACATTTTTTAATTGCCTTTTATGTTAAAATATTTTAACTTAAAGGATCTGCTACTAACATCTTGGTGCCAGATACCACAGTAAGAGAACTGCATAGGTTTTGTGGAGTCCATGCTTGAATGTTTCTCACAAAACAATTATTTAGTGTAAAAATGTTGGGATAGCAAGTTACAAAAACTTAGATAAATTACCAATATATACACAAAATAAATAATAGAAGTAAAAAAGCAATAACAATATTATTTACAGGTTATTTACAGGTAATTGCAAATGACTCTTAATTGCACATGTTTAAATTGCTGTATGTAGGCTATGACCCCCCCCCCCCCCTTCCCCCCAAAGATATACTCAGCCCAAATTTACACCACTGAAAAGGGCACACTGAGCATAATATGAGGTTGAAGTAGTGGGAAACCTCCTACTGGGAAAGTATGGATTTTGTCTGTAGATTATGCACAGTATATATTTAAGACATGCTGCTAAAGTCCATTGATCTGAAGTACAAACATCACAGCCATATTTCCACAAGTTAGGGCTCAAAAGCCAGACATGGAGGGTCGGCTAGACAGACCCAGCTGTGATTAGTATTGGAGAAAAGATGGAATCTGGCCTCCAAGGTGTGTCTGACTGGAACCCGAACTGTGGATCATCTGAGATGTATCTGAAATCGAGCAACATACCAAATTTCTCCTCTGCAGACTCGAGCCATTGATGTCCAAAGCTTAAGGCCTTTAATGCAAGTGTTTTTTTTAGCATGATATGACAAAATGCTATAACATATAATTAATCCTTTTTCATTAATATCTGACCATTTTTGCATCTTTATTGATGAAGATTTGCATCTAAAACATCACCAAATATATATATTTTTAAAGATTATAGGTGATTTAGCTGTTTATTAATGAGTTACATACAATTAATTATATTAATTCATCCATTTAAAGAAATATAAATTAAATTAATGAAAACAAAAAAGCATGCATGTCTCTCAGTTTTGCTTACCACCCCATCTATCACTAATTTGTTTTGTCTATAAATAATGTACTGTTGCTTTAAATGACATCTCAAAGAGGAAGTGAGATCATATGAGCCTTAGGAGCAGCCAGGAACAAAAACAAAAAGTTCTGATTGGTTGCTTTCTCTTGCCAGATAAGGCAGTCAAACTAAGCCCAACCACTCGGTCACGCAAAATAGATTTCTTGACATAATATTTACACTATAAATGCAAATAAATGATTGGCATGTGTGCTAGGCCAGGAATGTGACCATAATAAGAACTGAATGCATTTTAGGATGAAATTTACCACTCCGTCACATTTTGTTGTGCTAAATTTTGTTTGCTTTTGAGTGAAAATTGCATTAAAGAAATGGCATCCTTTGCGTAGAATGACTACCCTGGGAAACCTGGGCAAGACTGAATTTAGCAACACTGATGCTTCATTTGGGTAAAAATAGCCCAAAAAATATTATGCTCGATCCTGTGTGCATCCCCCCTTCCCGTCGCCATATGGCTTGGCCAAGATGCTTTGATGATGTGATTTGCTCAGTGCATGTCCCCATATCCATGTCCCTGAAGGAGTTACACACAACTTGCTCTGAGCCTGGAAACCCACATGGAACTAGAAGTGTCCAATTACAGACTTCCCTCGGTAACAGAAGACGCTGCTCGCTAAAAGGGAGAATTCTGTCAGCTTTCACCCACACATGCTATGAATACTTCACTGATCCAGCATTTACTGTCTGCCCTCCTTGATTCTATGGATCTGTATACCATGGCCTTAGTAAATACACTGGCAGAGCTTATAGATACTGTGGCTAGCTCTCACTGTGAGTTGTTGATTGAACTACCTACACCATGTTTGGAGGCTGCACTTTAGCCTGGCTAGCGCTGACTGTGAGTTGTTGATGAAACTACCTCCACCATGTTTGGAGGCTGTACTTTAGCATGGCTAGCTCTCACTGTGAGCTGTTAATGAAATTACCTCCACCACGTTGGAGGCTGTACTTTATCCTGGATGGCTCTCACTGGTTGTTGATTAAACAGATGACCCAGAACCAGCATGTTCTATTGTGCTCCAGTGCAAAACTACAGAAGCCACCTACAGACAGCAAACAATTGAGGTAAGGTAGCAATGGTGTACATTCGATTCTCAAGATTGTATTCAGTCGCTGCCTCATATTTCATATCCAGTATCTGATCCAACACCATAAAGCTTTAAGCCTCGATCCTCTCTTACTCTCACTTTCACTCTCGCTCCTGCTGGGTCCCCTAAGGCACTGGGAGCAAAGGGTTGTGTAGCAGGTCTTTAATGGTCCATTAAGATCAAGTGTGCTGGGCCGTGTGGATAACACACCCCGGCACCAGCCAAGAATCAAGTTCGTCCTGCTATCACAGAGAGGCGTGCAGATCTCCAGCACCCCTTGCAAAGAGCCTGGCAAGCCCAATTGTCACTTCCCACCACACTGCAGGGGTCTCTACGAGTGTGTGCTTTAAAGATCTGTGCGCTTTGAGTGGAGGCTGAGGTTTATTCTCTAAGGAATTCACTCTTGTCTGAGCCGCTGCCTGTCATGTGGTGCGCTCTTGTAATTTTATTTTCAGGATTTGATAGGTAAGAGGCTCTGAGTAGGTTTAACATTATTTGAGTCTTATATTAGGGTTTGATTAATTTCTGAAAGATAGGAGAGGTGGAACCGGATTCAATGGAAAGAAAAGGTCACTTTCTTTCTCCATTCAGTCAATAATGAGTAAGACTGTTAATCGTTAGGCTAAGTGACATTTTCCTTTTGTTCCATCATGACTTGGGGATCTGGCTTTTCAATAGAAGATGAACGCTCTGGACAAAATGGGAATGGTAGCCATTGGTACATGTGTTTTAATCATACTTACTCACCTCTTATGGTGCTAAAGTAGTCTCTAGAGCAGCAGGTGGGGGCAGTTCCGGTCCTAGAGGGCCGGATTCCTGCACAGTGCTTGTTAGGCTTTTCCTGCTTAAGCACACCTGATTCAACTCACCTGTAAATTGCCAGGTTTAGCAGGCCTGTCAGAGCAGGGAAATCAGCAAACTTTGCTGGACTTTGGCCCCTGTTACCCACCCCTGGTCTAGACAAAACCAAGATCTGATGTTATACTTTGAAGGTAGGAGGAACTATACCGCTGCTTTGTGGTGGATTTTTGAAGGGGGTTGTTCAAAGCATTTTTGGGATTTTGGGTTCATTTCATACCTCGGGTCTGTATTTGTTAGTTTCTGCATAGGCTACAGGTGGCTATGCTGTTGTTTTTTGCTAGTTGACTAATACCAGAAGAAGCTCCACAGCTAACATCACAACATCACTAGTAGGATTGCAAATATCTTACTGCAGTTGTGGAAACCATGGTCTTCAAATCATGGCTGAATGGATGACTCAAACCTTGGAAATTTGTCAGATGTCTATCTATCCTACGCTCTACATGCATTCTTTAATGTCTTGTTTGATGTCCAAAGTAAGAGTAAGACTAATGTTAATGTAGTTGTGTAACATTAGCCAATAGCTCAGTGACTAGAGGACAGTATCAGTCAGGATTGGTTGAGCCCTGCAAGGAATTCCAATTGTTGCAACATTGTATTGGTTTTAAACATCTCCACTTGTCCATATGATGCTGTGCTAGTCTCTAAAGCAAGGATTTCCAGGACAATCCCCTTTTGATTATGTATTTTGGTAAGAGAAATTGCTTTTAGGTGGATTTTTGGAGAGGGTTGTTTGAAACATTTACTATGCTGTGTTTTACATAGCTAATACAGAAAAAATCAAGATGGCTAACTTCACTGCTAGTAGGCCAGATGTCCTAAGACTGTGGTAAATGTCTTTAAATAATGGTTGACAATGTCTCAAACAATAGGAATTTGTCAGGTAAGGAGGACAACATTAAAGCTAAAGTTGCTACCTACCCATCTGTTTATCTACATTTGATACCTCTGCTATATTGTTTGGTGACCAAAGTAAGAGTAAGATTAACGATAGCTTAGTTGAATTTATTAGCCTGTAGCTCAGTGGCTAGAGGACAGTAGCAGTCAGGATTGGATTGAACACTGGAGCGAATCCCAGTTGTTGCATTATACATGCTGTAGAGAGGGGACACTGCTGTGCAATAGCCTGAAAACAGTACAAAGTTGTGAAGCCTGACAAACTGGAGAATACAGTATTGGTAGATATTAAACACTAGTTTTAAGCAGGATAATAACATACTCCAATGTCCATGACTAAAAAACAAGGAATTTCCAAAACTGAAAGACATGGGATGAACCTTTTCTGGGTTCAGGACTCTTCTTTGGGCCTCTTGACATGGGCCAGTGCCCTTCATTTCCATAGCCAGAGAACACTCCTATGCACCATGATGAAAAGTCCCCTCCCACCCCACTTCCCCCTTCTTATTTTCCACCTCTCTCACCTCATCTTGTAGTTTCACTCGTCTGAACCCATGGGAATTTATCACAGAGGGCTATGTCACAGCCATAATAGATAGAATAAAAGAAATAAAGCCGTTAATGTTAATATTTATCATTTAATGAAACACTGCTCAGCAGACCTTGAAGCATTTCCCCCCCTCCTTTCTCATGCAGATGCTTAGCGACCCTCAGGGGAAACTTCCGCTCCGGTTCTGTGTGACTCTCGGCATTGCAGAGCTTGCGGAAAATCGCCCCCAAGCACTTTT
Source organism: Salminus brasiliensis (assembly GCF_030463535.1). Lineage (NCBI taxonomy): Eukaryota > Metazoa > Chordata > Actinopteri > Characiformes > Bryconidae > Salminus > Salminus brasiliensis. The sequence goes on along the minus strand of NC_132899.1, from coordinate 31,442,127 downwards.
GCTAGGGTTGCTGTCTAGTAGGGATTCCTGGAGATGAAGGTGCACACATGACGCACTCCGTTAATGAGGTACTATGTGCCAGACTATTCTTAGAAGAAGAACCAGGAGTTGCAGGGGTGTCTGATGGTTTGATGGTACCTCAGAATAAGGGCACAACTTCGTTTGTAAATATGGAGGCTGCGGAATACTGAGTAGTGGCAGATCTGGAAGGTCAGAGGAGGAGGAGAGGTCAAAGAACATAAGAGAAATGTTCAATTCAACAAATGCATACAATAGAGGGTGTTGAATGCGTTGTGCTCATGTTTGCGGGATCAGAGGTCCGATCGCATGGGAGCCCAGTAGAGTATAATTGGCCTCATTCTCTCTCTGAGGTAGGTGGAATGTCCCTCCCTCTCCAACCATCACTCAGCACTGCAGTAGACAACTTGGGCATCTGTTAGGGGATGTCAAAGTGTAGGACATGTCAATGTGAGATATTAGATATTTGATATATCATGTTGATTTTAGATGATTTCTCTTTTGCAGTGCATCCTGGAGATTATCCAATACTCCTTCAAACCCCAGGGTCTCCCAGGACCCTTACTGTAATAACTCACAGCTTCTTGATGAGTATTCCCCACCCTTCACCTTACTTTAGCAGAACTGCAGCATGGTGCAAACCCTTCATCATTTGTGGCTCCCTGGGCTCCTCTGATCAGTTCACCAAAGAGTCCCACAGGCACTGCTGATCTTTGCCTAAATGGTGCCTTGGGAGATGCTCCCGTCAGCCTAGACGTCTGATAAGTCAAGAAGCAAATGCACAAATGGGGCTATTTGCAGAGCATGCATGCTATAAATCCATTTCCATTTCAATGGGACCCGCTTGTTGACTGAGTGTGGATCAATACAATGCTCAAGAATGGAATCAAGAAAGGCAACTGCCATTGCGAGCACAGTGGCAGAATAATTTACAGAGGTAGTGTGGCTTCGTATATGTTTCACATGAACTGAAGGAGGCATTTTTAATATGCATATAGCATAGTTTTGAAGTGGCACGGCAGATTTCTTTCCTGTTTCCTGTTACCATAATTGCCAAAGATTGTGAGAGGCCTAAGCACTCATTGTCGATAGCAAGCTGCTTTAATTAGACAAACTAATCTGATGTCGGTTGTGCGGGTACAGGGAGGGAGGAGGGTTTCTATGCGAGGCATTGGCGGTGCACAAGTCCCCGTTGCACAAGAGGAAAGATGAATTGCCTGTGATTGTTTTTTGAAAGAGGCAACAACTCTGGCGCAACAGTAAACAGGAGGCGTTTTGATGTTCGAAAGTGCTTTCAATTTCGAGCCTCAATTTGGATTGTTCTTTCTTTCTCTTTCGAACAAATGCCTTATCAGTATTTCTAGTGCCTATTGAAAAGTTTGCGCCTTAGTCAGTGAGAATTGCCTTCCCATTCCAAATTGGCCTCGTTTTGTTTGAAGAACAGTTACCCACAAATGGGCAAATAAAAAGGTGTTGCAACTGCCGAGGGTAACCGCGAGCTCTACGTTGCCAGGTTGGCTCATGGCTTGGTCCGTGGATTGGCTGCATGGGTTACTGTGTTTCTCCACTGCTTTCACACTGTTGCTGAAATTCATATGGATTCTTGCTGAACCTTTTTTGGGTGTTACTGCAGACTACATTACAGTTACACTATTTGTCTTATGTTCTGATCTAGAACAACTTGAACCATGTTACGCAGATAGAAGAAAGTAGTGTCATATATATCTTTCCCAGGGACTTTTTTTGGTGTAGTGTGGTTTGCTTCTCTTCAATCTCCGAACGGAAGTTCATGGTTTTGTTACATTTGGTCTGGATTGTTTAAAGAGCTAAAGAGCTTAGATACCTTCATGGTGTAATCACATACGTGGGCTGCTTCTCCCTATACTTGACATTGATTGGTTTGTAGAATGGCCTGCATCTGAAATCTGACAATTCAGTGAGTTGCCTTTCTAGGTGTTGTGCAAGTTCCGCTTCTCTGCCGGAATTATTCTTTCTTCTTTAATTGCTTAATGGGTGACAACTTCCTGTAAATCCTGCCTTAGCTTTCTGTAATTGACCCAAAAGTCCAAACCATGCTGCAGACGACCTGAGCCATGGTAAAGTTTGATTTGACCCTCTTTGGGGCCAAACACTACATAAATAACCAGCGGGAATAGAAGGAGAAAAGGGAACCGGAGTTCCCTCAGCAGTAGGCTGGAGCACTAGGAGGCTCATGACCAGGAGAGCAGGCGGGATGACTGCTCCCAGGACAGGCGACCAGGGAGTGAAAAAAAACAGCCAATGTAGCCTGTCTGAACGTTGAGTAAACAACACTCATCCAGCTGGCGTCCAAGTGGGGGGTTTTATGCCCGCATCTGAGCCGAGGGTAAGTGCAGTCAGGTGCTTCATTAGCGGCTTCCACCCATGTGCTCTCAACTCTCTCCTCCCCCTGGCAACGTGGTGTGCTGTACCATCCAAATTAGTGGTGCTGAATGGTGGTGTGGTTTCTCCAGCACCATGGACAGCGCAGTGCCCTTGGGAAGGGATGGTAGGTGCATTTGATGGTTAACTGGTCCCCATGTTCAATGAGGTATAACCTGAAGTTCAACACATTTAATATTGTTAAATGGATGCTTTGAGATAAAGATTCAGCAACTACACTTGCAGCCAAGCAAGTTGTGGTTTCACCGGATAGTTTCTAGATGTTCATGTTGGCCCTGATTTCACTAGGTGCCACTATGTCGCTATGCTGTAATTGAATTAGTTTTTATGTTAGTACAGCATTTACAGTTTTAGCATGACATTGCTCCTTCTACCTTCATACCCCTCAGTAAACCTAACATTGCTATCCTTTCCTTCTCAGTGTGCTACCTAGAACAGTGTTTCTTAACCTGGGTTGTGAAGGCACCCTGCCCTGCACATTTTACTGAACTCCCTGCTCCGGGGCCAGGGTTGAGAAACCTTGATCTAGAGAACCAAACTAAGCCTAGCACCTGACCTGAAATCAAGGATATGGTGCCCAACAGAGTAGACGTTTTTCTAAAAACCTAAGACAGTTTTGGGATATTATGAACCATTTCTTCAGAGTTTGACTTAGAAAGTTAATATAATGACCAACTCCCCTGTTTGACCTCAATGCAGGTGCCACAAGAAGAGGTTTTCACAACTGTCACCAAACACCAAAGTAGCCTCTATGACAATGCAAGGTGTTGTTACACCTACCCTTAAGATAAAGTCTATAGTGTTCTTTGGTAAGACAGTGGTAATCAGTGCCTTAATTCCCATCTCCCATCTAACAGCAGTAAAGGTATAAAACAGGAGCTTTACACTTGTACATCTGTCAGTGCTCTGGTTTGAAATTAAGTCAAAAGGTGGCTCCCCAGGCATAATGCAAATGAAGAACCAGCAGTGTCGTCTTCAGAATGAATATATAATGACATTCGTGCCTGACTTTGCTGTATGTGTAAATACACAAGCCAAAACTCCCCCAATGACAAGAACCATGCTCACTAAGCTCTAGAGCTGTTTGTCGGTCAAGCCCCCCCCCCCCCCCCCCCTCTACTTCTCCTGGCCCACAACACAAATCAGCTATGCTGTCATCTTGGATTATTCCCAAGCCATTCCCACCATCGTATTTCGCCTGTGTTCTCTCCACTGGAAAATGAAAGGCAGATCTATGGCTGCTATGCTAGCCAGTGAGTGAACATACTTTAAGTCATGGCTGATAAAGGTGAAAACACTTTGTCTCATGATTTTCTGTTTTGTATGTTTGAACCCTGTGAACCCTTGGCTAGCATCAGCAAAATGAATGGGTGCCTATAAGAGCATACAATAGAGTTTGGTCTGTAAGAGCATACAATAGAGTTTGGTCTTCAGAACATCAACAAGCTAGAAATATTACTATATAGTTTTTTTTATTCTGGCCCTCGTAACTCAGCCTATGAGAAGAGTGAGCTACTGATGAGATAGTGGACTACTATTGCTACTGGTTTCTGCATTCTGCATTTTCTTCATTTATTTGCCTGCTAACACACAAGATAATCATTGACATTGCCCACAATCTCAATGTGAACGTAGATAAAAAATGCATCTGCAAGCACATTATTTAATGAAAAATCCAAATGATATACTGTTGTCACAATTTTATTTCCAAGAAAGAATGGTTACAAATCTTGAAAAAATGTCTTGCGGATTACAGCTCCTGACACAAGTGGCTAGCAAGCAAATGCTGAAAAAGAGATTACATTTTAGGCCCTACAATGTTTTTGCTTATAGATTAGGGTGTTTTACCACAAAGAGAGCTTGGATCTTGCAAGCTCTTGTGAAGTCATAAAGAAGATGAATATAGCATTGAGAATCACGTAGTGGCCTTTAGCGGGGATCGTGTTTCATGAGAATCTCATTAGCAACCCAGGGCAAACTGTGATATTAACTTCCAGAACTGCAAGTATTACAACCATTAGTTTGAAACAGCTGAAGATAGCTTTGGTGAAAATGTATCCTTTATTTTAGGTTGATAGAAACTAAAAAAACTCTGTTCCATTTGATGTTAGGGTTGCTTCGTTTTCATTAAGCATTGTCTTTACTAAAATAGACTTCATGTAGATTAAATTTTACTAAAATACTGTCTGAACTATTTATTTAGCATTTGTTTCAGCTAATCAGACATACACAAGGCATGACATCACTAGAAGGTGTCCTGTGGTGACTGGACCATGTTAGCAGCAGATCTTTTAAGCTACATGATCATTGTAATATAAAACATAAAAATGATTGTTTCAGTCCAAGTATATGACCTACATTTGGCCTGTCCACTATTAGCACTGTTGAGCAAAATATACACAATAGCACAAACATGGTAAGAAAGAAGAATTGATAAAACAGTACTGGGAGATCGTGTTGAAGAAAATGCTAAGAATTCATCATTTTAGTTTGGTTAAGATTAGGTTTAGGTGTAGATTAAGGTGTAGGTCATAGTTAGGTTCAGTTTAGGTGTAGATTAAAATATTACATTTTACAGTTTTGTAGTTTTTGCATAGTTACAGTAGCATTGGATTTGGAGAATCAAAACTCTGTTCTCTGAGTCTATTCCCAGTTGTGAGTCAGCTCTTACAGGAGTCCCCTGTAGTCTTTTCCTCATTGCTAGAGGTTGCATGTGGATGTTTTCGCTGTGAGTTCAGGCAGCTCAAAGTGAGGTGAGTTGAAAGGTGGGGCCTCCATGAGCATCAGTGAGCTTTGGACGCCCATGACCCTGTTGCCGGTTCACCAATTATGGTAGGTAAAACCAACCTGGAACACCCCACAAAACCTGCCTTATGTTTTGGGGATGCTCTGACCCAGTCATCTAGCTGTCACAATTTGGCCGCTTGTCAAAGTGGCTCAGATCCTTCCTGCCTTGTGCTCAATGATTCCAAAAAGGCTCTGTACCCACCCCAACCCTGATCAGAAAGAATATAATACATGGGTTTCAGTGTTTCAGATCTCTATTACTAAACAGTTGTGACTATACCACTGATTCCAACCACTTTCACACAGTCATTATTGAGCTTGTGTAGCAGTAATCCCTCAGTCTGGTTTGGCACAGGCCATGGAATGATGGTAAAAGTGCCAAGCCGAACTGCTCTGCTGTTTCTGAGCCACAATTCCACTCGTGTGCTTTCTTTTTAAGGCTGTGTGGGCTCTGGAGTGTCAGCAGGTGAAAAAGAAACTGTGGAAGGATTCAAAGGATTCGTCTTCCTGCTGGAAGATGCGCATTTAATAGAAGGGATCGCAGTGCAGAAGTCGTTCTCTTTGGATCCCTGAGGATTGCCAGCATTGGAGAGTGGAGAAAGCGAGTAGCAGTGATCCTTCTTGGCCTGACACTGCAAATGAATGCCTCTTTATTCTTTTGCAGAAGTAGCTTGCTGTTCATAAAGGGGAAGAGCATGAAGAGATGCTGTTGAGCTGGCCATTAGAAGGACCGTGGTATTGACTAGCTGCTGTCTTTTCAAGGAAAAAACTTTGATCATGCCACTGTGTCTTTCAGTGATGCTGAAAAAAATGGCCTTTCATTATTGGTCTGACAGTCTTTTTTTTTTACCCAAGCACTCCAACATTAAAGAAACAACTCCACAGAGAAGTTGCGTTGAAGTTTTAACACTTTTCTTGTGGCTCCGGCTGATTAGTTTGAGTTATCGCCTGGGAAAGCTGTGTGCGGCATGCAAACAATGGACCATTTACCTAAACGAGTCCATTAGAGTTTATGGGGAGGGGAGGCTTTGGGTAGAAGGATTTCAGCCAATTGGTTCCGCAGCCTCCAGAAAGGGATCATAAAATAAAAGCTAATTCAAGCATTTCGGGCTTGGGGTTGTTGTATTAGGGGACTTGCTGGAGCGCATCTGAAAGGGCCTGTTTTTTCCCCACAATGCCCTGCTTTTCCGCTGATAAAATTACACGGGAAGCGGCGGAGATTCTTATGCAATTACTGGGGTAGCAACATGGAAAGTGAGAACAAAGTTGTTTCCAGGCAACATGGTTGGAGTGCTGTGTAACGGAGCGGCCTGTCCACACCTAAAACACTCCTGCTTCAGGGTGTTTGGAGCTAAAATCCTCATTCTGTGCACAAGCGTGTTAACAAATGCATTCGATGGCATACAACACTGTACTTGTCAAGAGACAATGCAGGAGGTAAAGTAAACCTGCACTGCAAATACATTAAGTCTACATCAAGAGCTGCCTCATTCTAGATATTCCTTTATTAATACCTGTAAGCTAATCACACTTTCCTGTGCAGCTCAGCAGAACACCGGCTCCGACTTTGAGTCTTGGTTCCTGTTGGTTGTTTTTCCTCATGATTATAGAGGTTTTCCATTTGGAGTTTTGGGTTATTTCGGTGGTCCCTCCTCAAACTCTTAGGAAAGTTCTCCTTTTGAATCTTGGTTCCTGTCAATGGCTCTTCCTTGTGATCTGAGGGTGTTTTCACACTTGAGCTTTTTCTATACCCCTATCTGCTTGCTTTGAGGGTTCAGTACAGTTTAGTTAAGTGTGAAAGCACCAGTCTCTGGTCCTCCTGAAAGCGATGATCTAGGGTTTGCTTCAAGCTGACTCTGGTGCGATCTGCTGCAGTTGTGAAAGCTATCCGCTCCTGGTGTCGCATGTGGGGTTGGGTGATTGGGATTTATTTCACATTACTTTTTCGTCTTATCGCCTGCATGGCTAAAAACCTTGTTTGCAGGTGTTCCTGCACAGTGAAATGCCATGACTCCAGAAATCACTGATCCTCACTGCTCCCACAATCCCACAAAAATACACTAATGAATGCGGTTTTAATGGTGGCTGGTTGTGAACCGCTGTGCAATAGTGTGGTAGTGTGTGGTTTGGGACAGACTAAGGGCAGGTCTGCACTGAGGCTCACCCGTAACCAAGCAGGCAGATCTGGAAGGCACGGCGATGGTTGAGCGAGTGGACAGGTTGGATACTAGATTTTGCGGGCAGGAGTGACCCCCGTGCCTGTGCACAACTCTGCGTTTGGTTGGCTTAAATGCCTTTGGTTGGTTTTGTGTTCATACTTTAAATGAACCACACTAGAGTCAGTTTAAAAAAGGCGGCCATAGTCCGCTTGTTTGGTGCACAGCAGAGCTCGAAAGGCATTCTCGTTTTCTCTTATTAACCGCACTAACAGAGCAATCACACCAAGGTTGGTTTTAAATCAAATCAAATCAAAGATATAGACATTTGCATTTACATTTACGCCCTTATCCAGAGCGACTTACAAAAGTGCTAATAAACCAATAGACCAATAGACCAATAGACCTAATAAACCACATTTTTTTATTGCTAGAAAAGTATATAGAGAAGTAACTTTCAGAACCACTACATGAATAACCTAAGTGGGTGTATGGATATTTTAGTCTCTGTATGTACAATTGTGACCCTGTGTTGATTTTAGAAAACCCTCAAATATTTTAGTTGTTCTCTATTAAAGATGACAGTTCAAAGGAATCATTAAAATGTCAATATTGCCATGACGTGTCCATGATGAGTATACGTCCATGCTGAGCAAACGTCTGACCACTATTGTAATAACATGGTCTTCTAAAAAAATTATGTGCTTTTTTGATAAATAAACCCTGCAAGAAGTAAAGCTCAGGGAAATATCAGGGAAGAAAAACAGTCCTAGAATACAAGCCCTTCAACGAAGATGCCCCTTTAGGCCGTGGCAGAGTGTCAGTACATAAATTCCGCAGATGGTTCATCAACATAATCTCAGCCCAACATTTCATAATCACCTTCAAACACTCAGAACTACCAAAAACGAGCCGTTCCAGAGCCCTTTTTCCATTGGCCTGCCACGGAACCGCCTGGTGCAACACCTCGATAATTCTTCAAAGCAAAAAATGCACAAATGCCTCTGCTGGGGCTTGATAAATCTACCCTGTGGAGGGGGGGAGCGGAGATAGGAGCCTTGTGAAGTTCAGCGCCTGGGCAGTTAAAACTGCATATTACCAGAAAGGTCAGTGTGTCAGTGGGAAAAAAGCAGTGGCTCCTGTGAAGGAACCTGTCTGGACAAAAAGATCCGAATTCAAGCCGCACGCAAGCGGCCTTTCTTTTATTGTGAACAGAAGGTACGAGCCGTGTGTCCTCGGCTTCTGAGAAGTAAAAGGTTTGTTCCAGGAGGGAAAAAACATTGAATATAGAGTACAGGCTTTATGAAATCCATTTTCACATCTCTTGTTTGTTTATGGAAATGCTCTGCAGACGTGCTGAAGTGGGGCTCAGACCACAGAGCGGCGCAAGCTAAGCGGAGGAGACGGGCGGAGTCGTGAGCAGCATTTAAAGAGCTCATCTTCTACTTTTTACATTTTATTTTTATTTCATTTTTTCCCTCTGAAGGCCACTTATGACATTTCTGTACATTTACTTTGTATTTTCCGATTTATCACCAAGAATAAAACTGGCTGTTTGTGTTACTGTGCTTTTAAGACTGATATATAATATAGGAGGCCTGATATGATCCTTGCACAGTTATGCGAAAAAGTTAGGACACCCCATGAAAACCATGAAACTGAACAAATCTGAGATGGAGGTAACATAACTGAAGAAACATCTTGAAACATAATTTATAAAATGCAATTAATAGAAATGTACTCTTCCACTATGGCCCGGGGCACTGGCACGGGTGTCGTTTAGCTTTTTTGGGACCCAGCTCTTTTTTCTATGTCGGCTGCCCAGTGAAAAAAGGCGGTGGCTGGCTCTGCCTCTGACCCTGGTGGGCATCGATATGAGCCAACGTGGAACCCTTGGACAAAACTGTCTAGTTCGCAGTAAACCAGCTGATTAAACTGGTTGACCAGCTTAGCTTATCACTATCATAGTGTATGTTTTTTTCGAGTTTGATGGACTATCTGGTTTACCAGCATGACCAAGCTTACCAAGCTTGTTGACAAATGGGTAAAGCAGTCGAATTGGTTGACCAACATAGTAATGCTGGTCAGCAAGCTTTATTATACTGGTTGACCAGCTTAGTCATATTGGTCAACAAGTGTAGTCAGGTCCAAGCAAAGTTGACCAGTTTGGCAAAGCTGTTTGACCATTTTGGTGAAGCTGGTCACACTGATAGACTAGCATTATCAGGCTGGTCATGCTGATCAACCAGTGGGGTCATAATGGTTGACCAGCTTGTTCATGCTGATCAACAATTCTAGTCATACCAGGTTTTTGACTAGCTTGGTCAGGTTGCTCATGCAGGTTGACCAGTTTGGCAAAGCTGGTGGACCGTTTTGGTAAGGCTGGTCAAACAGGTTGACACGATTGGTCAGGTTGGCCATGCTGGTAGACCAGCTAAACCATGAAACCTAAATGAAAATATAACATAATATAGCATAAGCTGTAGGCGTTCCTTCATTGTCCTCAGTGGAAGCTGGTAAGTTTTTCTCCCCTTCCCTCAGTGACTTATTGACCAGAACAGTTCAGTCTTTTATCAGTAATCCTTCCATTATGGCTGGACTCACTACATTACAGCTCTTGATTGAGGTTAGTGGGAGAACTACTGTTTTTGCAGGCCTAATGTATATTTACCCCACTGCTCCCTGTATTGATTGCAGTGACCGGTGCAGTGGTACAGCACAAGTAGATGAAGACGGGCAGTGGAGGAAGTGGCTTTGGATATTTATTTATTTATTTACGAAGCTCTATGCAGATGTGGAGTGAAGCAAGGGAGCATGGCTGTAGTTTGTGGTATTTTGTTTATTCGAGCCTAGCAGTAGTCTTAGCAGTAGTTTGGCACAAAATTCTATTTTGATGTCTGAAGTTTGCTTTATTTTTCTTTTTTTTTCTGCTGTAGCTGTGAGGCTAATGTAGCTAACAAGTAAAGTACAGTTATGTACACCAATAAGCACCTAGTTCAAGTGCAACTGTTGAGAAATAAGTAATTTTACAAGATACTAAAAAAAATGGACATATGTATATAATATGTATTATATATGTATATATATAAATTACTTTTAAGACAAGAAAGAATGCTTTGTTTGGAAATAAAACATTGATTTAATAATTAATGTCATCATTTTGAGGGGAATAAAATCAATTAAAAAGTCAGTTGGCAAATGTCAAGAAAACAACAATTATTTTGAAATAATAAATGTTAACCTACTACTGCCAGAATTAGAAAATTATATTAAGAATTTACATTTGCATTGAAATAAGTAAATACCAAATAAAGTAAAAATACGAAAATAGAGTTGTTTAAAGACAATTATTCAAATTTTCAAGAAACAAAATAATTATTTCAAAAGAATACATTACAATGTTAAGAAAAGCCATTAGTTTGACATGATAAATAAACAATATTGATTTACTTCTGCCAGAAATTGCCAGAATTCTTTACATTTCTAAGAAAAATTTGTAAATCTTTATTTTGAAAGGTAAATTTTATTAGAAAATAATTCATCATTGTTTTGAGAAAAAATCAGTCAAAAATTGTAGTTGATTTATTATAAGTTTTATATATTATGTTATTATAAGTTTCCTTCATTTAACATATCATCTTTAAGCACTGATTGTTCACTTGCTGTTCACCCCCCGACGGGAGCCACTGGATCTAGATAATCAATTGTTCTTCACTTCACCTGTGGCAGTGGTTTTAATGTTATGGCTGATTGGTTATGTGGTTTCTGAGCCTGTATGAAACATGGTTATCTGTACACATAGACTGAAGTACAGAGCAGAGCTAAAAACAGCAGATACTTGATTGGTTCCAGTGCAGTTTATCACTTTAACCAGCCATGGTGCTGGTGGGGAAAGGCCAAGGAACAATACACCCAGTGGGCAGCTGTGATTGGGTTTGTTTATGGTGTGGGAGGGTTTGTGATGGTGTGTTTGGGCTGCTTGCTGTGGGTGTGTGTTTGTAAGTCTCTCTTGCTGCGTCTGATGTGTGTCCTCTGTATTTGAGGTCAAACTGGATGACAGCCTGACCCTCTGGTTTCTGAGGCTGTTTCCAGAGTGTCTGTGTGTGTGTGTGTGTGTCTCTGTGTGTCTCCCTGATGGATGTAAAATAAACAATTCCATCTAAAAATCAATCCACCATCAGCGCTCGTTAGAGTAAGCTTTTACCCGGACTGGCGTGAGGACCCTCGACTGGGACTGGGCTGATGCAGAGAGCAGCTGGCCTGCCCTAACCCTTTAACTCAGATTCATATAGACCACTGTGGTTCAGCCGAGGACGAGGAACCAGAGAGGATGGCGTGAGTGCATGTGGTATGCTTATAACATCTGATAAGCCATATCATTAAAACCACTGACCAGTGAAGTGAAGAACATTGATTCTCTGGGGTGGATCTACACATTAGGCAGCGAGTGAACAGCCAGTGAAGGTGATGTTGGTGTTGAAATCAGAAAAAATGGGTCAGCATAAGAATCTGAGACACTTTGACAAGAGCTAAATTGTGATATTCTAGAAGGCTGGGTCAGAGCATCTCCAAAACATCAGGCATCAGTCTTCTTAGATTTCCTTGTGCCACCAGAACAGCTCTGACTAGTCAAGGCATCGACTCCACAGGGCCTTTTGAGGGTCTTTTTGGACAGTGTATTCAAGCTGGCCAAGCTGGTGGACCAGCATGAACAGGCTGGTTACGCTGGTCGACCAGCTTGGTCATAGTGCTTGACTAGCTTGGTCAGGTTGTTCATGCGGTTAGACCAGCTAAATCATCTCAAACATCAGCTTACCCTATGCTGGGCAAGAGCTAAACTGGCCAACTAGCTTAACCAGCTTGAGTTGTCCAGGCTGTTCTTTCAGTAGGGTCCCAACTCGAGTCTGTTTAGCCGTGTCTGTTCTAATTAGCATCCTCAAACAATAAAATGATCCCATCAGCTGGGTGGTGGTTATGATCCATACACTACTCTAGTGGCTAGACAACCCAACAAACCCAGCACCCAACTACTCAAAAACTCATCAGCATGGTGGACCCCCAACAGATTCAGTGATCTCAACAAATCAAATCTCAAAAATTTCAAGCTTTGAAAAGTCTTCCAGGTTATGAAATACCATAAAGTATAAACGTTGACTTTTTTATGTCTGACGAGGAGGGCTGGCCTGTGTTGTGTGTGAAAGAATGAGGGTTTTAGCATTTCTTAGAGAATTGAGGACTTTGGGAAATCAAGATGAAGCCCAGCAGCTCTTTAGGTGATCCAAGAGAGCTTGGCAGTTGTTGTTTTTGTGTCAGCAGATTCAGGCCACGAACTGGAAGGCTGCAGGGGAGTAGACTGAGCACTGCCTTGTGGCTTTAGGGTTTCAAGATTTGAAATGAAGCACAGCTTATGGCCAGGTAAGCTCCTAGAGTCGAGCTCATGGAGATTTACTCTGTTATTACGTAAGTTTCAGTGGTGAACTTATCAGTTCCACAATCAAAGGGGGCTAAAAAGCAGGGTAGGCATTTCCAGCGGTTGGAACAAGGATGATCGTAGAATCACTAGTTCGTATTCTGCCTGCCATCAACAACCAGAGCCTGGGAGAGCACAACTGGCTCTCGCTATTGCCCCACATCACTTCAGTGTGGTGCTGACCAGCACGGGTTTCTGCTAACTGATGAATCAAAGCTGGGTACCCGGTGCAAAGCCGCTGATGGCCCAGTGGCAGTTCAAAAGAGGTGGTGGCTGGTTGCTGATATGCGTTGGAGAAGGCATGTGTACATCCTCACGTCAGGAGCATTACATGTGACAGGAGGAGAGTACTAACGAGTGGGTTGAGTAAGTGGAGAGGAAAACTGGGGAAAAAAAACATGGTTCTTAGGAATGCAGCAATGTCACTGATCAATATCCTAATCAGTCCTCAGCCATTTTCCTCCATAATCTGTATTATAAAGCACAGCAATCACTGCACTGTCGTGATCGAAATCCAGTCCTCTGAACAGAGCTAGTCATGCCGGGAGATTGATCTTCAGAGCAGAATGGCTGGAAACAGAGGCCAGAGCGGCACAGCAGAGACTCAGCAGGCGCCCCTCTGGTATTAAAATGCCCTTAGGTCAGGGCTAATTTCTGTGGCGGTGTTTAAGAAAAGCTTTGCCAAGCACAGGAAGCCCAGTCCACTGTTTGATCTGAACAGTGGGCTGCTTCTTAGGGGGAGCCTTTCGAACTGAGTGGGACCATTTGTCTTGTACTTCTGATAAATAAGGCTAAATACAGTATGAGAGTTTCTCAGTACACTGGATTGCTATTTATTTTACTGTATGCTGTTGATATTTACAGATAAATGCACAGGAATGGAGCGGTACAGCAATTTTCCTGTCAATCTGCCAGTTTTACCATCTGGACTAATGTTGCACTGTGGTTTCTGGACAGGTACTGGGAAAACAGCATTCTGAGAAGCCAATTTCCATTTACTGGTATTAATGTGTGAGCCTGGTATTAATAGCAGTTATAATCTGATATTTTAAGCATATACACACATGGACAAAATTGTTGGTACCTCTCAGTTAATGAAGGAAAAACCCATAATGGTCACATAAATCTGACAAAAGTAATACAAAATAAACATTTTATGAAAATGAACAAATGAAAATCCAACATTGATTTTAAATCATGCTTCAATAGAATTATCTTAAAAAATAAACTCATGCAACAGGCCTGGACAAAAATAATGGTACCCCTGAAAATAATATGACCAAAGGCACATGTTAAATCAAGGTGGGTCCACTAATTAGCATCACAGGTGTCTACAATCTTGTAATCAGTCAGTGGGCCTATATATAGGGCTACAGGTAGTTACTGTGCTGTTTGGTGACATGGTGTGTATCACACTCAACATGGACCAGAGGAAGCAAAGGAAAGAGTTGTCTCAGGAGATAGAAAGAAAAAAATAGACAAGCATGTTAAAGGTAAAGGTTATAAGATAATCTCCAAGCAGCTTGATGTTCCCGTGACTACAGTTCAGTTATTCAGAAATTTAAGATCCATGGGACCGTAACCAACCTCCCTGGCCGCGTAAGAAAAACTGATGGCAAATCAAACTGAAATTTGACAAACTACATGTTGACAAGGCCCAAAGCTTCTGGGAGAATGTCCTATGGACAGATGAGACAAAAATGGAACTTTTTGCCAAGGTACATCAGCTCTATGTTCACAGACGAAAAAATGAAGCATATCAAGAAAAGATCACTGTCCCTACTGTGAAACATGGAGGAGGCCCAGTTATGTTCTGGGGCTGCTTTGCTGCATCTGGCACAGGGTGTCTTGAATCTGTGCAGGGTACAATGAAATCTTAAGACTATCAAGGGGTTATATAGACAAATGTGTTGCCCAGTGTCAGAAAGCTTGGTCTCAGTCACAGGTCATGTATCTTGCAACAGGATAATGACCCAAACCACACAGCTAAAAACATCCAAGAATGGCTAAGAGGAAAAATTGGACTATTCTGAAGTGGCTTTCTATGAGCCCAGGCCTAAATCCTATTGAGCATCTTTAGAAGGAGCTGAAACATGCCATTTGGAAAAGGCACCCTTCAAACCTGAGACAACTGGAGCAGTTTGTTCATGATGAGTGGGCCAAAATACCTGCTGAGAGGTGCAGAAGTCTCATGGACAGTTACAGGAATTGTTTGATTGAAGTGATTGCCTCAAAAGGTTGTGCGACAAAATATTAAGTTAAGGGTACCACCATTTCTGTCCAGGCCTGTTTCATGAGTTTATTTCAAAATCAATGTCGGATTTTCATTTGCTCATTTTCATTAGAATAGAATTTCTATTTATTATTACTTTTGTCAGATTCAAGTTATTTCTGAGACCATTGTGGGTTTTTCTTTCATTAACCGAGGGGTACCAACAATTTTGTCCATGTGTGTAAATGTATTGCACTAATATTTGGTTAGTCTCCTTTCACCCTGTTCAAGGCTCAGGACCACACAGGACTGACAACCACAGAGCAGGTAGTATTTGGGTGGTGGGTCATTCTGAGCACTGCAGTGACACTGACTGAAATGGTGGTTGTGTATTAGTGTCTAAAAACTTCACCAGCATAACATACTGTGATGGAGCGTCGGGCTGCAGGCACCTGTGTTGACAATTCACTCCTGAGATAGCAACGAACTGTTGACGTCTGCCTAGGTTGTTTTCAGTCAATGGGGCTCCCTGCTGTTTGAACGGCGCAGGCAGAAGGCATGAAAATAGACTGTTGGCGTAGTGTAAGATAGCAATGAGCATCGTAACGCACCTTGCACAGGGTGTAAGATAGGGCCCCCTGTCCTTGACTGGCCTTACTTAGCACCAGCCCTTCCATTAGCTTGCTTGCCAGTGTGTTAGTTGATTTGGGCCTGGGTTATGCCGTGCTGAGCGAGCTGATGTTAATGATCCAACCCTCTTCCTGTGGATTATCTCAGGCGAACAGAGTCGGCGCCCTGGGAGATCCCTACAGACTTCCAAACAAAGCATCCTGGCTCATTTATCAGTCTCCCCACTGAACTGAAGTCACTTTGATTTCACAGCATTAAACGTGACCCGGTGCGGGGCCCCAGCACCAAAGAAGCAAAACGCAGAACAGCAGCGATAAACACCTCAGGCCTCTCGTTGCCACCACATTTTTGAGGAAACTTGAAAGATCATGAAGGCTAAGTATTTGATTTGCTTTGTCCCACGTTAATCAAACATTCCCCCATCCCTGTCAGACCAGCTCAGGCTGGAAAAGTCCAGTTTGGAGACCTTCAGCGGCTTTGAGGATGTGGCTGCGGCTCCAGTCACCTGTTCGGAGAAAGGCTTTTCAGAGAATGGAAAGGACTCTCTAATTATATTCAGAACGCTGCTGGCATCCGGGCTCGATGCCTTGGTTTGGTGTATTGTTCTTTTTATTTTTATTCACCAATGAGGCAAGGACAAAACCTGCCAAAGGTGCAGCCCTTACCGAACAGCCTTCCTGGCTGAGGCTTCCAAATGAAAATGAAAACAGGCTGACAAATTTGTATATCATAACCCACCAACACTAAAATCCATCTCTCTCCTCTAATTGGGTTTTATTATGATCACGCCCTGTAAAACTGGGCCTCTTTGTCATGTAAAAGCGAGCTCAGTGATGCAGTACTGCAGCTAAAAAGGGAAAACTCGAACCGGTCTTGTGTTTAAATGTTGTTTTTAACCAGGCCTTGTCCACTTGGCCTTTTCATTTCCCCTTAGCAATGTCCCAGCGCCATCCTAAGGGTCATTCCACTACTTTATTAACTGAAGTTGATCAGTGTACAACCACTGACTGGCCACTTTACTAGAAACCCCTGGCTTAGAACCCCTTACATTGTGCTAGTATTAGCTTGTGCTAATACTAACTTGCCACTTCATTAGAAAAAGCAACCTTGTGCTACCACTAATTGGCCACTTTGTTAGAAACCCCAACATTGTGGGTAGGAATGTGTGTTGTGGTGATCGTGTGTGTGAAGGTGAGGCCTTGCTGTCATTGGGTGTGGCAGTGAATGACATGGCAAAGCACTGTCATTGTACTTTTACTGCAGTGTTTCCACCAGTGATGAACCTTGACTGTGGATGGAACCAATGTTTGTTTTACTACACTATTTGTGGTGCATCTGTTTCAGGCTTTATGGGTCTCACTAATGAGAGCTTATCAGGCCTTGGCAGCCTGGTTCTCTTGTTAATAATTGGCTAGTATTAAGAGTTTCGATGGTGGCTTTAGGGTTTATTTGTTTTATATGAGGACAGCAGTCTGCTCTTGTCATGACTGGTGCGTGACTGTGGCTTGCGGAGTGGTCGGTGTGGTTGATCATGGTTTTAATGCTTCAGGGATTTTGAACACAAACTCGTGTGTGTAGAGCTGTTCAGGTATCCATCTGCATGCTAGCAGCGTGCTACAGTTCATTTCATAAATGGCTTGTTGCTGAAGCTTACGGGAAAGGCTGCTTGGTCATGGCAGTGGAGATGGACAGCCCTCTGTGGACTCCCTGTCAGTGCAGCACTCTCACTCTTTCGACCAATCAGCTGACCCTTCCGGTTCCTCAAAGGTGTGGTGGAATGCATTGAGTATTTAGGTTATTGTGTGATGTATAAATAGTAAATGTGTGATTTGGGTTGGGATGGGAAATGCTTGGATGTTGTTTAACAAGCTTATTAGGTTATCTTGACTTGGAATGATTTTCCTTTTATTTTGGCTCATAGGACTCATATAGCCTAGCATAAGATAGGCTACTATCTCTTCAGCCAGCAATCCCTTGTTGCAGTGCTAAAAACAAAGCTAACACTAAACCCTAGCTGTCTTCCTAGAGTTTTCCTCTGATTGTGCTTTTGATTTCCCTATTTGATGTGTGGTTAGCTCTAGTCTAAGGCAGTCCATTTATCTTCTCTTGAGGGGGCGGGCAATGGAGAAAAGACATGGTGAAAGTCAGTCGGCTGGCGTGATTTATTTAGCATGAACACCTGCTTGCTTCCATGGCTTTAGCTTCCTCCCTCGTCAAGTTTCAGCTTCCCTGCAGACACTTGCAAAGGAAAAGCCATGGCCACAAGGCCTGGTTCTCGTACCAACCCATATTTTCATAACTAGCAGTCTGGAGGTGATGAGCTGCTCTCAACAACAACACCATATTCTACTGAAGTCGCCATATTATTCAATCCTACGCTGTAAAACTAATGAACAGATTTATTCATCTCAGTGGTGGAGATGTGTAGTCGTGGTCAGATGCTAAAGATACGCTCATTGACTTCATCTTGGTCTTGGCTGTTGACATCTGTTCCAGGCCGTGTGGAGGCTCTTGAATAAACAGATTCTCTTATCTTGGGTTTTGAACATTATTCCGAGAGAAGCAGCAGGGTACACCACCACCTCTGAGCATGAATCAACTTTACGAGGTCTTATAGTCGTCGCTCTCTACAAAGAGACAGCGTCTGACAGAAACATCCATTTGTGCTACCTTGGCAAAGTGTCAAGGTGTACAACCATAGTGTATATTTACAGGTAAAGCTGCCCTAAGAACATAGCAGGCGGGGTATTTCTAAAAGCTACAATCACCATATGAGAAAATGCTCCCAGCAGCAGAAGTATAGGAAGGATATTTGGATAGCCTACGTTACGTGTCAGAGGGTGAAGAGAAGATAATTGAGGTCCTATGGAATCCATTTTTTATGTTGTGTAATTGGATTGGCCATGTACACTTTGGTAATATTCAAGCAAATAATAACAGAAAGCTACGATGGAATAATGCATCCAAGGCGAACAGAATTATCATGGAGAAAACACACTAAAAACTGGGTCTGCGAATATGAGTAGCTCATATTAGTGAGTACCCTATCTCTGCAGAACACTGGGACCCACCGAGGAACAGCAAAAGGCCTTAAAGCTGGACTGCACCATTTCTGAACTCTCATTAGTATTCCAGCCTTCCAATACTATTCCAAGACACAAGGCACAGTTTTCCATTCTAGACCCCCTTTGATAAACTCCTCACGTGCTGTTGCTTGTCTCCACAAGTAGTTTTCTTATTTTATTCTTACTGTTTTTGCTCTCATCTGTCAAAACCCGAGGGTAGGCTCCAGATCCTAAAAGCAGCAATAACATTGCATCCGCCGACACCAGTGCCGCTTGTGCTGTTTGCTATCTCGCCTCGCCCCTTTCATTTCTTATTCACAACAGGAAAGATGTCGGAGAGCGTCCCGACAAAGAGCTGCAGATGTTTTGTATGTAATTATATTCTCATCCAGATGAGAAAGAATAAAGAAAACACAGAGCCGCCAGTCATCAGATAACACCCCTGCAAATCGCATCAACACTTTCCACATCTTCCAGCGCTCGGGGATTCTCCTCGAGTGACTCTCCCACCCCAAGACTTCTCAGTTCTCCCTCCTGGTTCCAGGGCTTGGCATTATTGCGTTATTTCATATTAAAATGTCACCAAACGCCGGGATTAGAGCCGAGAAGCAGAGGGGACCGTTTTTGAGCCTGATCTCTGTCGACAGGCTCAGCCGCCGCATTGTGTGCATGGCCGTCTGGTCTGGAATGTACAGTGCTCTCTGATTCTTCAGCTTTGGATCTAAAGTTCACGCCCCGCTGAGCTGGCGGGAAACGAGCGTGACATGATTCCCTATGCGAGGTGGCAGAAGTGTAGGTGTTATGCTTCCTACGTCACGCAAGAATCAGCAGCCCTTTCTAGCCATGGATGTGGCTGCGTAGCATCATTTTCTCTGTGAAATCACTTTGATGAATGGGAATTAGCGTTAAAAATATGGGAACTCTCACAAGTGTTACGTCTTCTGGCTGTGTAGGATGTTTTTTGCGTTCGTCAACAGCACTGAAGAACTTCACTTAACCACAAGGCAAGTCTTTAGTCTTTGGAAACCCCTTCCAGGGCCACCTTCACGTTGGAAAATTCCCAAAGCATCTACCACACTTAACACGTCCTTGTGGACCTGGATGGGTTTTCCAACTGGGAACCAGGAAGTTTTGTCTTTGGGTTCTATATTGCCTCCACACCAGGAGGCTTTAAACATGGGTTGTCTCTGGGTTGTACACTGCATACATCCCATACTAGACGATAGGGTAGGTTGACGTAAGGACTAGGGTTGTAATGATTGGGCCTATTTGTGGGGCACAAACCCACTCAAAGACCCACTCATATCCACCTGAAGCCCACCTAGCCCACGTTCCACCCATGTGAGCCCCACATGACCATGTTGGCTGCCCTAAAGAACCAGCCAGTGAAAGGCTTTTGTCATATAAGAGCTGCCTTTGGTTCCCTTAGCCAAACCTTTCTTATGGGAATCATTTTTGTGAAGAACTTGTATAAAGTTGAAGAGCCTGGGAAGTTCCTAGGAAGACAAAATGAAGGCAATACTAAGTAATGTGTTCTTGTTCTGTAAAAGCCTTTCAATGAATGGTTCTCTACAGATGATGTTGACATCATGTACATAATGTAAATGTTTGTAAATTGGTACAGAACCTGGTTCTTTAAGCCTTTTCAAAAGCTTTAACACACACACTGAAAAGGAACCAGAAGTTGATCTTAGGGGTGTTTCTGATGTGTAGTTAAGAAACTGTAACCCATCTGCCAATGCATGGTTTGTGTTTGGGATCCTCTTGCCCCCCATTCCAGGTTGCCTTTTGACAACAGAGTTGGTTCTGGCTGGATGTTCTTGTGGGCACTCCAGCAACACTGCTGTGTCTGACAAACTCATACCACTGCCATGTTGGTGCCACTGCTGTGCTGAGAATGGCCCACTAATATCTGGCTGGTGGTGGTCTTGTGGTCAGAAAATGACAAATAACAGGGTTCTGACAAATGGTTCTCCATAGCAGATGGACCTTGATGGTCCATGACTGTCTGGATTTGTACAAGAATATAGTGGACCTAAAAGCTAGGTGGACTTCTAAACTGTCCAGTGACTGGAGGTGCAAGATAGGACTGAGTAATGAAGGGGTATGTGATTGAATGGTTATACTGTATTTCAGTGTTTGCTTCACAAACTGCCACAGCATCACGTGGACATCTGCACTACCCTGGCCAACCACAGGGATCTAGCTGTTTTTGTTCTGTCCAGGTTTTTTAATTGGCTGCCTGTTTTCTTGAGTTTCTCCCGACTCCACTGGGTTGCATTCATGTTGTTGATGGAAACCAAGGGCAGTAAACCCAGAAAACAGAGGCAAATCGGTACCTTTACATGGCATGTTTTAATCATCCCTCTTGGTAATAATGATTGTGAAAGGCTGAGCAATTCAAAAGGCCATTTTGTTCAATTAGTCTGCAAATGCATAGCCTTACAAGCACCATTCATTTCTTCTAGAGCAAAGAAAAAGAGGTCACTTGTTCTGGTTGGAGAGCACCCTACCTCAGCCGATATTCATTCCCAGGGAAAATGAATCCATCAAAACAAACAAAGAAAATCATTTATATCTCTTAGAACTCTTACTGCTACAGGTGTAGTTCAGAGGACCTCTTTGGTAGACCTGCCCAGCTTTATGTAGCATGAAGACATGCTGGCTGATCTCGCATTGTGTCCAGTTATCCTTCAATGGAGTTTCATGTTTTACTTTGGTTAGCATTAACTCACCCTGTTTTTCCTAACATACCCTACCAGTCAAAAGTTGTAAAACAGTTAAATCCATTGAATACCTTGCATTTGTACAAAGTCCTGTGACCTCAAGTAGTACAAAGTTAGGCAGCAAATTGCCAGGGCTTTTGAGTAAAATGAACTAAAAACTGAAAAATACCCTTTTTAGTAAACCATTTTAGGGAAGTCATTGGTTAACCACTTACAGCCACTGTTGCAATATAAGTGAATTAGGCTTTGACAGCTAATGTAAATCATTTATAATGTACAACCTCTTTATCTACATAAAATCAGTGTAGGAACTGTGCTACAGCACTCTGCACCTATCCTTAACCTTACCTAACCTTAAACTAACCTATAGGTCAGCCTAACCCTAACCTAATACTTACCCTAAGCCATGTACTTTTATTACCTCCTATGAACCTACACCTAAACTTATACCTAAACTTAAGTTAACATCTACCAAAACCTTACTCTAACCAATGTAATTTATTGCCTAAACTTAGTCTACTAAACTCAAGTCTAACATTAACCAAACCTAAACCCAACATAACCCCTTACCCTAATCTGTGTATTTTTACCTGAATCTACACTTCAACCTAAACCTAACCTAACCTACTACACCTACATCTACTCTACACCTTATCCAAAACCCTAACCTTAATCTAACCTACACCTCAATCTAATCCTAACCTGCACCTTATCCAAAACCTAAACCCAGTTCCAGTTTAACCTAATTTAAACTTGACCTACTATGTCTTAACCTAAACCTAACCCACACTTAAAACCTAAACTTGACGTAACCTACACCGCAACCTAATCCTGTTTTCATACCTTAATTCCTTTTTTGGAAGCTCCACATCGGAGAAGCATCGCTGTTTTCTCGATTCTTCTTTGAGAACATGGCAGGCTGAGTTGTGTGAAGTTGACGAAACAGCTCCAACAGTGGATGGGAGCTCCTTGTCAATCATAAAATATGTATAAAATATCAGATGGGAGCTTCTTGAGAAGTTTCATTCAAATGTTACAAATTTCTCAGGGTACAGTTTAGTTTGGTTAATGTACAGATTTGATGAGCGCTTGCCTCATTTCCAGTCCTGGAGGGCACAGTTTATTATTTTTCTTTCGCCAGCAAATTCACTTAACCTTGCAATTAACAAATGAGTTTAATCCGACCAGACCTGAAGACCTCTATTCATTGGTAATTTTGTGCTAAAGCACGAAGTAAAATGTTGCCCAGAAACCTGGACTTCATTCTTGGCATCAGCAAATGCAGCAGACTGTCTGCGTGGCCTGATCAGCCAGTGTATTGACCTCATGTCTGTGCTGCCTCACTTCTTGTCACTCCTTCACTCCTTTGTCCTTCACAAACTTGGCAGCATCCACAAGACATTGTGCAAGGACGTTCTAATTTTAATCCGTGTGACTTGTGGTGTAGCAATGGCCGACTGCGCGAACCCTCATACGTTCTCCCAAGTGCCAGCATCTGATTGGTATGGGTGAAGTGATTGGGGCTAGGATATAACCAGCTTATGGTGCTTTCTGAAAGTGCCTGTGGGTGGGAAAACAACAACGATGACGACAAAAAAGGAGGGGTTAAACTCCCTCCTGTTCCTCTGTCGCTGAGCGTCCGCCATAAATAAAGTGTGGCAACGCCGGCACGTTCCCGAGGACTTTTCAAAGACTTTGGCACCTGCTCAAGCTCCCGGATCAATGACGAAAAGACTGAGCAAGAGGGAAAGAGATTTAGAGATTGTAAAAAAAATGAGATCGATGCGCTTTGCGGTAACCACTCCTAATGACCAGCCCGATGAGATGGCCGTCATATTTCTGCCCAAAGTTGTCTTTTTTCATTTCTCCTGATACAAAAGCTGACAGTCTTCCAAGGTTAATAATTCATACACATGGCAGCAGTGCAAGAGTAACTGGGGCCGGCTTTTAAGTGATGCAGGACTTCTGTTGGGGCCCATTATTTATTTGCATTCTGGTGAAATAAAGGAGAAAAAAGAATCAATTTATATTCATTTGTTTGCCTCCCAATTTGCTGCACACCCGTTCGTAGCTCCTCCTAGTGCTAGCAATGATCTTGACACTAGGAGGGCAAGTATTCTCCTCTCATACATGCAAAACCACTGTCTGTTTTCAAGCTCTGAGGAGAATGCCAGGTCCCCAGCTCCGTTGAACCAGCTAATACACCAGATGCCTGGGCTGGGAGACAGCTCCATCTACCCACCCAGAGAGAGCACGGCCAGTTGTGCTCCCTCAGACTCTGGCTGCTGATGGCAAATCAGCATGGCTCAGGATTCAGACTCTTTTAAGGAGCTGTTTGCAATGGAATTGCAAGTGTTTAGACCGCAAGATGGCAGTGTTAATGTTAACCTGCTTTTCAAGAGCACTGGAGAGAAGAACCCAATTGAGGGAACTTTGGTCAGATTGGATTGCAGTTCCATCTGCTTCCTGTGTAAGAAATTACAAGTTCTGGTGACACCATAAACTCAGGGCAGTCTAAAGCACATACTTATGTCAGTTTCAGGCCTTTCTTTGTGGCCTAATGGATATATTTCACAGCTTTTATATACACTGTTATTGGCTACGCCCACTTTCAAGAGGCATTTCTTTCACCTTTTTGTGAGAATTTCTGGTCATTTCATATCAAATGGTTTATAGTCGTATCCTATTCAAAGTGAATGCCATCTAAAAGAGGCTACTGCTGTCCTAACCCAACATTCAGACAGGCTATTTAACGCTATGTAGAGCTGTTTAGCGCAGAACCCCAAAATGATCAGTGTTGTGGGGCACCATATAACTTCTATCCACCTCCGCCTGCCAAAGAAGTTGACCTGCATCTCTTACCATTTTGAATTTAGCGTCTTCCATGGCAGGTGCAGGTCCTCTTCTCTGGATGTCGGTGGGGGATAGAAGTTCTATGGTGCTCTATGTCTCATTTGGATCTTCTTGGGTTGTGCTCGTAACACTGTTGTTCAAGTAAAATTCCCCTCTTGTTCCAAAAATGTCTAATTATCGTGACACCTTCTTACTGAGCATATTATACTACTACTACTAAACAAAGGTGCCCACCCCCATTGTTTAGTTGGAAAATAAGCTGTATAATAGGGTGTCTCCAAATAGAAAAGCGAGGTGGTTATCAGGGGTTGGAGTATTGCTAGAATGTACAGTATGAACAGTAGAACCACCCTTTTCTTGAAAGGGTATGATTTAAAATGTGGTCCTTCATGGAACCTTCACTATAACTGCTAATGCAAAGAGCGAACTTGCTCCACTTTGCTTCGCAAGGTTCTTCACATATAGTGCTGCTAAACTGTTCTTTAAAGTTTCCTTGTGAGAAATGGTACGTGGTCCAACATTACAGTGACAAAATTTCTATTCAGCTACTCCTGTTTTTAAAAACCTCTAAGACTCTGCAGTGGCCCTGTGAATTTCTGTGTACCGCTTGGAGAGTACAGCATTGACTCGCGCCAATTTTGTGGACCGTCACACACAAGCTATTACTATAAGTAACGTCCCGAGGCTTTAGCATTTCTCGATGCTGGGTTCAGAATTAAACAACTTCCACAGACTTTACTGCAGTAACTCTACACCTACATACTACATATTCCCACCACCCTGGGGAGACTTTCAGTACAGATAACCAGTATCTGGAAGCATTACCGGCTGCTGAAAGTCTGTGGATGTGTAGTAGTGTAATCCCCCCCCCATTATACATCTTGCCAGACCTTGATCAGCCAGCTCTCGGCCCCACCTCTACTTTATTCAGGCCTTTCCTTTTGCCTGGCAGAGCCCCACCAACCCCGCCTCACACAATTAGCTTAAGTGGCCAGTCCAGCTTACCCACCTTTCAACCCCTGTTATTTCTCAAGCATGCGCTTTCAATAGTGCCGACACACAGTGGATGAGTATTTAACCGTCAAAGGAGAAGCCAGCAGGCTTCTGTCCACACCCCTCAACATCCCTAAACAGTATCGTAGTGGTGCATCGTCTATCATTCTACAGAGGTATGTATGTAAGAAAGCACACATTCAGAACCATGCTTAGCTGAGATGGGGGGTGGGATTGAAGGGCAGTACACCAGATAACAGGCCCATGTTGGGGATGTATGGGAACCAGATGTGGACCAGACGTAGGAGCACTGTGTAGTTCTATAATTCCAGACTGTAGTCTATCTGTTTCTTTGCATACTTTGTTATTAGCCTCCTTTTACCCTATTCTTCAATCGGCAGGACTCACAGAACACAGGACTAACCACCACAGAGCCGGTAGTATTTAGGTGGTGGGTCATTCTCAGCAATGCAGTGACACCTTAGTGTCACTGCTGGACTGAGAATAGTCCACCCAACCGGTCCTGTGGGCACAGATGAAGGACTAGAGGAGGACCAACACCCTCAAACTGTACAGCAACAGATACAGAGCTTCTGTGTCTGACTTAACATCTACAAGGTGGACCAACTAGGTAGGAGTGTCTTGTAGAGTGGACAGTGAGTGGACACAGGGTGTAAACAGCCTGTTATGAATGTTCCAGCACCCAAACACAACATTACAAGGACCAGTACCAGGTCCTGTGGTCAGAAACTGACCGATGAAGAATGGGCTTGAGCAGCACTGATAAATCGAGCTATGGAGGCACCTATGGCATATAGCGGACCTATAAGGTAGCCTCAGAAAGATTCAAGTGACTGTAGGTGTTTGTGGTGGGTGGAAAGCGTGAAATATGGATGTGAGGCTGGTGAATTGAGGAGGTGTGAGATTCTGTGTTCGGAACAGACCCCCCACCCCCACCGCATGGTCTCTGAGCTCTTCCCAGTGTGCGTTTTAACAAAAGGCCCTGCCGGCTCTGTGGGCGCAATATCAATCACAGATTAAAAGGAACAAGTTAATCAAAGCTATAATGCGCTTGCAGAGTTGAACCGGCACAGGTGTCACCTTCAGCACCCTCCTTCTCACTCTCACTCTTACTCTCCCTTTCTCCCTCTCTCTTTCTCTGGAAGGGAGGGAGGGGTTAGAGGAGCAGAGTAAGTCATTAGTATTGGACGTGGCCAAGGGGCTAAATGAACATTCAGACTGGATAGTCCGCTTCGTGGGTGAGCTGTAGTACTCGGCAGGCAGACTCGGACTTGACCTCCTCCTACGGTGCATCTCCCAGGTTGGCCCTGCTCGTGTAAAAACTGGGCCTGATACATAATGTATAGGAGATGGGAGACTCAGAAGGGGCAGATGGGTTCCTTGATTCATTGCATAACAAAAACAGATTGTACACTATGTGTCCAAATGTTTGTGGACACCCCTTTTCATGAATGCATTTGGATGTGCAAATGTGTCTAGTCCCTGTAGACAAGAATAGGGCTCTCCAGAGCAGATCAGTATTAGCCTATTGGCACCATGCCTAATGCCAGGCATGGGCTAGAGGGGTATAAATCCCCCCAGAATTGAGCTGAGGAGCAGTGGAAGAACTGTATTCTCCGGAATGATGGATGGTGCTCTATCCAGTACTTTTGGGATGAGTTGAGGGGCTGAGAATTAGGTAGGGTGGTAATGAACACTCTTGTCACTGAATGCAATCAACTCCTTACAACAATGCTTCTCTAAAATGTAGTAGAAAGCCTTCTTTCCTGGACAGTAGAAACAGTTACTCCAACGAAAGCAGATAAACCTTTTTTTAAACCCTCATTTAGGGACTAAATGTCCAATATAGTGTATGTACATGGCAAGATTCCTGAAGGTCAGTGGGTAGGTCACTATGTTAGATGTGGACATCAAAGTATGTCAGGTTCATGCTTTGTCTGGCCACCAGCTTCCAACATAAAGGAGTCTTTGGGAGTGACCACCCCTAAGCACAAATTGCCTAATAAATGGCTTTTCTGTGTATATGAGTTCTTAACCCCCTCCATGGTTAATTACTGCCTTTAAAATGTTAAATGCCCATCAGACTTGCCCATCCTCCAACCCTTTCAATCACTTAGACAGCCCAAGACCTCTGCAGACAGCCCTCATCAATCCTGGCTAATCAGATCAAGGTCATGAAGAGAGTCTTGCTTAGAATGGAGGGGAGATGGCGCTAGTCTCTGTCTTCACACCCTGATTTCTTAGTGCCTAATTGGGGAGAATGAAGAGACCTTATTGCCAGTGTTAAGCACCAGTGTTTAGATGGTATTTATAAAGCCTTCAGGTACTTTTCTTACAGGACCATTACCATCATATGTGGTTATTGAGTAAGTCATAAACACCTTAAAAGTCATTAATAGGCAATTATTGTTACGTCTTGTTTGCCGGTTTCCTATTGGAATTTCCTGTCCACCTTAAATGATGCATTGCCAACTGGACGAATAGGATATTGGAATAAGAAGCCAATTTCAGCTACATCTCTTTCCCACCAGTCACCAATTTCATGAGAATTCATCTATCCTTCTATCCATCTACTTATCCTATTCTTATTGGTCGAAATCGTGGTGGGTCTGCTGAGTCTACCTGGAATCATTGATTGCAAGGCAGGAATACCCCCTGGACAGGCTACCACACAACTATTCTCTTGCAGCTTGGGCCAGTTTAGCATAGCCAATTCACCTACCATGTGTGTTTTTGGGAGGTGTGAAGAAACCTATGTGGACACTAGGAGGCCACACCAAACTGGGTAAATCAATTCAAACCGATTATGTAAGGACTAAACTTTATGTACCTATGAAATCTAGAGCTAAAATTCCAATGCATTAAACCTGAGGCCTGAAACAATCCCTCAGGAACAGTTGCTTCTGAAGTCCCTTTAGGGCGTAACCATTCCTGATCTGAGAGACTTTTGTTTCCAACATGCCTGGAAAAAACCCAAACAAACAGAAATCCATACGTACATACTGAAAAGTCTTCAATGAGGCGGAGGGTACATAAGAACGAGTACATAAAATCTGAACAGCATTCAAGGCTAATGGCCTCCCTGTATCCATGAGACCAGGAAGCACTCTGTGAAGTCAGCCTGCAGCTAATGGGCCATTTTTCTATTCAGTGACTCGGCAATTGAAATATGGCTATCGGCTGCAGCCCTGCATGTTTTCCTCACTTCGCTACGTCTACCTGCTTATCTTCATCTGGAGGCAGGAGGACTTAGGGGGTCATTTTTCCTGCCTTGTCTAAGGGCCGAAGTTTGCCGCTTGAAGTCCTGGAGCCAATGCAGGAGTGGGCTAGCATTTTTAGAGTGCTACAGTTTACTGAGGAATGACTGGCTTGCATGGGGAAAATGCATGGCTAGCATAGGTCTATGCATAAGTACACACTCTGTGAAGTCTGTTTTGGGCATGTACTATGAATCCACACACACACTCTCCACTTGTGCAAGTCTTGTCATGAAGAAGCTTGACCAGGAACTTCTGGTTCAAAGCGAAGCTTGTAACAAAGAAGCATGACCAGGAACCCCTGATCTAGAGTAAGACTTATCATAATGAAGTTTACCAGTAACCC
This sequence comes from Salminus brasiliensis, assembly GCF_030463535.1. Taxonomy (NCBI): domain Eukaryota; kingdom Metazoa; phylum Chordata; class Actinopteri; order Characiformes; family Bryconidae; genus Salminus; species Salminus brasiliensis. The sequence continues at coordinate 31,413,172 of NC_132899.1, read as the reverse complement.
CTAGCTCAAAGCAAGCCTTGTCGTGAATTTTGACCAGGAACCCTTTGTCTAGAATGAGTCTTCTCATGAAAAATTTGACCAGGAACCCCTGGTTCAAAGCGAGGCTTGTAACAAAGAAGCATGACCAGAAACCCCTGATCTAGAGCAAGTCTTATCATAAAGAAGCATGATGAGTCTTAACTTACAAAAAAGCTTGACCAGGACCCCTGATCTACAGTAAGACTTATCATAATGAAGTTTACCAGGAACCCCTAGCTCAAAGCAAGCCTTGTCGTGAATTTTGACCAGGAACCCCTTGTCTAGAATGAGTCTTCTCGTGAAAAATTTGACCAGGAACCCCTGGTTCAAAGCGAGGCTTGTAACAAAGAAGCATGACCAGGAACCCCTGATCTAGAGCAGGTCTTATCATAAAGAAGCATGATAAGTCTTAACTTACAAAAAAGCTTGACCATCATGATAAAGTTTACCAGGAACCCCTGGTTCAAAGCAAGTCATGAACATTGACCCGGAACCCTTTGTCTTCTCTGACCAGGTTGAGAACAATTAGCTAGCCACTGTGCGTTTATAGTAGAAGAGTCATCATCTCTGACAACACGGCTGTATGCTTTGTAGAAAAGAACCCTGTTATTTGTGACACCATCACTGTACACGAGTCCTGACCCCGGAAGAAAGCAATCCATCCAGATGTGTGTCAAGTGCATTAGCATACCGGCTATCTCCACTAATCACTCCAGGTCATGATCTATTGTAGATGGAGTGGCGCATTTAAATGTTTTATTGCTATGAAACATTTGCATGGCAATAAGACTTGATCTTTTAGGTTAGAGCGTTGTCCCTGTTTTGGCAGCGCGAACCGTTTTCTTAGCATTTCCCTCCACACTGGCTGGAAATTTTGGAATACAAAAATTAAAAATGCTGCAGAAACCATTGACTGCTCAGCTCTGTTTCTAACAAAAGGCTGATCAAACAGGATTTGACCGTCTTTTTTATGCCGTTGTGTAGTGTGTTACAGCAGATTCCAGCAGGGAATCCCAACAGGCTTCTGTCAAACCCATTGGTGAAGAGAATGCTTCAAAGCTACAGATTAAGCATTCTGTTTCTTTTCGACAAACAATTAGTTTGTGTTTTATGGCTCTGCCTTGTTGAGAAGGCTGCCATATGCCTCAAACCCAGCCAGCACCCAGAGCTAGGTAAAGCCTGAATGATTGTGACAGGCCATTACATATAGCTTTTAGAAAGAGAAAAGCACCATTGTCTGAGCTGGGTTTAGTGTAACCATATGCTTCTCGGTGACACATCGTTATAATTGTGGATCTTGAACATTAAACAGACTGTTACTAATGCTCACCCTGCGTATGCTGACTGGAAGCGATCCCCCAAGAGGTCGTAGTGGCAGGGAAAATATAAAGCCAACTGAGCAAGTAAACCAACAAACAAACAAATGCATGCTTTGGCGCTTCTCTTGCAATGTGACGTAATCTCAGATAAAAGTAACTTGTTTTCTCCATAAGCAGCTGCATCTTGCCATTTCTGCAACAGCTCTTAAAATATTTCCAGCGGGTTTTAGGACCCTAATCCCAGTCATCTAAATCTCAGAAGTGAGAGTTTTCACTGTAGAAGCTCCAGGTCCCATTAGAACAGATTCAGGTAAACCTAAATACAATACAGAGGAACACAAAGTTCTCATTCTGAAGAAAAAGTGGAGATCTTGTGAGCTTGTCTGAAGCACAGAGCTTGGATCCAGGTTTCTCTTGGAAGCCCCCAGTCCAGGCAGCACAGTGTGGATGTGTTCAATTCCATAAGCAGCAGCAGCTCACCTGATTTACCATCATTAAGCACTGATTTACCAAACCAGGTTTTGGAGGAGAACTCTAAATAATACTAGACTCCCATGAGGAGAACTTTAGAGATGTTGTAATCAACAGTGATATCTGCCAAAGGGCTGGGATCTACATGTTAGGCAGCAAGTGAACAGTCATGATGGTGATGTGCTAAAAGCAGGAAAAATGGGCAAGTGTAAGAATCTGAGATTCTCTGACAAGAACCAAATTGTGATGTTCTAACTGGGTCAGAGCATCTTCAAAATGCTCTCTACCAAAAGGGCTTCAATACAGGACAGCCAGTGAGCCAGTGGCAGGGTCATGGGCATCCAAGGCTTATTGATGCTTATTGAGGTCGTACCTCACAACTTGCAGGACTTAAACAACTTGGAGCCAGATACCTCAGGACACCTTCATATCTTATGGAGTCCATGCCTTGATATGGCTGTTGGCAGCATGACAGGGACTGACACAATATTAGGCTGGTGGTTTTAATGTTATGACTGATTGATATGTGCAGCTAACTATGGTAGACCGTTTGGTAAAGTTACAAGGCACCACTTTTCCAACGGTACACCAATTTGTTCCTTTTAGGTTTTGAGGGAGGGTAGACAAACTAGGAGAGAAAAGAAGGAAATGATCCTCATGTTAATTGTGGGAATTCTTAGTTGAGTCTGGTCCTGATTACAGTAGCTTCCCTCTGTAGGATGAATGCAATCAGCAAAGCCATAAAAGAGGACTTTCAGCAGAGCTTCACGAGTTAAAGGGCACTATGATGGCAGTTTGGGCTCAGTTGTAATATATTAGAGTCAATGGAGACTTAGAACTATCTCAACCCACTATGTTCACGCAATTCCCAGCAAGTTTTTTAGGATTGTCTATAGTCTTGGAATTTGGTTAGTTTGCATGACAACCACAATAAAATACTGTACAGCTGCTTTCGGATGCTCTAAGCTGGTCTTTGATGGCCAAGTTTGCTGGTCGTTGACAATCAACGACAATCAACGACCAGCTTAGAGCATCCGAAAGCAGCTACCAGCGAAACTGGCCTGGAGATGGACATTCCAGCTGTGTTTTGAGAGAACTGCAGTATAAAAGAAGGCCCGCACTTGAAGATCATCTTCCCTCTAATCTAAAATCCAATGAATGTTCTTCTACCTAAAGAATGAATCTCTACCTAAAGCAGAAGCCCCCAGAGCTTCAGAGCTCTCTCCCTTCCTACGGCCATATAGTCTCTCACACTGCAACTGTGTGGTCAAAACTTTCCAAGGTTCAGAGGGTTCAGGCTCTAAATGGTCATCTGTCTATGGAGCGCATCATGAACATAGCTGTCTGTGTTATTTAACACATAGTTCAATGCTGACCTATTTGCTGTCCATTTACTTCAGTGAGGGGTTCACAAGTTTGGTCCCCCTGTGGCTAGTGTGATAACACTCGTACAATCAGTGGTTGTGGGGCGGTAGCGAGTCTGTGCACTCGCTTTGGCTAGCAGTAATTGAATTCTCTTCCCACCTAGGAACTACGTTAGAGTAAATTAAAGAAACAGTAGTGGGAGCTGGTCAATGCTCATATCATAATTGTTGAAACCCCCACAATTCTTTTTCTAATTTACTGTTCATGTTATTTGAATACTAGATAGCAACACCTAACCCCCCTCCCTCCAGGCAGTAGATGCAGCTGTAAGTGGTTGGGAAAGCGAGAGGATACGTGACTGAGGCAAGCTGATTAATTGTTTGCATGGTCTGGTCATCAAAGCTTCCTTTCCTGAATTTTTGGAATGGAAAAAAGCGATGTGCCTGAGAGCAGAGTTAAACATGGTGGAATTAAATTTAGACATGTGGCAGCAAAAGATGAAAGGGGGCTTCAGTGACCCCCTGCGGATCAGATCGCTCAGTGTCTCTCATCGTACCTAAATCCATTCAGACTCACCCAGCAGCAGATGTTTATATGTCCAGTATATATGTTGATTTGTCTGAACTGTAACTGGATATTGTGTTGATTTTTCTTCGTCTGGTTTTAAATTAAGAGAGGAGACCAATCTGGAGCTCTCTCTGGTCCAGTCTAGATCCGGACTGATCTAACTTGCATGTAAGAGAAACAATCACTGTGATGCTCAACTGAATTTAATAGGTGTAATTACTGTCAATCTGGGCTTAGCATGCTATAGCATACCATGCTTAGCATACGACATGACTTGAAGCAGGCCTTTGTGGTGAAGCAGGCCTAAAAACATTTGTAACATACACTAAGAGGTGGATAAGCAGCTAGCTTACCAGCATATGGTATGTTTTTTGCCTGGTTGGCCAGCTTATTAACCACCTTGACCATCAAAGACCAGTTTCAGGAGATTAGAAAGAAAATTGTAGACAAGCCTGTTAAAGGTAAAGGTTATAAGACCATCTCCAATCAGCTTGATGTTCCTGTGACTACAGTTGCACAAATTATTCAGAAATTTAAGATTGATGGGACTGTAGCCAACCTTAGTGGACATGGCCGCAGGAGGAAAATTGATGACAAATCAAAGGGAAATCTCTTCAGGGAAAATGTCCTATGGACAGATGAGACAAAATGGGACTTTTTGCCAAGGCACATGTTCACAGATGGAAAAATTAAGCATATCAAGAAAAGAACACTGTCCCTACTGTAAAACATGGAGGAGGCTCTGTTATGTTCTGGGGGTGCTTTACTGCATCTGGCACAGGGTGTCTTGAATCTGTGCAAGGCTATGAAGGGATTCTAGAGAGAAATGTGCTGCCCAGTGTCAGAGAGCTTGGTCTCAGTCACAGGTCATGGGTCTTGCAACAGAATAATGACCCAAAACACACAAGTGGAAATGACCAAGAGGAAAACATTGGACTATTCTGAAGTGGCCTTCTATGAGCCCTGACCTAAATCCTATTGAGCATCTTTGGAAGGAGCTGAAACATGCCATCTGGAAAAGGCACTCTTCAAACCTGAGACAACTGGAGCAGTTTGCTCACGAGGAGTGAGTCAAAATACCTGCTGAGAGGTACAGAAGTCTCATTGACAGTTACAGGAATCATTTGATTGCAGTAATTGCCTTAAAAGGTTGTGCAACAACATATTAAGTTAAGGGTACCATTATTTCTGTCCAGAACTATTTAATGAGTTTATTTTTTTAAATAATTCAGATGGAAGGTATTTTTGTGACCATTGTGGGTTTTTCTTTCATTACCAAAGTAATGATACCAAGGGGTACCAACAATTTTGTCCACGTGTGTATGTAACTTGCAAAAGTCCAGAAGGCATGAAAGCAATCCTCCTTGATTGTATGGTTCTTTATATGTTTCTTTACATCTATATCTGTGTGGACACTTAATCTGTACTCAAATTCCAGCTGATGTGTAGGTTATAATATGTTAAAATCAGGTTACTTGCATTTAGAGACGTGACCTAGACTTAAACTTGAATATTCAATTTGAACTTGTACCAAGAACTGTGACTTTTACTTGCACCTAGAAACCTGAATAGGATTTGCACCTAAAGATTTCACCTGGACTCTCACTCAGAGACTCTTTTCAGACTTGCACCTTGAGAATCCACCTGGACTCCCAACCAGAGCCTCGATTGGGACTCATGCCCCATAGAATTGACTCAGACTCGCACCTAGAAACTTGAGACTGACTCACACTTATAGACTCAACCCCACAGACTTAACTATGACTAGGTATTGCACCCCAGAAACTCCACTTTGACTCAAAACTAGAGACTCAACTTGGACCCATGTCTCAGAGATTTGACTCTCTGATTGCTGCCCCAGAGACTCAACTTGGACTCATGGCCTTGACTCTGACTCTGACTCACACCACAGAAACTCAAGACTTGACTCAGACTCAAAATTGTAGGTCTGAGTCAGTTGTTATGTAGATGTGAACTGTCTCTATTTTCATGCAGCAGGCAGGGTAATGTGTTGTATGGAAGATAGATGCGTGGGGGGAGTCAGGATTTCTATGCTGAGGTAATCTTGTGAAAGATAAAATAAAGATAAAATAAAAGCTGCGAAAAAAACAGCAGTACTATCCCCATCTGACCAATCAATGAACACCCACATTGGCATTTGGCGTGCTTCAGCCAGCGCAGTGTGATACCAACTGTACCAAAAGAAAGTGTGTCACAAAAACCCCAATCTCTGGTAAGGACTTTCGTAAGCCAACACGCCTTATGGTCAGATGGCTTCAGCGTTACATTATGAGGTACTGTGATGAGCCCAGAGAGAGCAAAGCTCGGCCCACTAGATAAATTAAACATGAACAGCTTCTGTCTGTAGATTGCAACAGGTGACCAAAGCAGGAGTCCAAGACAACACTATTGGCCTTGCCCTCTCTGGATGGGTAGAATTGCTCTCCTGCTCCCTATAAAACTCAGTGTGACGCTGGCCAGTGTGGACATCTTTTAGCTGACATGACAGAATTGGCAGGACGAAGTTCTCCTCCAAGCGTGTTGGGCTGACCCATAGACCTTCAAAGAGCTGCAGTGGTACTTCACATGGCCCTCTTGGGTTCTTGAAGCCTTGATTACTCTTAGAGCTTCTTCTTCATGCTCTTAAGGCTGGGGTACACTACAAGACTTTTACTGCTGTAGCAAAACATAATAAGTAGTAAAAAGACTGGGTCTCTCATACTTCCCTATGGAGTTTTGCAGATGAACAAAGACCTATCACACACCAAATGACTGGAGATCATCCACTACACAATGTACAATCATTTTAGGGTGTGTTCGGACTGGGTAAGTAGCAGGGGTATCAGAACTGCTTGCAGACCAGTTGAATTAATAGGCAAATCTGGGTAGATAGCATGGTAAGTGTGTCTGCTGCAGTTAGTCCATCTCTGGTGGTGTGGTGCCTGCAAGCGGGGCTTGTGGAGAACTCCCGCATGGCGAGCAACGGATTATGCCAGAGGGAGCCACGGGGAGAGTGCCTGTAATCACATTATAGCCACCTATCCTAGCCAGACGCCTGTCAGTCAAACCTTCAATTACATTCTGCCTGGAACTGCCCCCCCCCCTCTCTTTTCTCTCTCTCTCTCTCTCTCTCTCTCTCTCTCTCTCAGTACTCCTCTCTCTTTCACAGAACGTAATTACAGGCTTTCTTCTATAGTACCTGATTTAAATATGCTCTGAGCTTCAGTCTATCAAAAAAAAAAAAAAAAGGCTGAAAAGCTTTGCATAAGCCGATAACGAACAAAGGCCGTAATAAACCACTGTGCCCGTACGGCGGGAGTGGACGGCAGCCAGCCTCAGAAACTCACCTTCTTTTAATAACACACTCCATTTGAAATTCCTTCAGTCACTCAGATGTGTATCAAACATCTATTTCAAGGGTATCAGTCTGCATTCTTATCAAGCTCCACCACCACCTGTCAACTGTCTGATGCGCTGGAGCTGGAGATTAATTCTTCTCTTTAATTAGTGCTGAGTTTAAAAGCATACCTGTACGTTAATTCAGGAAGTGTAGTGACATTCTGAGGATGTGACCTGCTTTAATTTCTATGCTGCTGGAATCGCAGTGCCGGCCACATCGAAGCCCTGGCTACAGTCCCTGCTCACCACGGTTGTGTTCCAACCCAAAGTGTGATTTGTGAGAAGCTACATGACTGCACCTGCTGTGAAAACTCTCAACCACACTGCAAAAAAAGAATTTAAGAATATTGCTGGGTTACTGACCTTATTTTTGAGCTGTTTTGCATATTTGTATCTAGTGAGAAAGTTGTTTTCCACCGGTAGATATTTGTTCTTGTTTCAAACACGATTTCTTGAGAGATGCTTAGTTTTTGGTCAGTGGAACAACACACTTTCCCCAAGTAAGAGTACTTAAGTCTTGTACAACCATCTGAGGTAGTCCAGGGGTGGAATGGTCTTCCTATTTGAGTCTTGGGCCCCTTCCACACATGTCCAGATATTTTTAAAAACTAGATTTTAGAGACTAGATCGGGAGTAAGGAGCGATTTGAGATTGAGCAAGAAACATGCATGCGTTGTGAAGTCAGCGTTTTCATAAAGCTGTTTTCCCCATCCACATGTTCTCAAAAATCTCCACCAAAACCGACACAATCTCAGTCTAGATAAGCATGGACAGGGCCTCGGTTCCTCTTAGGGCTACTTTCTCATCCACATGGAGGTTGTTTCTTTTTTTTCAGGTCTTGGTTCCTCTCTGTGCTTCTTCCCCATGCTTTAGAAATTATTTCTAAATAATAGTGTTGATTCCTTTGAATCGTTCTTCATTGTGATCTTTGTGAGTGTCTCTTTTTGAATGTTGGGTTCTTTCCATTATTTTTTTTTCTTGCTTCCTCTCAGTGGTTCCTCCTTATGCTTCCTTAGTCCTGGTTCGTTCTCAGGTTCTTTAAGTATTTCTCAGTGGGCCTTTTGCCCTTTTAAGTTCTCCTTATTTTTAGGATGTTTTCTTTTGAGCATTGGTTCCTCTCAGAGCTTCCTTCCCATGCTCTTGCATCTTGGTTCTTAATAATTGCTTTTTCTCATGGTTTTGTCTTGGGTTCTCTCAGTCTTTTGTCAGTGTGCTCAATATTTTTTTCTTTTTGAGTTTGGTTCCTCACAGTGGTTCTTCCTTATGGTCTAAGGGAGTATCCCTTTTGACTCTCGGTTTCTCTCAGTGAGTCTTCCTCACACTATTATATTTCCTTTTGAGTCTTGGTTCTTGCTTTGATTTTTAGGGATTTTTTTTTTCTATTGGGGGTTGGTTCCTCTCAGTGCTTCCTCCCCATGCTTCAGGAAGTATTTCCTTTTGAGTCTTGGCTGCTTTTAATTAATCTTCCTTAATATTTATGTCTTTGTTCTTTGTTTTTCTACCTAATGTTCAAAGAGTGTTTTTGAGTGTTAGTTCCTCAAAGCAGTCTGCCTTTTGGCTCTTGGTTCCTCTCAGTTGGTCTTCCTAATACCTTTACAAAATAAATGTTTTTTTTATTGGCCTTCCTAGTGTTTTAGGAAGTTTTTGTCCTGTTGGTTTTTGGTCCCTCTTAGTGCTTCTTATTCATGCTCTTGGTTTGAGTCTTGGTTCCTTGGTTCCTTTCCTGGGTTCTCTCTGTTTTGCTTCCTCATGCTCCTCATGCATTTCTTTGGATTCTTGGTTTCTTTATGCAGTTCATCCTTATTCTCTTAGGGAGTATCCCTTTTGACTCTTGGTTCCTATAGGTGGGGGTCTTGAGTCTTGGTTTCAAACCATGCATGTCACACCTGGTCTATCTGCTCTGCCTTTCCATTTCCCCTCATGCAAATTCACCTGACCGAATGCTATTTCCAGATAAATGGCAAGGCTGCTGACATCTTTGTGCCTGTGGTTGCTTTCTTTGCTGGATCACATGCTGCAGCCACCAAAAAAAGTTTGACCTGGATCTGACATGTTCCTGTACTCCTGCGGTGTACTCTATGCTCTACAATCAACAAGCAAACCTGTTCTTGTTCACATCTGAGAACTGCATTCTCTTGTTTGCTCTGGTCTTTGAATAGATTGTTTAAGTTCCTCTCAGAAGAGAGAGATAGAGAGAGAGAGAGAGAGAGAGAGGTGTAGTAATCACAGATCAAGACGAGGGCTCTTGGCCGAGTGGGTGTTCAACGTTGAGTTTAAGGAAGCAGATGATGTCTGATATCTGAAAAGCTTTTGCCTGCAGATGCCATGCCGGGCACTTTCTTTAGCAGCTGAAGGGTGGTCTCACAATGGGCCATCGATGGCAGACGAGATAATGCTATACATGCTGCTCCATTTATTCCATACAAATAAAAGTGTTATGTTCCCACTTCATCATTTCATTTTTGCCTCGTGGAGAGAAAAAGTGCCCAGTAGATTCACTGGGGGAAAAAAAAGCTGAATAAAAGGAAGCAGGGCAGAAAAAAAGGCGTCCAGCACAAAGCCAGAGAAGAAGCTTTATTCACAAGCTCATCGCAGAGCATTAGAGAAAGGGAGAGAGAGTGACAGAAAGAAGGAAAGAAAGAGAGAATACTGCTGTTCCACTTTCTTGTTTAAAAAAATCCATTTATAGTTCCTGTCATTTTTTGCCATTTTCATTTTTCCTTCTATTTCTTCATTTCTATCTTGCCTGTTTGCTTTTTTGTCTGGCCTTGCAAGTATTGAGCATTTTCTAGAGCTTGATTTTTTACAAATTAGAAACCAAAAACCTTTCCTGTGAAATATTTTGTAGGTGGACAGATTGCTTAAATAACCGCAACTGCATTGGGATCATTTTTGGAGACGGGCTATTTGAAATGGTAATGCTATCTACACTGTTGACAAACTTTTGAAAGTTCCTTAATTTCAAACTGTAGAGGAACCTTTTAAGGTGCTTTCAGGAGCCTTCAAGAAAAGGTTTTTAGAAGATGGATGTTCCTCAAAGCAGCTTAAGAGGTTCCTCTACAGTTGCTTAAGGTGCTTAAGGAACTTGTACTTTTAGCACACTAGGTTACCTACTCTAATGAGAGGTGAAGTGAATAGCATTGATGACCTGGTTTCCAGTGACAGCTGTCAAGCTTGGATGTGTTGAACAAGGAACAATTTGTTCTTGAAGATGATGGGGGTTTTGAAGCAGGATCTGAGACACTTGGACAAGAACCACACTGTGACGGCTAGATGACTGGGTCAGAACACTTTCAAAACATCAGGCAGGTCTTGTGGGGTGTTAACAGTTGTGCTCTCTCTGGCTCCGGAGGCTGATGGCAGACAGCATGACCCAGGATTCGAACCAGGATTCAGCAATTCCTGATTCTTGGTGGCAGTGCCTTAGTTTGCTGGACCACTTGTAGCCCCCCCATTACACACAGGGTTTTAATGTTCTGGCTGATCAGTGCATTTTAGCCTATATATAGCATATATTTGAGGCAATCACTGCAATCAAACCATTCCTGTAACCGTCAATGAGACTTCTGCACCTCTCAGCAGGTATTTTGGCCCACTCCACCTGAGCAAACTGCTCCAGTTGTCTCAGGTTTGAAGGGTGCCTTTTCCAAACGGCATGTTTCAGCTCCTTCCAAAGATGCTCAATAGGATTTAGGTCAGGGCTCATAGAAAGCCACTTCAGAATAGTCCAATTTTTCCTCTTAGCCATTCTTTGGTGTTTTTAGCTGTGTGTTTTGGGCTATTATCCTGTTGCAAGACCCATGACCTGCAACTAAGACCAAGCTTTCTGACACTGGGCAGCATGTTTTCTCTAGAATCCCTTTATAGTCTTGAGATTTCATTGTACCCTGCACAGATTCAAGACACCCTGTACCAGATGCAGCAAAGCAGCCCCAGAACATAACAGAACCTACTCCGTGTTTTACAGTAGGGACAGTGTTCTTTTCTTGATATGCTTAATTTTTTTCGTCTGTGAACATAGAGCTGATGTGCCTTGGCAAAAAGTTCCATTTTTGTCTCGTCTGTCCATAGGACATTCTTCCAGAAGCTTTTGGGCTCGTCGACATGTAGTTTGGCAAATTCCAGTCTGGCTTTTTTATGTTTTGTTTTCAACAATGGTATGTTCCTTGAGCTTAAGCAAAAGCAATGTTGGATATTAATTTCTTCATTTTCATAGAATTTTTTATTTACAATTACTTTTGTCAGATTCAAGTTATTTCTGACTATTGTAGTCTTTAACCTAGGGGTACCAACAATTTTGTCCACATGTGTATATGATATAGATAGTGTAGTCCCACATGCCACAGTTTGAATGTTTATGGTCTAATCCCCCCCCCCCCCCCCCGCCCTGAACATTGTAAGTGTTCTACTAGCTGATCCAGCTGATCTGCTAATTGACAAGCCCTTGGAAGGCAGAAAACCACTAAAATAGTCCTCCAAGACCAGGGTTGGGAATCGTTGGTCTGATCGATAAGTTGTCAGTATTCAAGTCAGTGACCTTCTACACTTCCACCTACTTAGTAGAGGTCTCCACGGTTTAAACTCGGTCAAGTACAGTGCTCTGAAAGACTAAGGTCAGATGTTTTTAATCCAAATAGAAGCCAGTTCTGTACCTAATGACCAGTCAAATACTGTAGTCCACCGGCCAGATATCCAGGCTTTTTTTGGTCTCCACCACGTGGATCTTTCTCACTTGAACACACAAGGGTCGCCTCTCTCTCCTCTGGAAAAGTTTGCTTATGTAATTGAGTTTGGAGAACCAACCTCAACGCCCACTCTCCCTCTCTCTCTCTCTCTCTCTCGCCACTCTTTTCTTTCCCAGCACCAGAACTGGAATTAGTCCACACGATGTTTCGCGTTTAATGAGAGCCGCAGCGCTCACTCAGCTGCTGTAATTGGATTCTTTGGGAACTGTGAATTCTTGAGCAGTGTTCATCTAACTCTACTGCTTGCTTCTCTCTTACTGTTGCCTTGCCTACGGAACTGGTCAGTCAAGCGCTTCCCTGAAGTCCGAAGATGGCACTTTGGCCTCTTGCCATTAGCATTGGAATTGGCACCACTGACTCGCATCCTCAGGCATTGCATGTCCGCCCTGTGGAACATGGCTGGCTTTGGTGATTCATTCCAGACTCCATCGACTACCAGTGTAAACTGCACTACTGAGAATCTGACTGGTCGCGCAGGTCAGGGTTGTGTTGTTCTTCATTGGGCCAGAGTAGATCAGAGGCCTCTACTTGTATGGTAGTCTCCTTTTTTAGGAGTATTAGGAGTCTGCCACTGCTTTATCGGAGTGCCACAAGCTCATCAGTAACCACAACTAATGCTGGGCAATACAACAATGCTGGGGTCACACTATGATATTGATTTTCGGTTTTAGTGGTGTTGCTGGGTAATTGATGGCCAACAGCACATTACTGGTGGCTCTCGTTTTCCCTGGAGACACAGACTGTGAATTGCTGGATGTATGTGGACAGTCCGTCTCCGCTAAGGAACCAAAGTAACATCCCCTCTCATGGTTCTAGTTAACCATACTCAGACTCAATGACTAGCACATTTGCAGCGCAGTTTGAGAACCACCAATCTAGACAGTTGGGTTCTCAGTGTTTAAATAGTATTACATTGATCATCTCTATCTACAGTGGCATCTGTCAAGGGGTGGGGTACATTAGGCAGCAAGTAAACCATGAGTTCTTGAAGGTGATAGATGTTGGAGCAGGAAAAATGGGAAGTGTAAGAATCTCACACATTGACAAGAAGCAAACTGTGATGTTCTAAAAAACTGGGTCAGAACATCTCCAAAACATCAGGCAGGTTTTGTGGGGTGTTTATGGTGTGCAGTGGTCACTACCTACCAAAAGTGCTTAAAGAAAGGACAACTGGTGAACCGGTTACAAGGTCATGGGCACTTAAACCTGAAAAAGTAAAGTCGGATTTCAGTAATTCGTATTACAGTAATACATATTTCCTGTAAAAACATCCCTCTTAGCTTCACAAAAGCAGTGGAATGTCAGAGTTAAATACGAGAGAAACCAAAGACAAGTTTATGAGTGGCCAATGGTCAGTTTTACACACAAGAATCATGAATCCACCAATTACAGATGAGCAGTAGATGACAGATGCACAAATCCACCAGTTAGACATGGACGAGAGACAAAAATGGGTAGCTTGACCCGTCTTCACAGCCTCGTAACTCCAGATGTGAGTCATGTTTGATCTGGCAATCTGGCTGTGATGCAATGGAAAGGGCGGAGTCTACAGATTCATTGTAGTATTGATTTTAGATCAGTTTGTCCTGTATGCATGCCCACACTTCTGTCAACTCTCAAAATTGCAATACTATCATAATTAGCATCAGTTTCACTGGCCCTAAAATTTAACCCTGTGGGACTCCACAAGAAATGCTAAGCCAAACAGTTCACAATAGTTATTAAAAAAGCATATTAACAATCCTAAAGTTGAAGGGGTTAAATATGTCTTTACAGATCCATGAAATGTTTGAACTGTATTTCTACGCAGTATAGTCGTAAAGATATTAATAGAAACAGGAAAAAATAATCATCATGTTCTCCAGAGGGTTAGGCATATGTTAGCAGCTCTCAGAGAGCATGGGTTCAAAGCCTAATCATACCTAATAATACCATGATATATTTGGAAAATATAGTGATAGTTAATTAAGCACTGCCCTACACCAGCCACAGCTTCGCTCCCCTCCTCAACACACATGACGGGCATCACAACCATGACTAGCCTCTCTTTGATGGCCACCTTTTTGATGTGCTCTGAATCGATGCTCTGAGTCCTTTCTTAATCAGATGCTTCATGTTGTTATGCCTGTCAGCCTACTCTGCAGCTTTCCGTGGTACAAATACACACATCGCCACTTAAGGGTTCATAATGAGCACCTGTCAAAGGCGGCTCCAGATGTATTTCTTTCTACCAATGCCCAAACAAGTGGTGGTAAGGGACCATAACCCAGGTCAACAAGTGCAGCACGGGGAGGATAGCTCACAAAGGTTTAAGGCTGTAGGGCTTTTATGAAGGCTTGCTTAAGCTTAGGCATACAATAAATTTTTTTTTACCCAATATGGGTTTGGTCAGTTCCTATTCATGTAAACTCCCCTTATCACTAGTATTATAATGTACTCAACACTAGGAGGGAGAGGACTAGCGCATATGTCCTCCAACATAATGAAGCCATCGCCGCTTTTTAAACTGCTGCTGATGTAGCATAGCCAGGTAACCATAGCACTCTGAAGTAAGTGTGGCATTCCCAGCTTCGACACAACAGCTAACAGGTGCCTGTGCTGACCAACAGCACACTGGAAGTGATGTGGGGAGGAAGTGCCATCAACATACCTCTGAGAGAGCACAAATAACCTTGCTCTCTCAGAGGTATGTTGATGGCACTTCCTCCCCACATCACTTCCAGTGTGATGTTGGTCAGCACAAGTGCCTGTTAGCTGCCGATGTCAAGCAGCGATGTCAAGCGAGTTTAATTGTACCCAATCCCCATTCATGTGAACTCCCCCATTCACTGGGAGGGTAAAGACTAGCACGTCTCCTCTGACAGATGTGAAGCCAGTCACCGCCTCTTTATCAACGGTCATTGATGCAGCATCACTAGGTAGCTAGCACTCTCTGAGAAAAGCTCAGAAACAACAGCTAACAGACACCTGTGCCTACCATCATCACACTGGGAGGGTCAATCTTTTGAGCCTTTTTTGAGTAGTTTGGTAATAAGGTCGGTTAGTAGAAGCCCTTACACAAGCAAAAATAAGTCTGTTGTTGCTTGATTTGTACGTTTACAATGCCGCTTAGTGTGACACTCAGGTCATTAATGTTACTTAATAACAGCTGTGAGTATCAATCAGAGATACGCGCTGCAGTACATTGACAAGCGTTACCATTTTCTTAAGCTCCAACGCTCTTTCTCTACATGGCTTCAATTGGTCCTCAGAGGCCTGGCAAACCGAACTGATCCAAAAGTCGCACTTTATAAAGGTCAACCCTTCCCGACTAGCTGAGACAGCACTGGCTGAAGCATTGTGTATTCCCGAGGCTCTCGCTCATAAATTCTACCATAACCATAAGACAGCCAGAAAATGTTTACCGCCCTCAAGTGTCTTACAATTACCAGACCCTCATAAGTGAACGACCTTCCAGAGCTCTTTAATTATGGGTGTATGTAATCAGAGCTTCTGATTACAAACTCGATTCTCTTCACACTACAAACAAGGTCCTAGTGGTACGCTTAGCCCTAAATCTCAGACTCTCCCTGTTACACGATACTACCAGGGCTAAGAGGGTGAGGGCTAGCATGTGCCTTCTCCTAATCACATGAAGTCAGTCAGCCATATCTATCATCCTACCCATGGTACCCATATTGGGAGCTTCAGGGATTTTCTTTCTAGTTAAGCCTGTTAGACCCTGTATGCATGCCCACACTTCAGTTGCATTTCTCAGTTGCATTACTGCCGAAAGATCACACACAATCCAACTTGTCAAGCTGAGTCACATGTCCAGTAAAGTATGATTTGTAATTGATTGGAAAAAGTCTGATTTCCTGTGGCCTACAAAGCCTGTGAGCTTCCGATGTGAATTTGGCATCACTCAAAATCACTTAGTGCTGCAGCGCGAGGTGCAAAGAGGCAGACCAATCAGAGTGCAGTTTCCCATTTTACGCCACTTGGGTTGTTTTTCCAACCCATTCTGCCAAATAATCTGTGCGACCGAGGGAAGACGGACGCAGTGTGGCAGCCGAGGAGCTGAGGAGTGCGCTCTTTGAACCCCGCTGAATTAAAACGTCTTGTTCCATCAGCTCGTTCCAGGGAGAATAGATGACTTGTGTTGTCATACAATCTGCTGGTGTCGCATTTCGGGGGTGAGGGAGACGTCTTGTTGCTGTTAGCGAATCTGCTATCGGGGGGATTCGCTCCCGGTGCCCACATGCTCAACTAGCTGATGGAGCAGCTTCACGCCTTTCTTTCTGTAGGTACAATAGCAGTCCAGTGTTTGGACATTTTCAGTTAAATTATTGACTATTTTCCACATGGTAGAATAAGATTCAGTTTCTTGCCTCCACCCTCTACGGTCTCCTCCCATGTTTCATCTCTAGTCCCAACTTTTTCATTATTGATTGCACCTTTGTTTAGCTTATAACTGAAGTACTGAATTGATTGGATTTGAAAGAGTGAAAGAATTGAAGGAGTGTCTGCAAACTTGGACATTGGACAATGGCAGATTGACTGTGGTGTTCAGAGGAATTGGTACTGCAGTAGCATGTTTGCTTATTCATAAATGAGAAGTCTATGATTCTTCTGCTGTTAGAGATTCATAAACCACACCATCCTGCAAAAAAATTCCACATGGTTGAACCTTAGAGTAAATGTTGTGACATGAAGCTGAAATGAATTTGAGATATGCATGGTTTAAAAACATGATCTACATCACAGCTGCTATTGAGGTTAAATCTAGGGCTGTGGTTCCCCAGGCCCTGACGACTCTAGCCAAGGCCTGGGGAACCACAGCCCTAGATTTAACCTCAACAGCAGCTGTGATGAAGATCATGTTTTTAAGACTATATAGGCAGTGTCCTGTTATTTTATAAAATCTCTAGATTTATAAAAAGACTCTGATTCAGAAACTTCTGGTCTGTAATGACTCTCAAACAGGCACTGAGTGTTGGTCGTTAATATGAATAAGCTTATTAAAATGTCAATTTTCATTGGCCGTTTCTGAGCTCACCTGGAAAAAGACTGTCAGTGTGTCTTTATGAATAAGACTTAAATACTGTTCTGTTTCCGCTGAGTTTAATAAATCAAGATCGCACTTCATAGCCATCACTGTAGGATAGGTTGAACGTGAACACACATACACTCACACTGAATACTGAATAGGTGCAGTGAGAACACCCACTCGCAGCGATGGTCAGCCACCTCAGCACCCGGGGAGCAGTTGGGGGTTAGGTGCCTTGGCTTGCCATGGATGTTGAGGGTGAAGAAGGCTCCACCTGCAGCTCTAGGAGATTGAACCAGCAACCTTCAGGTTCAGCCTTTCAATCCTTTTAGGCCACAGCTGCCCCACAATCTGGGCTGGGCTGTTGTGTATTATCTTGCTTTCATCTACCACATTCATTCAGGCTGGGTTTCAGGTTCCAGGAAGATGTCTGTGAAGCACGGCCAGTGGCAGGCTTCTCTGGTAGACATGTTTAGCTCTGATGCGGTTGCTCAGGAGGATGTGATGGCTTATCAGAATGTGTGCACAAAGGTAGCCTTGAACATGCCATGGCAGTGTTTCATAGGGAAGGATTTATGCAGTGGAAGTGATACATTAATCAAGTGTGTTATAGAAGGCGATAGGGATGTACCGATCCCTGTTTTTAATGTACTTATCCAGGGTTTGTTTTTTTTATTCTCCTGTCCACTTCAGGACCAAGCTCTAAACCCTTCCCAAGGCAACACAGTTCCCCCATTCCACACCGCCACTGACCCAACATGCTCCTGTATAATTCATCATCCACTGCTGTGGCACTCTCGTTGCGGGTTTCGTGTTAGCGCTATGCAAAGGGAAAACAGCGCATGCTGGGCTGTGCAGAGTTCAGGACGCGACTCTTGATGTCTGGAGTCATTCCAGGGTATTTCACCCTCAATCACACTCCGATGTACGCCGGGGCTTGGGGCATTAATGCATACAGAAAGGGTTCTGTGTGTGTAGAGGAATAGGAAATGAACGATGTGCTACCAGGAGGCCTGCGTTCAGTGCAAACAGTGTGTACTATGTGTACTACGCCTGGTGCCATACTACCAGCTGTAAGGCTGCATATTCCCTGGCTATGAAATCTTGGCTATGTCTTCTCAGCAAATTGCAAATGCACACTTGTGAGGGCTGCATGTGTCTAAGGGTGTATGTGTGTGTTGTGTGTGTGTTGTGTGTGTGTGTGTGTGTGAGGAAGGTTTCTTGCAGCACACCAACTGTGATTTTCCTCCTTCCTGTCAGAGCTGACAATAGGGATTTGTCCAAGTGATCACGACAGCTGTTAACTTGATTCACGAGAGCGAACCGTTTCCGATGATTGTCATTGATGTTGCATGTTCGTGATATCGCGCTGACTCTTCCTCACCCTGGGAACGGCGGGAACACGGCATGCAGGCTAGGTTTCAGGTTGCAGGAAGACGTCTGTGAAGCAAGGCCAGCGGCAGGTAGATGTGTTTAGCTCTGATGCGGTCGCTCGGGATGATGTGATGGCTTGTCAGAATGTGTGCATGTAGTCTTGAACATACCATGGCAGTGTTTCATAGAGAAGGCTTTATGCAGTGGAAGTGATGCATTATCCAAAGTGTGTTATAGAAGGCGGTAGGGATGTACCGATCCAGTGTTACCTGGTGTACCTTGATGGGAAACCATAATGACCTCCTTTTTCACGGTAGACTAAGGTTAGATTCACTGGCTGGGCAAGCACCTCACTCTACACCAGTAGACTCTAGCAAGACTCTTAATACTACATTCTTCTACATTTTGTAACCTGATTCAAATGCAAGAGCACTGGGTAAGAGTGACTCAAAATTTCCTAAGTGTTGGTTCAGGCCCAGTTTTGTTTTTGATTAGTGTTCAGCTGCCAAAAAGTGTCTGCCTATATTTAGATGACTTGCTAGCCCTCACCCTCCCAGCACTGGTGGCACTGTGTGATATGAGGAGTTGTAGCTAGTGGGTGAGAACTGGTACCTGATACCTAATCTACTGAAATTATGCTGAGAAGGATCCACCACTGAAATAACATCAGGTAAAATGCGGACTGGTAAACTGTGGGCTGGTTATTGACAGATGCAGTATTTAGTCGACCTATAAGATAGGCAGAGGTCATAGAGGGGCCAGTAAATGGAAACAGATGGTAAGTGTTCCTAATAACCAGGTGTGTTGTTGATAGGGTGGGTCCAAGTACCCCTATTTGACAGAAAGCCAATATTTCCATTAAAGACAGTTCCATGTGTTTGGTTAGTGTTTGGAAGTATAAGGGGTGGATGGGAAGTGTAGGCTTTCATGAATGCATACCATAGCCAATTGTGGAATTTGCCATCTCCAAGGCATCAGTCGGATGTTTGTAAATTATGGTCATGAATGTTGTGGTCAGAAAATGTGGACCTAAGCTGGAAGTCCTCTCATCCCCAATTGCTCACCCAGTAATCCAGATAACTGTGGACAAGAGGCCGGACAGATGGCAGGGAAACGGTTGGACAAGGCCACAGGGAGGGACACGTGCAGCGACTACAGCCGAGGCCTAGGCTCAATATGGCCAGTGGCCTCTCTTAAGCCGAGCCACATTCTCTTAAGCTCCATCCTACAGTGATTTTGGGGGGCCCACTTTGGGGGTCTTTTGAGGAAGGACTCCAAAAGGCTTACTCCTTTAAATGTAAGAGAAAAGCTAAAGCAGTTGGAACCCAGGGCTGATTCTTTATAGTTAGCATAAGGACTGAATTTATCTAGTTAGCTCTAGAGTGGGCTCTAAAAGCTGAAAGCCCACAGTTAGCAATAAAGGCAATGTCCCTACAGCTAGCAGCACATGTTTAATCTCTATATTTACCATTAAAAGGTAATAACCTACTGTTAGCATAGTGTTGTAGAAAAAGATCATTCACACAGACCTTGTTGGACATCCCTGATGCTTTTAAGATACGTATTATCCGTATTATGCCTGTCCAGTGTTTTCCATTGACTTAATCCAGTTTTGTTGCTTGAGGAAAACCGAAATTCATATACTCTTCAAAAGTGAGTAAAAGGCTTAAACCTTTAAGTAGTTAGACCAGCATAAGGGCTAAATCCATCTGGTTGGCTCTGGAGTGAGCTTTAATGGCTACAAGCCTACAGTTAGCATTAAAGGCTATATCCCTACAGTTAACGTTATAAGCTACTACCCTGCAGTTGGCATCAAAAGGTAAATCCCTATAGTTAACAATAAAGGCTAATACCTTACAGTTGGCATTGTGTCCTGTGATGAAAATGATTCACACCGAGCATGTTGGACTTTTAGATTTTACGTTGGTTTTACATTGATTTACCAGTTTTGTGAAAAGCTAAGGAACATCTGATTCCTTACAGTCAGTGTAAGGGATCAATCCTGCGACATTTTTTAAAGGAAAGCCACGAAAGCCAAGTTTACTCTAAAGAGAGTGCATCACCAGAGCTAAAGCACTAAAGCGGTTGTCTTGACACATCCTATTCCCCCTGACAAATCCTATCCCCTCGACTGTTCCATTGTTCCATCTATTTAACTTTATTTATTAAATGTGAATCACATATTAGCAAGATCAACTATATAATATTGTTGCTACGCTGGCATATAAAGCTGATAATAATAGGTAAAGCTAGTTATTGTGCACTTGCTATCCGCTATCAAGCTTAACTTGTGCAAGATCAGCAGCAGATAATTGGGATCCAAACAAAATAATAAAGCAATAAAAAAAAAACTACCACTAGATAAAGCACACGGCGAAGGGGGGGGGGGGGGGGGGGGTTGGGGGCTCAGCTGGCTATCCAGTAGCATGCTAGCTAAAACAGTCAAAGGGGCTCAACTGTGAGCTACATCGTGTGGCTAACGTATTGGGTCCTAAATGGTCCTGTAAGATGACGTCTGAGGGGATTGAATGTGTCACAACACCGCAACAGAAGGCTAATTCCTCATGGTTAGCATAAGTGCTAAATCTCTCTAGTTAACTTTTAAAGCCTAAAGCTCCACTGTTAGCATGGTTTATTGTAGAGAAAATGAATCACACAGAGCTCGTTGGACTTTCCTGATGCGTTTACAATACAGGTTACCCATCCCAGGACAGGCTTGCCCTCGACCGTTCGATGGGATCTGGCAGTCGCCATTTTAGTCAGGGGTGAAATCAGACAGAGAGATCTATTGACTCTGAGACCCTCCACTAAAGCTCTGTATTGGTAATTGGCTACCGAGCTGTCAATGTGGTGACTGTGATGGCCTCAGTGGTGTCTGAGAGCCTGTTAGCTTGGCAATTAGCTGTTAAGAAAAGCCCCTCGATATTTGGAACAAATGTGACTAGACACTATACGGCCAAATGTTTTTAGACACTTGCTCCTCCAGAGTTGCTTTCTGCCTTCTGCAAAGGCCGTACACTAGATTTTGGAACATTTGCTGTGAGGATTTGATGGCATTGAGGCCTTGAGAGCATTAGTAAGGTCAGGTAAGGATAATGAATGATTAGTTTTGGATCATAAATGTCTCCCTGGGGGTCATGGTGGCTTAAGACTCCTGCATGGCTGCTCCAGAGGGTCCTGTGGTTCTGTTATATCGCCAGTGCTTTTCTATGTCCATTCAATGAGCTGTGTGACTAAATGCCTGTGTCAGTAATGGGTTCATTGCAAAGTAGCATGTCCATGTAGCAACATCCTAGCAACTCCATATTAGCCACCTTGTATATAATAGCAGCTACCTAACAACAGTTCACCCTAAGTGACAAACAACCTAAGTTTCATGGGAAAAATATAAGATTCCACATTCCCATTCGTATACTGGTACCAGTGATACCATTGAGAAAGTGAGTAAAGAAGCATTTGAGGCAATTATGGACACTGTACTGGTCTTTGTAGCCTGCCGCTTGCTTTGTAGGTTCTGCTGACTGACACAGTGGCTTGCTTTTGAGCGATTTGGCCGCCTGCGAGAAAGCTGGTTGTTAAAACGGGTAATAGGAGTGCGTCTGCGAGAGGAGGATGAGAGCAGGCTGTTGAAAGTGTGCATCACTGCGTCACTGAGCGTTCGCCTTTGAGATGGACGAGTTTGGAAGGTGGAGGTAGGGAAGGAGGATGAAGCACTCAGGTAATTGCTCCAGAATCTCAATCGAGTTGTTTGGGTCTCCAGAGACTGTCAGGAGTCTCTGGGTTGTGAGATTACTTTTAGGATAAAATTTATATTGACATCTAGCGAAGGTGGATTTAGAGCCCTTATCTGCACGGAGCCGGAATATCACTGGAGGGGGGACGGGGGTGCTGCAGGGCTTTAGGGGCAAAAGGATCACCTATCATGCCTTACTTTGAGAAGTTGCGCAACATGTAGGACTGCAAATTCACAACAGGGGTGACCGGTATGGTCTGTTATCATTATCTTGATAAATTACATCATAAGCCTTTCCTTTTTTTGGTAGTATTTGGAGGTATCTGATTGTACTACTGGAACACTTAGGAGCTGCACCAATCATGAAAAAAACATAGATATAGACCAACTATCAAGAGCCTGTAAACAACCCATGTACAGTAGCTGCATTTTGTTAATTGGATGGTTATTCATTTAATAAACAAGCACACCAACCATTGCATTTCATAAGCAGTTGTAACCAAACCTCATAAGTGGATATTTATATGCGGTATTATTGGCCACCCTTAATTAGCGATGTATCAGTAATTGCTGTTGATTACAGTTTGTGGTTTAGAATAAAATTATATTACATGTAATATCCAGAATGAAGTTGCAATAAAACGGATGCTAAAATGCTATTTTAATCAAATGTATTTTGAGAATTAAGTTCTAGGAAAAAATGAATATCCAGGATGAATTTAGAATAGAATAGGAAGAGTAAAGCTCAAAATGCATTTAATATGCAGAATTACAAATCAAGAATTACTTTTTTAAATGACTATTATCCAAAATGAATGAAATGTCCTGAAAGTTCTTTTATGTTTAATATCCAGAATGAAATAAATATCTAAATTTACATTTATATTCAATAAAACTTAATTAACATGCCTTTGATTTGTAATAAAATAAATATTCAGAATGAATTTGTAATAAACTGAATATCCAAAGGTGTTTTGTTACCAGAATATCTCCAGAATAAAGTTCTTTATAAAATCTAAAATGACATTTAAATTTAATTAAAATAATATTCTGAAGGAAATTCGAATAAAATAAACATTCAATAAACAAATATTTTTTTTAAAAACAGAATATCCAGAATTGTTATTAAACGTTTACCCAGAATAAAGTTATTTTAAAACAAATATTATGAATGAATTTATAATACACTGAACATCCAGTTCTTTTCTATTTTATTCTATTCTATTCTATTTTTTTAGTCCTATTACATTAAAATTCAGAATTAAGTTCTTATAAATATATATCCAAAATGATATTTCAGTGAAATTAATATCCAGAATGAATTTCTAATAAAATAAATATTCAACACAAAGCTGTAATACATTGTTTATCCAGAATGAATTACTTTTAAAACAAATATCAAGAATTAATTTGCAGTAAACCGAATGTCTGAATGTTACTATCCAAACATAATTTTAATTAAACCAATATCCAGAAAGAATTTGTAATAAAAAGAATATCAAGAATGAAGCTGAATAATACATTTAGCCTAAATAATGTTCTTATAAACTGGTATAGAGTCCCATCAGAAAATTACATTATTTTGTTTATATTGTATCATTTTTGACTAAAATATGTTAAGTACACCAGATAATTACAGTTTAAAGTTGAGGGCTGAGTTTAGTTATCTGTATCATCAAGGGTGTAATGACCAGTGTTGCCCACTAGTGCCATGTCCTGCCCTGTGGGTTTGTGTGCTGCAGAGAGAGGGAGAGAGAGAGAGGGAACTGGGAACCGTATGGTGTGCCCAGCACCTCGGGTGCCATGGTCAGGAAAATTAATTCATGTGGAAATTCACCCTTTCAGATGTGAGCACCCCGGCCCTCTTATGTCTGCCAGCCATGAAATAAAGATGAGTGAGGTTGAGATAATGAAGCCCTCCGTTACACCCCTCACTGCCTGATGGATGTCTGGCTGTTTGGAGGACTGATATGGTGATGGGGCTGTAAGAGCAGGGTAGATCAGTGAGCATCTGCTAGTGAACAGTTGAAGTCTTATTTTTGATTAGGGCTGGATGTGAGTAAATCAAGATCATTGTGAGTTGATATTTGCTGGAATTGCAGACACATCACCTTTATAAACAAACATAATATAACTTTAATAACATCCATATACAGGGTTTTATAGTTATATATAATAAATAACACATTTATTTAATATGCAGAACTAAACTGAATAAAACTGTTGTCCAGAATGAAGCTCAAAAGATGATAATGCAGAAGATTAAGTACTAATTAAATTATAATCAGAAATGTAAGTTCTAATAATATGATGCCAAGAAAAAATGTTATAAATTACATTTAAGTTATATCCCGAATAAAGCTCTAATAACATTAATATCCAGTATAAAGCTCTAATAACATTAATATCCAGGATGAAATTGTAATCCATTTATCATTAAATAAATCTAATAGACTAAAATAAAGTTTTAAAAAGTTCAAGAATGTAGACGTTATATTGTATCCAGAGGGGAGTTTTTATTATGTGGTTTAGAGTGTTATCAGATAATCATTTTATATTTTGATAATTTCTTTTGTTTTTCAAAATGTATAATGATTAAAATATTAATAGATGGCTTATGGTGTGCATTTATAGTATTTAAATTACATTGTAAAAATGATTCCTAGAAAATAAAGGATTAAAGCAAGGGATTCTGAGCTTTATGGATAGGATTTTGAAGGATATGATAAAGTATGAGTGCTGAATTTATGCCTGTCTGGTCTGCCATAGTGCAATCATATATCCAGAGTAAGCAAAAGTGCAGCATTCTTGGATAGAATTCAGTCTTCAGAGTAGCTACTACAGATTATTGCCCTTGCATATTTTTGCTGAATCAGTCCAACCTCGAATCGCTAAGATTACAGCA
The DNA here is from genome assembly GCF_030463535.1 of Salminus brasiliensis. Taxonomy (NCBI): domain Eukaryota; kingdom Metazoa; phylum Chordata; class Actinopteri; order Characiformes; family Bryconidae; genus Salminus; species Salminus brasiliensis. Next base: position 31,388,247 of record NC_132899.1, on the reverse strand, counting down.
TTAGATAGAGAGCGACTGCATAGTATTCGCCTCAATCTGCCCGAGCACTGTGGTGCTCGTCGGACTAAATGATATTTTCCAGCCCGGCAGATTCCGCTGTCAGTGCTCATCTGCTGACGCGAGGCCCTTGGCTTTCGAGGTGCCATTGATTGCCCATGTATTTTGCTTCGCTAGTCACCAAATTAGCCTTTTATCTCTTTGTATTACAGTATATGAGGACTGGCAGCTTTGCCACAATGGTCGCAAGGTCTTGTTTTCTCTAGGTGAAAATGCCAAGCGTTCCACTGTCCATAAACACTGTTCAAAACCCAGACCTTTTTCTGTGAACGATTAGCATCCACTCTCTATATCTGTACTATGACTGACGCTACATACATAAAGTGCTATACCATGACCAACATTGGTTCTCAAACTGATCCTGCAGAACCAGGCCAGCATAAGTGGAAATTCAGATCCATGAAGTGAAAATCTTTCCCAGGATTTTGTTCCAACTCCGCAGTTTGGACAAAGTTGTACTTTCTGGATCCAAATTTGCCACCTTTGGTCCTTAGCGATCTAAATGTTGGATGTCCTATGACTAGAAGTCCCTGGACCATTTGGACTATCTTTGATAAATTCTCCATGCTCTCCCGGCCTGCTTTCTTGTAGGTTTCACAGAATCAAGCAGGATACAACCCCCCCCCCCCACACACACACAGTGTTCAACCATGCCAATCACCAGAGAAGCACAGGGCTTGACAGGCACTACAGCAGAGAAAGCTAGATCATGTCAAATCTGAAGTCGGAGCGGTAATTTGTTTAATGGAGCTGATGGCTCCCAGTCAGTGAGCAACGGCAGAAGCCGACTGAGACTTCCTCGATTAGAAGATGCTTAGATACAGCTTATTACCTGCGCCACCATTGCGCATGAATCTCACATATTAAACTTTCTGTCTTGCAGTCCCTCACTGAATTGAATCAATTTAGCAATTATGAAAGGAAAGGACTGTGTGTTCAATGCAGTATGGTGGTGTGGATGGGGATCTGGGGGCTCTTTTGAGAACCTTTTGAGTTGTTTTCAATCACATGGCTGGGCCAGTATTGGCTACAATAGATGAGAGGAAATTTAGCCTGGGAAGAAGGCTTGGTTGTGTACCACTGAGCCCATATTTTGGTTCATATTGACTAGAACACCTGGTTAGTATAACCTTATAACCCAATTTTACCTGGTTCTGACTAACCCATACATGGCAACATCAACCAATTCGACCAAAATTGATTTTTAGGATTCAAGAAGCAAGAGTCAACTCTTGGAGCTCTGAACTTTATTCCACAGGTGCTGTCTTGAAGTCCCAAAACATATCCGTAGACTGGCTAATTGGAAAACTCTGGAGAATCAGGTACCGTCTAGCTAGACTGTTAGCTAGTTTATTTAAATAGAGTTAGCCCCCATATAGCCTTGCTTTGGTCAAAAAGGTTGTATATTGAAGGTGGGCCCACATTTATAAAAAAAAACCCTTTATCATTTATGTTGTTAGTGGTGGTACAATGTGGGAGACTCCAGGGGTGAGCCATCAACCACACACCGTGCAGCTTGATTTAGGGCGTGTTGGTGTTTCTCTGCTATCGTAACAATGGTAAAAGTTTGCCTTGTGCAACTCGAAACAGACAAAAACCAAGTCTCATAATTAATTATGGGTGTGTTTTGGGTATAATTAACCTGAACACACCTCATTTCGGTGTAAGATAGGGCCCTATGGTTCACAGCACTACACCAATAAGAGTCCTTGGGCAAGACTCACAGGTGCCAACAATCTTGTAATCAGTTAGTGGGCCTATATATAGGGCTACAGGTAGTCACTGTGCTGTTTGGTGACATAGTGTGTACCATCCTCAACATGGACCAGAGGAAGAGAAGGAAAGAGTTGTCTCAGGAGCTTAGAAAGAAAATTATAGACAAGTATGTTAAAGGTAAAGGTTATAAGACCATCTCAAGCAACTTGATGTTCTTGTGACTACATTTGCATATCTTATTTAGAAATGTAAGATCCATGGGACTGTAGCCAACCTCACTGGACGTGGCCACAGGAAGAAAATTGATGACATCAAAGAGACGGATAATATGAATGGTAACAAAGGAACCCAGAAAAACTTTAGAGATTAAAGGTGAACTTCAAGCTCTAGGAACATCAGTGTCAGATCACACCATCTGTTGTTAGAGCCAAAGTGGACTTCATGGGAGATGACCAAGGAGGACACCATTGTTGAAAACAAATCATAAAAAAGCCAGACTGGAATTTGCCAACTACATGTTGACAAGCCCCAAAGCTTCTGGGAGAATGTCCTATGGACAGATAAGACACAAATGGAACTTTTTGCCAAGGCACATCAGCTCTATGTTCACAGACAGAAAAATTAAGCATATCAAGAAAAGAACACTGTCCCTACAGTGGAACATGAAGGAGGCTCTGTTATGTTCTGGGGCTGCTTTGCTGCATCACAGGGTGTCTTGAATCTCTGCAGGGTACAATGAAATCTCAGGACTCAAGGGATTCTAGAGAGAAATGTGCTGCCCAGTGTCATAAAGCTTGGTCTCAGTTGCAGGTCATGGGTCTTGCAACAGGATAATGACCCAAAACAGCTAAAAACACCCAAGAATGGCTAAGAGGAAAACATATTCTATTACTATTCTGAAGTGGCCTTCTATGAGCCCTGACCTAAATCCTATTGAGCATCTTTGGAAGGAGCTGAAACATGCCGTCTGGAAAAGGTACCCTTCAAACCTGAGACAACTGGAGCAGTTTGCTCATGCGGAGTATGCCAAAATACCTGCTGAGAGTGCAGAAGTCTCATTGACAGTTACAGGAATCATTTGATTGCAGTGATTGCCTCAAAAGGTTGTGCAACAAAATATAAAGTTAAGGTACCATCATTTCTGTCCAGGCCTGTTTCATGAGTTTATTTTCTAAAATAATTCTGTTGAAGCATGGTTGGAAAGCAATGTCTGGCTTTCATTGGTTAATTTTCATAGCATTTTTATTTATTATTACTTTTGTCAGATTCAAGTTATTACTGTGACCACTGTTGTTTTTTTTTCCCTTACATTAACTGAGGGGTTCTACAATTTTGTCAACGTGTGTATGTATGCCATAACCACCATTACCAAGTCTGCACTGTTGATTTAGCCAGAACTACATTTCAGTGCTTGACTACAACACAAATATAGCTATTGTATTTCTTGTGCAACCCACTGGTGAACATGCACTTGTCTTCTGAGCTTTATATGGCATGTTGATGATGGAAACTCTTAAACACATCTTTAGTTTATTAGGGACTATATTGTCGCAATCACCAAGAGTGATTTTGAACATGTTTTAGGTCAAAACTTTATGGTAAAACCCTGGTAAAAAGGTGTCTCGGGCAACAAAACAGCCTCATCGCTTAATGCTACCACCACCATGCTCAACGGTTGGTACAGTGTTCTCAGGGTTGAATGCTTTAACTTCTCCAAACATCTCCACCTCATCATCTGCATGTCAGGCAACCATAAAATTCTCCTTTAGAGAGCTTTATCTTTGGCTAAGTACAAATCTTCACTATATACAGTAAAACTGGTGTTCTATCAGCTTCCAGTTCATTCCAGTAAAAATTGTTTGTTGCTCCCCATGGCACTAGAAATTCTCCCAACACTAGGAGGGAAAGAACTTAACACATGTCTCCTAGGATACATGTGAAGCCAGCCATCATCTCTTTTTTGATCTACTGATACTAACAGACACCTGTTCTGTCCAACAACAGCTTAAGAGTGATGAAGGGCCATCTACCCACCTAGAGAGAACACAGTCTCTGCTCTCTGATTCTGGCTGATGGCAGTGTATTCATAGCCATTAGGTGTAATAGAGGTGTATGTCCAGGGGCTTTTAGAGGCATTAGACTCTGGTTTAAGATGTCTGGTTTCCACTTACCACCAGCGGTGAGCATTCTAGGTAAGTTTCTCCACAACTAAGTGTTTCACACCAAACAACACTTGATTTTTTGACTACTTGAATGTTTGCCCATTGTTTCATTTCTAATACATTTTGAAAAAGCAGTGGAATTCCCCTTTAAGAAGTCAGAGGCCAGTCAGTTGTGCACTAATTAAGCTGCAATAACGAAGTCAATCGAGTTAAGACATGCACACATTTTATGGCCATGTCTTAAATCTTATCCAGTGGCTAATCCTTTGCTAAGTATTAATGAGACATGTTATGACCCTGTTTAGCTAATTCCGAAATTGACACCTTCATTTACTGGTCAAATGAAATATCATAATTTCATTTCAGACTTCACATTAAAGGGCCCAGATCCTTTTTAATTTTATGAAATGTAATTTTGTTTCCTTCCCTAACATCATTAATGGCTTTTTTTGTGTTTTTATATAAAAAAAATTATGGTTGCTTAATTATACTTAATAATTATACTTAATCAACACTTTGACCTGATGTTTTTTGGCAGCCGTGGCTGAACATCTGGCTAAATTCTGGTTGGATGTTTAACCACTTTTCATTTGCAGGATTGCTAGAGTTGATCTGGTTGAGGGCAGGACTTTTGGAAGATCACCCCAACAGCTTAATGAAGCTGCTGTTTTGAGGTAGCCCTCCTCCTTCATTGTTCCATCCACTGTGTGCAGCATACAAGTTCCACTGGCAGCAAAACGCAACCCCAGAGCGTACTACCACCACCATGCTTAACATCTGATGCAGTATTCTTTGCTTTTTACTCCTCCACAGAGAATTCTCTTCCGGACTACTCTTGTGGCCAAATTTATACAGGTTTCCTGGCACAAACCCAACTTTTAAACACAGTCCTAATATTAATTATAGGGTTGAGGTCAGGACCTTCCAGAAGCATAATGTTAGCCTGCTTTATTCATTCCTTAGCCACCTCTGATGTGTGTTTGGGCTCATTGTCCTTTATTAGCACTCAAGTTTCAACTGTCTAGCTGATGTTTCAAGGTTGGGCTAAAGGATTTTGAGGTAGCCCTTCTTTATTATTCCATCCACTGTTTGCAACATACAAGTTCCACTGGCAGTAAAACCCAACTCCAGAGCATTATACTACCAACATCATGCTTACCAGCTGATGCAGTGTTCTTTGGGTTGAGTACTTCACCTTTACTCCTCCATACAGAATTCTGGTTGACTCTTCGTAACCCCCAGACCATAGTGGTAGCATATAAGACCGCTGAGCCACTTGTAAATGGTTCTGTAAATGATGACAATAATAATATAGCCGCCCTGCAACCTAATAATATGAAGTTGAAACCTGAGGGGTAACAAATTCATGCTGTTTTTACTTTAGGGAGTTTAATTATCCTTAATTACCGCTATCCAATCAATTAGAAGTGGCTCATCGGCAATAATAGCATCTACTGAGGCATCTGTATTACAGCTGTGTAATTAGAGCTTGGTATTCCACAGTCAATGTACAGCGCAACCTCTGCAATTCATACAAGTTTAATCATAATGCCTCAAAGAAACATTAGACGGGATGTTGCCATGCAATGACAGGTTTTGAGAAGTGCAAACAGTGATCACTGATTACTCCAGCGTTTTCTTTCTAGCTGAATGACTTAATTAGGACCAGTATCTGACACCTACAGTGAAGTGTTGTGCATCCTAGGGTATGTCTAAATTAGCCCATACCTTAGATGTTATAAACATTATGTCCGTGCAGGCAGGATTTATTTAACACATTCTGTCTTCTCGGAATGCTCGCCCAAAGGTGTCGGATTAAGACGCGCTCCTTTTGTCAGCCTGCTATTAAAAATGCTCCATTCGGGCGCTCGCTTCTTCGTTCAGCTTGACTAATTGGAAAACAGAAATCCATTCTCTGAATATCACTGAGGATTTAATTGCTTTTTGGTGTCACTTTTCAATAACGCAATCAGTGCCGCGTGCTCGGCGATCCTTGCAGGTGTCGCTGTCTCACTGAAGACGTTAGCAGAGGCTTGGTATGAGTTTTTGAATAGAGGCCTGACAGACCTTTACACTTGTCCAGGTATTTTTGAAAACGTAATGGCTATTCCTATGTTTAGTCAGTAGCTTGGGGTTCTGTTCAACCTCAGTTAGGAAACACTGCTAATGCCTCCTGACCATTTCAATGGTAATAGCTGTTAGCGTTACCCAAAGAGTGTACCGATTAACAGTTGTCCAATATGAAAGTTGATGTATTTGATATTCTGATCTTAAATAAGCCTGGAGCCTGGAGTTGTGGGTTTAATCCTCATTCCAAGCTCTATTGTTGAAGAGTTTGCTGTACTTTTCCCGGGGGGGGGGGGGGGGGGGGGGGTTCTTCGGAGTACTCCAGTTTTCTCCCACTGCCAAAAACACACGTTAGTGAGTTGATTATGCTAAGTTGCCCCTAGGTGTGAGTATGTATGATACACTGATATGGACTGGTGCCCTGTTAATGGGGGATATTACTAACTTGTCCCCAGTGTTTCCAATGTAGGTTCCAGATCCACCCTGACCCTGACCAGAAAATTAAAGAGCAGATAAGAAGATGAATACATATGAATACATACATATATGCTCAGCAGTGGAAACTCAAAATGAGCACTCCTGGCCAGTAGGAGGCGATGGTATCACTTAAATTCAAAGAAGGAAATGTGTGTTTGACCTCAGCAGACCTCTTTCTGCTTTAAGTTTTTTTTCTGACAGAAGTTAAATCTAAGATATTGCATTACAGAAATTTGTTGGTCAGTCATCTTCTTATCTGTTACTTATCTGGCCAGGGTCATAGTGGGTCCAAAACCTGGAATCTGGAAGCACTGGGAACAAGGTAGGAATATCCCCCTGGACAGGGCACCAGTCCCTATCAGGATACCATACACACCCATTCACTCACACCTAGAGGCAACTTGGCATGAGCGATTCAACTACCATGAGTGTTTTTGGAGGTTGGAGGAAACTGGAGTACTCTGAAGAAACCCACCTGGGAAGCTCTGTAATCCAATATCTCAGGCTAAACTTCAAGTTTCTTGTTTCTATAGTTTTCCATTTATGTTTTTGAACAACTTGACCAAGCCAGTTGCCCACCTTGGCTAACTCGACCAAGCTGTGATTGCTTTCGATGACCATGACCAACTTCACCCTCCTGTTCGACCAGTATAATCAGTATTACTTGACCAAGCTAATCAACAACCGTGACCAACTGATGTTGACCATTACAACGACCAACTGGACCAAGCGTTTCAGTGGCCTATGTTTTCCTGTCAGTACAATGTCTTTTTCTAAATCTGTCATCTTGCAGGCCAATTGAAATGCAAGGGAGTGATTTGCTACTTGAAAACCAAATGTGGTATTCTGACCTAAATTTCAATTAGAGTTTGAGCCAGACTCTCAATCAGGCTCTTCTGCTATCCTGTATTCAGTGAATGTACAGTAGCAGTCAGCAGTTCAGATCGCACGATTATGCCTCGCTGTGTTTCTCCAAACTGCCATCGAATCAAAAGCAGGCATAAGCCTCCCAAATCCCACTGTTGACAGCCGATGTTTGCACCATCTCTGCTTTCTTTTCCCTGCTAAAATCTCACTCGGCCACCACTCAGCCCTTTCTGGCCCTCGGGATGGTATGAGCAGTGTCTGTGCCAGGCCAATGCGCATGAATGGGAAATGTTTATGATCTGGGATTCTGCTAAGCTGCACCTCCTGTTATTACAACCATAAGATTAGTTATGATATCACTTAGCAGTGTTTGGTGAAGCCATTCGGCTTCTGGCCTGTGCCCCAGACAAGGGCTCAACTGATGACAATTCTCTCACAATACTAGATGGACCAGCACAAACTGCATTTTCAGCTTGACCATGCTAATTTAGCAGCATGACCAACTTAACCTGGCTGTTTGACTAGCTTGCATGGCCAATTTGACCAAGCTGTTTTAAGCAGCCAGCATGAGCCAACTTGACAAAGCTGGATTATCACCATGACTGATTTGACCCAGTTGTTCAACAACCATGACCCACTTGACTAAGATGTTTAACAACCATAAGCAAATTGACCAAAGTTGTTTGACTAGCATGACCAAATTGACCAAGCTGTTTCATGACCACAACCAACTTGACCAAGCTTTTGAATCAGTATTATCAACTTGATACTTGATCAAGCTGTTTGGCCACTGTAACCAATTTGACCAAGCTTTTCTATGAGTATGACCAATTTCACCAAGATGTTCGATGAGTATGACTAACTTGACCAAGGTGTTCAACAACCATGACCAACTTGACCAAGCTGTTTAAGCGGCCAGCATGACCAACTTGACAAAACTGGTCACCTTGAGCAATTTGAACTAGTTGTTTAACCACCATGACCATCTTGACTAAGATGTTTAGCAACCATAAGCAACTTGACCAAGCTGTTTGAATAGCATGACCAGATTGACCTTCCACAACCACAAACAACTTGATCAAGCTATAGAATCAGTAGGATCAACTTGATCAAGCTGTTTGGCCAGTGTAGCCAAATTGACCATGCTTTCCTATAAGTATGACCAACTTGACCAGTCACTGAAATCTAGAGCAGATGCATTGTCTTCAGAGCAGAGATCTGAGGTCCGTTCTTTACAACATGAAGCCAGGCATTTGTTATCGGTGTTGTTTTCAGCAGGACCTCAGTATTATTGGTTAACTGCTATATCGGTTGGGCACCATCGAATGGTGCCGCCCTCTTTCAGAGCAGCGCTTCTGACTGCCAGCTAATGTGAGCATTGCAGGGGCAAAGACCTCATAGGTAATCAGGGGTATTTTCCCCAAAGCCATTAGCGCTTCTGAGGCTTCTGATGTTGTGTGCAGGCGTTAATAGGACATGGGTGTTCAGTGAATGCTAACTGTTTAATGGGTTACATTGACTACTCTACCTCTCTGGAGAAAGGTGTGTGTTTATTTTCCCAATTTGTGTTTCAGGATGATTGATTTGGACAGTGTTATTGGAGATGATGGAGCTCTCGGAGGATAACACTGGTCTACCATTGAAAGATTATGAGTAGAGCTGCGGTTGGGCGTTCAAAGACAAAGGGCTTTGATTTGCTGTGATTCTCCATGGATTGCAGCCCATGATTATGGGAACAGTGTTGAAGAAACAACTCTGATAACAGTTATTGAGGAGTGAATAGGTTATGAATAGGATAATAAGTGTAGTAGTATTGTATATTAATATATTTTTATATATGTACACATATATTTATTATTTTTTGTATTTGTAGGCACACCAATTTGGGTTTTTTAGAATCTAGGTTTTTAACCCTAAAACAGCTCAGTATTTACAGCTCAGTATTTAAACATTTTCTGACCTATAGGGCTATTGCTTGTGTTGAGCTCTTATAGGCCTGCCCTTCATTAAACAGCACAGAGGAAACTACAACTGATTGCCATGATCAACTTGACCTAAGCTGGTAACCACCATGGCCATTGTGAGCAAGCTGATTTATCACCATGACCGACTTGAGCAAGCTGATCAGCCACCATCACCAGCTTGACTTAAGCTGGTTCACAACTATATTTAACTGATCTAAGCTGATCAACCACCATTACCAACTTGTTCTAAGCTGGTTGATCACCCTGACCAACTTGACATTAGCTGATCGACCACTATTAGCAACTTGACATAAACTGGTTTGCAGCTGTGACCAACTTGACTTTAGCTGGTTGACCACAATGACCAAAGGCCTAAGCCCGTCGGCCACCATGGCCAACCTGACCTAAGCTGGTTGTCCACCATTACCAACATAAACAAGCTGGTTCACCACCATAATCAACTTGATCTAGGTTGGTTGACCAGCATGGCCAAGTTTGACCAAAATCAAAAGCAGCATATACTATGCTGGTCAAGAGCTGGTTTACTAGCTAGACTACCAGTACATGTTTTTTATGTTTTGTCTGGAAAACCAGCTTTTCAACCACCTTGGCCATCAAAAACCACCTTAGACCATCCAAAATCAGCTACCAGCAAAAGCTAGACTTGAGCAGGATTTCTCAGCAGGGTGGTTAAACATATCCACACGAGAGGACATGGAAAATGGCTGTTTAAGATCAGCCTGAAATTGGGGCCACTTTTCGAGATTGACAGGAGGGCAGGATAGGCCTCAGAATTGGCTCAATTATTCTGTAGTGTGGCCCATGCATTGAAGAACGCTTTGGAAGCGCGTCCAGTGTGAACAGGCCTTCATGCGGCCTATGGACTGCAGAGAGGCCATTGTTTTATATAATAGAGCTTATTGATCAGTAAATGCATTGAAATCTTGTTTTTTAAGTGATTTGATGTTGTCACTGAAGGGGACAATTTGTTGAATTCTACTTCTAATGGCTGGCTTGTATTAGCTTGTCAATGTTTGTGTTTTCCAACCACCGAAATTGATCCAGACCACTGTCTCTCTCCTCAGATTCTATAGCTGTGCAAAGATAATTCAAAGCAATCTAAACAGACCATCCGAACATTTCCTCACAAGTCGGTGGCTGAGATAAACAAAGTCGTTCAGAGTGGTTAGGTGTGAAATGATGCATTCTGGAAAACCAGACATTGCTTAAATGCCATCTTCCAGGACTTTGACACCAAATAGTATTGAATATGCAGGCTGCTGCCCTGAGATGCAAATCAAAGCAAATACATTTTTGTATACCATGTAGGTTCACTGATGGGTTTGGCTAGTTTGTAAAATGGCTATGTAGAGTGGTTAGGATATGAAATGACTCATACTGGAGAACCTATGTATGCTTAAAAGCTCCCTTCCAGAACTTTGACACCAAGGAATATTGAATATGCTGGCTGCTGCCCTGAGATGAGGTGTTTTAACAATATTGGGGCAATATTTTGGTCTAAAACACATCTTATGTAATCCATTAATGGTGGAAGGATACATGCAGGGTATTTTGAGGCAAAATAGTACCAAAGCAAACACATTTTCCCATGTTTTCCACTATTTTACCATCATTGATGTTCCAGACAAAATTCGGAAGACCTGTGTAAGTTCACTGATTGATTTGGATAGTACGTAAAATGGTGACCGGCATCTGGTTTCATTCACCAGCACCGTAAAGGAATCCGAACCTGCACTGAATGATTCTTTCTTATGTCTCAACCACTGAGTTTTGCAGTAAAGGTATTCCCTTTTAACGGCTTTCACTTGCCTGTCCTCTGGCACCGAAGGACTCATACCGAAGTGTCTAGGCCATTACATCAGACTTGATTACGCACCCAAAACACTGATAATGTCCCACTCAAATGTGAATGCAGCCGAATGGATCATTTCCCCATACATCATTTTCCAATCAGGCCCTGCGCTCTTGAACACACACACAGCATTTCAGATAATGGGACGAGCACAGCTGATTGAAACGTATCTGCTTTGACTGTATACCAGAGGGAATATGAAGCAATCATGCATCCATTCCACTGTGGAGCTGGTGAGCAGGTTTTACTAAGGTGTGCTGTTTTTTAATAGAAAAGATAAAGAAAAGAACACACAGATTTGATTCAGTGAATTATTTCACTTTTATTTCACTGGTTCATCAGCTTAATAAGAAGCCTGCAGCACTTAAATATGCAAGCAAGACAACTGTAACCATCTAGTAAAGCACAACAACACTTCCAACCAAATCATTCTACATTAGGCCTGTAAACCAGCTTCTGCAGGTTTCTGCAGATGGTCTAAGCTGAGCTTTGATGGTCAAGGTGCTTGAAAAGCTGCTCATCCGGGCAAAAACATACCCTATGCTGGTCAATAGGCTAAGCTGCTTACCCTATACTAGTGTGAAAGCTGGTTGATGGACTAGCTGGTCTATAAGTGTGACCATCTTGACCAAGCTGGCTGACAAGCTTGGTCATACTGGTTGACTGGTTTGGTCAGGTTGGTTATGCTAGTAGACCAGTTAAACCATCAAATTAAACCATAGCCTGTGCTGGATACGAGCTAGTTTTCTTACCAGTATAGATATGTCTTTATTTAGGCTTAATGGACTAGCTGGTTTAAGAGTGGGATCATCTTGACCAAGCTGGTCATATTGGTTGACTAGTCAGGTTAATCATGCTGGTCGACCACCTTGGTCATGCTGGTTAACAAGCTGCTCAAATTGGTTGGCTGGTTTGGACAAATTGGTCATCCTGATCAACCACCTTGGTCATGCTGGTCAAAAATCTTGGTACTATTGTAGTCTGTGCTGGACTCGAGTTGGTTTATGAGTTTAACCAGCTTTCTTACCAGTATAGGGTATGTTTTGATTTGGGTTTAATGGTTTAGCTGGTTTATGAGCGTAATCAATTTGACCAAGCTGGTTGACAAGCTGGTCATATTGGTTGGCTAGTTTGCTCAAGTTGGTCAGGCTGGTCATGCTGGTCAAGAGCTAAGTTCGTTTACCACTTTAACAAGCTTTCCCATCAGTATAATATAGGTATGTTTTCATTTGGGTTTGATGGACTAGCTGGTCTATCAGCATTTACCAACTTGACCAAGCTGGGCATACTGGTCAACAAGCTTAGTCATACTGATTGACTATTTTAGTCAGGTTGGTCATGCTAGTAGACCAGCTAAACCGTTGAATGAAAACATCCCCTGCGCTGGTCAATTGAACCAACCAATTGAAAACGTGGCCCTGTGCTCAGAACTAAGCTGGCTAACCAGCTTGAAGAGTTTGGCCAGGCTGTTTCTTTTAGTAACATCTGATGAGATAAATCTTGCACAAAGGACGATAATCTGAGTGGCCCGATGGTCTGAGAGTAGACCAGCAGTGTCGCAGTCAGCAGAGTTCTGACCTTATCAACTCAGCAGATCTATACAAGCTTGCTGCTTGGGAGCTGTTTGCTAATACATGACTGCTAATCTAATTGTTATGATTTTACGTAACTGACCCGTAAGCATTCTTGCTAACTAGGCGCCAGCAGCTTTTATTCACTGCTAGCACTGTTAGCACTGTTAGCATGTTTCTGGGATGTATTCCTTTAAGAGGGAGTTCTCTGGAACGCAGCCATAAGCTAGTAAACACATTTGTCTTTGAGACAGTATGTACATTGACGGTAAGGGGGATTTCGAGTCTGCTAGTGTTTTGCTTCCAGCGTTTAAGCTCAGGCAAGCTAAAAGCCAGAAATCACACGCCGTCTGCACCCTTTTCCACTGTCAAACCAAAGCCCCATCTGTCATTCTTAATTGCAGAAACTCTGTAAACACAAGACTGCAGAGAACGCAGATACACAGCGTTATGATGAGGAGGTGAATAAATTGGAAACCAGTGTTTTTAATGATAGGAGACTTACAGCACTGCTCAGTTTCTCAGTGTGCCAACAATAACATTTTTGCTATCACTGCATTTAGTTACACCCAAAAGGAGACCACAGGAATCGATGGCTAATGAGACCTTCTCCACTTCTAAAAAAAAAAAAATATATATATATGGGAAAGAAGCATCTTATTCTAGAATCTGAACACTGATTCCTATGCAGGACACGTTGAGCTAATAATAGGGTTTTAGACATTTCCAAGGACCCAAGGTGTTGAAAGTATGGAAGTACTTGAAATTAGCTAAGAACGCCAGAATTAACCACTGTTGTCTGTCTGTCAGGCTGATTAAACATTGGAAGGAAGAATGTAAATTTGACACAATGACTGCTTCTTGTTTGCCTAAAAGACATTTTATCATACTGTCAGTCTGAGGATATCGCTACCGCACCATTAGCATCAATACCACGACTACTGCCAGCCTTGTCCTGCATTGTTACGTGGCTGTAATATCGCTGCCTTTCCAGGCCCTACCCAGGATTACTACCGTGCTGGCCTCGCCCAGCATCACGACCTGTGTTGACCACTGGCGTCGTATTAGCATCACCACTGCACCATCCAGCAGCCTTGCCCAGCACTGCTACCATGGTGTCTGTTGACTTTGACCAACCATTGGTCTCACTTAACATCTCTTTCACAGCATTAGCATTGCTGTTGCTCTGTTAGCATTGCAATCATGGTGTTAGCATTGGTAGCGTGGTGTCCAACGGTCTTGCCCAGCATCACTTCCACTTCTGCTACCCGATGGCAATGTTTTTTGTGTCAAAATGAAAGAAATTCAAACTTTTGAATGTGACTTTTTAGTGGAGAATTAATTAATTAGATTAATTGACTATACAATGAAGTAGTCGATAGATTACATAATAAAAAAGTCATTTGGGGCAGCTCTGCTATATGTTAAAATGCTCTCCTAGGGAAATTCTTCATAATTCTTCTTTCTATGACATAGCTGTGCTTTAAGATGTCTGTTGGGTGGCATACTCGGTATGTGGTAGGCTTCATAAGCTTGCAGAAATGGCACCCAAGAGACTTCCTCAAAACGAATCATTAGTGAGCACCTCGCATACAAAGCAAACACAGGGAAAACAAACACACGGACTCATTACGTTTGCCTTTATGTGCTTTGGTGATAATAAAGGCAACGTGAGAAATCAACTCATCGCTCCCAGCAATCATCTTCCCTGAAGTCATTTGAGGGAACATCCATTTCTTTCCAACTTGCCTTTGAAAGCCATAAAAAAACAACTCAACCTACTGATCTATCGTACTGCAGAGGTTATCTCCAAGCCCAGTCTAACTCGCCTGATCTAGGGAATGAAGGCCTTCAGGAGTGACTGAATATACAAGTAAGATGTGTTGGATTCAAACTCTCAGTGGTGGTGGATCTCCAGGTTGAGGATTGGGTTCCCTTGTTCTAAAACAGGAAGTTATTACGCCAGATAATTGTGAATAAACTGCCTGATGCCAGATCTCAGTTCTGAGACGTTTTACCTACAGAGTATTTGTAAAATCTAATAAAAGTGGAGGGATACGTGCAGGGCGCTGTAAGGGAAAATAGTCCCCAAAGGGAACCTTTCCCATGAAATTACCATCATCAACATTCCATATAAAACTCAGACAATACCTGAAGGTTCACTGGTGGGTTTGGATAGTAAATAAAGTAGATGATGTATTTGTGGTGGTCATCGGCTATTGATTCATGCATACATTTATGGAAAGCCAGTAAAACACGTCCTCAATTCACCTTAAAGCCTCTGACGAGTTTTCTTTCTAATGAAGGTAATCTAGCCCTAGTGTAAAGTCAAAGTCAAAGTCTAATAAACGTCTGCTGTACTTCACCAGCATCGCTCTCCTATCTATGTGGAATGGACGCTTCTAAAAGTGGGTCAGGCCTACGTCAGCATAGCCCTGACTGATCACAAGGCTAACATGGCTCCACGCTCTCTTCAAGTCTCAGCAACCTGGAGAGCTAAACCTCAGGCTAAACCTGGCGAGCCTGTATCTTCAGCCGCGAGTATCTTCACTGTGAAATTTCACGGCAGGGTACTGGGATGGACAGGAGGTTGCGACACAGCACTGCAGCCAGGGAGATCCGTGGCCCACAGTCCACTAACTAAATTCTGTGTTCTGTTACCTCGGCTCCAGATATCCGAACCTCAGTAAACCCTACATACATAACCGCAGTTCAGAGTAAAAAGCTGAAAAAAAAGTGCAATCTCGCCATCTTGAGGCTGTGTTTGTTGCCATGGTAACATAAAGAAATGCTGTTGGCTAGTAAAAAAAAGGAGGGCTGTCAGTCAGGCCTGTTCATTTGAGTATTAAGACCACGCCCACGGCGTTCTCAGAAAGGTCTGAGGAGTGCATCCCGGCAACTTTTGAGGTGTGTTTTATCAGACTTCTGCTTTGTGTTTTCTAGTTAACGCTTCACTGAACACCCAAGTTTAGTGTTAGATAATATTTTGTATATCAATATATCAGAATGTGTTCCCAGGGGCTTTTTAAATTAGCATTTGTTGTCAGCCCACAGTGGAATAATTACGTACATCCCATTTGGTCATAATTAATGAATAATTGAATGGTGATGCTGTAAGCCTGTAGTGTTTTACGAGCTAGTACCTGCCTTGGTTTCTTTGCTTAAAGTCCCAACCTCTTCGAGAAGCTTTAGTCTGAACACCAGGCATACCATTTCTGCTCCACTTTCCCATTCCATTCTATTTGCCATTATGCAGTTAATGTTTCCCATGTCTGTCAAGGTCAGAGTCATTCTCGCATCTCCCGCAGTTAGCTGCCGCAGCAGCTGAGAATAAACTGATGACAGTTTTTTTTTTTTTTTTTTTTTTACAGCCATTAAACATTTTATTTTGTCAGTGTTCTTAGACATTCATGATAGAGGAGTCGTCAGGTGCGCCTGGTTTGTTTGACGCAAACGGAGCTGGGAATCAATAAAGGAATGCTCCATTCCAGCAAATGAGAAACCCCTGTCTTGTCAGTCCATCTATTGTAGAGATTGAGGCTGTAGCTCATCTGTTGTCACAAGCCTATAACATCACTGTCTGCATCACTGTCTGTTGAGACCGGTCCGGCACCCAAGTAACATCCGGTCTGCCAGCGGACCTGTTAAAAAACCAGAGAGTGGTAGCGGGGGATTGATACTATTTACACAGCAACTATTTAGTAGACCTACAGTGTTTCACTTGTGGAGCTCATAAAGTGGAGATTGGTGAAAATAGATGGTTGAAGTTTCTGTCAAATTGGTTGAGGACTGAATAATTTCAATAATTTAAAGTTGGATTCTGTGGTATTCTTTCTCTTCAAATATGAAGTTTAAAAAACACCCCACACTCTATATACTATGTTCTTTGATTTTTTTGGACTTCATGGACCTGGAACTAGGCCTGGATGTAAGCGTGGACCCAAGACTGTCTGTGTTTTTGCTCTATCCAGATTTGCTGCAAACATCTGAATTGCCTTGGCATTACGTCAGAGTTCAGTTAAGTTGGTCCAGAAATCTGAATTTTCTAGGGGTTGCGTTGGCATAGAGCAAAAAATCTAAACCATCTTGGAGTTCAGTCAGATTGGAGCAAAAATCTGAAGCTCCTAGTGGTTTAGTTGGCTTAGAGCAAAAAGCTAAATTGTCTAGGGGTTGAGTTGGCTTGGAGGAAAATCTAAACTACTTAATGGTTGAGTTGGGTTGAAGCAAAAATCTGAACAATCTAGGATTTTAGTTAAGTTAAGGGAAAAATCTACACAATCTAGGGGCGGTGTTGGCATACACTATCTTGGAGTTCAGATAGGTTGGAGCAAAAATCTGAACCGTCTTGGGGTTGAGTTTGGTTGGTGCAGAAATCTGAATCGCCTAGGGCAGGGCTGCTCAATCTTGGTCCTGGAGATCTACCACCCTGCAGAGTTTAACTCCACCCCGAATCTGACACACCTGATCCAGAAAATGAAGGCCTTCAGGAGCAACTGAACATTGGAGTCAGCTGTGTTGGATCTGAACTATTCAGGGTGGTAGATCTCCAGGACCAGGATTGAGCAGCTCTGGTCTAGGGGTTGAGTTTGGTTTTTGCAGAAATCTGAATCGTCTAGGGGTTGAGTTTGGTTAGTAGAGAAATCTGAATCATCTAGGGGTTGAGTTTGGTTACTAGAGAAATCTGAATCATCTAGGGGTTGAGTTTGGTTGGTGCAGAAATCAAAATCGTCTAGGGATTGAGTTTGGTTAGTAGAGAAATCTGAATCATCTAGGGGTTGAGTTTGGTTGGTGCAGAAATCTGAATCGTCTAGGGTTTGAGTTTGGTTAGTAGAGAAATCTGTATCATCTAGGGGTTGAGTTTGGTTAGTAGAGAAATCTGAATCATCTAGTGGTTGAGTTTGGTTGGTGCAGAAATCAAAATCGTCTAGGGATTGAGTTTGGTTAGTAGAGAAATCTGAATCATCTAGGGGTTCAGTCTGGTTGAAGCAAAAATCTGAACCATCTACAGGCACAAATCTGGATCACTTATATTCATATTCATATTCATGTCATATTATCCATACTACTCCTTTTCTAAAGAACCATCCATTAAAAGGTGAAGGGAATCAAATGGGATCCTGTGGCATTGGAAACAGAACAATTTTGTGTAGAAGAAAAAAATCTAAAGACTACAATCCTATTTCTGTTTTCAAGTAGTGCGTTGAGTGTGTAGTATTTCCGTGTAGTCTAGTTAATCACATATTAAAGACACTGCTTTTATGGCCGTTAATGTCACACCAGCTGTCTTGGTCTTTGGTCTAGACAGTGCAGGAGACATTTTGGTGTTTGCCACCATTCCTCCACAATAGCGCAGACCCATTTATCATGTTCTGCGATGATGGGGACTCTCATT
This sequence comes from Salminus brasiliensis, assembly GCF_030463535.1. Taxonomy (NCBI): domain Eukaryota; kingdom Metazoa; phylum Chordata; class Actinopteri; order Characiformes; family Bryconidae; genus Salminus; species Salminus brasiliensis. The sequence goes on along the minus strand of NC_132899.1, from coordinate 31,370,101 downwards.
AGCCACCGCATTGCTTGCTCTTATTTAGTCAGAGAAACACGGTGGCTCATGACAGCAGTGCGCAAACACGCTCAGAGCTGGCGTGTGGGGGAGGGTGCGGCATTCTGTGTGCGAGCACAGGATCAAACAAATTGATGACACCGTTAGCCATTTATCAGGCAAGGGGAGAAGATCTCTCATGTTGTTTACTTGGAAAGATTATGACAAATGCAGCTCTATTTTAGCTCCCCTTTCATTCCTCAAGGCCTTTTACTTGTTTCACTTCCTTACTAGCTAAAAAAAAAGAATCCTCTAAAGCCGAGGTGTCTTGACGGCAGTTGCTTACCTTTTTTCAAACACCGTCACTTTTTGAAATGAGTGTCGAAACTGACAAAATGTTGTTATAGCCTGCACGGTCCATCAGCTGGCTGATTCAAATATGACCAGTGGGATTCACTTTTCAATTTGGTTGCATGCAGCGTCGTGAATGGTTTGCAGACCCTGGGCATGGGAGAGGTACTGAATGTGTTGGCTGGGACTGTGCTGCAGTTTACCCCACAACTATGCTCATGTGGGGCTCATGTGGGTGGAACGTGGGCTAGGTGGGTTCCAGGTGTTGTTACTGGGACCCAGCTGGGCTTTCCAAATTCCCACTCCCAATCTTACATGGGTCCCATCTAGGCCCTGTGTGCAATGTACAAACCAGATGAATGTAGAAACCATTTTTATCTTTAACCCCTCCTGGACCCATCACTGACCCTGGTGGACATCCAAATGTGGGATCAACATGGAACCTGAGGACAAAACTCTCTGGTTCCCAGTTGGGCTACGCATACAGGCCCCACATGGGCATGTTGTCTGGTGTAGCAAACAGTTTGGCATCACAACTTTGCCAGCCTGGAGATAACCTCATAGTCAGAGCCCATGCCTACCTGGAACTGAAGGTCCACAAAATCAGGTGCACACCTGGTCATGGCCAGTGGTATCCCTGGTCCTGGTCCTTTTTCTCATATTGAGAAGTTGGCAGTACTACTACCCTTTGTTCCCTGAGCATCTTTGTCCAAAAGACCAGTAATATGTCTCTAGTTGGCCCCACATATGGATGCCCACCATGGTCAGTGATAGAATCAGGAGGGGTTAAGCATGGGTCCTATCTGGGTTGTACACTGCACATGGAACCTAGATGGGACCTATGGGATATTTGGGAATCCCAACTGGGTTCCAGTAACAACACTTGTACAAACCCACTCAGAGCCCATGCCCACCTGGAACATACCAAGCCTACGCGCCACCTATGAGAGAACCACAAGCATGTTGGGAGGCAGGGAGGATTCTTGCATTTTAAAGGGAGCAAGGCCTTGGTGTGAAGTCGTAGTGCCACCAGGAGCTTTTCAATCTAAAGGTCCACAAGATCAGGTGCACACCAGGTCACGGCCAATGGTATCCCTGGTCCTACCACCCACACAACATTTATCTTTTCCTTTTTCTCATATTGAGAAGTTGGCTGTACTACTACCTTTTGTTCCCTGAGCATCTTTGTCCAAAAGACCAGTAACGTGTCCCTAGCATCTCTAGCCTGCGACCGTGGTTGGGAGTCAAGCTGCAAGTGTCTGGCTTTTGCATTCTATTTATATATTTATTTATTTTCATCATATCAGCATGACAGTAACTTGGCAGTTCATCTGGTTCATATGCACCCTCTCATCATCTCCACAGCACACTTGGCCACCCAGCCACCCACACCAAGCGACACACATGTGGTGTGTGGCCAAAGGACAAGGGTGATGTTTATTAAGTAAAATGAGGTGTCTGCACTCGTTGATGTTTTTGCCTGGCTGAGGTCTTGATCACATTAGCTCGCTGTGTTGTAGCTTCATCAGCCGAAGCCTGGCCCCAGTCTCCAGCTCACGCCAAATAATGGAAAAAACGTCTGCTGCTGTGCAGCTCTGTGCCAGTCGCTGGCTTACTTGCTCAGCGCTTATTGACCTGATCATATACATGGATTTAAAATAGTAGGCTGTTGTTTTGAAATGAGAATAGAAATTATTGAGCTTCCTGATCTCATCTGTGTAAGACTTAAATGGCAGTATGGGAATATGGCAAAGAGGTTGAGAGCTTCCTGCCCTGGGACGGACTACAGAGGCTGTGTTATCTCTGGGATTTTCATCCTTGTCATAATGCTAAGCTTAACCTCAACCCAAAATGTAACCCTAATCCTTAACCTCATCATGTACCCTAACCTCAATCAAAAACCCAATCCTAATCATCATCTTGGTCATAATGCTAAACTTAACTGTAATCCAAAACCTAACTCTAATCCTGTCCTTATTCCTAACCTTAACCCCTATTTAAAAGCCAATTACAACCATCATCCTGTTCCTAATCTTAACCCTAACCTAAACTTAAAACCTAATTCTAACCCTCATCCTGGCCCTAACCTTAACCTAAAGCCAAAACCCAATCCAAACCATCCTCCTGGTCCTAATGCTAAACCTCAATCCAAAACCTAACCCAGCTTTACCCAAAACCTAACCCTAATACTGGTCATAATTCTAACCCTATCTTCCACCCAAAACCTAATTCTAACCCTCATCCTGGCCCTAACCCAGTGTCAGCAGGTCTACAGCAGCTGGTTGAGGGTGTTGAGATGGTCTGAATTAGACCTGTTAGATCAGTGATTTCTCAGGTAAACATCTACAGATCTGAACTTGGACTCTCCATATCAAGTGACGAACAGCTGAATTCAGCAGATTAGTGATATATATATATATATATTCAGTTATATATACAGTTATATATATTGATTGTTACGTTAAAGTCTCTTCATAATCAGCTGAATGTATTTAGATGATTCCCTGCTGCTGCACCATTGATATGTTGTTTGTTATTGAGCATCTGGTGACTATTTATTTCACCTTCTCAAACAATCTTATAAATTTAAGGTGACCTGATTTTGAATATTTTACTTATATACAAAGAATGGAAATTCACAGTGGACCGGAACTGGGCTTGGTCTTTGTTCTTCTGTCAGCTGTTTCTTGTCTAAGGAGAATGAAAGACACTGCTCCTCAAGTCTTATCAGCATCATCAGCATCGTATCAATTTCTCAAGATTCTCTGCAGCTTGTACTATTTCTGGGTCCATGTAGTCAGATCATCAGGCATAATATGGTCCTCTCATAGGACATACATAGTTGGTGGCTCAATAAAGGGAATAAAGCATCATAAAAGTAACAATATGGAGACCAAAGATACAGCAGTAATAGATGCGAGTCCGAGTGCTTGACCACTACAAGAGGCCTTTGTTGAGAGCAACGTGCATTTGTCTATAATCTCTTGCGGATTTCCACTTTGTGCCTTTCATCGCCAAGACAGTCTAGAACGCCCTTACAATGCCAATAAGACCAGCCCACGTTAGCATGCGCCTCCGCATCCATCCTTGGAGACTCCTCTAGTTCCGCTAGATTGTTTAAATGAGTGTGGCTTCCCTCCGAGGACACGAAATGGCACCGTATGCTGCATCGGCTAGACAGGCCATGCCGAGCTGCCCTGCCTTTGGCAGCCTAGGAACCCTTGGAGATTTCCACCCATTCCTTCTCAGTGCTGCTTACTGGTAATTATTCTACAACGCAACAGGCTTATGAGCCTCCTAGGTGTGTTGCGCTTCTGTGACTCTCCAGAGTAAGCGACTTTGGCGTGCTGTCAAATTACCATTTATACCGCGAGTAATTGACAAGGTATGAACTCCTCGGTGAAAGAATCTTCCCTCAGCCTTGTTCAGATGCCTTAACTTATCCTGACAGTCATGATGGGGCTGGGCTTGATGCTTCACACTGTTCTCCAGGAGGTGAGCAGGAGAAAAGACAGCTGCTATTGATCTGAACCCGATCTTCAAGCTCTAGCTTAGCTAACACAAGAAACCCCTGTCTCCTTCTCACCCCAGAGACTTCTTTTAAAGTTTGGAAGGATAATGCATGGAATCTGGTATGGGGCCAAGTTCAAACCAACTACTAGCAACCATCAGTTAGCCCACTTGCAAAGCTTAGCCCACTTGCATAGGCTAAGTTTTCCTTCAAAACTGCGCTAATTAGCATGTTTGCATGCAGGAACTCTTGCTTGAGCAGATTCAGCAAAAACAGCTAAAAGTATTAATCCTGGGTGATCAAGCTCGGGTTGGATTTTCCACGTCAAGCTAAAGTTTGACATCAAACACAGTTAAAGCAGCTTTTTCTCAAGTTAAGCACGGTGCAAATTTGCTTAAGTTGGTTTGGCTCTTCGGCTTTGCGGAGCTGTTTAGCTCTTTGAGGCATTGCCAGGCAGGTACTGTTGACATGGGAAGTTGAAGAAGTTCCCTTGTGCCTTTCATGCTCAGGCCCAAGTCTCTCGGCCCTGGCCTGTGGTGATTCCTCTTGGTAAAAAGCACTGGTCATTTAAGATTCAGTGTAAGGTCGAAAAGAGAAGGGGGAAGTTGACTTAACAAATGTGACAAGCTGCCAATACACCAGACTATTCTCCACAGCCCTTCCAGAAGAGGAGGAGAAAATAGGCAGAAATGAATTTCAAATGCCACTGCTTCCATAACCTTTAATCAATACTACAATGGGGATGAGCAGGAATCCATCTCTTTAATGGATATGATTGTTCCACACCGTCCCCTTTCCACCAGCTGATTTGAGAGCATTCATTAGGCCCCAGGTGGAGTACAGGAGCACCGGCAATGGAGGACAATAAGTGACATATGCCTACCTATTGCTGCTTTCACCTTCAGGCCTCTTGAGTGTGTATTAATACATTCGAGCTGCAGAGGTTCATCAGCAACCAGGAGTGCTTTACCACACATTTATGCCAGTTCTGCCTTCAAACAGCACTCATCATGCCTTGACGAGAGCAGAGCTAAAAATAAAGCTTCTCTACAGAAGAACCGAAGGCATTCTTCATGAGCGATAACGGGCCATGATTTACTTCTTTGAACTGTGACTTTGTTTGAGCATTATGCCAGTCAAAGGAGTGCTGACGAGGGCAAAACATGTCTGAGACAGAAAGTTGGTGGGGGTGGGGGGGGGGGGGTGGCTGTTAATTATAGTCACTAGGGAAAAAGGAAAAGGATATACCTCAATGAGTCCGAGTTTGGAGACAGTCCTGCTCTAGTTGGAGTCTGGAAGTCTGTAATGGAGGCCTTGATAGGTTACTGTTGATCTATTAGTGCAGAGCCCCATTAGTGACTCTGTCTGGATTTAAATAGCGCAGTTCAGCCAAGCAGCGACACATAGAGCCTGTCTGATCACATCATGGATATCAAGAAAACAAATATAGTAAAAAAAAACTAGACAGACAAAAATAAGCACCTTGCTTAGTGGGAGTGAGAGTAACTTCAGGCTCCTGCAGTGATGATCGGACTATAAAAACCTGAAGGGCATGCGATGGGACTCAGACATTGAAGTGGGTGTGGGAAAATGGGTCACAAAGCAGATGTTAATGGTTGTCTAAAAAGAGTAATTGCATTTTGGCATGGCCAAAGGCCATAGTGTGAAGGAAGTTGCTAAATCTGCAGGTGTAGTGTAGCATACGGTCATACAGGTCTACCAGCAGTGGCAGAAACCTATGGTCTGTGGAATGCTTTGCGACCCATTTCCCACACATCCAATGAGACACTCACTGCACTGTACTGCACACACCTTGCAGGTATTTATAGCCCAGTCATCCTCAGGCAGCACCATTTGCAGGAGCCTGAAGTTAGTACCACCTTAAACACAAGGTAGTTGTCTAGGGAGCTTTATTTAACTTTACATATAAAACTTTGATTTTGAACCATGATTTAACAGAATTATTTTAAAAAGTAAACTTATTAAACAGGCCTGGACAAAAATGATGGTACCCCTGAAAATAATGTGATCAAAGGGACATCAAGGTTAAATCAAGGTGTGTCCACTAATTAGCATCACAGGTGTCTACAATCTTGTAATCAGTCAGTGGGCCTATATATAGTAGTAGTCACTGTGCTGTTTTGTGACATGGTGTGTACCACACTCAACATGGACCAGAGGATGTGAAGGAAATAATTGTCTCTAGAGATTAGAAAGAAAATTATAGACAAGCATGTTAAAGGTTATAAGACCATCTCCAATCAGCTTGATGTTCTTTTGACTACATTTGCACATCTTATTCAGAAATTTAAGATCCATGGGACTGTAGCCAACCTCCCTGGACATGGCCGCAGGAGGAAAATTGATGACATATCAAAGAGATGGATAATATGAATGGTAACAAAGAAGCCCAGAAAAACTTTAGAGATTAAAGGTGAACTTCAAGCTCAAGAAACATCCGTGTCAGATCACACCATCCATTGTTAGAGCCAAAGTGGACTTCATGGGAGACAACCAAGGAGGACACCATTGTTGAAAACTGTAACGACTGGAAGTATGGTGTTAGGTGGGTGCTCTCGTGGAGAGGGGAATACTTAGCTCCATTAAGAGACACGCAGGGAACACGTTGTGCAGGGGTTTCAGAGACGGTTTTAATGAGCAATGAGAGCACCTCGACTTCGCTCGTCACAACTTCCCAGACAACACCAGCTGGAGAACCCAGGCTACAATCCAGCACCGTTCACCACACGCACACACTCTCCCGCGCTTTCCTCCAAACTCTCCATGCACATGTGCACTGTACCCCACCTTAAAGTGACCGTTACAAAACAAATCATAAAAAAACAGACTGGAATTTGCCAACTACATGTTGACAAGCTCCAAAGCTTCTGGGAGAATGTCCTATGGACAGATGAGACAAAAATGGAACCTTTTGCCAAGGCACATCACCTCACCACATCACAAATGAAGCATAGCAAGAAAAGAACACTGTCCCTACTGTGAAACATGGAGGAGGCTCTGTTATGTTCTGGGGCTGCTTTGCTGCATCTGGCACAGGGTGTCTTGAATCTGTGCAGGGTACAATGAAATCTCAAGACTATCAAGGGGTTCTAGAGAGACATGTGCCCAGTGTCAGAAGGCTTGGTCTCAGTCACAGGTCATGGGTCTTGCAACAGAATAATGACCCAAAACACACAGCTAAAAACTCCCAAGAATGGACCAGAGGAAAACATTGGACTGTTCTAAAGCGGCTTTCTTTGAGCCCTGATCTAAATCCTATTGAGCATCTTTGGAAGGAGCTGAAACATGCCGCCTGGAAAAGACACCCTTCAAATCTGAGAGAACTGGAGCAGTTTGCTCATGAGGAGTGGGCCAAAATACCTGCTCAGAGGTGCAGAAGTCTCATTGACAGTTACAGGGATCGTTTGATTGCAGAGATTGCCTCACAAGGATGTGTAACAAAATATTAAGTTACGGGTACCATAATTTCTGTCCAGTTTCATGAGTTTATTTTTTTAATTATTCTGTTGAAGTGTGGTTAAAAAGCAATGTTTGACTTTCATTGGTTAATTTTATAGCATTTTTGGTGATTTGTTTTTAATGGAAATCCATGACCTGACTGGACAGGCCTTGGGTGACTCAGTGTAGAATGGTCTGAACAGCACAATTTAAATAGCATTTCCCTTTCATTAGCTCAGTATATGTAGACTTCTTCTTTACTTTGAACATGGAAAATATTACATCCTAATACTGACCACTGACTTCCAAATCCATCTAGCATGCTCCATTTCCGTCAAAGTATTCTTTAACTCAGCAACCAAGCAGCCCCTCCCCCGTCATTGCCCCCTCTTCCGGCTGACCCCAGATCCAATATCTGGAGCGCCACTAATGACCCCATTACTCCCTCTGATGGCTGTTATGAGCTCAGTGGAACAGTGGTGACAGCGGTGTTTGCCCTGCCAAATGACCACCGGCCCTCCCCTCAGACAGACAGCTGCATAAAAGAAAGCAGGGCTGTGGAACGGAGGGGGAAAAAAACGTTTTTATAAGTCCCACAATGATGTTATGCTAGATCATTATAAAATCTGTCCTCGGGAGTCAATCACATTCCTGGATCTCAGCGTTGGCTGCAGCAATAGCAGGGCAGACCAGAGGCGGAAAAGCATGAACCTGCAGTGTAGGACTGTCCAAGGTGATAAGAGTGGAAGACTATGCCCTATAAAAGACCTAATAAAAGAGACAACAGTAGAATTTGTGCTCATGGCTGTCTGACTGATGTTAAAATGAGCAATGGCTCCAGGTCTGCGTGTGGACGGATGCGTATATTCATGGGAGAGGGAATGAATGGTAAAGAGAAACGAGGGTTGCATGCAGAGGAGGCGATTGTGGACCCTGACGCTTGTGGAGGACATTCGTTCCTACCAGGAGGAGCTAAGCTGTAGTTGGTGGCGTTCTTCTGTTTGCTAATGAAGAGTGTACAGGTACAGCAGCACAGCAGCCATTCCTGTGTTGTTTTGTATGCTGCAGGTCACGTCAGTGGAGGAATCAATTTGTTCTGTTGTCTGAAAGTGTGAATGATAATATTTGCTTTCTCCTGAATATCTGGTTATTGTCAAGACTTCAGGTCTCATGGAAGAAGCTTACCAGCAAGACAAACGCAAGAAATGAAATCGGCAAAAGCCTCCTGCTTCTTGGAAATGAAAAATCTTCCTTGGTAAACAATGCAGAGATCACAAAATGCAAGTCCAAGTCCAGCTGCAAGAGTCGACTGCGCAACTTCAGTCCTGGAGGGCCGGAAGTTATTTGGCCTATTCAGACACACCTAGTTCAACTCATCAGTTTGAGTAGGGCAACTACCTGACTAGTCCTTCAGGGCTGGAGTAGTGCTAAGGGGGAGGGGGGGGCTCTGCAGACTTTGGGATAGAGGTCGGGTGGCTTCTGCTTTGTGGTAGGAGTAAGTCCCTTCCTCTGAAAAGTAAAGGCAGAAATGATAAATGACAGGCTTAAAAGAGAGATGATTGAGTGATAGAGGGTTGCAGAGACTTGTCATAGACATTTGAGCAAGGTAGAGTTGGAATTTATAAGATGTTGGATTAGGGAGGCAGGGCTTCAGGCGTGTTCATTCTATATACATATGTATGTGGACACCTGCTCTTCAAAATCAAGGTAGTTCCACTGCTCCAGAGCTCAGTGCTGTGGGGCCTTTTTACCCATCTAACCCATGTCTGGGGACGAGTTACATGTGAATTCTGAGGAAAGCATTGGGTCCCCAGTACCGACCAACATCGCCTAAACTTGATGGGGGGAGATGGCACCATCTACTTACCCGGAAAGAGGGCACTGCCAGTTGTGCTCTTTCAGACTCTGGCTGCTGATGGCAAAGCGGCATGACTTGGGATTCGAACTCCCAGGCCTTAGTGGTAGCACAATAGACCACTAACCCATTTGAAGTCCACTATATGCATTTTTGTCTATAGGCTTGCCTTGTCTATGATGAGGCCAGCAAAGGCGTGGGCTTTATCAGCAGCTGGCACCTTTTGAACGGTTTGTGATGCACATAAAGGCGACTTGAAGTGGCGCGACTTTAATTTCCCATGATGCCCTCCAAACACTTAGAGCTTCTGAGAGGATGGGAGCCTTTTATGTCACTAAGTTCTAGCTCAGCAGAAACACAGCTGGCTCCGAGAGCCAGTGGTGTGGGAACACGATTTTGAGGGATCAAGCATTGAGGAAGACTGACGAAGACGTGCCCTTGCTCTGACCCTTCCGTGAAAACGAGCTGCCAAACAAGATACTCATGGAAGAGTGCTCGATTCTGGCACTTCAGTCGTGTTGAGGAGTGTGTGTGTGTGTGCGCGCGCATCTCTGGTCTTGTGTGGTTTAGGGGTATGAATGCATGCGTTCTTAGAATCACTCTTTTTTTGGTTGTTGTTCCTTTTTTTGTCAAATGCGGTGTTTGGCCCTTCTGCGGAGCTTTATCTCCATGTTTCTGACATGTAGCAGTTTGTCTTCAGATGCTCTTTGACCTCTGTCCCCTTATCTGACCAGCCAGACAGGATAGGGGTCCTCTAAAGACTGCTCAAGTGCTTTCTGCGCATGCTAATGGTATTCTGCTCTGGTGGAAGCCGATGTGTGTAAATGCTCTGGTTCTATGGTCTGGCTGAAAAAAATGAAAAAAAAGAGCATGATGTTCCTCTGGATTTGTAGAACTGTTCTTTAGCAGTGAATTTGAAGTCAAATGAATACCTTTCCATTACATTCGAATGCCTCAAATGCTGCATTTCGCATCGGCTCACAAAATAGACATGGCCGCAAACCCGGCCGGGAATCAGTGTTGTAAATAGTCCTCCATTCCAGTTAAGCAGTTTCGCAAACCAGCTAACGAGTTATCAAAGCTACAAGAACCCCTAAGAGAGAACATCATTACCATCTAATCAAGACTCCCGATCGACTGATTGTGCACCCTGCCACCTTTCGCCTTGGGTTGTATTTTGTAATCTGCATGAAAAGAGCTGTAGAATATCTCCCGGTTTTGAAACCGCAACAAGTTTCCTCCATGTTGGCTCAGACAGAGCAGAGACAGTACCGAGCACATCATAGGTCACAGCCAGAGCAGCAGCGCTGTTGGTCAGGGACACAAATTCACTTGTCAAAAGTTGCCAAAGTTGAACCTGAGAACAGAAAATTTTGTTGGCTCCCTGTTCTTCAGTTGTGAAGACCCCACAGAACCACCACCATTTGGGTGGTGGGTAGGCATTTTCGACACTGCATTGACTAACTGACTGGCATGATGGCAGTGTGTTAGTAGTGTGGGTTGTGCTGGTTAGAGTGAATCGCACACAGCGGTTCTGCTGGAGGCTGGTATGCAGAGGTATCCAGAGAAACAGATTGACTACAGTCTGGAGGTGCTCCTCTATGGGAAGTGGAGCTGATGTAATGGCTCGAGTTCATGCCAAACCAGGGGTGGTCATAATCTGATAGGACTGTGTATCATAAAAAAGTTACTTCTGGAAGTCTGCAAAAAGTTTCTCCTGCTTTTGTTGGAGTAACTGTCTCTATTGTTCAGGAATTAAGTCTTTCTACTAGATTTTGGAGGAGCATTGCTGTTAGGATTTGATTGCATTCAGCGTTACAAGAGTGTTTAGTGAGGACAGGATGTTGAATGATCACCAGTCCACCTTATTCCCAACTCCCCAACTAATCCCAAAAGCATTCCAGAGAACACAGTTCTTCCACTGCACAGTTCTTTCACATGGTGCCAATAGGTTCATGGTTTTCTGCTTTTGGCAGTATTTCTCTACAGGGACTAAGCAAGCTGTGTGTCTGCAAAGGGTGCAACATAACATAGCTGAATGCATGCAGACGGGGTGCCCACAAATATTTGGACATGTAGTGTACTTTTGACAGCTTTAGAAGTCATTACAGGTAAATTACTGGTTCCAAAGGGAAGTTCTAAAATGTGGGATGGACAGGGACAGAATTGTTTGCCTTTGTTTAAGTTATACAAGCTACAGTTTACCACTTGTCCTGAACAGCAGAATCGGCCACCGCGTGAAAGACGCTCGGTATGAAAGACGGTTGGAACAAGGGTGTGACGTGCCCCCTTGTTAAGCTTCATCTTTGTCCCTTTGTGTTTGTCCCTTTTGTACAGTGTCCCTTTGTAGAAGATCCCTATCAGCTCTTGCTCTCTTAACATTGCTCTCTTAATTATGCTACAAGCCTCCGAAATGATTAACTCATCTCTGAATGAAGAGACAAACAAAAGGACCGGAGCCCATTTTGAACTTTTCCTTTCTTTCCCCTGCAGTGTCGCAGATGTAATTAATAGCATTAATTAGCCCCCAGTATCGACAAGGCTTGCCGATTGTGGGGCCGAAGAACCCATTAGAGTCGTTGCTTTTGTGACCGTCTCCGAACTTCACAATGTGCCTCTTCTTTTCACGCCGAATGCACCTTTTTTTGTGCTGGGTGCTTGTCGTCTTGCTGCTGCATTGTGCTCCTCTGGAAGCTTTGATTGCGTCGCACAGGTGTTGCAGCCTCCTCCGCGTCCTCCCGCCCGAGCTTGACAGAAAAAGACCCTGCAAGGGTGAATGGCTGGGATGTTTCATCTCGCTGTCGTATTAGCGTGAAGAGCTCCAGCTATTCAAATGGCCATTCAGCGGTGCGGTAATCAGAGCCGCCACTCGCTTGCTTTCCGCTCCGTAGCAACCGTTCCGTGAAGGGGATTTGAATATGGGAGCAAACAAACAGGGCTGGGTGAGAAAATGCACAAGCAGACTAACAGAAGCACAGGATGTTTGGGTGGATTTTGGCATCTGATCAAAACGAGTTTAGCACTGACAACCGAGAGATCAAATAATTGTTGGAGGGGATCAGCATCCAGAGCCCAAGAGTGCACAATACTCCATGCTGTGTCCAGGTGGGTAGATGGGGCTCTTATTCCTCATTACTCTTAAAGTGATGTTGGCTGGCACAAGCATTTGTTAGCCAGAGGGGTGGAGCTGTGTATCTGGTGCTTTTCTCAGAGCATATTTGAAAAGAGATTCAGGCTGACTTTAAATGTATGGTTTGGGAAAAGTCCTTACCCTCCTAGTGTAGGGAGCATTCCTAGTGCTAGCGATGCAGGGATGGGTCAATTGGCAGCACTAAATTAAAAAAAAGTATTTGTTTATTTATTTTTTACCAAATAGCCAATCCCCATCCCACTCATTAGTACTCTCCTCTTATCACATGTAATGCCCCCGACACTAGGAGGGCTGCGACTACTGACCACTGCTGATGCAACGTCCCTAGTCAACCAACCCAGCTCCTTGTATACCCAGCTCTGATACATTGGCTAGCAGACACTGAAGCAATGTGTTGATAGAGAGAGAGAGATAGAGAGAGAGAGAGATAGAGATAGAGAGAGAGAGAGAGAGAGGGAGAGAGAGAGCGAGAGAGAGAGAGAGCGAGAGAGACAGAGACACATCTACCCACCCAAAGAGAGCAAGGCCAGTTATGCTCTCTCTGGTTCCAGCTGCTGATGTCAGGCAGGATCACCCCCCCCCCCCAAACACATGTTAATGCCAGTTTTAAACAGGCAGTGAGATTTCAGTAATTGGATCACGATCAGATTTCTGCAGGAAATGCCAGGTGTGAACACACCCAGGCCTCACTGTGATTGGATTACTGTCTGATCACTCAATCAGACCAGGCTTAGAGATGGTCAGAGGCGGATCATGACCAACACATTTAACACATTTGGAATCTGAATGCTGTTGTCTGTAGCCACATAAACTTATGTAAGCGAACATGCTTGGCTAGAAGGAGAGGTTAGTCCTCCAGCTTTCAGCAATAGCCAAATGTGCTTTAATAGCCAGGCCAAAACAGCAAAGCAGAACATCACCCTTTTAAGCCTGTTTAGTGTGATGAATTGTTTGATGTGCTCCTGCACACCTGTCAAAGGAGTGTTTTGCTAATCCGACCAGCAGATGCTTTTAATGAGAAAGGTGTGGAGTTTTCCAACACTGAGGACTGGTATTGCTCCTCGTTGTCATCTCGGCTTCACTTACCGACAACAATGCCACAGCCACACTTTAAGCAATAAGAGTTTCAAGGGTTTGAGTGTCTGTTAAAGACTTCTCGATCAGCGTTGAGCTTTGTTTGATTACATTGTGCATGAGTACAAAATTGAAGGCCTGTTATGTAAAATTGCATTATTAGTAATAATGTGCAGCTGAGACATTTGTCAAGACCTTGTTATGCAAATTGTTGTGTGGAAATGGATCATCTAAATTTACATTTGATATATTTGCTATGTGTTCTAGGTACAACATTTCAAGGTGCTACAGATGGTTCTCTGGTACACCATTATCTACACAATTTGGAGGGGCAGTTACCCAGTCCCCGTTCATGGGAACTTCCTAGTAATGTCCCCAACACTAGGAGGGTGAAGACTAGCACGGCTAGCGTGATGTTGGTCTGTACAGGCATCTGTTAGCTGTTGTATCTGAGCTGGGGAGGTTGATTTTCTGGACAGGGCTTAAGCCTATTCATGGACTAAACTTTCCTTTATATAAAGTATATAAAATAAAATAAAATAAAATACTGTATAGTCTGGTACTGGGCTCAATTCCTGTCTGGGAAACTGGCTACCCAGATAACATGCCCATCGGAGATCTGTATGAGTAGTTCAGCTGGGAACCAGAATGTGTTATCCATGGATTCCATGTTGGCCCCACAGGTGTATGCCCATCAACGTCCCACCAGGGTCAGTGATGGGACCAGGGAGGGCTAAACATGAGTCCTATCTGGGTTGCACGCTGCACATATGGCCTATATTTGACCCATGTGAGATTACTGTACTTATGGATCCCATTTGGTAAGCCCAACTGGATCCCAGTAACAACAAATGTATAAATGCACTCAGAGCCCATGGCCACCTAGAGCCCACCTAGAACACCCTTAGCCTACATTCCACCCATGTGAGCATCACAGAAGCATGTTGGCTGGGTAATGATTATAATTTAAATTATTATTATGATAATTAATTTTCAGTTAGTCAATTTGCACCCTGTGTTCTAAAGTAAAGATCACGTCATGTGTTTTTGGCAAAAATATATGCACTATATATCCAAAATATGCAAACTGGGAAGTTTTCAGTGTTTTTTGTAGTGAAAATATAAATAGTATATAAAAATTATATATTTTTATATATAATTATATAATTATAATTATGTATTTATATAAATATTAATATAAATTTGTCATGCGAACTGATTGATTGACCAATTTGCTCTGCCCTAGCTTAGCTTGTTGAGCAGCATAAAGTATGGTTTGTTTGTTTTCAACATGACAAAGCTGCTGGACATGCTAGTTGACCATCTTAACCATTAGTAAATGGCTAAATTCCACTGGCTAGGCTGGGTTTTTATCCAGAAGGATAATTACTGTGTGTACCTCATTAAAACTGAATTAGTGGTGTGGTTATCTCCGTAAATGGGTTTGTTTGAGCACATCAGTAAGGTTGTTGTTAGGGTGTGTGTAGATAGTTCAATTTAGCATAAGGTCATAAAGACCTTCGCTCTGCGGGGCCAGACGAATTGGTTTTGGCTTAGGCTGTTCAGAGTTAAAAAATAGTTTGAACAAAGAAAGAAAAACCCCTCAGTGAGCAAATGTGTTGGCAAGGTGAGATGGTGGTGGTGGTGGGGGATGAGGGTGGAATCACACACCTGTTTATGTAAATGATGATGGAGATGTGCGGAAGCTGAATTTTCTGGCTGGATGACGACTCGGTGTCGATTTGTAATGGATGAGCACTGCTGGTTAGCTTAGCTCTGGTTAATATATCATTCTTGCTGCAGCCGTCCATTCTGCGTTCGCCGTGTGGCATCCCATGAAGAAAAAAAATCCACGACACCGGCCACTGACAGCTTCCTTTCAGACTAATGATTGCAGCTTTTGAAGGATGTCAGGGCGATGGTGTTTTTTTCTCTCTCTCTCTAGGGATGATTAGGATGTTAGAATACGAAACCAAATCAGAGATGGATACAGTCATTAGTGGCCCTGGTTGTACTGTTTATTTCTATCAGCTGTATTATTTATTCATACTGTACAGCTCAGTAGAGCTTTTCTCTTCAGAGCAGCGCTGTTGTCTTTTGAAGTCTGAAAAGTATATATTTTGGGTTTGAGCTTTCCCACTTTTATTCCAGATCTGTTATAGAATACAATAAGTGGTCACAGCTCAGCTGCCTGTTCCAGCTGGTTTTCTTCCATGGGTGCCCTTGAACCATTACTGGTTCTGTAGTTGGGTAGGGCCTCTTACCTGCTGTCATATATTTTATACATGTACATATATGTCTACATCAAAGATATTTTCACAATCCACTTCTTCCAGAGTAACTCTACATCAAGGACTCTGATATTCCCACAGCCTACCACTAGAGCGACACACCATCATGGCTTGGGCTGCTTGAGCAACTCTTTATCAAGGGCTCGGATGTTTCCAAAACCTGTTGCAGGAGCAACTATACATCTAAGGATCAAAAGCGTCCTCAACTCACTGCCAAAGTTATTCTTCAAAAAGGGCTTGGATATTCCTATAACCTACCACTAGAGCGACACTACATTAAGTGCTTGTATATTTTCACAACCTGCTGCTGGAGCGACTCTACATCAAGGGCTCGAATTTGTTGCAGGAGCAACTCTACAAAAAGCATATTATTTCCACAACCTGCAACTTGAGCAACTGTACATAAAGGTCTTAGATCTTTTCACAAAAAGTTGCTTGAGTACCTGTACCTCTAGAGCCTGGAGCAACACTACATTTTAAGGGCTTTAATATTTCCAAAATCTGCTGTTGGAGGAACTCTATTGCCAGGATGACTCTACATCATAGGCTTGTATTTCCAAAACCTGCTGCAGGAGTGACTCATTATCATGGCTTGGAAGTTTTACACAATTTGCTGCTAGAGCAGCTCTATATCAAGGGCTTGGATGTTTCTAAAACCTGTTGCAGGAGTTACTCACCGTCTAAGACTCAGATGTTTCCTCAAGCCGCTGCTGGAGTGACTTTACAAAAAGGGCTTGAATATTTCCACAACTTGCCGTCAACTTGCCGGACTCTATTGCCAGAGGGACTCTACATCAAGGGTTTGTATATTTCCGCAATCTACTGCTACAGCAACTCTATTTCAAGGGCTTGGATGTTTCCAAAACCTGTTGCAGGAGCAACTAAGGCTTGGATGTTTCCTCAACTTGCTGCCAAAGTGATAATACAAAAATGGTTCTGATATTTCCGAAACCTGCTGCCGGAGCGACTCTGCATCAAAGGCTTGTATGTTTCCACAACCTGCTCCTGGAGGGGCTCTACAACACTGCTTGATGTTTCCATGTCCCACCGGAGTGGCAATTCTACATTGCAGCCCAGATGTTTCCACAGCCCCTCCACTGGAGTTACTCTGCATCATAGTTGTTACATTTCCTGGGCTGGCAATGTCTCTGCATCAAGGCATGGAGCTGTCCAGAGTGAATGTACCTTGCAACTGAGCAGGGGGGTGTCTGCTGGAGAGTTGTGTTTGTGAACAAAGACTTCATAACACAACCATAAGCACTTATAAAGGACAGTACTGTGACCTTATTACCTTATGTGTTGTCTTAATACAGTCTTGTGATTACTGGCCTACAGTGTTTGTTCAAAGCTTATGCAGGTGTTATGAATTCCCCATATAATAATTACTTGGGCCTCAGGCCCACTGACTGCTGCTGTGTACCTTTCCACTGCACTGTCCAGTCAGCCGAACTGCCCAGCGCATTTTGGTCTGATATCATTTTTCAGTTGAATAATGTGGAGTCTCAGGAGAAGGTGTTGAGAGAGTATAAAAGGGCAGGTGGTATTAAGTGTGGGGTTCGGCTTCCGCTGACCCTAATTCATTTGATTTATGAAGTTTAAGCACTCCACCTCCTCTATGTGCTCCTCTTTCACGGTCGTTTTCAGCTGTGAAACCATGCCCGGAGCATGAACTTAATCTACTCTGGATCGAAACCTTGTGAGGATAAGGTGGCGCTTGTGTGTAGGAGCTCGAGCACTCTTGGTCTCAGTTAAGGGGTAGCTTTTAGAATTTCGAGGCGATTCAGTCATCATTCGGAGTTAGGGTTTGGGTGTGGAATGGGTTATTGTAGGGAAACTTCCATGAGGCTCCTAGTTCCTAATGATCTGTGTCTATATTTGCATTTGATAAAAGTGAGCCACACTATAAACTATGTAGACAGAAGTACTGGGACACCTGCTCATTCATTGTTTCTAATAGAATCAAGGTTGGAGTCTCTACTGTCCAAGGAAGAAGGCTTTCTGTTTTGGAGCATTGCTGTGAGGATTTGATTGATTGCATTCAGTGACGAGAGCATCAGTGAGGTCATGATGTTGGATGACCACTACCCCACCCCATTTCTAATTCCCAAATGAATCCCAAATGTATTGGATGAAGCACCATCCATCATTCCAGAGAACACCCTTCTTCCACTGCTCAATGCTGCGGGGTTTAACACACCTCTAGCCCACGCCTGGCAATAGTCTCATGTTTATCTGCTTTAAAGAGTCCCAATATATTATCTTGTGGCCTCCATATATTGTGGCCTCTCTATTTATTATCTCATGGCCAAAATATATTTTGTGGCCTCAATATATAATATCATACGTCCTCAATATGTTTTGTGGCCTTAATATTATGTTGTGGCCTTTATATATTATCATGTGGTCTCTAAATATAATATCATGTGGCCTCAATGTTATTTTTGTCGCTTACAATACTGGGTGGCTTTATACTCCTCTCGCCCACTTTAGGCATGTTACCTTTAGGTTCATGTTTATCTCCATCGAAAAGTCTCAATATATATATTGTGGCTGCAATATGTTATTTTGTGGCCTCAATATATTATCTTGTGGCCTCAATATATTATCTTGTGGTCTTAGCATATTATTTTGTGGCTTCAGTATATTATTTTGTGGCCTCAGTATATTGTCCTGCTGCCTCAATATATAATATCATGTGGCATCAATATGTGTTTTACTGGCCTCAGTATATTATCTTGTTGCCTCAATATATAATTTCTTGTGGCGTCAATATGTTATTTTGTGGCCTCAATATATTATCTACTGGCCTCAGTATATTATCTACTGGCCTCCATATATTACCTTGTGGCTTCAGTATATTATTTTGTGGCCTCAGTATATTGTCTTGCGGACTCTATATATGATATCATGTGGCATCAATGTACAATATCATTTATCCTCAATATATTACACTGTGGCCTCAGTGTATAATATCATGTGGCCTCAGTATATTATTTACTGGGCTCAGTATATTATATTGAGGCCTCCATATATTATTTTGTGACCTCAATTTTTTTGTGTGGAATTAATATATTATATTGGGGTCTTAATATATAATATCATGTGGCATCAATATATAATTTTGTGGCCTATGTTATTCCCCACAACAAACAACTCTGAAACTCTGAGGCTGAACGTGAAGGGAGCAGTACACGCTAAACCTGTCTGGAAAAACACAGAGGCCCTCATGCAGACATATGCTAACGGTGTGCTGCTAATCAAAAGAGACAGAAATGCCCTCGAAATGGGAAAGATAAGCCTGCCTCCGGGACTGTTTGCTCAAATACTTGGGTGTGTTCTCTTGCTGCATGTGTGTGTGCTTTGTCGTGGTTCGTGCCATGCTCAATTAGCGGGATATAATTAATGTTTACCAGCAAGGCAACAAATAGCATTCTAAACAGAAATGCTAAGAAATTGAAAATCGCTTTGTGAAGCCAGGAGCTTTGTAGCGCACTGCACTTCTGAAAGCTTTTTTGTTTCTTTTAATAGTCTTATCAGGCATGTTCAAACATGACGCTGTAAAATGTTTGCTTTATTAATTCATTTCTACCTGATTTTTTCCCCATATTTTACTCTAGCCAGACGGGATCCCACGGCCTCTGATTCATGTGGGAAAAAAGGCTTCGATTTCAGCCACTGCCAGATTAGCGCCATCGTATGAGGAGCGCTCGAATTCTGTTTTGTGCTCTGCATTAGTGTCTTTTAAAGGAGGCCGGGGGTAAAAGGTGTGTAATATGATATAAAAGCCCTGTCTAGACGTTTGATTACGCTGTAATGGGAAACGGGGGTTCTAGTCCTTGGCCGCCGTGGTCAAGGACCTCTCTGCGTTTGGGACGAGCTGTGGCCTGAGTCGTTTCTCCTGCTAGTCTGAGAAGGAGACAGAGCAAGAGCGAGAGTCTGAGAGCAGTAGAATGGATCTAGAACCTGTTCATGTGAACTTTAGCTGACTAGGAAGCTGATGCTAGGTCAGGTAGAGGCTCTGTCTGACATCATTCCATATTACCCAACACCATTACAAATGATCAAACACCATTCCAAATGATCTAGTGCCATTCCATAATTACCAAAGGCCATTTCAAATGATCAAACGCCCTCCCATAATTATCAAACGTCATTCAAAATAATCAAACTCCATCCCATATTACCCAGCGCCATTCCATGATAACCAACACCTTTCCATATTACTGGACATCATTCCTAATTATCACACGCCGTCCCATATTACCCAGTGCCATTCCATAATAACCAACACCATCTCATATTACCCAGCACCATTTTATAAATACCAAAGCCATTCCAAATTATCAAACGCCATCCCATATTACCCAGCACCATTCCATAATTATCAAACACCATTCCTAATTATCAAGCACTATCCCACATTACCCAGCACCATCACATATTACCCAACACCATTCTGTATTACCCAACACCATTCCTAATGATCAAGCTCCATCCCACATTACCCAGCACCATCACATATTACCCAACACCATTCTGTATTACCCAACACCATTCCAGATGACCCAACACACCATCCCAAAGACCCAGCATAGGCCACAATGTGATGATAATTAATGTTTTAGTTTATTATTAACTTTGTGAGCTAACTACTAGTAAAGATGCTGATCACAACCAATGATTTCTGTTGTAGCATGTCTTATCTTAATTGTCTGTTCCATCTTAAATGGTGCAGCAGCTGCACTGCTACTTATTTTTTGCCATTTAAGGTGGAGCAAAGGGTTGGAAATGGAATCTGACACCATGTTTACAGTTATTGTGGTCAAGGTAATGGGCATTCATCTGCTATCAGTGTCAGAATATTTGTTCAGATGTAACAGTAAAGAAACTGAACACAACTTTTTTGACTTTTTTTTTTGATTTAGTGGTTTGTACAGTGCTGTAATTGCCTCTTGTGCTAGCCCATGTCTAAAGTCCTGGACAGATTGCTGGCTGCTCACCAGTTTGTTTTGTGTTTCAGAACAAATGCAGTGGCTGTAATCATCAGAAAGCTGAGTAAAAGCGATTTCCTATGTGATAGAACTCTTAAAGACAGTGTCTTTGGCCCAAAGGGGCATAAAGTCAATGTATGTGTGTGTGTAAAAAGTAGTGCAATTTGATCTATTGGTGATGTTTACCAACAGGCAATATAAAAATAATAAAAATAGTATTGTATAAAATGGGACGCCATGTTTGGGAATGTGGAACAGTGTGCTGGTTTGTGTGGCACAGCATGTTGGGTGATATGGGACAGCATACTGGATGACAAGGGACGGTGTGTTGGGTGATGAAAGACAGCATGCTGGGTGATATAGGACAGCATGTTTGGTAATATGGGACATGTGATCGGTATTGTGAGACAGCATGCTGGGTGATATGGGACAGCGTAATGGTTAACATGGGACAGCGTGATGGGTAATGTGGGATGATGTTTAGATACTATAGGACAGTGTGTTGGGTGATATGTGACGTGATGGGTAATATGGGACAGTGTGTTGTCTAACAAGGGACAGCGTGATAATGTGAAACAGTCTGTTGGGGGATTTGGGACAGCATGTTGGATGATATGGGACAGTGTGATTGGTAATGTTAAAAAGTCTTGTGTGTTATGGGACAGCGTGATACTTAACGTGGAACAGCGTGATGAATAATGTGAGACAGCATGTTGTGATGTGTAAATACTATAAGACAGTGTGTTGGGTGATATGTGACAGTGTGGTTGGTATTGTGAGACAGCATGCTGGGTAATATGGGACAGTGTGATGGTAATGTGAAACAGTCTTGTGTGATATGGGACAATGTGATGGTTAGCATGGGACAGCATTTTGAGTAATGTGTGACGATGTTTAGATACTATAGGACAACGTGTTGGGTAATATGGGACAGCATGTGCTGTAATATTGAGCAGTGATTACCTATACAATGCACTATTAAAGACAGCCCAGGTGGGGCATAAAGTCAATAACTGTGCGTGTGGTCAATGTCTTCAAATGTGTTTCTTACATACAAAGTCAATTGCAAAGCTGTTTGTTTATTTGTCTATCTGTGTGTGTGTGTGTTTGTGTGTATCTACATCGATCTGTTAGTGTTTTCTGCAGGACCCAGAGAAGGCCTCTTTAATTACTGCATCATTAGTCACATTCGTTTAAATCCTCATGGCTGTTCTTGCAGATGCTGGGTTTACGGCGTCTGCAGCAAAGGTGGTTCAGACCAGGCTGTCAGGCTGAGTGCAAAGACGGAATGATCTACTGGCCTGCGACTGCATATGATTAACGAACACAGGCCTGCAGAAATGCATTGTGTTGGATCTTGGTCATTAAAGGTCACTGCAATCGTGGCGACGCAAAATACTGGCTGTGTATACTGATAGATTAAATTGGGGTCCTCTCTCAATTGAGTGCTTTCACGTTCCCATTTACAGTACGGAGTCCTGCTTCTGTTTCTGAGGAGGAAAGGTTATTTGACACAACTCGGGTCAGTGGGGGGCACAAACTAGAGCATGTTGGGTAGTATGCTACAGTGTGTTGGGTAGAATGGGATGGTGTGTTGGGTAATGTTGGACAGTATAAGACAGTGTGTTTGGTAATATGGGACAGCTTGTACCCAAAAAACATTGACTTGGAAGTGTAGGACAGCATGTTGATTATTATGAGACTGTGTGTTTGGTATTGCTGGACAGCATGTTGGGTATTGACACAAACAACACAGTATAACTCCAAGTAAATCAAACTTCTGTGAAATTAAACTGTCCACTTAGGAAGCAACACTGATTGACAATCAATTTTACATGCTGTTGTGCAAATGGAATAGGCAACAGGTGGAAATTATTAGCAATTAGCAAGACACACTCAATAAAGGAGTGGTTCTGCAAGTGGGGACCACAGACCACTTCTCAGTACCTATGCTTTCTGGCTGATGTTTTGATTACTTTTGAATGTTGGTGGTGCTTTCACACTCATGGTAGCATGAGACGAACTCTACAACCCACACAAGTGACTCAGGTAGTGCAGCTCATCCAGGATGGCACATCAATGCGAGCTGTGGCAAGAAGGTTTGTTGTGTCTGTCAGTACACCAGGAGACGTGGAGGAGGCCGTACGAGGGCAACAACCCAGCAGCAGGACCGCTACCTCCGCCTTTGTGCAAGGAAGAACAGGAGGAGCACTGCCAGAGCCCTGCAAAATGACCTCCAGCAGGCCGCAAATGTACATGTGTTTGCACAAACGGTTAGAAACCGACTCCATGAGGATGGTATGAGGGCCCGATGTCCACAGATGGGGGTTGTGCTCACAGCCCAACACCGTGCAGGGCGCTTGGCATTTGCCAGAGAACATCAGGATTGGCAAATTCGCCACTGGCGCCCTATGCTCTTCACAGATGAAAGCAGGTTCACACTGAGCACATGTGACAGACGTGACAGAGTCTGGAGACGCCATGGAGAGCGATCTGCTGCCTGCAACATCCTTCAGCATGACCGGTTTGGCAGTGGTTAAGTAATGGTGTGGGGAGGCATTTTTTTATTGGTGGGCCGCACAGCCCTCCATGTGCTCGCCAGAGGTAGCCTGACTGCCATTAGGTACCAAGATGAGATCCTCAGACCCCTTGTGAGACCATATGCTGGTGTGGATGGCCCTGGGTTCCTCCTAATGCAGGACAATGATAGACCTCATGTGGTTGCAGTTCCTGCAAAATGAAGGCATTGAAGCTATGGACTGGCCCTCCCGTTCCCCAGACCTAAATCTGATTGAACACATCTGGCACCACAGACTGTCCAGGAGTTGGTGGATCCTTTAGTTCAGGTCTGGGAGGAGATCCTCATCAGGAGCATGCCCAGGCATTGTAGGGAGGTCATACAGGCACGTGGAGGCCACACACAAA
This sequence comes from Salminus brasiliensis, assembly GCF_030463535.1. Lineage (NCBI taxonomy): Eukaryota > Metazoa > Chordata > Actinopteri > Characiformes > Bryconidae > Salminus > Salminus brasiliensis. The sequence goes on along the minus strand of NC_132899.1, from coordinate 31,346,514 downwards.
GCCTCATTTTGACTTGTTTTAAGGACATTACATCAAAGTTGGATCAGCATGTAGTGTGTTTTTCCACTTTAATTTTGTGTGTGACTCCAAATCCATTGATGATTTTTGTGTGATTTTGTTGTCAGCACATTCAACTTTGTACAGAACAGAAAGTATTCAATGAGAATATTTTATTCATTCAGATCTAAGATGTGTTATTTGAGTGTTTCCTTTATTTTTTTGAGCAGTGTATGTTCAATAGGTTATGAGACTCTGTATTTGGTAATGCCGGACAGCATGTTGGGTATTGGCACAATTCTCGGGTCACTAGAGGGCACAAACTATAGTTCTAGAGTTTACTGCTGCCTGCGAAGAAGCTTCTTGGCTCTGTAGCTTTCTTCAGTGGTTTTCAGGTTTTTATGAAGATATAGCCACAGATCAGGAAGCTGCAGCTGAATCTGATCCAAGATACATTAAACATTAACGTTTTCTGAAGAAGCAGCACTTTTTATGTATATTCATCTGCTCTATGTGAGGTGGATTCAGGACAGCGTGATAGGAAACCTGGCACAGTGTGTTGAGTAATATGGGACATTGTGTTGGTATATTGTATTATACAGCAGTATATTAGCTAGTATTACAACAATAGGGACACTGGGTAGGGACAGTGTGTTGGTAAGGGATAGTGTGTTGGGTAATGCATTTGATGATATGCGTGTGTTTATTAGGCAATACAGGAAAGCATATTGGGTAATTTGGGACAATATGTTGGGTAATGTGGGACAGTATGTTGGATAATATGGGAGTGTTTATTAGGCAATATGAGAAAGCATGTTGGGTAATGTTGGACAGTGTGTTGGATAATATTGGTATGTTTATTAGGTAATGACAATGTGCTGGGTAATATGGGACAATGTGTCGGGTAATGTTGGGCAATGCATTGGAAAATATGAGTGTGTTTAGTAGGTAAAACAGGAAAACATATTGGGTAATGTGGGACAGTGTGTTGGGGAATATGAGGCATTGTGTTGGGTAATATTGGTATGTTCATTAGGTAATATGGGCTATTGTGTTGGGTATTGTTGGACAATGAGTTGGATAATATTGAGGTGTTTATTAGGTAATTTTTTCCTACTATTATAGTCTTAAAAAAATGTGTGGATGTAAAATCTCTTTGTCTTCCTTCTGTCTCTTTGCAGCCTGTGAGCTGATGACGCAGGGCATCCTGGCCCTGGTGACCTCTACAGGCTGCGCTTCAGCCAGCGCCCTGCAGTCACTGACCGACGCCATGCACATCCCTCACCTGTACGTGCAGCGCAACGGCGATGGCTCACCGCGCACCGCCTGCCAGCTGAACCCCAGCCCGGAGGGGGAGCGCTACACGCTGGCCGCCCGGCCTCCGGTGCGCCTCAGCGACGTCATGCTCACGCTTGTTGCCGAGCTCCGCTGGCAGAAGTTCATCGTCTTCTATGACAGCGATTACGGTGAGTACATAACAGGAACTCAGCAGGCGGTTAGTGTTCTCCTCCAAGCATGTTGAGCTGACAGTGTTGAAGTGCTTGCAGAGATGGCGCTATCTGGCTATGTGTGTCTTGGGAGACGCACATGCTAGCCTTTGCCCCTTCCAGCTGATTACGTCCTGTGATGGGCAGTGCTTGCTTGTGGCAGTGATTCAATTGAGGAGATAATTGAGAAGGAAAATGACTTTTTGCCCCATCAGTTTTGTCTTATTTATCCCGTGCCATGGTTCAGGACCGGCCCATCAGTCAGCACAGAACCCTACCACTCACTTTGGGTTGCTATAATAGTGTGCAATTATCCATTAGGAAATTTTTATCACTTTCCATTTATGGCCATATCAGTACTCGGGGAAAATGCGTGGAAAGGTTTCCAAACTAATCACACGTTTTTAATTAGTCCATCTAGAACGGCCACTGCAGGAATCATCTTGGTGGTGTCAGGGCCTATAGTGGAGGAAGGGTGTCCTTTTTTTCCGGGCTACTTTTCCATTTAAGAACTAATCTGGGAACTGTGGAGAAAAGTACGTTGAACCAATATTTCCAATCTCATAAATTGTTCATTGAAGCATGAAACTAGAGTGGAGAGAGGCAGAGAGTAACTTGCTGTGGTAGTAGCGAACGTGTTGGCACAGCTTTCTGCAGTCGGTTGGAGACGTCCTCTTGCATATTTCACACCATTAGTGCAGCCATAGTACATACACTGACACTTAAATTCCACTGTATTAGAAACACCTGCCTTGTACTTCTAGCCACTGGCCATTTTATTAGAAACCCCTACCTTGTGCTTCCACTGCTGGCCACTTTATTAGAAACCCCTACCTTGTGCTTCCACTGCTGGCCACTTTATTAGAAACACAGACCATGTGCTTCCACTGCTAGCCACTTTATTAGAAACACAGACCTTGTGCTTCCACTCACTGGCCACTTTATTAGAAACACCTACGTTGTGCTTCCACTGCTGGCCACTTTATTAGAAACACAGACCATGTGCTTCCATTCGCTGGCCACTTTATTAGAAACACAGACCATCTGCTTCCACTGCTGGCCACTTTATTAGAAACACAGACCTTGTGCTTCCACTGCTGGCCTCTTTATTAGAAACACAGACCTTGTGCTTTCACTCGCTGGCCACTTTATTAGAAACACAGACCCTGTGCTTTCACTCACTGGCCACTTTATTAGAAACACCTACCTTGTGCTTCCACTGCTGGCCACTTTATTAGAAACACATGCCTTGTTCTTCCACTCATTGTGTTGCTGTACAAACAATTAGCCTCCTCTGTCATTATTGGTAAGTTTTTGACCCAGTGTTGTCCAGATATTGTTGAGGTGGTGGACGGTTCTCAGCACAACAGAGACTGTGACATGACTGTGTCACTGGTAGTATGTTGCGAGTGGGTTCACCACCCAGTCAGAAACCACTGAGCTCTGATGATGGGTTAGTCGACGGCTAACACAAACGGTGCTTTAACAGATGAGCTGTCCATCAGCAAGGTGGAGCTAATGTAGTAGATGGTGAGCCTTCAGGACAGTGTTTGGGCAGAAGGCAGCGATGCTGGTTGTTTTAGTCACATCTGATCTTTGTGTAAGTAATCAGATCTGTGTGTTCGGACAAGCCGCCAGCTGGGGAATGTGATTACAAATGAATTGAAACAAATAATGAAATGTTTGCTTGTCAGCCTGTTCACGTATGTCTTTGGTGTTGATGATGAAATTCACCCAGCTCCTGCTGGTGGCTGGAGGGAGGGCAGAGAAACAGGTGTATATCCTTGTACCTTACAAAGGTGTACCACCAAGGACTGCTTGGTGATGAGGCAGATTTCAGACCACCTAAGCTTATACTAAGGTTTAGTAACTAGCATTAGCAATAGTGCTACAGGCAGTAATGCTGGGTTTCATGTTGGAGAAAGAAAATCTCAACTAGAGTATCCCCCCACAAGTCAGATTTCCTACTTGGAAATTCAAGATGGACCAACCATATGGTAGTAAAAGCAGTAGTGTTATACAGTTTATTAGCACTGCTGTTTATTTGTGTCTCGTTAAATCAGTCCCACTGATGTGTTTCCATGGTGTTTGGATGTGCAAAATATCTCATAATTGTGTTATTATCAAGTGGTATTGCTAACAATGCTAACCTGAGACATAAAAAGTGGCACATATTTTGGTTCTTGATTCTTGCTAAGCTAGCTTAGTGATTTTCTATGCTACCTTCAGTTTATATCAGAGGTCTGATGTAAGAGCTAGCAATGACATCATACCGTGTTCTGCGATAATTTTTATTTTTCCAAACATTTCCCCAAAAACAGTTAGCTAAAGACTTCTGAGTTTACCACAGCTTGTTTGACAATCCTTTACTACTGTTTTATGGTGAATCTAACTTTTTATGTCCCAGGTTAGCATTGTTAACATTGTCCCAGGTTAGCATTGTTAACATTGTCCCATTTTAGCATTGTTAGGTTAGCAGGTTTTCAGAAGCTAAGGTGGACTTCTTGTCTTGTCCACAAGCTTTTTTGTCAAGCCTCTGTGATAATGCAAAAACAATGCAAAAATACTCTCAGGCACCCACAAGAGTGCATTAGCATTTATTGTTTCGCATGTAATTGTAATGCAAAATGTGCAGTCCTGACTAATAATCAATCGAACTGTCCACAGCGAGGTTGAGAAATGCTCTAACTGATCTCATCATTGTTCTGTGCATTCTTTATTGTTGGAGATCATGTTAGAATGGGTGTTAGCACACTCTGTACAGGACTTAACAGCTGCTTGTTAGGAATTTTGACATTGAGTTGTGAGTTTGGTCTTCTACATATGGCAACTCCGTAGCGCAACAAGCTACACATTGTGGTTCTTGGTTGGTACATTTACAATGATTCTCCTGAATAAAACCAACCAAAAAAACAAAACATTGGTTCCTGTAGTCCACATGCTACTATGCCACCATTGTGGTGATTTGGGGATTTTTGCAGCCCTGCATTCATACACAGCAGAGGGCTTTTATTTATTTAATTATTTATTCATTTTTTACTCGCTGCTGGATTTAATGGGCTTACATTTTTCTAGTTTTTCCCCTTTTAGTGGGTAACGCTGGCAGTTTGTCCACCTCACCCAGCTCGATGACGATCTCCCTCACTGCCTGCAGTGTCCTCTAATGAGTTTCCACATAGCATATTAGGAGTCCTGGCTCTGCTCGTCCCGGCTAAATGCGTTCCTTCCTCGGCGGATGCTGACTTAAAAAATTTCCATTATGGATTTTTTTACAGAACGCATTAAACGTTCAGAGCGGTTCGGAGTGGCTGAACGCGTCCCTTCCAGCCAAACTGGGGGAGATTATTACCATGCAAGTGTTGCTTGTGTTGCTACTGTTATTTAACTTTAATGCCTCTGTGGTGTGTGTATGTGTGTGTGTGCACACTGGGAAAGCTAGAAAGCTCCTTGCTGGCAGTTCCATATCGCAATCAGTCATGGGGAACCCTGGCTTGTAGCTCCACCTTCCTGCTGTAGAGTGAGAGATGGTAGGCCATCTGTTGATGCACGGTTTATTGACCACAGAGCCGCTCTTGGCTGTGTTCTAATAAAGCAGCCATAGGGTGGAAGTGTAAAGTTAGGGTTAGGAGAGTCCAGCATCCAAGTGATATCTGGTAAAAAGCTGTAGAGTTCATACTAATTAACTACAGCCTACAGAACCACCCACTTATTCCTTAGTCTTATGAAAACTGGATCCCTCTGGTTTCCACTCCTATTGTGGAAACTTCAGCACTGTCAGAATTATGCTGAATTATGAAGCATACAGTCATACGGATCTACCAGCAGTGGCAGAAATCCCAGTCTACTGGAAATTCTTCTAATTTTCTTCTAATTCTTCTGGCCTCTTGCGAGCCACTCTGCTCCATGTGTCGATGGTATGCAGTTCTCTGTGGAGTGTTCTTTACATACTGGTAGACCTGTATGACCGCACGCTTCCATACACCTGCAGATTCAGCTACTTCCTTCACACTATGGTCTTTGGCCATGCCCAAATGCAGTCACTCCTTTTGGGCAATTATAAAAATCTACTTTGTGACCCATTTTCCACACGTCCAAGGAGACAGCCACTGCACTGAACTGCACTCTTCTCAATGTCTGAGTCCCCTTGCACACCCCAAAGGTATTTATAGCCCGATCATCCTCGTACAGCGCCATCCGCAGGAGCTTGAAGATACTACCACCTTAAACACATGATGACTAATGTGTTGTCAGGGAAGCTTATAAACTGGGGCCTAAAAATGGTTAAAGGCAGCCACATATTTTGTGTTCAGCAGTAAATTGTAAGCATGTATGACTGTATTACAAAATCTTTAAATCTGAAAGACTCTTTCACCAAAACTATCAACATTTTGCATGCATTTCATGTAGTAGCTGAGATTTAGACTTGTACATTTAAACAAAAAAAATCCCCAAAATGCTGTGGAGCTCAGAAGAAAGAGTATATTGTTGGGGGGAAAAGATTGATGTGGATTACTGTAAATCATAAAAAATACTCTAGGTCCTCTAGTTACATGTCACCCCCCCCTTAATTACTGTTATTTGTCTTCTCTTTTGTTTGTATGTTAAACTGTTTCATTATAATTGTCCACTTAGCAGTCTCTCCTGATTATTGCATTTCAATTGACTTGGAGGTGATTAGCATTATGTATATTTGTAATTGGATTGTTTTAAAGTCAGTGATGGAAAGACATAGCTATGGGAAGAGCTTAATATGTGTTTTTATTATTCGTGCATTTAGTCATTAGCATATTGATTTCTTAAATGGCAATTTATCTGGCTAATAAAGCCAGTATGGGTGTAGTGCGGCTGGTAATGCTGATTTTAACATTTAGGTTAAAAACACAGCATTTTGTTCTCTATCTTTGTCATTGTTTTTGTCTTTTCATTAAAATGTCATAGACATAAAATTAAGTCTATTATGTGTTAAAATATGATAATGTTATAAGGCCTTTATGACGTCAGTGGCATGGCAATGTTTGAGCACCCCAGTCAAAATATCGGTCATACCATTGCTGATTGTGGCCAAAAAGTTTTAACCCAGCCAACATGCTCATGTGGGGCTCACGTGTGGGGTATGTGGGCTATGTGGGTTCCAGGTGTGCACAGGCTTTTAGGGGGCTTGTACATGTGTTGTTACTGGGATCCAGTTGAGTTTCCCAAATGAGTGTACAACCCAGAGGGGACCCATGTGTAACCCCTCTTAGTCCCATCACTGACCCTGGTGGGCATCCATATGTAGGGCCAACATGGAACCCATGGACAAAACTTTCTGGTTCCCAGTTGGGCTCATCATACAGGCCCCACATGTGTCAACATGTGTCCCACATCAGTCCACAGGACTTTTTTTCTAAAAAGCATTGCCCTTGCTCTCTTGCTCTCTACCTTCTTACAGGCTTCTCCTGCTTTGAGAACATCAGTTATATTTACTAAGGTCTGAGAGCTTGGTAAAAGTTTTCAGAGAGCTTATCTGCCCAGACTTTCGTGTAGTGTTCTCTCTTTTTTCAGAATTTATAAACTTGTACAAATATTTAACAAAAATACAAATATGACATACACTCCTCTTGCTTTTTGCGGATCAGTGCATCTTCTACTCACTTATTCACAGTAACATAGCGACACTAAGGCTAAATTAGCCTAATTAATATTGTCGTGATCATTCCCCAATTGAGCCTCTTGGCAGTGACAGGTGCTACTTTTACATCTGAAAATAAGTGAATTTGAAGGTCTGGATGCCAACTGGAGCAGTTTCTCACACCTGCAAACAAGTTGACCAAATCTCTGCAGGAAAGAGAGCGAGTGCAGCCTTTCCCAGCAGAGGCACGGCAAAGTCTGTCTGTCCTGCGGCTTTCCTAATGGACAGTGCTCAAGGCTGGATTGTGTGGACCACAAAAAAGCCATGCACTTTCAGCTTTATTAGAAGCCTCTACTTTACACTTCCATTCATTGGTTTTATAGATACAAGTGTTGTCATGCACAGTTTATCTGTTGTGCACTACAGCTGTTTCTGACCAATTGTCTTGACTAGTCTTGACTCATATTTGACTACTATAAAGCTTTCTTTATAGTCTCTTCTTGCACACAAGTACTTTAAAAAGTCTTGCCCTTGACTCAAACTCGACTACTAAAAAGTCTTGTTCTTGACTCAAACTCGACTACTAAGAGGTCTTGGTCTTAACTCATATTTGACTACTGTACAGTCTTGGTCTTGACCACTGTAAAGTCTTAGTCTTGAATCATATCTGATTTATTGAAAGTCTTGGTCTTTACTCATATTTGACTACTAGGAAGTCTTGTCCATGACTTATATTTGACTACTAAAAAGTCTTGGTCATGACTCATATTTGACTACTAGAAATTCTTGGTCTTAAATTGTATTCGACTACAATAAAGTCTTGGTCTTGCCTCATACCTGACTACTATAAAGTCTTAGTTATTACTCATATTTGACTATTAGAAAGTCTTGGTCTTGCCTCATACCTGATTACTATAGGGTCTTGGTCTTGACTCATATCAGACTACTAGAAAGTCTCTGTTCTGACTTATACTTGATTACTAGAAAGTCTTGGTATTCACCTACTGTAAAATCTTTGTCTCGACCACCATTTACAAATCTCCTGTCATTAGTGACTTTGTGGTCACAAATTGACCTTTAATTCAGTTTTAGAAGATACCGAACACTGTTACTACTGAACTGAACATGAGCTAGATGTTTCTAATAAAGTGGACAGAAGGTATGTGCTTTTTGTGATTGGGATTCAGAGTGAGGCGTTCTTTCCTGTCCATGCAGTGGTTTTGGGTTCGGTGTGGAGACGTGGCATTTCATGGACAAGCAGCTTGGGACGTTTCAATAGACAGTGCTGGTCCCCAGCGACTGAGAGCGCTAGCAGAGGACACGGGGGGAAAAAAGGACATTTATTCAAATTAAGGCTTTTGTAGGAGTTTATTGGGAGCAGATGGGGCCTGGGTCTGGCTGTCCGGGTGCGGCCTCTGCTCTGACTCGCTGTGACAGCTGAATGATTATGATTAAGGAGAGACCTTGGATTACTGCACGGCTTCCCATCACTAGCCCTCGGCTTCTTTTTTCCACTTCGCCTTCTTTCTTTTTACCTTCCTTCTTCCTCCGTGTTCCCGTTCTTCCACCCTTACGTAGTCAGAGTCTGTCCCGTTTAGTCCTGCACACACTCGCCAATCCCCCATCAGCCTTTCTTAACTTTCCTCACTCACTTCCTCCAGAAAGCGAGTTCCGCTCTACAGGCCACATGCAATATCTCCCTCATCCCCAAAGAATCATTCGCCCGCTTAGCAGTGCTGAAATGTAAAGCGGCAGTCTTTTGCTCTATGCATCATCACTTCTAGATATAGGAAAACTAAAGAAGGCCTTCCACAGCATTGGGAACTGACCTGGGCCGCCCACTGTGCATTCACCGGTATTCTATACACTGGTATGGAAATTTTGAATTGGACTGAGTGAGATAGAAGGAGAAGGACAGAGAGGGAGAGAGCCGAAATGCATCCATAAAGAGTAGGAGAATGTCCGTGCCTCCAGCACAGCCCACAAAAAGTCAATATTGCACTGCATTTAGAATATGCACAGCCACATATTTCGAATATGCATAACTGTGGTAACTCCAGCCATGCTCAGTGTTACTTCTGTAAAAATCCAAAACACGTTTGTACTTCAAGACAGGTCTTTACAAAGCTGATGATGGGAAGGACTGCCAGAGTTAGGCTTTTTAAAGCCCCTGGGAGCACTTTCCGATATAATAAACTTGGCTCCAGACTAGTGAACCAGGTCCAGGAGTACCATTTGTGCTCCACATGCCTTAAACTGTTCTGGAATTCATTTGACTTCTTCTCTTAAGTTCTTGTTCTGGTTGCAGGTGCTTGGAGCCCTACTCTTGATTGACCTGCCAGCAAAAAGAGCTGTACTGAATACTACCGAAAAGGGTTCTTTGGCTCATAATGATGGTGTGGAACCCTTTTAGGTGCTTTGTAGAACCACCTATAAAAGGTTTTGTTGCACTGAAGAACCATTTAAGCATCCAGATGAGTTCTTTGAGTTGTCATTGTTCTGTACAGAACCAAGCCCATTACTAAAGAAGCCTTAGGGGCTTTAACAGCCATAGTGCTGCTTACTGTAGCAGTTCCTAATGCCCACTGGCCTAGCATTAATGCCATCTGTTGTGAATAAATAAGCAAAGTGCGCTCCGTAGGGCGTACTTCATTTGGAAGAGCTAAGGCTTCGCCAAAATATGTATTGGCTGTAATGTTTGAGACGTCATTCCGCTTTGAGTTATGAAACTGAGATGCTCTCTCAATCGTGAGAGCTTTACGTACTCTGATACTCTCCTAAATGAAAGCTGTGGTTTTCAGTAATAAATCTCACACCAGGAATAAACACTGTGACTTATATTGTGTCTAAGTTGAGCTGGGCACGCACTAGGGAATGCATCACCATCTTACCACCAGTTTAACCGATTAAAATATCTATGAACTGCTAGCAGGCTAAAAGTTCACCTTTTATTACCAAAGAATTGCCCCACCAGTTTGCACAGACGTCTCTGTAGTTACTGGGTAATACATCTTAGTGCTACAATAAGGGATTAAGGACTACTTGGTCAACTGGGCGTATTTGAGGTTACTTTAAGTATTGTAAGCATGGTTTGACGGAAAGCTCAGGGTCCGCTAATGAGTTTAGTAATTCGAGGTTTTTGAAGATTCTGAGGTTTTGAATAAGATTGAAAGATTTATTTCTGTATCCAGTTGTGACACTGTGTTCATGCCCTAGGCTTTATTTAAAGGTGCGGTATATGATTTCAACCCAGTACACATTTTGTAAGATATACTTTAAGTGTAAGTCAATTCAATTTTATTGTCATTATATTAATACAGGCTTGTACAGTACAATCAAACACTGTTAGGCTCTAGTGCAGTAATAGATAAGGACATGGTAAGACAATAAATACAAAAATATGCAAAGATGTGCAAATGTGTGCATGAGGCTGGGTGATTAAGGTCCACACTGAGTTACTATACTAACAGTAAAATGGAGTAAATATGTAGAGCAGCGATGTGCTGTGAATGTAAATGAAGAGTAAAACAGAAGAGTTCAGAAGTGTATGCTAAGACCAGTAGACCAGTCTGGTGTTGTAAAAAGCATCTTGTATGTAAACAAGGTGTTCCGTGCAGTACCGTAATGAGTGTAACAGCTAGTGCTCAGGTAAAGAGAAGAGTACTAGAGAGGGAGTTACAGTTAAAATGCATACAATCAGATCTTCCTGGCTACGGTGCTGTGGCAGGACCTCACATCTGTCTGGCCAGGTGTGGTGAACCGGAGAGGCACCACAGATTGCTGGACATTAGGAATGACGGGGCACACGTGGCAGCCACTCCCCCAGTTGAGGCACCAGGTTTAGCTTTAGCTTTAGCATTAGCCCTCCAGGTTGCTCAGACTGGAAGAGAGAGCAGAACCATATTTGCCTTGTGATTGGTCAAGGGTATGCTGATGTAAACCTGTCCCATATTTAGGAGCGCCCATTTTTAGCACACTATGGAATACATCTTACCACACATTTAAGGACATCTTGCTCTCTAAACTAATTAGTCAGAGTCAGGCAACACTATTTCAGCCAAACAGCAACAGGGGACAATGCTCGTGCACAGGACGTGGAAATCAGGGTGGCACTGGAGACCATCCATCACATTAAATCTGACCAGAGACCATGGGGCAAAGCCCTGAGCATGGAGAGTAACCGTCCTGGTAGCTTTTCCATATGGACATGGTTTGGCACATTATGCAGACACCTATAACCCCCCCCCCCTCCCTTGGCTTCAGTACGTTAGCTAGCATTAGCTAGTTGCATTAGCCTTGTAGTTATAGTGCGAGACTAAAGATCAAAACGGTCGCACCGTGCCTTAGGAACCAATTGGCCTTAAATGGAAAAGAGGCCACTGATTGCTAGGTTTGCTGATCTTGATTCCCTGATTCACCTGAACCTGTTTGTGAATGTGTGGGTGTAGGGGTGTGTGGCATCTCCCCTGATATAATGCCTTTCTCCTCGACAAGAAAGGCGTAGTCGAACTAATTTCTGAGGGCTGGTGGTAATTTTCTTTTTGAGACGCTTTTGGTAATTCTGATCTAATTACGTGTCAATGAATGTGCCGTTTCTGTTGCCGCCACGTTAGACGACACCCCTCAGTCCGCCGTTATGGTTGCTTCTTAATAGGAATCCTTTGAAATTCAGATTCACTTCACATCAGCTCATGCATATTTACAGGAAATTACAAGAAACAAAACTCTCGTTTCTCGCTCCTTCGCGGCAGGGCAATCCCTCGTCCCCGCCGCTCCATGGTCTTTTCGAGGCGGAGGAATGGGAAGATGCCTAATTTGAGTGGATTTAGCCATGTTAGGTTAAGGGAGTGTTTTCCTTTTCTGTGAATTAGCTGGAGCTGCCGGTTAAGGAGATGATTGCCTTCCACGACTAGGCCTTCTTCTTAGGCCTCTTCTCTGCTTCTTGTTTTACCTTCACTGATTGTGTTTGTATGTTTAGACAGAAAGAAGCTTTGAGCTCTTCAGAGGCTGCTGTCGGTAGCAGCAGTTAGCACGGTTACATAAAACGGGCCTGGAAAAAAAAAATCCATATATCGATGAAGGTGAGATGAAGTGTCTTCTGGTTCCCCGAATAAAGACAGTGTGAAGACTTCGGTAGCAGATCCTTTGAAAATAGACCTTCGCTGCTCTTCTGATTCATGATGGCAGTTTGTTGTTTCCTAATTAAGCATTCAGTGCACTCGCGAGTGATATTGTGTGGACACCTGCAGCTCCAATATTTGGCCTGGTTATAGTACTTCTGTGTGCTGGTCTCAGCCTGCTTCTTTGATGTTTTCTCTCATTATGCTGCCTAATTGGCCTGCGGTGTGTGTCTGTGTGTCTGCGTTGTCTGTCTGTGCGTGTGTATGCATGCTCGGAGGAAAAGAGGGGAAACGGAGGGCTGTGTTTTAATGAGTGCAGTAGGCCTAAAGAGGTCGCCTCATAAAGTGTAGCATTACAGAGTAATACCATGGCTAAAGTGCGGTAAACACAGTCTGCAGAGTAGGAAAACACCCACCTTGTGCTTCCACTGGCTGGCCACTTTATTAGAAACCCCTAGCTTGTGCTTCCACTGGCTGGCCACTTTATTAGAAACCCCTAGCTTGTGCTTTTACTTACTGCCCACTTTATTAGAAACACATACCTTACATTTCTACTTACTGGCCACTTTATTTGAAACCTCTTCTTTTGTGCTTCCACTCACTGGCCACTTTAATAGAAACATCCATCCGTGCATTTCAACTCACTGGCCACTTTATTAGAACTCCCTATTTTTGTGCTTCCACTCATTGGCCACTTTATTAGAAACAGCTATCTTGTGTTTTCACTCACTAGCCACTTTATTAGAAACCCCTATGTTTGTACTTCCACTCACTCTTCACTTTATGAGAAGCCCCTTGTACTTCCACATACTGGCCACTTTATTGGAAACTCTTGGCTGTTCTTTGCATGCACGTGTCTCAGCACTAATGCTTTTGAAAACCAACAGAATAATGCTAGAACATTTGGTCTGACAGTATGTTGGCTCATCCGCCCAAAGTTAACCAAACAGCATTGCAAGCAGATAGCAAAACATTACACTAGTCAGACCCGGCTGCTGCACTGCCTTTGTTTATGTGGATTTTCCAGAACTTTTAAAACCTCAGGGAGTGCTTTCAAATTGACATCTCTCCTGGTTCTGAAGTTCTGAGTCCAGAACTTGTACTGTCTGGTGCTTTTCATGTTCTACATAAATTCAAGGGCATTTCAGCGGCGGGCGAGCACCGAAGCATAGTAAACATTCTGATGCAGGAAGAGTCCTCCTAGATCTGAGAGCGATCGACTTCGGACAGTTAGCGCGGGTCTTGTCTGGGCTCTGACATGGGATTTTACTGATTGATCTCCTGCCCTTGGTCTTTCTCGTGAAGGTCTAAGCTGACAAACAGGGGAAAGACGAGACCCAGACGCTATGAGGTTGGAAAGCCAACCTGTATTGACGTTTGTCTTCATTAAGGGAGTGTGTTTTTTTTCCCCTGTCTTTTTCCCACCGTTTTCGTTTTTGAGTAGGAGCTTAGCGCAGCAGTTTTTGCCCATGCTGTCCGTCCTTAAACGCCAGGTTATCTGCAAGTGGCGAGGTAAACAGATTTGTTGCTGGGGCTTGAGCTGTTGCCGAACTACAGTGGCAGGCAAATGTCTGGGCACCCCTGATCAAAATTACTTTTGTCATTTTGAATCTTTTTTAGTGTCAAAATAAAGAAAAAAGGTCTAAAAGAAAAATTTGGGCACCCTGTATTGTGAGGGCTTAGTATTGCCCCCTTTGGTGAGTATCGCAGCTCTTCCAGTTCTGGTTTTGGGGATTTTCACCCATTCTTCCTGCAAAAGGCTTCTAGTTCTGCTAAATTCTTGGGCCGCATGCAAACCTATGTTTCATTTTATGTTATGTCATGTTAGTGCAGGTGTCACTGTACAGTAGAACATTGCACCACCAGTTCAGAGTCTGCTCAGTCTACCTGAAGGTCTTTTGAGGTTTTGATTGCCTTTCTAGCAATCCAATAAGTAGTTCCCTCAAAACGTTTTCTTGACCTCCCGGCACTGTGAAATATTTAAGGTCTGAGACCTTATCTGAGAGAGCAGATCTCTTAGGGTGGTCAAATTTCTGCACGCCCCTGCATCAGTACCATATGTAAAATGTAACCCCGGGTTGAGGTTGCAAAGAATTTTTGCATGATATGCTATTTCTGTTGACAGTGAGGTATGGATTTGCCTAAATTTGTTATTGGTAGAATCTCTTCCTCTGAGGAACCCTAGTGCTTCTGCACTTTGTGTGTCATAAGATGAAATGGTCCAAGTCTTTCCTTTCAAGTCCTTTTGTTGCATGTGCCTGAATAGTGCATGCAAATGGATACGAGTCGCTTCCTCACGCTCTCTCCCCTTGCTCTTCATCTTAAGCAGCTTCTATAGCTCTCCTGGGGTTCCATTTCTCCCAAATTGTCTATGATCGACTCTAGCTTCTCTATTCAATTTTGCTCATTGCAATGAACCCCTCCAAAACGTATCTAAGATCAGTGCCTGTGCTGCGAAAGCCTTGACGAAGGCTCCCAGTAACAGGGAGATTTTTAATGGGATCCCAGCACTTTAGGCAGACCAGTATTATTGTAACTCTTTCTCAGCCATGGTTCACTCAGCCCCAAGCTGGGTAATGGGCTGGGACCTGAGATCCGGCTCCCCTCAGCTGTGATGACTCTCTGGATGAGGTCTTTGGCATCAGACTGGAATTAGGGACACGGTCGCTTATTTTGCCTTCTTTTACCCTTCACATCTAGCCTTCCAGCCCTTCTTTTCCTGATAAAGCTGGCTAGAAGTGAGTGGTTTAAAGAGGTCTGACTCTTGTTTGCACCTGATGAAGACAGTCTCGAGAGCGTGCCACCCACCGCTGCAACAGATCGAGACGCCTGAGCCTGGAAATGGGATTCCGCTCTGCCTCTGTGGAAATATGGCTGGGCCTAATGGAGAAGACGCACAAACGACACTGTGTTATTGCAGAGGCTCTTAAGGTCCTCTGATCGGGAGTCCAGCGAGGTGTTATTTCCCGGCCGATGTGCTGGAAGGAGAATATGTTAAGAGGAGTCGGAGATGTGACTGCGAGCGTAGATAAATGCGTTGGGAGACGGCAGTACACGGCCGGGTGCATGATTTTGAGCCTCAGAGAAATGGTAAGCAGGCAGTGGTGAATTAACTCGACTAACAACTAAAGGAGCTTGGTGCAGGCAGTAATGATGAAAATTAACTCGCCGTCCATGGACGATATACTCTACAAAAGCCTACAGGTCTTATCCTTTAAATACATTATAACTTGGAGCTCTCAGCACATCCGGACACCTGGATTCTGTACCTAAAATGCAAAACTAAAAACTAAGGAAAGAGGGAACTTATGCTGTCAATTTCCTCCCATGCCCACCAAGGTCTTGAAAAGCCATCTCATCTTGTCTTCATATTACAACGATGATTCCTTGCGAGTTACCCCCACCGGCTTAAAGATTTATTGCATCTAACGGCCCACACACCTGTAATAGGAATCCCACATATTGTATCTCATGAATCATTCAATGCAAATCTGACATTTGCATTTATAGCCTCAGAACTACAGCTGATACTGAGATACCACCTTTCGATCCCATCAGATCCCATAGTTCTGTAGGGAACTAAATGTCTTGATTTTTGTCCACTGACCTCCGGCACTGAGTATGCAGAGTTGGAAAGGTGGTTTATGATTCTTCCTATGATTACAAATACCCCTTTTCCATCCAGCACTGCCTTTTTAGTCCATGGTTCTTCTCCCAATTTGATACTGCCAGTTTACCCACCCATTTATAACTTCCCCAGAACTAGCTAGCAGACTTCACACTTCTCCTCCAATACATGTGAAGCCAATCCCCACCTCTTTTTCGAACAGTGCTGGGCAACCAACATGCTTGGAGGAAAGTGCCGTGTCCCCAGCTCCACTGCAACAGCTAACAGACACCTGTGCCACTTATGAGTCTACCCATCTGGAGAGAGTGTGACCAGTTGTGCTCTCTTGGACTCCTGTCACTGATGGCAATGTGACATGGCTCCTTACCCCCAGACCATAATGGTAGCACGTCAGACTACTGAGCCACTTGGAGCTCCATTGTGCCTTGCACACCTGACAGTGTTTATGGCTTCTGCATGGCTCCTTAATGGCGTGCTTTGTGGCCCCTTGATTTTTAGACTCAAAAGCTCAAACCTCTGAAGCTATCAGTGAAGCTGATCTCTGGTCAGCTTGAAAGGCACTTGTCTAACTGCACTGTGGGGATGATGCCATGCTGAGCATCACGTTTTCCTCCTCTCCCTCACATTTGCCCAAAGCTGTTTGAGAGAATGCCAGCTCTTCCCTGGAGAACTAGGCAAAGTCACGGTGTTTTATGAGTGTGCGGAAAGACACAAGGAGCACATATTACATTTGTGTCTTGTGCCTGGGCTCACAGCGGCCTGCCTGGAATGAAAAGAAAACAGAAGAAGAGATGGAGAACAAACCATTCGTTGGCCAGGGGGCCCAGCAAGGTTCTACAGTTGCCACGCAACCCCAAGGTTTGTTGTTTTGGGCTGCCATCTCAGCGATTGCTATCTCTAACACTTTGCATAAATAAGACATCAACAGATGGTCTACATTGCTCTTGAGGGAATGATGTATATATGTATGTGGCACATATTGCAGTTGCAGATTCGCCCTGCTTGTCAGGCACCCTCAGAATTTTAGTGATTCATATAGTGATGGAGCAAAAACATGGACATTCTGACGGCCCCTAAGAACCAGTTTGAAAACCATTGGTCTAGTAGTTTGAGAACTTGGCTACATACCAAGAAACCACAAGTTTGCCCTCCACTTATCAAGCCTACCACTGTGATCTCTACAGTCCCTGAACAAACATCTGCAAGGAAGGCTCTAGCAGACAACTTGGAAATGGGTCATCAATGCACTTTTGGAATCCTTTACTTCAGTCAGCTATTGAGAAACAAATGTGGCTAGTAAGGTACCGCCAGATGACGATTTGGGTCAGTCAAAAGTGAGATAGTGTAGATGACGAAATTCAACTGGAGAACCTAGTGTGACTGGCTTGATGGGCCTGGGCTGACAGCAATGGTACATCTGCTGCACATTTCCTTCCTCCAACTGCTAATAGAACTTCCTGAGGCTCCAGTTTTCACCCTCCCCATTTCAATTTAGGGTCCTAAGTGTGAGACAGATCAAACCTGGAAGATCTTTCTTTTCACAGGGACCTTTCTCAGAGCAAACATGGACACATCTTTTAATGACCACAAGTTCCACTTGTACAGCCCTGTCAGCACCGGCCTGCACAGGCTGGTGGCTTTTATTTAGAAGTGTCTGCTTTCTAAGCAGATCGATTTGTACGTTTGAAGGCCTGAAAAGTCTCAGCAAACGTTTAATTAAAACTTGCCTACTTTTTTTAATGGTTAATGCTTTTTGAAAGTGCAGTGTAAATTATGGCTCTCGTGGCAAGCTTGCGTTCTGCTTCGCCATTGGAAACAGCTCTATTTATTGCCATGGTTTGTGTAGATGTCAAAGGCTTCAACTTGGTTTTGTCTTTGCAGAAGTTGAAGCCACGCTCATTTTGCAATCTCTTTTAAGGCGTGTTTTTCTTGGCTGCACTGTCAACATAAACAGAAACCGTCTGATTATAGCCTGTGGCCAGTTCTGGAATAGAATGCATATGGAATGAATAGTAATGAAAATGTGAGATTTGTTTGGCTTTAATGTGCTTTACATAACACCCCCCCTCTTGTGCAGAGATGGAGAGGAGATTCAGATGGTAGGCAGCAGTCCAACAGTGTTTGACTCTTCTTTGTCTAGGAGAAACATCTAGGACATGAGTAATTATTTACTTTAAAGCCCAGTTTGGGCCAAAATAAGAAGAGAGGTTGTGAAAACATAATTGTACACTGCCAAATTGTACACTGCCATTGGTGTGTAAATAATGTGTGACTTTGGTTGGGGTGAAAAATGTTTAGGTGTTATTTACCAAGCCTATTTACCACCCTGTTATTTTACACCCAGAACCACACTGATTTTCCTAAAAAAAGAAAAATTGGCTGGAGCCACATAGCTTAGCATACCATAGCCAAATGTTATATTTAAAACTGTAACATTACCAGATAGGGTTGCAGTCATGTTGATCTAGTGGGATCGATGTGTAGTCAGCTTGAATACCCACTCACTTCTCCAGCACTCGCGGAGTTTAAGCTACCCTTTTATAGACAAAACCACTGCAAAGGCCATGGTCACAAGGCCTGGTTCTCATAGCAATTTCTAATCCTGTAATTAACAGAATGTGAAGGGTGATGTGCTACATGTCTTTGACTAAAAGCATCAGCAACACCATATTTTCCCAAAGTCACTTTCACTGCTGGGCTAGGTTTATGTACAGTGCCTATGACAGTGCCCATGACACCCCCTTTTTTGTTTCCCCTTTTATTGCTTTTATTAATGGAATTATAATCAATATCATTTGGATTCTGTGACATAAAAATATACAAATTAAACTTACTTTGAGTCTTTAATATCAAAGTGTAAACATATTTTTACAAAATAATGTGAATTAAATCAAATCATATAATGTAATAAAAAAGGTTTGCATAAATATTCACCCCCTTCAAGTCAATGTGAGGGGATGGTGTGATGGTGGATAGACCTTAATTGGCCTTGCACATCTGGATGCTGCAACTTTACTCCATTTCTCTTAGCAAATCTTTAGTGGCTGACCTAAATCAACAGAGGTCCAGGCAATAAGTTCTAGTAATCTCATAATGAGTGAAATGGAGAGTGAAATGGTGCAGTGAATTTGTCTCAAGTGATTGTAGCATAAAGACACCTGTCTGGAAGGTCCCCTGGAGTTCAGTTAAAGCCATCATTAAGAAATGGAAGGATTACGGCACATGTGTAAATCTGCCTAGAGTAGGTCGCTGTCCTCACAAACTGATTGACCGTGCTAGAAGGAGACCAGTCAAAGCTTTGTGGAAGAGTGTTGATCTCCACTACGGTTTTCCCAAAGGCATGTGGGAGACTCAAAGATCAACTGGAAGTAAGTTATTTGGTCTCATGAGAACAAAATTGAGTTTTTTTGACCATTAAACAATATGTTTGGTGGACACTAAACACTTCATCCCCACAATCACACCATCCCCACCAACATCACCAACAGCAGGCCCTGGAAGTCTTGTTTAATGAATGCAGCACAATGTAGTGAAATCCTGGAGAACAATCTGATTCAATCTGCCAAAGAACTGCAACTTGGGATAATAATCAGTGACAGAGTCAAAGCCAGAGCTCAAACCCATAGAGAAATTGTGGCTGGACTTGGAAAGGGGTGTACATGCCCGATCCCTGTGCAACCAAAGAGGAATGGAGTAAAGTTGCAGTGTCCAGATGTATAAGCCAGACTCAGTGCTGTGATTGCTGCCAAAGGTTACAATGACTAAATACTCACTTGAGTATTAGGGGGGTGAATATTTACAAAATCACTTATTTTACATGAGCAAACTTTATCTAATTGACTTAATGTCATAGAAATATTTTTTTTACGCTTTCACATTAAAATATCTTTTTGTAAATTTGTATCAAAAAAGCCAAATGAAAAAACAATATCAAAACAGGCATGTGGATGACCACACTCAATCTGGCATTATGGTATGAAGGGCTTGATAACAGTGCTGTAAATTCTCGATATTGGCTTTCAAATAATGCTGCAATGCCAATCTAAAAGGCAAAGCCATTTTGACATTTCCCCCACTGACCCACCTATTTGCTCTAGCTTGCAGATAGCTCCAACTGTGCAGTTTTTCTCCATAAATCAAAACTCAGAGCCCAGGATAAAATCATATTAGAGGAAATGAATCGCACTGAGGTTCCCAGATCCAGACCGGGCTGTGGCTGGTGCCAGTGGCGAACGCCGGCTTCAAAATCCCGTGGGAGAGATGTGTGCAGTAACGATGTGGGGGAAATCACAGATTGCTTCTGGACTTCTGAAGTGTCCGAGTTTGCCCAGTTGGGTTTTTGATGCACACTGATGCTGCTGATAGCACCATGATATTAAAACTTCTGTGGCATCTGGCAAACAGCCCAGCTGTTTGCAGTTTGTGGAGACTATTTTTTATTTATTTGTTTATTTTTTCCCTGAAATGTTGGTCGGTTCAGATGCAAACATGTCTCTTCACTAAGGGAAAGGCAGAACAGCTGCCAAAATATTAGACAGAAAGAAAAGAAATGAAAGTCTAACGGTCATAGGTTACCTTCTCAAGAGCTGCAAGATTGTGCTTAATGGTCACAAATGCTTCCTGTAAACTTATAAGAGCTTCTGCTGGTGAACAGGCACAAAGATAAATAATAGCATCATCTCTGTAAAAGTGCATATTGGCATTGAAAATGGTATTGCTTAGGTTGTTAATTAATATATGTGGTAAACAACAGGGTGTCTAAAAGGAAACCCTGTGGCACCCCAGCACTGACAACCAGCTTCTCAGACAGAACTCCATCAAAACAGTACACCCTAACTTAACCAAGTCATTTTTAAACCCGGTACATGATTTCTGACTATCAAGAACATGAATTAACTCCATCAAACAATCTGAAAGACCAGGAGAACTCAGCTAGAAGTCGTTACAGAAGAGTGCAGGCCATGAAGCTTGGACTACTTGCCTTCCACATTATACTGTAATGCTTGTTGGCATCAGACACACAGTGTTTATGGCTGATTTCAGTTTATTTGTGTATCATCGTTTTCCACTATGTATATATCATTGCCACCTATTGCAAGTAGACCATTGAAACTTTTTTCCAAAATGTTTGTCGGCTCAGATGAGAAACGGTCTAGTCGAAAGGCAGATAGAATATTATTACTAGTAACAACTGTTTTAGTTGGTATGAAACTATGGATTCAAGAATTTGTCAATACTGACAATACTGAAATCTGGCGAAAATTGTCTCATTTAAAGGGACCACCCCCTTTTAGCACTAGCTGAACTATAGCAGATTTCCAAACACCAGGCACTGGATTTCAGTTAATTTGCGCCATTATCATTTTACACTATTCATAATCATTGCCGCCTATTGCAACGTAAACCATTGGAACTTTTTCCCAAAATGTAGGTCAGATGAAAACACTGTCTACTCGCTGTAGAAACAGAGAACATATGTCGGAACTTTTGTCAGAAAGAAGACAAACAGAAAATTGAAAGGCTGAAGTTCTGTGGAGAAAGTTCCTCAAGCTTCAATAGGTCCCCGAGTTTCTGTTGAGGCCCTGTTTTCTTTCCTACATAAATGCATGTCAATAGTGCTGTTTTTCCCCATCAGGTTTTTGTTTGCCTTTGCTCAGGCTCGTTATTTCTATTATGTGGTGTAAATGCAGTGAATTATCACTGAAAGGACTCATTCTTTCGGCAATATCATGTGTGTGTTTGGTCTACGCAGAATGCCACAGTTGTACTTTTCAAACTACAAAATTACTTTCACAGAGATTTGAAAGCCATTAGAAGCGAGTGGGGCTTCAATAGCCACGGATCGCAAGAGTGGAAGACGGGCGGCTCTCTGGCTGGCCTATGATTACTAGGAGAGCGGCGGAGCGAGGAGCAAAGAGGCTGACAGCTAATTGTTTGAGCCTCTTCACAAGGCGACGTTGAGGTGCTCCAGGCTGAAGGTCCTGTCACCATAGTCTAAAAATAGGCCTTCTTAGGAGGGAGAAGTGCAGGGAAAGATAGGCGAAAGTTCTCTTTTTGTTCTAGGCCCTTGCCTGTTGACACCACTCTCTCAGATGAGGTTGAACTTTCATTGACGGGCACAAAATTAGACACTCAAAGTCCTTGTTGAGGTCTGTTGAGTGGAATATGGCCTGATATAATGTAATGGAAGATTTGAAAGCTATCAGAACCGGCTGAAAGAAGTTGCGTTTGTTGGTTAAGGCATATATTGGATGGAGAGTTGTACTCTTAGTAAATCAGCATATCAGGCTTTGGCAGACCTGTGTGTGTGTTTACTGTGTGTGATGTCACTGAAGCATCATTTTGGTGGCATTTTAAGAGCTTCCATTACTTTTGTAATGTTGGGTTGCGAGTTTAAATCCCAAGCCATGTCACTTTGCCATCAGCAACCGAAATTGACTCCGAAATCAGACTCCGAAATTGACTGTGCTATCTCCGGATGGGTAGATGGCGCTCTCTCCCCATCACTCTCGAAACGATGTTGGCCAGGACAGTCATCTGCTAGCTGGTGTGGTGGAGCTAATGATATCAATGTTGTTGTTGTTAGTGTTTTCTGTCACAGCACATTTTCCTGTGTTTCTTGCGCATGTGAACTCCCATGCACTGGCCTGTGCTGCTACGCCTTGGCAGCTGTGAGCATTCTGGCAGCTGTACACTACAATCTGTTATCCGTTCAATAAAGTTGTAACAACAGTCAGAGTGGCATCCCACGTGCCCTTCTGTGTAGAATCTAAGCCGCACCTGCCCTGTTGTGGAAACAGGGTGGGATTAGCACATGCCTCTGTTTCTGTTAGCATAGCTACAGGTAGACAGGTTTTGATTAAGGAACAAAATGACTGGCTTCTTTGTAAATGTGAACATGGTAGCAGACCTGTTGGAAGAGATTATTTTAAGGGGAAAAGATACTAACTGTGGCAAACAGGGAATGATAACTAGCCGTTAGCCTGATTTCAGTATGCATTTCTTTGCAGACAATGATATTAAAACTCATTAATTTGGTCAACAAATAGTTTTAATTCATTCAAGCCGTTCTGTTGTCCTGCACTGTTCAAAGTAAAAGTTAAAAGTCAAGGAATTTTTGGAGATTCTACAGTTTAAAACTGTGGAGGAACCTCTTAAGGTGTGCCTTAGGAGGACACCCCCCCCCCACCCCAGTTTCACATTGGAAAAACACAGAACCTTTCACTCATCCAAATAGATTATTGAGTCATGGTTCCATAAATGTCATTGGCATACAAAAACCTTGTGTCTCAATTTTTTTCAATATTTTTTCACTTTTTAACATAATTTGAGTCATTGAGCCGTTGGGATCTTTACATCTTTACAGACCAATAGAAATGCTCCAGAATGGACTTGGAATAAATTCTTTTTACATTGACTTCCATCGAAAGCTAAGAAGGTTTTATCCTCCTCCTTCCAAGTTTTGGAGATGCAAGATTTTTGTCAGATTGGGACAACATATAAAATCAATGGGCCATATTCATCATTGTGAGTGGAGTGAATTTGTGCGTAAATCGATTGGAAAACAATTTTTTATCTAAATACCCAGATTCATTAAAATTTCATTTGAGATGACCGCCCCTTTATTAAAATGAATCCAAATTAATTAAAAGGTACTAGTTGAAGTGTTAAATAATAAATAATACATTAAAAAAATACAAATAAAATTAATTTGCATTCAACAATAAAACCATCAATCATTAATGTGAATTATAGGGTCTGTAAAATACACCAGTGGAAATGGCTGCTTCTTCTCAGAATGGATCAATTATCCATTAATTTTTATAATTATGCCACATTTTAATGCCAGTTTTGAGAAGGGTCCCATGCTATTCCCTATATTGGATCACACTTCATTCAATAAAAGATCAATTTCATCTTAAGTCAATAGTCATTTTCTTTTTTTTTTCTTTTTTTTGGAGCTGCTGGGTTGCTGTGATTTCTCAGTCCAAGAGCTTACTTATATGGTGGTCATTTGTAATTAATGGGTGTGGATTTTGGTAATAGTATGGTAATTGTAAAGAAATGTGCACCAATTTGCAAACCTTTGGTATTCGTTAACATAGACACCTTCTACTTTTAAATCTGGTAAGTGTTAAGGGAGGTCCGTTTTAGTTGTAAATCACTTGCCGTTTTCTCATGTTTTTACGAAGGATTAATGAATGAGGCCCATTGGCACCTTTATTGCCTTTTTACTAAAGAACCCTTGAAGAAATTCATTGCCTCTTTAACTAAAGGACCCTTAAAGAAGCCTTTAAAGAAGATCTTTTTCGGTTCTGTTTTAACCCCTTCCCATCCCTTATGTAGTCCCTTTTGCAGTGCTAGATTACATCGTTATGTCTTTAAAGCGTACAAAGGTTCTTTTCACACAAAATTCTTTTGAAACATGGTTCTTTTTGGAACCAAAAAATGCTTCTTCTATGGCATCAATCAAACAACCCTTTGAAGCGCCCTTGTTTGTAAGATGTTTATGAGATGGGCTCCTGTGATAAACCCCCAGTGATTCCTGTTGGCAGAACTATGGATATATACACACATGGACAAAATTGTTGGTACCCCTCGGTTAATGAAAGAAAAGCCACAATGGTCACAAAAATAACTGTAGTAGAAAAAATAACTAGAAAAATTCTATGAAAATGAACAAATGAAAATCCTACATTGATTTTGAACCATGCTTCAACAGAATTATTTAAAAAAGTAAACTCATGAAACAGGCCTGGACAGAAATGATGGTACCCCTGAAAATAATGTGACCAAAGGGACATGTTAAATCAAGGTATGTCCACTAATTAGCATCACAGGTGTCTACAATCTTGTAATCAGTCAGTGGGCCTATATATAGGGCTACAGGTAGTCACTGTGCTGTTTGGTGACATGGTGTGTACCACACTCAACATGGACCAGAGGATGCGAAGGAAAGAGTTGTCTAAGGAGATTAGAAAGAAAATTATAGACATGCATGTTAAAGGTAAAGGTTATAAGACCATCTCCAAGCAGTTTGATGTTCCTGTTACTACAGTTGCACAAATTATTCAGAAATTTAAGATCCATGGGACCGTAGCCAACCTCCCTGGATGTGGCCGCAGGAGGAAAATTGATGACAAATCAAATAGACGGATAATACGAACGGTAACAATAGAGCCCAGAAAAAACTTCTGAAGAGATTAAAGGTGAACTTCAAGCTCAAGAAACATCAGTGTCAGATCGCACCATCTGTCGTTGTTTGAGCCAAAATAGACTTCATGGGAGACGACCAAGGAGGACACCATTGTTGAAAACAAATCATAAAAAAGCCAGACTGGAATTTGCCAAACTACATGTTGACAATCCCCAAAGCTTCTGGGAGAATGTCCTATGGACAGATGAAACAAAAATGGAACCTTTTGCCAAGGAACATCAGCTCTATGTTCACAGACGGAAAAATGACCTGACCTAAATCCTATTGAGCATCTTTGGAAGGAGCTGAAACATGCCGTCTAGAAAAGGCACCCTTCAAACCTGAGACAACTGGAGCAGTTTGCTCATGAGGAGTGGGCCAAAATACCTGCTGAGAGTGCAGAAGTCTCATTGACAGTTACAGGAATCGTTTGATTGCAGTGATCACCTCAAAAGGTTGTGCAACAAAATATTACGTTAAGGGTACTGTCCAGGACTGTTTCACAATTTTTATTTTTTTAATAATTCTGTTGAAGCATTTTTATTTAGTATTATTTTTGTCAGATTCAAGTTACTTCTATGACCATTGTCACAGTACGTACTAGGGGAACCAACAATTTATTCATGTGTGTAAGATGCTTTGAGACAAAACAGGGCAAAACAAAGCTTGGCTGTGGTTCTGGCCTGATTGCAAGGAAGGTTATAGATCATACACTCTTAAATTTAAGGATACTATGAAGGGTTTTTGAGGGATACTGTCAAAAAAAAATGCTGTTTGAAGAACCTTTCAATTGGTAACAAATCTTTTCATTGACTTCTTTAAAGCTTGAAAAGGTTCTTTTCACACAAAATTCTGTTACAACATGGTTCTTTATGGAACTAAACATGGTGGTTCTATGGTATTGTTACCCTATGAAGCACCCTTATTCTTAAGAGTATTCGAGGACAAACATGACCAGTCTTAAGAATAAGACAGTACTACTAAGGTGTCTAGATGCAATTTTCCACAGAGGTCCCTTGTGGGGTGATGTAGCCATTTTGGTTTATTGAATGTACATGCCAGAGAGTCTGTTGAGAGACTGTGTATGAAAATCTCTGTATATAAGCGAGTATTAGGCAGTGTGTTGTGTTTGGCTTGCTCTTCTCCTCCGAGACTCGTGCACATCAGTTATTTCTGTGCATCTCATCAATCTGTTCTTCAGGATTGCTGAGTTTTCACTCGGGTCATGTTAACACGTTCAGACGGTGTGTGTGTGTGTGGGCCATGCTTTCAAAAATATCCAGCAAATGCTGTTAGCTGTTTTTGATAGTTTAAGATGGTTGAAAAGCTGCTCATCCAGAAGAAAACATACACATGTGGACGGAATTGTTGGTACCCCAGAAATAACTTAAATCTGACAAAAGTAATAATAAATAAAAATGCTATAAAAACTAACCAATGAAAGTCAGACATTGCTTTTCAACCATGCTTCAACATAATTATTTTAAAAAATGGTACCCTTAACTTAATATTTTGTTGCACAACCTTTTGAGGCAATCATTGCAATCAGACAATTCCTGTAACTGTCAATGAGACTTCTGCACCTCTCAGCAGGTATTTTGGCCCACTCATCATAAGCAAACTGCTCCAGTTGTCTCCGGTTTGAGAGGTGCCTTTTCCGGCATGTTTCAGCTCAAAGATGCTCAATTGGATTTAGGTCAGGGCTCATAGAAGGCCACTTCAGAATAGTCCAGTGTTTTCCACTTAGCCATTCTTGTGTGTTTTTAGCAGTTTTTTGGGTCATTATCCTGTTGCAAGACCCATGACCTGCGGCTGAGACCAAGCTTTCTGATACTGGGCAGCTCTTTAGAATCCCTTGATAGTCTTAAAATTTAATTATACCCTGTACATATTCAACAGAGCCTCCTCCATGTTTCACAGTAGGGACAGTGTTCTTTTCTTGTTATGCCTCATTTTTTCATCTTTGAACATAGAGCTAATGTGCCTTGGCAAAAAGTTCCATTTTTGTCTCATCTGTCCATAGAACATTCTCCCAGAAGTTTTGGGGCTTGTCAGCATGTAGTTTGGCAAATTATAATTGGCAAATTTTATGATTTGTTTTCAACAATGGTGTCCTCCTTGGTCGTCTCCCATGAAGTCCACTTTGGCTCAAACAACGACGGATGGTGCGATCTGATCCTTGAGCTTGATCTTCACTGGGCTCTTTTGTTGTTGTATGATCCGTCTATTTGATTTGTCATCAATTTTCCTCCTGCGGTCACGTCCAGGGAGGTTGGCTACAGTCCCATGGATCTTACATTTCTGAATAATATGTGCAACTGTAGTCACAGGAACATCAAGCTGATTGGAGATGGTCTTAAGTATGGTACACACCATGTCATGAAGCAGCACTGTGACTACCTGTAGCCCTATATATAGGCCCATTGACTGATTACAAGTTTGTAGACACCTAATTGCTAATTAGTCGACACACCTTGATTTAACATGTCCCTTTGGTCCCATTATTTTCAGGGGCCTGTTTAATGAGTTTACTTTTTTAAATAATTCTGTTAAAGCCTGGTTCAAAATCAATGTAGGATTTTCATTTGTTCATTTTCATAGAATTTCTATTTATTATTACTTTAGTCAGATTCAAGTTATTTCTGTGACCATTGTATGTTTTTTTTTCATTAACTGAGGGGTACCAATTATTTTGTCCATGTGTGTATGCTGGCAAGCCAGCTAGCGAATAGCTTTGCTGGTTGATCAGCACATGGATTGTTTGGATGGTCTAGCTGGTTCGATGGTCTGGGCTGATTATACTGGTCAGTCAGTTTGGTCATACCTGATATGCTAGTGCTAATGTACTGATATGCCAGCTCTAGTAGCTAGTAGTGTCTGGTTTTAAGGCTTTGAGTCTCGAGGTCTCTAAAGTTTCTTTGCTGTCCCTCTCCCTTGTTTACCTGGAACATTTGCAGATGCTCCTTTCTTACATTTCTCCTGTTTTCCACTACTTGACTGTTGATCTGCTTTGGTTCCACAGCCCCTGGGTGGACTGGAGCAATAGCTCAGTGGTTTCTGTTCTTATATCTTGTATTATTTGTCCTTCCATGGGTCCTTGCCAGTTATTTATTAGTTTCCAGTTTACCTAGCAAGGCCTGTGTTGGACTACATTCCTTGTCCCCCTTTAGTGCTATAGTGGTTTTAAGCTCTGGCCTTCGGTGCTCTGCAGAAACTCAAAAACAAAAGCTATGCTGGTCGACCAGCTTGAGATGGCCAGGTTGTTTTCCCACCATTTCAAGAAGGAAGCATCAATACTCTGGATGTTTCTGGACTCTTTCAACAACTTTCAAAAATGTTCAGGGCAAAAGAACCCGCGTCTGAAAATATCTCAAGTGTATGAAAAAGATCTTAGTGCACTTCCAAATGAGAGACGTTGGCATCAGAACGAACACTGAAAAAGTTACGAAAACAAATAACCACACTACCAGTTCACAGATTTCTGCAAAACCACAGTAACTCTTGAGAGCAATGCACGGGCTATTAGCATTTAAATGCAGTTGATGGGAAGCACTGTTGTGGATGTGAAGCAAGTCCCTTGGCATGTGCTCTAAAGTAGCGCAACTGGTGAGGGGGTAGAGTTTTCATGCTATCCTTAGATCTATTACACCTCTAATGGGCTCCGACCACCATCCATCTGTCCATCTCCACCATGAAACCTGAGAGAGAGAGAGAGAGAGAGAGAGAGAGAGAGAGCGGTGCTCTGCAGAGAGGAGAACGAGTGCCTGGCTAGGCTCCCAGCACTTACAAAGATAGATGGTTTGTTGGAATTAGCATCAGAATTCGAAAGGCTGTATTAAGTCCCCCTTTCATGACAATCCTGGACAAGGAAAAGTGGATGGAGAGGGAACACTGCAGCAATTTGAAATGCCTTTTGACTAGTATTGGAAAGCCATTCTGCTTTAGTCGTATCTCAGCAGTGAGGCCGGTAGAGTGTTGTGATAACCGTAGCATCTCAGTTCTTAGTGTGTAATTGTAGAACAATGCAGGTAGAACGAATTACCAAGCATTCACCACATCCGTACGTGGTTCTGTTGCCTCTGATTTGTCCTTGACGTGATATTTGTATTGAGATTTGTCTGGTTCTAGATGTTGGCCTCTCCAAATTGGAAGTCTTCTTGAAGTGGACTAAAGTTTTTTAGATCTCAATCTGGATTCTCTTGGTCTTATTTGAATAGGACTTGGTCTTGGCCCCATTTTTACACTCCGTTTTGCCTCAAGATCTACTAGTCATAGTCTAGGACTTTTCATGATTTTGGTCATTGGTTTTCACTATTCACTATTCTATACCTTGTCTAGGACAAAGGTGGTCTTAACTACAGCCCAAGTCAATGCTAGCAGTGCTAGCAGAGGAATCAGGGTCAGGGGCCATTTTATGAAAAACCTATTCATTGGTTTTCAGATTCATACCACCTTTTCTACCTCACAGGACAAACAGAGCAAGCCAAAGCAGCAATTGCTCAACTGTAATTGTTGTGGTTGGAGCTTTCCGCTTGTTCCTTCAGACATCCTGCTGATTCTGTTCTTTCCATTCACTTGAGCAGCTTCAAGGGCGAGTTCAAATGAAGATCTGCAAAAGTAACACAAAGATGTTTGCAAGCTCATGTGTGCAAGGCCAGACTTTCATGATTAGTATTACTCTGTATAACAAGGGACACTGAAATTGACAGGGAAAAAGTGATTAATAGTTTTGTCATAGAGAAGAACAAACGGGCCATTTGGGTGATTTCTAAAAGAAAGGAAATAGACATGTATTGGCTGCTGTTTTTACTATATTTTTCAGACTGAGAGAGAGGTTGGTTTATGGCAATAAAGCTATTGTACAATCTACATTTCCTGGACCATGGTCTTGTCTGGTGTCACAATTCCCACAGTTAGTGTCCTCCACTCTGCCCTAGCCCCAGCTCCCTTGTTATCCCATTCACCTGTTTGGTACCCTGCCAAGGTGTTTGCACTTGCTAAGATCTATTTAGCTTAGTCCAGTCTTTTGTTTATGCCTTGTTTGTCATCTTAGATTTCCCTTTGCAGTACACAGATCTGCCATAACATTAAATCCATGTAAGTGTGAGGTGAGTAACATTGAATAACCAAACATTCCAAAGACTCCTGTCAAGGGGTGGATATATTAGATAGCAAGTGGGCAGCAAGCAGGGAAAATGGACAAATGTAAGAATCTAAGACACTTTGACAAGAAACAAATTGTGATGTTCTGGAAAACTGAAGGGTCAGAACATTTCCAAAACACCAGGCAGGTCTTTTGGAGTGTTCCAGGTATGTAGTGGTCAGTACCTACGATAAGTGCTCCAAGGACTCACCAATGCTCATGGAGGCCCCATTTCACAATGTACAGGAGTTAAAGGATCTGTTGTAATGTCTTAAGGTGTCCAGATACCACAGGACACCTACACATATCTCAAGGTCTTCAGTAGTCCATGCTGTTATGGGTCAGAGCTGTTTTGGTCGTAGAAGGGGGACCTGTTACATGTTACAACTCTCTGGAAAGCTCTGGTTCTGCCCTGGCACTACCTGGTGTGTCACCTGTTGTTGTTGTCCTGTTATACACTGTCTAATACAAAAATAACTTGTTTTAAATGGGCAATGGATCATTACCGTCATTATGGTCTCACTTGCTATTTCAATACATCTTCCAACCTCAAGATATGGTTAGCGGGATGTTGCATGTTGATGCAAGGTGTAAACAACCTTAGTGTACCTTGAAATAACCTCAATAAACAGGCAAACAGGCTTTTAGTTGCCTCTGGCTGCTATTCCAGAAGGACACAAATGAGGCAGGCCATACAGTACGTTGATCTAATAGTTTCCATGTTCCAAAGCCCTTGCTGAGGATCTACATAGTGTTCAGAGGCTCCTAGCTGTTATGAGCTGCTAGCCATCATTCCTTATTGGCAGTGTTAACAGTTTTGGTTGAAATGTTCCAAACGAAAGGTTCCTCTTCATGCAGAAAAGTCTTCTTGGATCTCTGTCACTGTTTAGCAGTGTTGCTGGATTGTTGTGCTGAAACCACAAGCCAGGTTGGGAGGAAATATATTAGTCACACTTGTCAGTTCATTCTGCTGGCCTGCATAGCCTCAGAGCAGAGTGTTAATTTGTGTAACAGTGAACAGACAGGGAGCTGTGGGGCTCAGTGAATCCTCCTCTGTAGTGCCTACATTCACTTTTACTCTCTTTTCCCTTTGTCATTGTCTCTCTCTTTCTGGCTGCCCTTTCGAACATGGATGAATTACTGGCCGGGCCAGTGCCCAGGGGCCTCTGACTGCACAGGGCCTCATGGGACTTCAGACCACAAGGCCCGAGGCAGCTCAAAGATATGCGACAGTGCACTGCAGATGTAAAAATAACCCTTGAATATGTAACCAACGACTAACTACACTAAAACTGATCTAAAACAGCCCTCAACACAAATATATATATATATAAATATCAAATGTCAAATAATTTAAAGACCATTAACACAAAACATGTGCTTTAACTGTTTCTATTTCTCCTGATTTGGAACTGTCAGTAAATCTCCCAGTTCATAGCTGCCCCTAGCACTTCCAGTGCTCCTTACACTAGGAGGGTAAGGACTTACCACATATCTCCTCCAATACATGTGAAGCCAGACACTGCCTCTTTTTAAACTGCTGCTGATGTGGCACTACTGGGCAGCTGACACGCTTGGTGGAAAGCATCTGGTCCCAAGCTCTGCCGCATCAGCTAACAGACGCCTGTGCCAGACAGCATCGCTGAAGAATGATAAGAGGATAGAGTGCCATCTACCCAATTGTGCTTTCCCAGACTCTGGCTGCTGATGGCAAAGCAACATGGCTTGGAATTCGAACGTATGACCCATAGCGCATTAGACCACTTCTACCACCAGCCTAATATTTTCACTACTGCTTAGAATATTAGGGGTGGAGGTGGAACTCATAGACACTTTAGATTCTGAGCTAAATACATGGTATTAGTAACTAAAACTGGCCTAGCTGTAAGGGCTGGCATGGCAATGGAACCCTGGACCAAATATGGCCCATGTAGTCCGCTAAGAAAGTGTTGGTACAACAAAACTGGCCCAACTATAGCTAGCTGCTATCAGAGTTGTGCCCAGAGGTCTTGTGAGACCCTGCTTATTTGGTTGGGTGGTGTGGTGTCATTAATTTCAACAAATGAGTTGCATCCAGAATCAGGCAGCACTTCATACATGGACATAAAACAGAGAGGCCTGTTTTGAGCTCCGCTCCCATCACTGCAGTCTATAAACCCTGGTATACCATGACATAGTCCATCAGCAGACATATGAAGGGAGCGCGGATGACTGGGCTCCATCCGGCGAGTGTTCAGTTGCTGCAGTTCAGTGGCTGCAGCTCAGGGATGGATGGACCCATCATACATCCCTCCTCAGGTGAGGAGGTTCGAAAGCATGGGCTCTTGTCAATGAGCCATTTCCCTAGTGCATTCATCACCCAGCTGCTATGGGTGAGGAAGGTGAGTGGTGCTGCAGGTCTGGAAGCAAGCAGGCAGGTAGGCAGGCAGGCAGGCAGGAACCTCATGAAGCATAGAATTCCATAGCCGTAAATGAACGTCCACCCAGACAAATCTCTCCAGAGGTTTCTGTCTGCTGTAGATAAACATCCACCTTGTTGACTTTATCCATTGGTAAAATTCGAGGAGTTTCATATGTTTGTCTTTGTTGCACTGAAAGGCAGGGGTTCTCAAACTGGTCTGTGGGGACCCCCCAGAAGGTCTACATTTGATACTGCCAGTTAACCTCCCAGTTCATAGGTGCCCCTAGCACTACCAATGCACCCAACACTAGGAGGGTAAGGACTTACCACATGTCTCCTCCAACACATACGAAGTCAGACACTGCCTCTTTTCAAACTGCTGCACTACTGGACAGCTGACACGCTTGGAGGAAAGCATCTGGTCCCGAGCTCTGCCGCATCAGCTGACCGACGTCTGTGCCAGCCAGCATTGCTTAAAAATGACAAGAGGATAGAGCGCCCAATCACCCAATCGTGCTTTCCCAGACTCTGGCTGCTATTGGCAAAGAGGGATGGCTTGGAATTCGAACTTATGACCCCTGGGCCATAGCAGCAGCACATTAGACCACTTCTACCACCAGTCTAATATTTCCACTACTTCCACTAGAATTTTAGGGGTTCTCAAACTGGTCTTTAGGGACCTCCCTACAGGGTCTACACTGGTGCTCAAATCCAACTTGGAACACAGAGAGAAAATGTGGACTTTCTGGGGGCACTGGAGGATCAGTTTGAGCACCACTCGCCATTTTAAGGAGCTAGTCCCATCTGGTCTTTGGATGCTTTCCTCAGTTTGATCCATGTAGGCCAGACTATAGTGCCTGGACGTGATGTCCCGTGTCACACAACAGATGTCTGGATTCCTTCTAAACTGAGTCCTGGAATAAAAAGGGTTTCTGGCCGAGAAACCCCTGCTGACAGTGTCATTTAGTCTGACGCTAGGCCTCGTCTCTTTCCAGAGCATCTTGCCTGAAAGCTAAGGGCCAGAATTTCAGTGTCTCCAGAGGGAACCTGACAAGTGCTGATCACCTACAAATTTAAACTAAAAAATCCCACCGGAGCAGCAGCAGCAGCTTTGGTGACTTAAAACTGTCGCCAGTGACCTTTAAGTCTTGGTAGAAGTGCGACACACATAATCCCGGCGGGTGTATTACATATTCAAACTCTGTGGAAGGGATTACAATCTGGAAGTAATCCAGAGGCACACAGCTGCTCGCCTGCCACTTTGTGGTCTTCTTCCTGAGCACAGATAAAAAGGCATCCTTCAGGCAAGCTCGCTCTCCCTCTCTGTCTGCTCCCCCCACCCCCAATGCTGCACTCACACACCCCATGCAAGAGCTCCTGCCTGTCTCTCTCCTCTTGCGCATGCTGATGACTCATGCCAGGTCCTTAGTTACAGACTGCCGTGGCCACACTGGCCCACGATGGCTGCGGCATTTGTAGTTGCTGTTTTTTTTGTAGTACGCTCGATGTCTGTTTAGCCTGATGCCATCATTTTTATTATTTCATGATCGAAATAGCAGCCTTTGTTGCAAGCAAGAAGAAGGCCTGTTTGATTTGCCGGAAGAGCATGCTTATTAGAAAGGATCCAGCGTTTGCAGAGCGTTTTGCAAACATGACGAAGGGCCAAACAACATGACGTGAAATAAATATTCAGTTTCAAATTCTGATCCGTTATGAGGACGTTTTTAACTACATTCAGTGCTAGCATAGTAATGAGGCTAAATAAAGTCTCACTGCTCTCCAGTGATTGAAGTAGATGATAAAACAGGCCTATGCCTGCTTTGGTGAGTAATTATTTAAAGCTCTTCAATATATTATTAGCCATAGTAATAGTGGTCTTTGGTCTGGCATTTGGAGTTTGAACAAAGGCTACGGAATGTGCTGGAAGTCCAAGCATCATGTTAAGGAGCTGGATCGAGGTAACTGACAGCTAGGCATTCACTGAGACTGATGGGTGGTTCTGCTGTTGCTTCAGACAGAGTTGGCATTTTTCTCCCGTGTGAGAAACAGCTCCACGTCTTTGGGTCCTCTGAATCCTCTGAAAGGAGGCTCAGCAACTCGCTGGCCCAAACTGCTGCAGGTGTATGACATGCATAATGCATGGATTAGAGCTTGGCCTTCAAGGCCCCCCTTGATGCCGGTCACTTTCAAAGAACCCTGAGGGTGGATCGGAAGGGTGCTGTTATTTGTGCCAGAAATGAACAGGATAACTGAATGAATTATGAATGCGTAAATCCAAGGTCTGCTAGCTCCGCCTGCCAACACACAAGCTCCTATAGAATGCCAATTCTCACTGGATTACGCCGAGATTTGCCTGCATGTTTGTAATCCCATTGCATGGCATACGACAGCAGCAGGAGCAGCATCTGCTCAGCAGCGAACGGCTGGTGTTGCAAGCAGATTGCAAATCAGGCACTTGGGGCTCTAGAGGGGGTCTCTGAGACAGGTCCTACACTTTAGACATTCTGCTCTTTCTTCTGATCCTAGCTCAGATTTCTCTGACTCTCTTCTCTGGGCATGACCTGGATGTCTTGAGTAGTTGTGAAGTGACTTTGAAGGATAACCTCTTTGGGAATCTCATTTCTTTGTTGACAATGACCTCTGTTGAGGTTGGGTGGTGAAATAAAAACATAAGGAGCTCGATAAAGCCTACAAGGTAAGCATCTGGTCAGGAAAATGACCTTTTTTTGGAGTGTAGTGCATTTGCTGCACTACACAACACTTCGAACATTCTGGTGTGCTTTGACATCAGTCTTTGTAACGTGTCAGAAGAAACCTTTTTACCACACCACTGCTTTTCCCTGCACTGTTATTCGAAACAAAAGAATAGAAAAGAAAGGAGACTGAAGAAAAACCTGAAAATGTGAGACATTACAAGCTCGGCCAACTGTATTGAAAAGCAGATACTTTTCTCCTTTTTGCTGGACCAGCTAGCAGCCTGGCCTAGAAGAGGTAATTTGGCTTTCTGACTGGCTGAGTGAATGACTGACTGACTGACAAACCTTGTTGAATCATGCATGCTCAAGAATTGCCTCTTATTTGCCTATAAAAGACATTGACAGTGACATTTTGACAGTCTGACAACATTTAGTCACAGAGCTAGCAAGTATCTTACTGTGGCATTAATGTGTGCGTGTCAAAGTCTGTATTGATAGCATGTTGACTCAACATCACTACTGTGGCATTAGCAGGGCATCAGCCACTAACCTCACCCAGCATCACTACCGCCACGCTGTTAGCACAGCAGTCGCTAGCCTCACCCATTGCTACCGCACCAGCAGTTGGCCTCGCCCAGTATCACTACTGTGGTGTGCCTAACTATCATGGCGTTAGCTGTGGTACGACACCAGCTGCCGGCCTCATTACCAGTGCTACCACACTGCTTGCCAGCCTCATCCAGCATCACTAGAGGGTTCCACATCCTAAAGCTCTGAGGGCAAGACTTGAGTCCTTAATCAGACAGGGTCACAGGAAATGCTACAGGAAACATAATAGAGGTCATTTTATACCACAGAACCTGGTGGTCCCAAACTCCCCATTGGTAAAATGCTATTGACGATTCCATGCAGCCATGCGGCCCAGCAAATTTCGGCTTGCCTGTTTTTTCTCGATTTCCTGCCCTGTACATACACATAGAACTTTAGAAGAAGCACTGAGTTCCAGAGATGGATATGCTCCACCACGTACATCCTTCTTGACTTTAGCGGCTGCCCTAGAAGCAGCACCTGTGTTGAGTTTTTTTACGAGATCCCTGGCAAATGGCTTCCTGTGGTGCCACCGTAGTCATGCGCAACATCTCAATCAAATTGCTGTGCTTCAGCTCCGTAATCATCCACAGAAGTATAATCAGACGCGTGTGATTACGAGACTGGCGCTCCTACTGTAAGTGTCTTCATCGAATGCCATGAATCAGTGCACACAACTACTATTTACAGTCAAAGGCAAATGTGTCAAATCTGACGTTTTGACATTTTCAATCATATTGCTAGGAGGCGTAATCTAATATTAGGCTCTTTTAATACTTATTTAGAGACTGCTTAAGAGAAAGCAAAGCACAAGTTGCATATGTCAAGTTGTGACATTTTCGGATCGTGCCATTTAAGGCTGGCTTTTGCCGGGCACGCACCAGAGCCAACGCCTGTTTTGGAGGCTTCTCCTGAGCCATGCGGTGCAGTGTTGCATTTTAAACAGGAAACAGCACTGTGGTGCTGCAGTGCTGCAAAACACCCCACCAACAGCATACCATTGTCCACTTTTAAAGGGCATTGTCATAGAAGGAGCTAAAGAAAGAAGGGGTCAGGTGAAAAATGGGACATGAGCACAAAGCCTTTTTTGTTCTTGTCCTGACGTTCCTAAACCACAGTGGGCTACTCTGGGGCAAAAGCTCAATCTCAGCCCAATGTCCACCCCAAGCAACACTGTCTCCACAGAGCCTCACTCAGCCAGTTTGACTATGCTCTCATGGTATCTTCCTCTTGGCAGAAAAAAAGGAAGCTCAAGTTCTCACGGACGTGACGTAACCCGGAATGCCCAGAGAGCAGATAACTAAATCCTCCATAATCCTATTATGCGTGGCCACATGCCAGTCGGAGAGCATGCAGGTTAACAGAGGCTACGTGAAATTGTGGGAAGGAATACATGGAAAGAAAGTTCAGAGAAGCTTGACTGGCCGGTGTCATGGTGACTTATGGACCACTAGTCTAATCTGCCGTAGATAGAAATAAATGCACTGCTCTTCTACAGAACCTGTCATGGACATCTTAGGGCAGGTCAGGGCAGTGGGGCAGTTGTGACTTATAGCTAGGTTGTTTTTTTATGGTTCTGTAGTATGTTCCCAAAAACCTTTGCACCTTGCGTGACTTTGATCCCCATTTCCAGATGGGTGGGAGCATTTCCAGAACCCATCTAATGCTTGTGGGGTGTCTACCTACAGTGGTCCGAGGAAGGACCGGTTATTGTACCACCTACTCCATGCGTCCAACCCCAGAAGTCCCACTCTAGAGTTTACTCTGGAGTCGTTGGTTTAGGGTGTCCATGCCCTCCCACCTTGTGCCACTATCTGCTTTCACAGTTTGCACTGTCCCATTCCGGCCTGTCCTCACCCCAGTCCTACTTACTCAACAGAACTGTGGACAGACGGATGACATCACTGCACGGGTACATGAGCGGCTCAGACTCGTCTTTCTTTAGGGCAGATGGTCCTGACAGATTGTCCATTGCAGGACTGTGGGTTTCGGTTTCAGAAACACCAAAGCTACACTGCACCAGATTTTAGGAGGACAGACATCTCCTTCTTCTTCATCTTCTTGTTGTTCTTTTTTTCAGACAAAAGCAAGTAAGTCCACATGGAAAAGATTTTTGACCATCGCCACTATCCAAGAACGTCAGGTTGCACGACAGGTTTTATAAAACCCTAACAGTTCTTAAAAAAAATCCAGACTTGACGACTCATGAAGAGAATAATAATTTAGGGCTCAGTTTCTGTAAACAGCGATAAACATTGCAGCGCATGCAGACGCACATAAGTGCTGGCGTGCAACTCGGTGGTTGTAATTAAAATGGTGTCCTGTTTTCAGAAGAGTGGTGAAATTAGCTGTCAGCGAGACAATCCCTTATGGAATTTCTAAAACATTGCTGCAGTATAGCTGTCAGATTTCCGTTTCGCCCTTACCTCCTTGTACTTTCCTATTCATTTTGATTTGCTTGTGCACAATCAATGTGCATCAGTAGGTCTGTAAACAAGTGCCTGCTCAAGTCCTGAGCAAGACTTCCGCTAAATTAAGCATTCGCATGAAATAAAAACAAAGATTCTGGTTTGAAGGCGGAATCAGCGGACCTTGTCTCGTATCGCAAAGATTAGTTAATGCAGTTAATTAAGAAGCGTCTAGTGTTTTCCGTGCACTGGTGCTGGCTGCTTATCCACTGAACAGCATGACATGCAATCTCGCTTATGAAATATAGAGATGGAGGAAGTCAGGGCCTCCGGCATTCAAACCCACAACGTCTCTAGAGGAAAGCGCGAATGCCTCCCGCTCTCTGATTGATCCCCCTGCCTTTTCCTTTCGCTGGCCCACGGCCCTTCTCTTTCACCAGCCCCAAGTTTAGCATGCTGCTTGGCTGCCATCAGATCCACAGTGTTCTGCCGCTGGCAAGGAATGACAGGAAATGTCCTCTTTGTCAAGGGGGCATATTTTCTTGCAAACCCGAGGATGTCAATCTCAGCGGGGGGCGGGGTTTTCACAGCATCTTTCCAATTCTTTGATGCAATCAGTTTTGGTCACAGTATCAGTTCAAGAGGAATGGTTACAACCCTTATGGTCAATTTGTTGGGTAAATAGTATATTAGTGTAGTAGTAGTAGTAAGAAATAGTAGTAACTTCAGTTGTAATTATGCCCAAAAATGTGTAAACTCCCCCTAGCACTAGCAATAAGAATAGGGGAAGGTAAAGACTTAGCAAATGTCTCCTCAGATACATGCAAAGCCAACCATCGCCTCCTTTCGAACTGCCACCGATGAGGCATTGCTGGGAAGTCAACACATTCTGAAGAAACCGCCACACTAGCTAACAGATGCCTGTGCCAACCAGCATCGCATTAGGAGTGCTTAGGGAAGAGAGAGGACCGTCTACCCACTTGAAAAGAACAAGGCCGATTGTGCTCTTTCTGACTCTGACTGCTGATGGCAAAGCAGCATTTCTTAGAATTCTAACTCGAGACCCCTGGACCACAGTGGAAGCATGTTAGACCACTGAGCCACTCAGAGCCCCAGATACGGCCTTATAAGCCCTTGTTATTTTACCTCCAAATGAAACACAGTGGTCTTCCTTTTGTGGTGGACGTGGAAAAATTATGAGCTCTGCTTCTATTGACTGGTTTATGTAACTGGGTCGTGCTGCTGTCCAGTTTTAACAATAGTCAGCAGCTTTGGGTGTTGTTTTGGAGATGTAAGTAAAATGAGCCCAGACTGTGATGTAACAGTTTTGGGGTTTAGGAAGAAGCTTGTTTTCTAGCTCTGTTATGGTTCTGCTGGATTTCCTTCTGAAGGAGGAGTGTTTTGAGGCTCATGGGTCTATATCACTATATCATCCAAATACGGTTTTCGGTTCGGGATCCCCTTGAAATTAAGTGAGCATAGTGCAATGTTTTTCACTACCCTGGCCGGCTCATGGGTCTATATCACTATATCATCCAAATACGGTTTTCGGTTTGAGATCCCCTTGGAATTAAGTGAGCATAGTGCAATGTTTTTCACTACCCTGGCCGGCTCATGTATCCATGCTAAAGAAATGAAGGAGCTGATATTCATTTGAAGCTGCAGCAGGTGTCCAGAAGCTAGAGCCATGCGTGCTTGTCACATGTCAAACAGGAGCCATCTTAATTTGTGAGATGCTGGGATCGAGTGGCAAGGAAATGGAGAGGCTCAAGGATCAGTATGCGTGGAATGTTTCTCACCTGGGTTCCTCTCTTGGCTGTTTTGCTTCGCGCCTGACGTTCTGTCAACCACACTTACACGGAAGCCCATATTTGCCCCGTCAATCTTAAACTCGTCTGGCTGCAGTGTGTGAGTGTGTAACAGAGGACAGAGAGAGAGAGTGCCGGTGAAGGGGGAGAGGGGGAGTAGGGAGAGAGAGAGGGTCGCACAAGGAGGCAGAAAGATGGATAGACGGAGGGGGAGAGAGAGAAAACGAGCGACTGTGGCCATTATGACTCACAGCGCCTTGAGAATAGCAAGAGGCGAAGAGACAAAGGGGAAAAACATCTCGGATAACATTAGGAAGATGGAAGGAGACACAGAGAGAGAGAGAGAGAGAGCGAGAGCGTTAGGCAGGGGGATCACCACTTCACTTTTTCCCCTCGCTAATCCCTCTTTCCACTCCTGGCGGGATGTCTGGCTGGAGATTGGGCTTGTTTGATGGGATTTGCTCCTCCATTCCTCTTTGATTATCTCTTGTTATGATCTTTTCCCCTAAGTGCCACAGTTAAATTTCACTGGGACCCAAGCAGCTGTTACTGGAGCCTGTTAGACGAAATCTGGCAGTCTTATACTAGCCCACCAGGACCCCTCGCTTCAACGCTGAACGCCGTCTCAAAAAGCCGGAAAAGTTTTGCACAGCCTGGTCGTTTGGAGCAGTGGGTCATTAGCAGACAAACAAAGGTGTTAGCATAGGTTTACATAAGCCTCTTTCAGACATGTGCAGTGAGCCAGAACTTTCCCTAGATGTTACCCAGAGGAGCTGTATGTCTAAACACAAATGTCCGGATACAGTTGCACTGTACATGACCCGGAATATATCCTGCAAGCCCCCTAGTAAAAAGTGTGGGGTAATGTTTGAGTCAGCCCATGCGTGAATAGAGCAGATGGTTCTCCAGAGAATTCACAGAGGGTCATGGTGTGCCTCCTGAATGTGCTACACAGGTGCCACCCCTTGCCTGAAACTCCGGCTGTACTCTGGATGTGCAACTCAGCAACAGGGCAACTCTGCAAATTGTCTGGACCTGATTCTTAGATGTTTTCCAGAGTTGTGAAAACAGTTAAAATGCATTCAAATTAAGCCATGGTCACACTAGGCTACTGTCCGGAATTTTTTCTGGGGTTGAAATTCTATTCAATGGGATTTGCGGTGATGAGCTCAGTGAAGTTGCCAGTGCAAATAAACTTGACCTGCTCTAGCTGCTCTGACCTCTAACCGTCGCTGCAAATCCTGTTGAAATGAATAGAATTTCACCCCAGGAAATTCCAGTTAGCCAGCATGCTAATCTCTCAGCTGAGAGGAACTGAAAACACTAATCGACCATTGCCCCGACCTCGACAGTTTGCCCAAAAAGTTAGAGTCTAAGTTCGGACCTCCTGTTCCATCTCAAGGTTGAAAATGGCATGGTGTAATTATGTTCACGTTCCTTTTTACTGTTCATGGTAGACATGCTAGCCAGCCTGCTAATTGTTTGCTAGTACGGACCACAACCTGGGTTGGAACGGCAAGGCGGCCCTGGTGTAAATCTTTGGCTTGGAGTACAGGTCTGCTTTCCTGTGGTCTGCTTGTGAAGCCAGGCCCCACCGTTGGTGTGGTGAGTGATGGAAGAAAGGGAGGAGACTGGGTGGAGGTGGGTGCAACGCTTGTTTGTATATATTAGTATATATAGACTTGAGGGCCAGCAGAAGGACATCAGGAGATGGTCTTTCTTCCAAAATGTAGTTATGTTATAACTCCACTTCAGCTCCATAGCTCCAAACCTAGCTCGGCTCAGAGATCCAACCACAGCCATTCTGCACTGTTTAAGTTTGACTAAGTGTGCAGCTTGGAAATTTTTTGGTATCCAGCTCATGGGTCTAAAACCTTCGCTCAGGTAATCCATATGAAATTCTTGGTGTTCTAGTGTCATATCTAAGACCATGTATAACCAAAAAACACTGAATATAGAATAGGAAGCACATGGTAGACTTCGCAATTTCCAGATTTCCCAGCCACATCGCACTGATTCTCAAATGAGTGAACGAGCAAGTCTTGTTAAAATGCATGGTGAGTGATTTCCAGTCTTCAGAAACTTCTCTCAAAGTGTTTTAGAGGGACGCTCATCCAGTGCTTTTTCCCTTCAAAGACAGAGTGACACTAAGTAGTAGGGAAAGTAAAAAAAAAAGGCAGATTCGGCAGACAGGAACAGGTTTTTTTTTATGGTCTCTGTCATGGCTAATAGACAGGAACAGTGCCTGGGAAGAAGGAATTGAAAAACTCTTAAACCGCTCCCCATGTTTGGGCTCGACTGGCTTTATATCACTCCTAATTAGAATCTGCCGTATTGCGCAGTTGTAGAAGAGAGCTCTGCCTCACTACAAGCCTCCGTAGCTTGTTGGGAAGGCTAGAGTACACAGCCTGAGAATGATGTGGCATTTTGGCTCGTCTGCACAAATTATCATTCATACCTGTAGAATTGAGGCAGGCTGTGGATGAGAGTCATTAAAGCCTGCAGCGGGGAGCTCTCTGCAGGTGATGCTAGCGAGTAACAGGCTTTCAGGAGCACAACAGGGAGGGCACAGATTTCCCCACAATCCACCTTGATTTCCGCCCTTCCACGGCAGACTGCCGTGGCAGGTGATTTGCTGCCCAGAGTGAAGCGCACACTGCCCGTAATTACCTGGACTGGACCAGACAGGCCCTGTGCTTGGGACTGCTTGAGAATGCCTTCCTTGGGTGTTTTGAGTTGCTGTTTGAGGTAGAAACAGTAAGTGTGTGGTGTTGGTTGGGGTGAAAAATCCTGAGAACATCAACACTTCAGCCGCCAACTGGGGATAACGGCAGTTAATGGTGCCTTGAGGACACCAGAAGGCGCTATGTGAACATCATGGTTAAAGGGAAGACTCGGAACTGGATTAGGATTAAAATAGCAGATACCCGATCCATTAAAATATCCCCGGAACCCTATGTGACATTCATTTGTTTCTTGTAGGTCCTAAAAAAATACTGAAAATAAAAAGCTAATTCTCCTAATGCTCACACTCTATTGCTAAATACACTTCCTCTCTATTTCGGTGATGGAAAAACAGGGTGCTCATGTTGTTTCCAACTAAAACTACTTGAACAGCTCCAATGTACACTATATGTCCAGATGTTTGTGGACACCTTTACTAAAAAAATACATTCATCTACTTTAAGTTGCAGCCGTTGCTGACATACAACTTGTCTAGTCCCTGTAGAGAAGTACTGCCAATAGAAATTAGACTCTCTGGAGCAGAAAAACATGAACCTATTGGCACCATGCTGCCTAATGCCAGACGTGGGTTAGAGGGGTATAAAGCATTGAGCATTGTTCTGTGAAATGATTGATGAAGCTCCAGCCAATACTCTTGGCATGAGTTGTGAAGTATGGGAGGAGTAATGTGGGGTGGTGATCATCCAACAGCCTGACCTCACTAACACTAGCTCTTGTTGCTGAGTGCAATCAAATCATCACAGCAATGCTCCTCCAAAATCTAGTAGAAAGCCTTTTTTTCCTGGACAGTAAAGATAGTTACTCCAACAAAAGCAGGAGAAACTCGTTTTAATGGTCTTGGTTTTGGAGAAGAAACTGTGAATGTGCAGCCGTCCTAATACTTATGTCCATTTATTGTAGTAGGAGAAGTTGAAGCCAGCGTGATTTCATGTACATTTCATGTTCCTACTAGGCTGTCCTAACCTGGTCTAACCAATGTGCTCTTTACCTTACAGATATCCGTGGACTACAGGGGTTCTTGGACCAGACATCGAGACAAGGCCTGGATGTTTCTCTGCAGAGGGTCGACAGGAACATCAGCGGTGTCTTCTCCAGCCTGTTCACCAGCATGCGCACGGAGGAGCTGAATCGCTATAGGGACACGTTGAGAAGAGCCATCCTCCTGCTGAGTCCTCGTGGAGCTCAGGTCTTCATCCACCAGGTCTGTGCGCTTGCCTTGTGGTTGTGTGATGCTGAAGGTGAAGGTGGTGCAGTGTGCAGATTTCTGAGATTTGACTAGTTTGAGAGATTCTGAGAGACTTTTGTTTTGTGTGTAGTGATGTTTAAGTTTGAGGAACGTGGACCCACACTTGTCTATCAGACCAGACCGAACCAAACCTCCCCCTCAAACGCTCACTCCACAGCCCACGCCCAGGCATGGCCTCGTTTTGCTACCACTGCTACAAATGTCTGTAGGCCCAACCAGACCTTCATAGCCTGCATCTCTCTGTGGGCTTGTCCACTGCCTCCCACCCAACACACACACACTCCCAATGCATTCAGGTCAGCATTTCCCAGCATCGCACATCACTTAGCACCCCATAAGGCCCTTGTGGAGTGCCATCTGACCAGCATCCCACTGCCGTTCCAATCATCCACCGACAGACAGCCCTCAGCCTGGCTGGCTCTGCACCAGCCGCGGCTGTCAGAATGAAAAAGTGCCGTGCTCATGCATATGGATATGGAGATGTCACGGCTTTGCTCGACCGTATTTTTGGAAGGGATAATTTTAGAAGTACTGCACTTTTTCTCGGCCTGCTGGAGACTCTCCTGATTGTCATTTGCAAGCGAGATTGTGACGACAGCCGCTTTGGGATTCGTTTTTTTTTTTTTTTGCTTTACTTTGTGTGGTGAGGATGAAAACGAGGAAGGCCAATTTGAGGGGCAACATCTGATGGATGTGCAATCAG
Organism: Salminus brasiliensis; assembly: GCF_030463535.1. Taxonomy (NCBI): domain Eukaryota; kingdom Metazoa; phylum Chordata; class Actinopteri; order Characiformes; family Bryconidae; genus Salminus; species Salminus brasiliensis. Next base: position 31,301,737 of record NC_132899.1, on the reverse strand, counting down.
CGTCCCTCCATGCTGTTCCTCCGGTGCCAGTCACGTGACGGAGCTTCGGTGCTAAGAAAATGAGCCGACCCAGTTAGAAGGCTTGCTAATTAGTTGGATCTGAGGAAATGAGTGGGGTGAGGTTGTACCTACAGCTTTGAGAAGATGCCATCACGTTCACTAGTAATCATTTACCATTCATTTGTTTGAGTAACAGCTCTGGAATGGGGTGGGTTTATTGAAATTGAAATTTATGGAATGTCAAAAAGAATGAAAAAATGCCAGTCATTGCACTTTTATGGAGCATTATTTAGCAAGAATCCCAAAGATTTCCTGGCTTAATGTTACAGAAGAACCATTTTTGGTTCCCTAAAATAGCTTTTCAATTTATGGTTCCTCGAAGAACTATGTCTGTTAAAGTGTGAGCATAAAGAACCTGTAAAATTTCAACAGTACCTCCACATTTGATGTCAGTGTTTCAAGAAGGAGCCTCAAATTGGAATAGAACTTTAACATTTGGTTCTTCAGACACTTCAGATCTCCTCTTCAGACATGGTTCTTAAAAAAAGCAAAAGGGATGAAGTGGTTCTTCCATGGCAGCACCCAGCAACCCTTCAAGGCACTTTTTGAGTGTAGGTAAAAGGCAATGTCTGGTCCGACATTCCAAGATCAGGCCTTGTACTCTTGGAAAGACATGGATAAACAAGAACCAGTGTGTGTAAATCCTGACGTCTGCTGCCTCTGTCCATTTCAGCATCGGAGGGCTTCTATCTGTGCGTGCATGAGTGTAAAGGGGATGGGAGGGGGCATGTGAGACAGGCTACGCTTTGGCCTTTAGAAAAACGAGTCGGCTGTCTTGTTTCTGCTGTCAGCCGTGACAGGCCAGCCTGATGAGCTCCGAGATGCAGCTGAAGCTCTTTTGAAAGAGATGTCCCGGCTGGTTTGCAGTTACCGTGCCACCCAGTTTCACTGCTGCCCTGCTCCTGTCTGCTGCCTACCAGGGAGCTAGTAAGTCTAGAAACAACAGAACAAATGGCAGAAAATCTGGAAAGAAGCTTTCCATGACCGATCTGAAACCAGTCTCATTGTTGTCTTAGTGTGGTTGTGTTGATTGGTAGTCTTAATGCCTGAGGCTTTAGGTTTGGTCCTGGAATCTTTAGTTACCATATTTTCTACCAAATTTGGAAGGCCAGTTACCTGTTGTCAATGCCCCTAAGAGTTCACACATGGCAACCAAGTAAAAGCAGAGCCAACGGCAAGCGATTGCTGATTTTCTACTTGGGCTTTTGTCAGGGAACTCCAAAGAAATTACTTGAAACCTCGAAAGCTGCCACTTATAATGAGCACCGGGTTTTTGATCACAGGGTTGTGGGTGCGATACCTAGGTCCTGGGCCCTTGAGAAAGGCTCCCTCCATCAGTTTTTCCACCCACCTTGCCCAATGTTGGTACTGATATAGTGTCATAGGAGGCTAGAAGGGCTAGGAGGAGGCTAGTGCTACTTGATAGTTGACTTCAAGCTTACGTCCTCCTATGCCTATCCAATTAAAATCCCAATGGACACAGCAATGTCCCATCCACAGTGCTTTCCCAGCAGAACATAATGTTTAACACAGAAGTACATTGCATACTCACTTCTGACCACCTAGTAATGGTAATGGTAATGGTCCGCACCAGCTCCCAGACCTATACTGTGGTTGCATTATAACCTTATAATAATCTTGTTAGATAACATGGGCACCAGAAAGTTTTGTCCAAAGGTCCTACGTTGGGCCGACATATGGATGCCCACCAGGGTCAGTAATGGGATCAACACAAGCTGAGCATGGGCCCCATCTGGGTTGGAGGCCAGGATGGAGGTCAAGATGGGATCCATGTAAGATTAAGGTGGGTTGTAACGGTGTGGCTCATTTGGGAAGCCCATGTACAAACCCACTCGGGACCCACCGGGAACCCACCTATTCCATGTTTCACCGATTGACCTTGAATCGCTATTACCCAGTGATTAGTATGTGAAAGCCAAAACCCTTGTCCCTGTGTTCCGCCCTCAGCTCTTACATCACACTTTAATGGAAAAGTCTGTACAGTTAAGGTCAGGCCTAAGGGTGGGTTTAGCTACAGCATGACTGTTCTCATCATTTGGTCCTAGGCTTTTACAGGACTGTAAAATCTACCCCTGACCTCATAACTCTTTTGTACCTTTGTTTTGATCAAAATAGGCTCTCACTATGCATCACTAACTAAAGGCAGCAACTGGCACTTTGTCTCATGGTAGCAGAAATGATTGCTGGTGCTCAGCACTGCTAAGAAGAGCTCTATCTACATTCTGAGTGGACAGCAGAGGATGCTGCTGCTGCTGCATAATGATTGGTGTTAGTCTGCTCTGCCTCTTTATACAAGGACCTTTATGCCACCCTTCATTGAGCAGCTAAAAGTTGGAACCAGTTGACCTGTTGGGACCTGGAGCCCGAGGGGGATGTAGCTTTTCCCTTATAATTCTGTCACACTTCCTTGCTTCCTCATAATGTGGAGATCTGGGACAAAAATAGCTTTCTCTAGAACACCCAGCATCCTACATATAACATGACTGAGTTAAAGAATGGGATTGGTCCATTGACTTTCCAGCTACACCCCTACTGGGTTTCCTTTTGAATACAGTTAGGCTGGGAGTGCAAGAAAGCATAATTGGCCTCTCTGGGTGGCCTCCCTGTTCTTCTTCTATAGTGTGATGCTAGCCAATGTGGGGGTCTGATGTAACAGAATTGGCATTGAACAATTCCCTCTAGTCACATTGAAGTGTCTAATGGCACTTGCTCGCCTTCACCCTCCCAGCTTTTTAGCATATTGTGAAGGGGGTACCTAGCAGGTAGGTGGAATTGGCAACCGTTAAATTGGAGGGAACCTGGAAAGAATCCACACTAAAAAGGCTGCACATGGCGAATACACTAAGAGGCCTATGTTGTACTGAAATGGGTTACTCGTAAAAATTGTGGATCCAGATGGTTGATTAATTTGTCATAATTCTATGTAGAGCCACTGCCCTTTCTAAAGAACCATTGATGAACCCCCTTTTTAAAGAGTGTATGACTGTAGATAGCAGATTAGCACATGTAGATATTTTAGGATTCTATAGTAAATGTAGTAGAATTGTTCAGAAAAATACACTGATCAGCTATAAGCATCATCTGCCACCACAACAGATCTGACCATTCGAGGAATGGACTCCACAAGACCTCTGAAGGTATACTATGACATCTGGCACCAAGACATCAAGACACTAGCAGCAGCTTTTAAGCCCTGTATGTTGTGAATTGGGGCCTCAATGGATCACACCAATGTTGCCCCTGTTGCCTGCTCACCAGTTATCCATTCTTGGTGCACTTTTGCTAGGTACCGACCACCGCATACCAGAAACACCCCACAAGACCTGTCTGATGTCTGACCCAGTCATCTAGAACATCACAGATTGGTTCTTGTCATAGTGTCTCAGATTCTTATGCTTGCCCAATTGTTCCTGCTTTTAACACCAATCACCTTTTTATGGTCATTTTGGGTTTAAGTAATGAGAAATAGTGCAATTCTGGGTGGAACCTGTAGCACTGTAGCGAATTTGAGCAGTACTGGAAGTCACAGAGGGATGAACCTTCATTAAAAGTGATGGTTTTGGATGTGCAAGCCCAGTCAAACACAAGTAGTACATTCCCAAAACATTCTACTAGGCCGTCCACTTTAAGGGATACATAAGCCCCAAAATGCTGTGCCTGCTACTTCTGATTCTCTAGTGTTAACTTATTACCAAGACATGTTGACCTGTCTTGTCGAGTTGCCTGTCCTTCCATGACTCAGGGTTGGCCCTGTTTATAGAGTTATCTGCTGTCCCTCTAAGGAATTTAAAGAGAGAGATCAGACACTTAAACCACTGGGCACCTGCAAGCGTCCATCCCCTGTTAGAAGTGAAGGAGGTGAACTGGGACAGACCGAAACCTGGGTAACACCTCCTGCTTGCAGAGACATCCTACTAACAGCCAGTATGTCTATATGCCCTGCTGTCTTTCTCTCTCTCATGCCACATACATAGTCATTCGCAGCTTACACTCAACGGTCACATAGGGTTGTGAGTCCCTGCTGGACAATAACCACCCAGCCTCTGACTGTCCTCTGGAAACTAGAGGACGGGGTAAAGCGTGTCCTTGTAAATGAATAGCAAATGCAGAAGTACGTGGTGATCAGAACAAACTTTGCAGATGGACGCTTTTTGAAGCGCAGGAGATGTTCCAAAAATTGTGGAGGTTTTCACGAGGTTGTCTTTTATTTAGACCCCATCGTTGAAGATTACGCCTCCCTCCAGTGCACTTGTCTATTTTCATACGCCTGGCTGTTGAAGGGGGGTTTGAGGCTTTTAATAACCCGGTATTGAAATATTAATAGCTTTCTGCTGCCTCTGCTCAAAGTGAGATACAGACTTTTGGGGCAGTTTTACGGATCTCTGGCTCCTTCCGAGTTGCCCGCCAAGTAAAAAGCGAAAAGCTCAAAAAAACGAGTAAGCTGTTATTCATTCATCCATTTATTCATGCAATCATTTATTTATTTATTTGAGCTAGTGACAGGATCAGGATCATAGCAAAGACATTTGTCCTTCCCGCATTCCAGACCACCAACACAGGCAGGATTTGGCGTAAAAACTTGCACAAATTCTGCCGTTAAATTTGTGAATGGCTCAAAAAGAAGGGAGACACATCTGCCTCATTAGGTAACACCTCCATTGATCATGCTTAAGGCTCTGACACACTGTGTCAACTGTGCGGACTAGTTTACTAGTAGATGGTACTGCCTTTTCATCCAGTTTTTTCATCTCTATGTCAAACTCCAGGAACACCAAGCCGATGTCAGAGTTAGGACTCACAGCAGACCTGCATGCTGTGATTATGACTGATGTAAGTTTGCTAAAGTCAGAGAATGTGCTTGTGGTTAAGGACAAAGTCTGAGAGCACATTGGCCACTCAGGAAATGATGGCTTGGTCCTTATAGGTGGAGCATCAGCTTTCAGAAGAGCGACCGATTACTTGCTGAAATTCTCCATTCTAGGGAAAAAACTTACCCAGTCAGAATTGGAGTTCTCAGTGGTGGGGAATGGACCACCAAATGTTATGGATACACTGCCTCGTGCCTAAGACACTGTTCTCTGTCATGGTGGTAGGGCGGGAGGGAACCAGTGATCGCTTGCCTTGACTTACTGTTCAAAGTAGAAAGTAGATCCTTGAGGAACTTTTGGAGGTTCTTCAATTTGAAACTGTGGAGGAACCTCTTAAGGTGTTTTGAAAGTTCCTTTGAGTTCCCTCAAAGCACCATAAGAGGTTCCTCCACAGTTTCAAACTGAAGAACCTCCAAAAGTTCCTCAAGGATCTTCTACTTTTTACCTTTTCAAGGCAAGCAATGACTAGTTCCATTCACCACCACCGTAAATAAATACGAGTTGGTAGATTTCCCTATAATGAAGCATTCCACATCAAACCCCCACATCTCAACCACTGAGTTCTGCTGGAAAAGTTAACAAAAAAAATCAGTGTGGCATGAAGACAACTTTGGGGCAAAAATTCAATCGCCAGGGAGGCCCGATTTACTTCCGTCACTGACGCTGCCTGAAGATCTTCTTGAAGAGTTTCCTCCTCTCTGTGCTGCTCTTCCACGTCTCGAGCATTCTCTCCTACCCTCTCTCTCTCTCTCTCTCTCTCTCTCTCTCTCTCTCTTTCTCCTTCTCCAGATATCCCTCAGCTCACTGACACCTCACACTTTCAAGGTCTCTTTTCATCTTTTTTCCCAGCACTGCTAAATGTGTGTGTGTGTGTGTGTGTGTCTGCATATCCAGAAGTCGACTCCTTCTGGATGCTCCATCAGTTTTCATTTCTCCATCACCCCGTCTCACCCATCCCCCCTCCCCAAACACCTCTGCTGTGCTTTCCCAGCCAGAGCCGGAGGAGGAGGGGCTGGGCCAATGCCGCCGTCTCTGGGGGAGACGGAGAGAGGATCATCAGATATCAGGCAGCCTGGGAGATGATGGATGGGATGACACACAGTGGGCCAAAAAAAAAAAGAAAGCGAGGTAGAGCGATAAAGAGAGGAAAACACTACTCGGATACTACTTCCAAGTTTGAGCTTTAAGCTCGGTGAATTTAAATGACGCAGCTGAGGACATGGCACATAATAGCCAGGGTCTGCGTTTCGGTGGCTCATGTGCTAAAAGCATCCATCCGTTCTTTGTGAATTCACTTTAGGATGCTGGCAGATGTGGTGTAATCCTTGTACACCTACAGAACGGCTGCACCACTGAATAACCGTTGAGGGCACCCCTTTAATAGCACAATGGTTTCACACCAGTTCCTCCATTGGGATGAAGCTGAGGTTGGCTTCTATTTCATGTTTCCTGTTCCACCTTAAATCGTGCTACACCACTTAAGGTGGACCGCAACTAATAAAAAGAAGCTGACTAGCATGTCCTTCATCGCCACTGCTGTTCCTGGATTTTGGCCGAGAAGTAGGGGAGTTGGGAATACAGGCTAAAATCAGGCTCTCTGAATGGGTCAACAGCAGTGCTACCTGAGTGCCAACTGCTGAAAGAGTGGGCCGACAATGGCCATTTTACTACAGAGATGTCCACAGCTTCCCTGACCAACTGTTCATCTTTTTGGGGACACTATACAAAAGTGAAGGTAGAGTTGTAGATCCAAGCCCCAGAGAAGCACAGATGACAACAGACCAAGTGTTGTTTTGCCCTTTTAGTGGCTGGGGCCATGGATCAGCTCTCGCTGGTAGAGGTCCAGTTTGCCATTTAGGGACATCAGAGTGGAAGGAATGTCCGGGGGCAGTATGGACACCAGCCTGCTTGCCTCCCACTCTCTCTCATTGTCTCTAATACCACCTGTGACACCGCCTCCTTTGGTCAGCTTTGGTCAGACCACTTTGTGTCCGGGCCTGGACCAAGCTGATGGTCTACAACTTTTGGTCTTATATGGGATCCTCTCAAGGTTTCTTCCTCTCACTCAAAGATAACTTTTCCTACCAGGGCTCGGAAGAACTGGATCGCTGTAGAGCTGTTTCATAGCGATGCCTGAGTGTGTGTTTGCAAAACCTTAAAAAAAAAATGTTTAATGGTCAACAGCGCCCCCTTGCTGCCTGCTAAACATGAGTGCATGAGTGAGCGATTTAAGGGCTGGATGTTTTGCATCTAAAACAAGAACCTTTGTAAAAAACTATATTAAGGTAAAATCTAAAAAGGCAAAAGGTCTCATTTGAGAAGAAAAACAAATAGACTGTACTGTAATGTTTACAGAAACTGTAGGAGTTTTATTATAGACATCATTCAGTACCACTCACTCCTAGCCATAGCCTGCTGTAAATGCTGTGCAATTACAGACTTTAGCACATATTCAATAACGTTTTATGATCCAAAGACCAGAAGCAGCCAGAGAAATGTTGTTTTTTCTTCTGCTGCTTATTTGTTTGCATTGTTCTTCTCAGTGTTTTAATGCATCTGACTAAATCCGCCCCTCCTGAGGTGTGTAATTACCGCTCTGTTGGGCTTTAATGTAAACTAATAATTTGCTCAAAAAGTGATCAGCATGTGGGACTCAGGGGTGATCGGTCTGATTCAGAAGTCGATAGCAAAAGCACTTTGAAATGAATTGACTCAATTTGGACTCAGAGCCTTGCATGATAAAGGCCTGATTTTCTTCAGATTCTGAATCGATAGAGCTGGAGCTACAAAGCTAATATGGTTTTACAAACAGGGGATGTCAGTATTCACCCAGAACTTTGTTGTAAATCCCATGTTTCTCAACCTACTGAGACCACATCTAGGTCTTCATTAGGTTTGTGCAGACTTGCTGATGTGGGTGTCAGCGAGTCGGTGGCCGTGGTGGTCATGAACCCCCCCCCAACACTGTCACTGTGAAAAATGTGGCCTCTCTGGACATTTCGTTCTTAAGTACCAGTTTGAGAACCACTGGATTAACCCATCTTTGCACCTCTTCCATGATGTTTCCATGATGGCTGCTTTTGCTTTTGTCTTGACCTTAAATACACTTACCTGGACTCTAGACTCTGGCTTGTCAATGAGCTTATTCAGCATTGCCCATGATTGCATCATGTAGGCTGGTAGTTTCCACACAGGCATGCCTTAAGGATCGCCATGGGTCAGATCAAACTAAGATAGGCGATGCCCATGTTTACTGGTCACAGCTTGGGATGGGCTCTAATTGCGAGCTCTGCGAAACCGTCTCAGCTGTCAAGCTGTGGTATATGGCATGTGCGTAGATGACTAAATCTTAGGTCTGAGTAATGGCAGGAGACTCTTTTCAGCAGTTCCCACCCATATAAATTGTTGCTTTTAAGGGGCTGCTGCTCGTAAACATGTTCTTTTCACTTGAAGAGATGGAGCAGACTGGAACTTTTACAGTGCATCCATGAAGTAGTTCTTCACCCATTTCTCCTCATCCACTTGTCTATCTAACGATCCTGTCAGCAGTCATTTTCAGGGTCCATACATGCTTGCTCTGATCACCTAGCAAGGCTGGTTCTGACTCTAGAATCTGAGGAACAAGATGGCGCACAGATATGGTGCACATTTCCTAACACCCAGCAGGAGTGATCTATCTGAGCTATCGCCACTGAGGGAGTGCAGTCAGTGATCCAGGACACTGTGATTTGTGCAGTCTTACAAAAACAAGAGAACCTTATTTCCAAGTACTATCTTTGAGTCTGTTGTGAGTTTAGGTGTTGACAGAGAGAAACTGAGCCTGAGCACCTGCTGAGAGCATGCTGTGACCACGTGGTTTTGTGTTTTTTGTTGACTAGGTCGGTGGAGAGATGGAGCAGTTTCCATGTTAAGGATCTGCAGCTCTGAGCCATGAGTAGGAAACACCTAATAAACGTAGTATATTTAAAGAGGCCCTATAATGTCACACTGTGTTGTACCTTGGCATAGTTGATTAAAGAGAGATCGGTAGGCTAACCGCTAGGGTTGGGCGGTATACAGCATTATCGTTTAGACAAGAATGACTTGAGTGGCTGCTGCTGTTGAAAGGACAGAAGCTGAATTCAAAGGTTTTATAGGGTTTTGAATATGTAGCCACTCCCTAAGCTAGCATTTACTAAGCAGATAGCCCAGAGCAGCTGCTGCTGACTAACTGCTGAGCTACCGACCCAAGTGCTGACCATAAAAACTCAAGTCGAGCAACTGGTGTTAGGAGGATCAGAAAGGAGAAATGAGAGACTGGGTCTGCTGGGTTTGCACTTGTAGCTGGCTAGCTAGGCTTAGATAAATTAGTTAGCAGGCTAAACACCACAGTGCAGGCTAACTGAGGCTCACATCACGCTTGTTTAGAGAATGAAGCCTCATATCTGAGAGCACAGAGTCGAGGGAATGGTCTTAAGAGGGTTCTCCACTGGTTTCAGGCTAGTAGGTTAGTTGACTGGCTCATCCAGGTTTGCTTGCTCTGGCTTTCAGTCAAACCCAGCATTTTGTACCTTGCAGCTATGCTGGGCTTTTTACAGATTTTACCGATATTTAACTCCCTCCCTCTCCTACAAAAAGACCTCCAAACACAACACCCATGTTTCCCAAAGTTATCCTCTTTCTCACAAACCAAAATATGGTCACCCTTTGCAACGACCTCTTGGAAGCACGGTTAAAATCCCAGCTGACTGGTCAACTGATCTCTTCAGCTAACCACACTCAATGCCAAGAGAATATCATGGCGGTAGAAACACTAGCCGATTAGACTCACTTACAAAAACGATTGGTTCCCGTTACACTGTTAGGCTAAGCTAGGCTAGGCTATGTTGCAGCTACTGTGATCCGTAACGATGCTGCAAACAAGCCGATAAAAGCAGAGCTTATAGATTTTTGTTGTTTTCCCCCCACATGCTCACTGTAAAAGGCAAATCAGTGTATTTAATTTTGAGATGAAATAACAGGGTGGTAAAGAGGCTGGTATAGCTGCATCTGAGCATTTTCCACCCCAACCAAAGTCACACTCTTACTATTTACACATCAAACAACAACCTAAATAAAATACTCTATAAATGCATTCTATGGTATTCTCAAATAATCCTTGAGCTTGGTATAATAGCCTAGTGCTAACTGGGTTCTTCACCTAGACAAAAGTTTAGTGTTACCATGACATAGCGCAGATTTGACTTGCTGTGATATTGAAAGTGGATAATGCACAGTTTACCCATGCAGATGTCAAGATACATGCTGTACCAGGTCCAGCTATGTAAATGAGGTTCCAAAATTTGCATGGCATGCTTCAGTATTTAGTTAAAATAGCTGAGGGCTGTTTTACTTGCTCATCCCCGCCCCCCATTTAGCAAACTTCAGAAATGAATTAATAATGCTATTGACACTTTGAGGAGAATCCTTGAAACTTGCAGGCGACTTCCAAGCAGATTAGAACCCCATCGACTTTCTTCTTGGCTGGTTTTCACACATGGACAATTATTAACAGTGTTGAATTTCCCTTGCTACTCTTTTCGTATCCAGGTTTCTCTTATTATTTCCAGCACTTATCCCAGCACTTCCCCTTCCTCATCTTCAGAACAGCTTCCAGACCTTGCGTATGATGCCCTGCCCTCACCTCCCGTGCATTAAACTCCTCATAAAACTTCATACTGCCCACTGTAGCACGCTACGGCCTGCCTAATTAGCGATGCCGTCCTGGACTGTCGGCAAGGACTTATTTGACGAGAAGCAAATCCCCGCGATTAGTAATGATTAACACCAGCATGAGTGGGATGAGGCGCCAAGGAAGTGTCCTGTCTTAAAATCCTTTAATCCTGGGTTCTTGTTTTACAAGGTGTGACGTTGTCATTTGTGCTCAGATATCACCCTGCCACTCTTCATTGGACTGCTAATGAGGCCAGCATTAGTGTTAGCGGAAAGAGTGCAGCGCAGGAGATGGGAAAACACTTGGAGGACAGTGACTGGGTGGAAAGTGGATTCTGATCTATTAAGGGTTTGAAGGATACGGCGGCCTCTTTGTAGCGGCATTTGTATGCTGTTCACCTTGACGCAGATGGGAGATGGATGTGGGCCCTGTGAATGAGGTCATTTGTCATGTGGAAAGATATGCTATTTGTGTAGCTGTTGGATACGCCACTGATAAAAGACATGGCTGTCACTCACGCGCCTGACACCACTCATCTCAAACTGGGACGATTCGCCAGACAACAACATGGGAGGTGTGCAGGTGTGCGACACAGAGAAACAGATGCTCACTACTGGAAAATTCACAAGAGGTCCCATCATTTGACATCATCATGTTAATCATGGACCATTTTCCAGGTACAAACAATATGTCCATATGTTTGTGGACACCCCTTCTAAAGAATGTATTCAGCTACTTGAAGCTGCACACATTGCTGACACATAGGTATAAATGCACACACACACAGCTTGTCTAGTCCCTGTAGAGAAGTACTGCCAATAGAATAGGACTCTCTGGAGCAGATAAACATGAACCTGTTGGCCCCATGCTGCCTTGTGCCAGGCGTGGGCTAGAGGGGTATATTCCCTGGACAAAAACAGGAGAGTCGCTTGATTTCTTCTAAAATCAAGTTTAGTAAAAATTAATTAGCAGGTGTCCCAATACTTCTGTCATTTTAAGTTGTAAATAGAATATATACCAAAGTTTGGGGAGCCCCTGGTCAAATTCCATGTGGTGTTGGTTTTCTAAGGAAATACACTTAAATGGCCATCATACAAATATTATATTACCATAATGTATATAATATATGGGCATATCATTTGTGCTTATGTGGGCTATTTAGATGATTGTCAGCATACAAACGAACATTTGAATCTGTCCAAACCTTCGACTGGTACTGTACACTCATTAACATTTAGCTGACACTCTCATCCAGAGGGACTTACAAGATATGACAGGTGCGGACCAATGTAGTTTTGTGAGTCTTGCCCAAAAACTCTTATTGGTGTAGCACAGTATAGTCACCCAGCCATATGGTGTGGTAGCTCCCTGGCAGGTTGTGGTGTTATCTGCCACAACTGCTCCTCACCAACACAAAAGCATTTCTTCAAACAAGAAATTGGCTAAGGATGGGCTTTTTTTAACACCTACAATCTATTCCATTAGCAGATAATTTAGCGTTTTAAATACCTGATATAATCAACATTCATCCATCAGGATTTGACTTTCACTCCATAAAAACTCCTAAAAGAAGTAAAAAATAGTTCAAAATTAGGCTAAATAGTCTTGAATATTCTCAGGCTGAGAAATATTCGATATATAAAGACAATTCCCACCCACGCTTCGACCCATTTCCCCTCTTCCTGGGATTAAAAACACCCTCCTGAGGGCGGCAGTAAAATGCTAAACTGCTCGGCAGGCGTTAGGAGCCCCATCATGAGTAATCAATGGAAGGTGATGCGATTAAGCCGCACCACGTCCTCCCCGGCAAGTCCCGCCAGTCTCCTCCCCCCAGCAGCCCAAGAGTAGCTGTCGTCTACTTTAAGTGTGTAATAAAAGCCAATATGGCAGCACATTAGCAGCAGCTGGCTCGCCTGTAAAAAGAAGGATGCCATCAGGCAGTGAGCTGGGGTCCAAAACTTTGATTGCTGATGGGGCAGAACTTATCTGAACCCCTGATGAAAGTTACTGAGCCCCCGGTGAATGTTACTGAGTGGTGGCTTAACCTGCAAACACGAGGGATTATGAGCAGAGGACAGATTCAGTTGTTTGGGGACTGCTGGATTCAACAGGCCTTAGTAAGGAATGGCTATTGACTGTGCTGTATTCCAAGATCTGCCTGGGAGATATTGTGTTTCATTGTGTGTTACAGAGCTGGAAAAAATTAAATTTCCTTCCAAACAGTGGACAACATGATTTTGCATTTCATAGTTAGCATAGTCAAGATAGCAATGTCTTTCCCTAACTGGTGACACTGGTAATGGGATGGTGGTTAGAGTTTACTTGGATAAACCAGTTAGAACGTACACAAATCCAGTGGTACCCTTAATGTCAGTCAGTCCTTAAAGGTGATGAGAAGAAATGGGCCCACTTTGACAAGAACCAAACTCTGATCCTGGAAGACCTCCAGCCCTGCACATTGTAGTGGTTTCACTGCTCTAACACACCACATTCAAGTCATTAAGGGCTTGAACATTAGCTGATTATCTAAATCAGGTGTGTAGGTAGCAGGAAAAGCAGAACCACTTGCCAGGACGGCTGGCTAAGAGCATCTCCAAAACTTCAGGCAGGTCTTCTGGGTTGTTCCCAGTATGCAGTGGTCAGTACCTACCAAAAGTGCTTCAAGGAAGGACAAACATTGCAACAGGGTCATGGGCACGCAAGGTTCATTCCTGCAAATTTAGGCTCCACTTCACAGGATTTGCAGGACTTAAAGACATTAGTCTTGGTACCGGATACTTTCAGAGGTCTTGTGGAGTCTAAGCGAAAGTGAAAGCTGTTTTGGCGACATGAAAGGGACTTATGTGATGGCAGATTAGTGTATGATCTCTTGGACCACAGGTCATGGACAGATGTGGCATCACTGGGGCCAAACTAATGATGTGTAAAGGCAGGGAGATGGACAGACCATCAAACTTATCCCATAGTTTCCTGTACATCTAAACAGTAGTTTGATAGTTTATTGATTATGGCCTTGGTCTTGGCCATGACTCTTCTTCTGGATCAGAAAGAGTCCAGTGCTTTGAAAGCCCTGCCCACTTAGCACCTCATGCCCACCTTCCCCACCATTTATCACTGCCATCCCCCCATTCCCCTTGCTGTCCTCCTCCGGGACAAGCCAACGAGGGCATGGGTAATTAAGCATGTCCAATTGAGTTTTCCAGGTGGAATTTTAAGCACTGAGAAAACTCTCCCTGTAGTGATTAAAACAAAACAGAGCTCCCTAGGGAGCACCTTCAGAATGCAAATCACCTCCACTTGACTCAAGCAAGACAATGTTGTATAGCTGCTTGTCTACATACTTTAGCCTCCATCAAGTGCAGTTGATTTATTAACTGTAAGTATTTTGGTTTCTTCCTTGAACTAGTCTCTGTCCTTTGGTAGAGGTTACAAGAGGTCCCCACTTTGGGAAAGGATTGGCCCCCTCTTCAGTGGTCATGCTTGTCAAGTATCATCAGATTTGAGGCTTGGTTTAGTGGTTGCCTGTCAGTGTTGGACAGACAAATATGCTCTGAGTATTTGTGATGCTTTTTAACATTAACTAAAACTTGTGATCTCTGCGCCCTCCAGGAGAGGACAAGACCTCTTCTCACCTACTTCCGTCAATCGATCAAACCTTCAGGGACAAGTGTTTTAGGGTTGCTTGTGTTGTCGAGACCACAGGACGTAGCTTCAGGACATTTTTCATTAAGTTTGCTCCTCTCAAATGCTAGGGTTCCACTTCTGTCAGCCAAGAACAGAAAGCCGAGGCTGCAGTGGCCAAGCACAGGTTCACCAACACCAGACAGTTGACTGGATAAGCATGGTCTGATAAAGATTTTCTTTATTGGCAACAACAGCATTCGTGGGCCCAGCATGCATTGTGCCAACAGTCCAGGCTGATGTTGTAATGGTGTTGGGAAGGTTTTCTTGGCATACTGTTAGGGTTAGGTGTGCTGGGGTGCTCAGTGGAGAGATGGCTCTTTTGGACCTTCCAGGGGGAAGCATAGCCAGCATGGTGCTCAGCAGCCCGGCTGGCAGCAGTTCAGTCACCTGAGAGTGAGAGACAGGAGAGCGAGATGGGAAAGGAAGGTGGTTAGCATCTCTGGACTGTGGTGCAGGCACTGGTGACCCAAATGCAGTGAAGAGGCAGTTATTATACTGGTGTCTGGGCTGTGAGTGAGTAGGTCCATATGGCTTCACGCCAGTTGCCTGTGTTCTGGTGGCTCCTCCTCATAGCCATGTGCAGTGTTGGGCTGTCCACAACAATGGTGCTGAAGCGAAGAGCTCTGCAGTCAGCACCATGGCCAGCGCTGCCATCCCAAGCAGAGTCATAATCGGTGTGAGGCTTGTGGGGCCTGCTCCAGCCATGCAATCGATCATCACTGGAATGATATATGTATTAAATATGTGTGTGTGTGTGTGTGTGTGTGTGTTTTGGAGTGTACTGGGTTCATCCAGTTATATTTCATAATTTATAATTTGGTGGAGTTTGTCATGAGTGCAGCTTGAGTCTTACAGTCCCGCTATCATTATGTCTAATCTTCATCTGAAGGGCAATACAGTGAAATAAGTGAGCATAGCTGAGCCTGCAAGGCTTAATGGTCTGTCCAGGATGATTAAATTTCCGCATTATTCTTAAACAATAAGGGCAAAGTGTGTCATATAAGCCGAGCGAAAGTTCTTCATTGTGTCCTGCCTGGACTAAAAGGCCCCCGGGGTTGAAGATGCATAACTTGAATTCAAATAAGCAATACTCATTAATATTTATGATTTATGTGCATGTGTTCAAGGCTCAGGGACAATAGCATGCAGCTGCTCTTAGCATTTGGTGCTATCTGCTGACTCCCAGTGGAGAGATAGCTCTGCCAAGTGGGAGGCATTATGGACAAGAATTAATTATTTTTCAAACTTTTATTAAACCCGGAAAATTATCATGTGGAATGTGGAGAGCTGCAAGCCTCGTCATCATGATTAAAACAAGCAAGCAATAAAACAGTGGTGTAAACAATCAATAAAACAATCAAATAAAGCATAAAGCAACTGATTTACTAATAGCAGCCTTACATTGGCATCAAACAGTAGCTAGTAATTTACTAAATAGATGCAGTGTCCCTTTAGCAGCTGATCATTAGGCCAAAAGGGACGGACACTGCTGTTTACATTTGGTCATTTCATGCATCAGAATTATACCTAAATAAAGCATTTCAGCAATAAGCTGCAGGTGTAAATGCACCAGATATGTGGGGCTTGTATGGATAGCCCAACTGGAACGCAAAAGGTTTTCTCCTCAGGTTGACCCCACATATGGATGCCCATCAGGGTCAGGGATGGGACCAGGAGGGGTTAAACATGGGCCTCATCTGGGTTGTACACTGTATTTTACTGGGTCCCAGTGAAAACACTCATACAAACCCATTCAGGGCCCATGTCCACCTGGAACCCACTTGGAACCCACCTGGAACCCACCTAGCCCACATTCCACCTAGGTGCGTCCCACATGAGCATGTTGCCTGGGTGCTGTAACCTCTTTGAGTTCTACAACTGGTCATTTGAGCCTAGCGCCTGATTGCTACAGTATTTATACGTTTTAATAGGGTACCAGTCAAAAGTTTGGACACAAACTTTGTTGAATGGTTAAATGTGTGCTGACCATCATCTTAAAAACCCTTGATCCAAATGCTACAGTGACCACTGGGGACACATGGGTATCCACCGCAGTTAGGATATCGTGGCTGGTAGACTATCTGTGGATCTCTGGGAACTGGTTTGAGAACCATTGCTGTGGCACAGCTGCCAAAATGATCAAATAACAGGTAACAGGTATAAGCAATGTGGTCAGTTCATCAGACACACCAAGCACCATGCCACTGCCATGTCAGCAGTGGTCAGATAATGGCATTGGTGAATGGATGGGTAGATGGAGACATTAATTGCACCCCTATATAATTGCGGTTTTTGAGCTGATGATTATGTATTGGCACAGTACAGGAAATCGACTGTATATAAGTCAATTATCTTATTACACGCCACTTAGCAACCAGACATCTGTCTCACTAACTGGAGAGGACTCCCATTTGCCTACCGAGCGTAAATGCATGGGGACGAAATCTCATCAGGGTCCCAGTCAGCCACATGCTATTCATATGAAGCGTCCAGGTGTAAACAGGATCCGTACATAGTCTGTTGTAACTAGCTCATGCGGTCTCCACATCGGTTCCATTTCTGCTGTGGCTTTCCAGTTCAGTGAGCCGCATGCTGTTATTCATGTACTTAATGCATGTATTAACCACTGGTGAGGGGCAAGGTGTTTAAACATTAAGCATTTCTAGGAGGAAAAAAAACTATCAAACATTAATGTGAGTAAAAGCATTGTGTTAAGCTTCTTTGAGTGGAGGCCAAGCTACGCTCTAGGACGAACTTGGGGAAGGAACGTCAGCACACCTGCCCATTAACTCGCTTGTGGTATAATTTGAGCTAAATCTGTTAGGCTGCCTTGTAGTGCATGAGCAAGGCTCCGTGTTTCACATCATGCACAGGAACAGCAAGAGCAGAATGACTCATGGCAGTGAGGAAAAACGTACAGCTATCATTTTGTGAGAGGAGGTTAAACTCTTGATCTCTGGTATTTAAATCCAGCACTTGTGCACTCCGTGGCTCATGATGAATTTTGGGAGCACAAAAAGTCAGTACCTTGTGAAAGCGAGTATGACGGTGTTTTCCCCCTCCCCTGCCAGCGCAACGGCCGAACACCGGCTTATCATGGTCCAGAGAGGAAGATAAGGGGATTTAAATTACTCAATTAAGTGCCAAGGCTGAATGGATACCTGCCTTAGAAATGAGGTTATACACCCCTGGAACTGCAGCTTCAAGAGAAAGACAGTTATTTCGTACAGCAGCACTTGCTTAGCAACTCAGTAGACCAATGCAGTGATCCTCTCAACTGCTCTGTGAATGTACACACTTTATTGTGCATACATTCACAAAGCAGTTGAGAGGATAGGTGTTTCTAAGAACTATTTGCGTTCTTAGAAACATCTACCTTGTTCCTTCCACTCACTGGCCATGATATATGGATAGTTTGGAGCCAGTAAAGAGACTTCACACAAGCAATAATTTACCCAGTGCTCATTACTCTAAAGGTAACTATTGGCTACTTACTACGGGCCAAGATCAAGATACCTTATAGGACCACCAAATACGTGTAGGGTTAGAAACTCTGGCCTGCCAGTCGCTGCACAACCTGTCTTTTTTTTTAGCCTCCCTTTACCCCAGTTTCTGATCACAGGATAGCTGTTGATAAGCCATTACTTGGGTGGTACAATAGGGGTTTCTCCTGTGCAGTGGTCAGGAGAAGTTTTCAAAACTTGCTTGCAAGTGCAGCGAAGGTGTCCCGCATCTTCCTGCTGCTGTATAAGCAGAGCGGCTGCCACGCTAGAACGAGTCCTGTCAGGCAGAGCTCTTATGATTTACTAGGCCTTCACCTCCGCACAGGGTGTAGGCAGGTAACTGGCGGCCCATGCTCACTCAGCCACAGTTAGATGCCCCTCTGGGAATTTGAACAGTTTCCAGAGCTTTGGGGAAACCAGACACTGCTGACGTGTCCATTCGCCCAGTTCTTTCCTTGGATGTCGGTCGTCTTTGCATTTCATGAGCGGTGAATTGTTAAGATTAGCGCTTGAGCGACTGCAGTGGTGCACTAATCAGCCCAAACACTTATCGACTTGTTGGCAGGTAAATGGCCCATAACGTGAAGTACATGGAAAGGTCGACATCCAGTTCATCAGCCATGCTCATACTCTTCCTCTTAGCATTCTTCAGCAACCTCTTGGGTGAAGGCTTGGGTCAGACTTTGCGATACTGCGGCAGCCCTGGGAACACCAGCCGGGGTTGGAGGTTGCGTCAAGAGTCTCAGGGAACGAGTCATAATGGCACAGAAGTTATCTAGTTAGCTGTCAACTCTTATCGGCCCGGCGTGGGCAGAGGTGTCCCTCTCTCTGGCCCCACTTTCCTTGACCTTATTATGTATCGTCCCTGTTCCATTACCGACTTCTATTCTCTGAGAAAATGGCCACTGCCAACGGATCATCTATCTCTGTCTGGCGCCTCATCTTCACCTCTTTCCTTCTGCTTCTGCTGTGCCCTCCTTCTGCTGCATGCACAAATGCCTTTTTCTTTTCCCTTCCTGGCTCAATTCTTGCACTTTTCTCGTGCCATCCCTTGGAACAAAATCACCCGTCCGGAGGTATGCTCTCAGATGGATAGGTACATTCAGTCTCGCTGTCACTTTCTCATGTCACCAGGCCTTGGACACAGAGTGGACTCGGGTCATGTGGCACAAGGTCACCCATGCTTTTCTGTAGACATGACAGGCCAGAAGATACATTACTCATAAGGTACAGAGCTTGTCAAACGGCAGAGATGCCCACCTAATTTTTAGGTCCGCTATATAGGTGTGCAATTACAGTCCCCCTCAACCCCATTCATCATTGCCATTATCTGACCAATGGAGCACTGCAGACATGGCAGTCAACATTTGATCAACTTGTCCCTTGTCTTGTACCTGTTGCTTGTTGCTCCATGGCAGCGGTTCTCAAACCAGTCCCCAGAGTTCCACAGATGGTCAGTTGAGGCAAGGACTGGAGCGAAAATTAGGAATGCCCAGAGCTCCCCAAGGCTTGATTTGAACACCACTGGTCTGCAGGGCAAAATTGGTCAATGCTGGACCTTCAGAAAGACTTATCCTGGACTACAAGCAGGGAGTTTTTCTTTGTCTCCAGTGTTGGTAGTTAAGACTAAAGAGGTTGTTGTCAGAAGGCCTCGGAGGGAGATGGATCATCATTACCGCTTCTAAAATGGAATGCCTAGTCAATGACGGGAAACGCTGGTGCAAATAAATTGCCCTTTTAGAGGCTTAAGCTAAGCACACCACGCAACCCCCCCTCCCCGTGTTCTCTTCGAAGCTTGATGCAAAGCACATCGAAATCATAAAGACATTTAGGAGCATCTAAAGGGTGCTTTGTGGTCTACCGCACCAACATATGCCCTGGCATTTGCTGTTATTTGTTTAATTGCTGACTGGAAAGCTCGTTACAGCTGATATCGAAACATATTACCAATAACATTGCAAATAACTCTAGTATTTTCCACTGATTTATGCCCTGGAACATTTCATATGATTTTAATTATATAGTTATAGGGTTGATATAGGGGATGGGGCTGAAGCAAACAGGCCATGCTGGTTTTACCGCAGGCGTTACAGAAGGCAGTAGCACTAAGAAGTGTATTGGGCATTACTGATAATGGTATGCTAACCATGATTCTGATTCTTGAGTCCATTTGGAGGGCTTTTTGTCTTCTATGAAGAAGCCAAAACAATGCTGATATGGCATTGACAGCTGCTGGAACAGGGAAAGGAGGCTTAATGAGTGATGTTATTCAGAAATTGATTTAATTATTTCATTATCCAAGCAAAAGAAACAAAAGATCACAATAACCTATTATTACATTGTCATTAAAGATAATGTTCAGCAATTAACTTTAATGATGATAAGATCATTAGTTGTTTTAACTCAGAGGGGGAAGTGAAGAAACAGTGGAGATAGTGTACCAGCATTTGCAGCGGGGGAACCTCATTCACGCCCACACATATAAGCCACCCACACATGCTTTATATTTCTCTTCATCCGCCAGAGCCACCACCATCTCTTTCCAGAGGATGACCCTTGACTTCTCAGCCTGACAAAACAAGACCGGACCTAACACTGACCCCTGCAGTACAACTCGCAACATTGCACAAGTTGCTGGTGTCTTTCTAACACTGGAGTAAAGCTGGACAGTGAGTAGAGACAGGCAGACAGGCAGGCAAGCCACAATGTGGGCTGCGGTATCTCACATTCCAACAGCACGTCAAGGTCACCTCTTCCAGGCTCGGCGGCTCGTGTAAACCTGCCCGATGCTATCCTTAGCCGCCACTTCATCAGGTTTTGTATATTCAAGGCAGTAAACATGTCAGTCATAATGGGAACCGATGCCCTTTATTGGCCCCGTTGAGAGCGTTTGACGTGTGCTGTGTGCTTTTTGGGCCTTGTTTGTTTATTTATGGGAGCCATCTGTGAGGGTCTGGGGAGACTGCAGGATGCAGTTTGCAAGAGCACCACAGGGACGCACGTATGGAAACTAATAGAGATCGATTTACCACCTATAGAAGTGCTAAATTAGCTAAAAGACAGATGTGGGGTGTGTTTAAGTGAGCCATCCTAAGTCAAAGCTGGGGGCACTTTCTACAGAAAATTCATGTGTTCTGTATTCGAAGGCTGTGATTACCACATGTACATTCATGCATAGTGCATGAACAGCATGCGTGCATTATAGATAACATGGTGTAAGCATCCTTCCACAGCACTGCGGGTGTTTACACGCAAACGCATGTTCATACACACAGTATACATGTACCAAACACATACAGACGTAGATCTTGTCTCCTGTGGCAACGCTTGTACCTACAACCTGTTGTTGGGAAAGGCCAGATTGGAATTTTAAGCAACTGAACAGGTCAGTGGAGCCGAGAGAACATCCAGTACAACGTATGTGGGATGCAACGGCCCTGCATCGCCTTTTCCAAGTTCCGTGCTGCCTGTTTGCCCTTTTAAGCTGATCTGAGTCCAGTTTTGCTCTGTTGCTGTTAATATTTTAGATCAGGGATCCAGCCGGAGCAGCTGGTCCAGATTAGCCTTAAAGGGCAAACTCAACCCCGAGCTCAGAGCCCGCTTACATGATGCCCATAATCCAGCATTTGTTTGTAGCCTTGCCGAGAGTCAGTGGAGAGGAAGGGGCCAGTAGAAGCTCTACTGGTCAGGTGCCAGCTTCCAGTGGCCTGACATCATCCCGCGGAGGTGTAGAGTGCCGCTGGGTGCAGACCAGAAGGGTTTCCTGCAGGGTCACAGGGAGTACAAGATAAAGATGGTTGGATGATTGGTTACTCTTGAGGAGTTGTGACGAAAAGACTGTCCTGCAATGGAAGTTAAGAGAAATCCTTACTTTGAAACTAGGCCAGCTTCCGATGGCCTAACACCATGCCACGGTGGTGTAGAGTGCCGCTGCGTGCAGATTGCTGATGGTCTAAGCTCTGGAAGAGTTTCCTGCAGGGACGCTTGCAGCAGAAGATAATGGTTGGATGGTTGGACACTCATGGAAAGTAGGGCCGGAAAGGCGACGTCCAGGACATGAAATTTGCTTCACGTCCTTCAACAGAAGTGGAAAAAGAAATTCTTGCTTTCTGACTTTGACACCAGGCCAGCTTCCAGTGGCCTGACACCATGGCATGACGATGACCGTGCCACTGGGCGAAGATTGACGATGGTTCGTTCTCATTCAGGAATTGCCTGCAAGGGTTTCCAGGGATACATGGAGTAGAAGATGATGGTGGTTGGATGGGTGGTTTTGTGGCTCTTGAAAGGTAGTGCTGAAACCTGGGTGTTCCCTTTGAACACAGGGCTGCAGAATCTACAAGAGATGCTCTTCAAAAGACAGGAGATGAGGGAAACAAAAAAGAGAGCAAGAGTGCAGGGCGAGAGAGATTGAGAGAGAGAGGCCAGGACACACCAGTCATATTGGAGCAGGTAGTGAGGCAGAAGAAGGAATGATTGAATCTGGCATCTGTTTCAGGAAGGATGAGAATGTAATGACCTGCACATGTTCCGACGCCGAGCCGGGGACGTGAACTAATCCCGGCCTGGTCTGCTAGTGGGTGTTGCAGGTCTCATACGGCGTACGAGCCGATGTCAGCTTAATTCTCCTCACGCTCTCTCTGCCAGTGGAGGACTACTCAGAAAAGAAAAGTGCCAGGCACATGCTGACATTTACTGTTATTTTCATTTTGTGGTGCTCTGAAAGGAGAGCCTGTGATGCTTACTGGCTTGCAGTGGTTGTAGATTATACAACTGCAATTGGCAGCAATGGTAGACGTTTCTGAAGCTCTGGCTGACTTTAATGAAAAGTGTTTTTGAATCGGCATTTGGCTGCAAAGGTAAATGTTTATAGATGCAATTGACAGCGATGGTGAATTGTTTCAAATCTACAACCGACTGCAGATAGTAGATGTTTAAAGCTGCAGCTGACTGAAATGGTAGCGATTCCTGATGCAGTTGCTTCTAAAGCTGCAGATGTTTGAAAAGCTGCAATTGATTGCAATAGTAGCTGTTTCTAAACCTGTAATGGACTGTAATATTACATGTTTCTAGGAGGACAGATGCACTGTAATGATAGCTGTTTCTTAATTAGCAACTGACTGCAATGGTGGATGTTTTAAGGCTCCAATTGACCTCAATGGAAGCTATTCCTAAAGCTGCAGTTGCTTCTAAAGCTGCAGATGTTTGAAAATCTGCAATTGAAAGCAATGGTAGATGTTTGTAAATCTGTGATTTACAACAGCGGTATATGTTTAAAGCTGCAACTGACTGCAATGGTAGCTATTCCTAAATATGCAGTTGCTTCTAAAGTTGCAGATATTTGAAAAACTGCAATTAATAGCAATGGTAGAGCTTTAAACATCTACCATTTATGTAAATTGTAGTTTTACAAAGCTGCAACTGACTGCATTGGCAGCTATTCCTGAAGATGCAGTTGCTTCTAAAGCTGCAGATGTTTGAAAAGCTGCAATTGACAACAATGGTAGATCTTTAAAGCTGCAATTGACTGCAATGGTAGCTGCTTCTAAATCTATAATGGACTGTGATATTACATATTTCTAAGATGACAGGTGCACTGTAATGGTAGCTGTTTCTAAATTAGCAATTGACTGCAATGATAGATGTTTCTATGTCTGCAATTGACTAATGATAGATGTTAAGAGTTGCAAATGACTCAAATGATTGCTGTTTCTAAAACTGTAACTGACTGCAATGGTACAGTAGATGTTTGTTAGATGACAGGTGAACTGTAATAGTAGAATTTCTGTAATAGGCAACTGACTGTAGGGGTAGATGTTTCTTTATCTGTAATTGACTGTAGCTGTACAGGTAGATGATTGTGGTTGTGGCAGTTGTTATGGTGCCCATAGTGTTATTTAAATTCAGAATAGGAAACCTGTGTAGTTAAAGTGGAAATAGCACTTTCAGCCCCAGGTTTTCTACTGGTATCTGATTGGAAACTCGCATATGAGTAGTTAGACACAGCTAGAGAAAAGGAGAGAGAGAGAGAGAGAGAGAGAGAGAGAGAGAGAGTCCGAGAGCGAAATGGAGGAGTCAAACCGGCAGCAGAAAGTAAAGATATAACAAACCACAGTTGAATGAATTTTTAGTGTATTTTATCAGGGTTCCGGTTGAGCGGATTGGATGTGGTGCAGCAGAAGGATAGATTGAGACAGACACTGTATTAGCATGGAGGAGATGTTCTTGGCCTGTCTAACGTAATACTTTATGCAGTGGAGTGTTGGATAGCCCATAGCGAAAGTGACACAGGGTTGCTGTTTTGAAGAGATCAGGGGTCAGGGAAGCAATCTGGTCCCAATTAAAGTGCTGTATGACTGTCATGCACGGGATTATTCATGCAACTGAACCGTGGGAAGACTGGAACACAGTTTCTTGCTCAGTATTTAATGCAAGTAATTTTTAATGTGGCTGCGTCAGTCATAGCTGGATGATGACAGCAGGTACTTTAGAACCAACAGATTCATGCCTGTTCTCCTGGACCGTATTTGTGATCCTACCGTCAGTCCAGGGCTCTTAGCTGCAAGTATCAAGTAAGTCTCATGTATTACATTCTGGGAAGATTTCCCAGACATGGATTAAACCTAAACTTGGACTAAACTACAGTGATTCAAAGGTGAATCACAAGTAGAAATTCCTTTTAGTCCAGGCTTACTATTAATCCGTTTCTAAAAAACCGACCACTTTCAAGTCCCAAGTCAGTGAGCCAGAGTCAAGCCTAAAGAATTTCATTTTCAACCTCAGGTCTTAAAATATTGAGTGAGAAAAAATAATATTAAAATCTTAAAAGCTACCTCAACCTATCACTAAACTTACTAGCTGGAGCACCATCCATTATCCAGAGAACAGGGATCTAAAGCTCAATGCTGGGGGGCTTTATAGGCATGAAGCCAATATGTTCATGTTTATCTGCTTCATATTCTGTTGGCAGTACATCTCTACATGGACTAGACAAGCTGTGTGTATGTGTATTTGCACATTTGTGTCAGCAATAGGTGCAACTTAACAATTTAAACCCTCTATGTAGGCCCACTCTTTACTTATTCACTCTCATCGCTACATTACTGCCAAAAGTAAACATTTTCTACACCCTACATTAGAACCCTGAGGGACACAAAATACAATAAATGTTTAACATGTTTGACATTTTCATTAAATGTTCTAGAGAGAAACATCATTATTTTACAGATTAAATTATTAAGAACACCTATAAAAACTATTTTGCAGATAAATACTGTTATATTACAGGTGACAGGTTGATTGGCTGTTTTTTTTCATTAGGTGTGTTTAATTGTAATAACTCAAGAGAAATTTATAAATGAATGGTATTTGTATTTGAACCTTTAAAGAAAAAGTTTGAAAATTTATTGTTTTTATAATAAATTTGAATTAGGATATTTTAGAGTTTAATTTTGCATTTTGTATTTGGCAGTTTCACTGTAATTTCACTGTAAAACTAAATAACGAAAAAAGGAAGAATTAAATTATTGGTATGGAAATAACCCTTTTTATAATTAGCTGCATTTATATTACAGATACAGATAATTGTTGTAAATTAACATAAATCCAAACATAATTTATGAAAGCAGAAAAGTAATGTATAAATAACATATTACTATACTATACTATAAAAATAAATACATTCAATTTGTAAATATTGGCATAATGTTTAAAATAACAGTTGGCTTTGTAATTAACAGGGTTTCTTTACACAATTACATCTTTTGCTTGGCAGCAATACGGTTCCATACATAAAAGCTCAGTTAAGTGAAAATATGCAGCTTTCCTTTTCTCAGCACAGAGGGAAGTAAAGATTATGGTCTCATTAGGTCAGTTAAAGCCTAAAGTCATTAGTGGAGAAATCTAAGTCAAATTTCAAACCCTAAAAATTTAGTCCACATGATGTCTCTATTTGCATTAAACCCTGCCTTCCAGATCCAAGCCATGGGAGCATAACTCTACTTTCATCTGGCAGAGACCACAAAGCTTCTGATTGTGTCCCAGTTCCCACACAATCACAGCGGGCAAGGGCATTTATCGAACATCTGACTGATAAATTAATGTTTATCTCGGCACCTTGAGCTGCATCAGAGCTTTTCTTTCTGCTGTACCTGTACAGAGAGAAAAGAGACAGCTTTTAATAGGCACTGTCCATGAAGATTTGTTGCCTGTAGAAAAGCTTATTTTGCCTGGCCTGAGTTTTAGCAAGGTGGCAAGTCTGAAAATCACTGGACATGCTTCGTTCATTGTAGTGTGCGAGCTTGTGCCAGTCATCCATGACTACATTTAAACCAGATCTCTTGGGACTATAGTCTCTTGATTGACACTTATATCTCCACCACACTAAAGAACCTTGTACTGCTGTTACCCATATCTAAGCTGACGCGTGGCACAGTAATTACTGGGCACCAAAAGGATATTCAAGGTCATTATGAGCCTGTAGAGAGAAGTTAATTTGAATTAGCAATGATCACCCACAGGAGCTTTCTATTTTTATATATATATATATATATATATATATATATATATATATATATATATATATATATATATATATATATATACCTCCATTCTCTGTTCTTCTGTTCCATCAGTGGTTCTGATTTAATTAGCCGACAGCTGGGCTTCTCCATAAGTGTACTCGTATGGTTTCAGAACTCTAAGCCCTCAGTTAGACAAGGCAATTTTGTGTCGGATCTTCTCAACAAATTGCTCTCTCTTGTTTCTCGTACACCTCCTTTTTCTCAGCTTTAAGAAGAAAGGCCTTGGTTGGCTCTCTGGCTTGTGGGGCAAGCCGAATCCTCTACGCTTTAAAATGAGCTTTTTTGTAACTGAAGCTCAGCTCATAGGATGAGCATCTAAAAGTAGACCATTGTGCTCAAACTTCTCAAACATTCGAAAAACGTGTCCTGTTTTAGGATAGATTTGTTTCAGGACCCTCCAATATCCCATCCAGCATTTTTGGATGTTGTCAGTCCTCATTACCAGGCCTCAAACTAGAGATGGCTTATCGATTTCTGAAGTTTAAAGCTTAGGATATACTTCGAACATCATGTATCCTTGACTCTAACTAGATATCCTGCTACGTCATCTGTAGTTAGAATGCCTGGGATACAATACATGATGCTTAATGCTGACCGTAACCGTAAGCAATAAGGGTTTTATAAGGGTTCTGAGATGTGAAACAGTAGTGGAACCTGTTTTGGTTCCATCCACCAATGTTTGGTGATAGGGGACTATTTTGAGACAGCATATTGGTATGTGACGTGTGATGGGTAAAATAGAAAAAGTATATTGGGTAACATGGGACAGCATGATTGCTATTGTGAGGCAGCATGCTGG
This sequence comes from Salminus brasiliensis, assembly GCF_030463535.1. Classification (NCBI taxonomy): domain Eukaryota; kingdom Metazoa; phylum Chordata; class Actinopteri; order Characiformes; family Bryconidae; genus Salminus; species Salminus brasiliensis. The sequence goes on along the minus strand of NC_132899.1, from coordinate 31,274,528 downwards.
GTGATATGGGGCCGCATGATTGCTATTGTGAGACAGCATGCTGGGTGATATGGGACAGTGATTGGTATTGTGGGACAGCATGCTGAGTGATATGGGACGCATGATTGGTATTGTGGGACACCATGTTGGGTGATATGGGACTGCAAGATTGGTATTGTGAGACAGCATGTTGGGTGATATGGGACAGCATGATTGGTATTGTAGGACAGCATACTGGGTGATATGGGACAGTGATTGGTTTTGTGGGACAGCATGCTGAGTGATATGGGACAGCATGATTGGTATTGTGAGACAGCATGCTGGGTGATATAGGACAGCATGTTTGGTATTGTGGGACAGCATGCTGGTTGATATGGGACAGCGTGATTGGTATTGTGAGACAGCATGCTGGGTGATATGGGACAGTGTGTTGGGTAACATGAGACAGCATGATGGTAATGTGGGACAGTCTGTTGGGTGATATTGAACAGTGTGTTGGGTGATATGAGAACTGATGTCGGGTGAGAGAGCCATCTACACACCCAGAGAAAGCAAGGCCAGTTGTGCCCTCCCAGGTTCTGGCTGCTGATGGCTTGCAGCATGTCCTGGGATTCCAACTGGCAATCCTCGGGTCATGATGGCAGCACCTTAGTCCGATGAACCAATCGGAGCCTTGGTTCTTTAAAGGTTTTCTAGGAAAGGCAGTGCTTTCATATTGTGACACCTCAAAGAACCATTGATTTGTCCTGTAATGTTACACATATAATGGTCCAGGAACGTTCTGACCACTATAATAACCAAAGTTATTATTATTCTTACCGAACATTCCCAGATAGACAAAAAAAAAAAAATGGAAATGTCTAAAGTAACTTTTCTGAAACTAAAAATACAATAAATAAAGAGCAGTAAAACATGAAGGAAACTGATACATAATCACATTGATAAATAATATTTAATAAATGTGTCATGAAACATTTTCTAAACTTAGCAATCAGAGCATTTCTTTAAACATAGAATATTAAATATTCTATAATACCAAAAATTTGAATGAAATTGTTGAACTTGCTTTAGTTTTTTATAAATCTGTCTACCAAATATGAAAATAAACAAATAAATGTAAAAAACTTCTGGGAGCTTGACAGATCCCAGATTTCCCAACATTCAGAATGTTAATGTAACGTTCTTTTAAACACAAATTTCTAGCTTGGATTTGCCAGGAACTGTGAGAAATCCCATCTATGTGCATAACAACGTAAGGAACCAGCTACCTGAAATCTTAAAGCCTTGCCTGCTCTGTTATAGTTATTGTAGTGTTCAGCGTACTAGGCAGCTGCTTAGAGGAGACCATGGCTGCTGATTATTGGTACAGGATTTGAGTGCAGTATTTATGCACTCAAAGTATTTATAAAGCTTTGAAATTTGCATCACCTGAACTTTCCTAACTGTGATTGTGGACAAGTCATAGCCCTAACAGCCTAATGAAGGTCTAAGACCTCGGTAGTCAAATGTATGCATGCGAATACACATTAGAAGATTAGCTAGATCATCAGCATTTTCATACACTCTGACTTGTCTGAAACTTGATTGGGAAAGCCCAAAAAATATTCGTGACCATCCACACTCCACTCTGATTTTCTCTACCAACCATCGACCCAAAATCTTCAGACTATAGCCACTCCCAGCACAGACTCGGTCTGACTGGCAACTGCGGTTAAAGATCTGCCCAGCTAATGCAGAGCCTTAACAGTGTAGTTCAGTGCAGTGGCTGTAGTTTCTGAAGCCATGTCCGATTTCTGGTGCAGAATTGATTGGATCAGAACAACAACAACAAAACAACACAATCAATGTTTTTTCCTGGCATCTCCATTAACAGGACTGTCCTCGGTCGCCTTGCTCCCCAGTGAGTTGAGGTCAGAACTCGCCCCCTCGCTTACTATTCCAGTGTGCTTTGCTGTTTGTTCTGCTGCCATTGACTGGCCACCGCAGAAGTCTTCATTATGAGAGACACGGACGTCAGGAGAATACTAATGGGGAAAAGCCATCAACATTCCGCTTCGCTTTCCTTCCTTTTTCCATGTCAGTGACCGCACACATTCTCTCGCTCTCTCTCTTTCTCTCGCTCTCGGCCTCCCCCTCACCCACTCCTGAAAAATCCTAAAAAAAAAGCTGCAACACTTCCTTCCCTGAATGTGAGATCTTGATATCTATTTAATTACTGTGCCAGTTGCTCAGTGTTCTTCGCGACGATGACTGAAAAGTATGCCATTTAAATGAAAGGCTACCTAACGCAAGCATTTCGTTCGACTGTACTGGATGCTGGGGCATCTTCTGGACAGTGGGCTTTATTTATAATGTAGTATGGTATGTATTACATTATGCAGTGCATATAAAATTATTAACAAGGTCTACAGCAGCCGCAAGTATCAAATTCTTGCCATGCACACAGAGGTGGTCTGCGAGTCCTTAAGGCCAGTACAGTGTGCTAATGGAGTGATGGAGGGCTGCTGGACAGTGGTTGGAAATGCTAGTGGATGGAGGCTTTGTAATTTACGCCCTGTCAGACTTTCTCCAATCCATCCAACACATCACCCGGCTTTTGAAGAAGTTGAATTCCCAGGCTTGTAGGGAAGATCTGGCTTTACACAAACTGGACAAGCTCATAAACGATTGAAAAGCTCCTGTGTTCTGAGGGAAAACCAGGCGCGCTCCCTGAGAACAATGATGCATAATGTAGAGTATTTGATTGGGCAGATCGAGCAGCAGCTGAATGTGGTGGATTTTTTAGTGTTGTTTACCAGGGTTAAAGGAGGTCCAAGCCTACCCAGAATCACTGGGTGTTACGCAGGGCACCACGCACAACCATTCACACTTAGGGGCAATTTAGAATAGCGTGGCTCAAGTCACCTACTACCCCCCCCCCCCCCCCCACACACACACACACACACAAAAAATGCTGGTCCAGACTAATAGCTGAAATATCATATATTTTGTTAGGACAGTCCAGGTTGACTTGAAGCGTAGCTAGCCTGGTCCTCAAGGGACTCTGAACGAGAGGTGTAGAAAGATACTGTGGAATAAAGAACTGGACAAATGATTATTTAATAAGATGGTGAACAGCACCGTCTGAAAGTCTTGCTTCCAGCACAGATGAATGATTTGTCTATCTACACTCTAGGTCGTTCACCAACTCTGTGCTATAGCCCTTTAGATAATGCTACTCCAGTTTCCATTTGGGATGTGGGGTTCTGCACTCATATGAAACCTGCACTGTCCTGACCCTTGCTTTAAAAGTCCAGTGAAAGTTAAGTATGAACTACAGTAGTTTAGTAGCTTCAAGTAAACTCCTTCAAATGTGTAAAACATATACAACCTACAATACATCAGAAATTAACATTGGGTGTACAAGTACTGCAGTTAGGGTAATGAAATGCGTCCTTCAGGTCATTTGTGAAACAGTGCATTTTTAGTGCATTTCCACATCACCGTTTTCTTTACAACCCTTCCTCAGATTCATGGGCCTGAAGAAAATGTTTGTTTGTTTGTTTTCCATGCATGTGGTCCATAAACTGATTACTTATGATCATGCTTTAGCCCAAGGAGCATCTCTTCAAGGAGAATACCCATCTATTTCTAAGCAAGGCCAGCATTCCTTCACCTTTATCTTGACCAAACTGTTATTGTTCAGGCTGGAGATTATTTGGTCTGCAACTGACCAATAAAAGGTGTCTGTCAACTGGAAACGATACCACCAGCAGATATCACATTGTCTCTAAAATGGAGACATTGATAACATCTTTCCATTTGAAGCGAGGGTTAAGCAGTTTCCCCCAAGATAGCTGGAGAACCTGACATTGCCTGACACTGGTCCATGTTCTGGTCAGCTGCTGCTGCACAAAAATTTCTTTGGAGATGCTAATACACCATCATGAGAAATGTTCAGTCATATCTGGTACGTGTTAGAAATAGTTAAATCATGTTTATTAGTTTAGCAGTTTTATCTCATTGGCAGTGGTGGATTTAGGTATGGGCAACATCGGTAGACACCCAGGGTGGCACCTTGCCAGGGGTTGCATGGGGTGCCCACACAAAAGAAATTAGGGAAAGAGGTGTCCTCTTCACCAGCAGACTGCTCCGATAACTTAGCACTCTTTTGGACTTTCTCTGAACTGTCAGTCATGGGTTTTACTTGCTGCCCACTGGGAAAATTCCCAAACTTCCCAATGGCCAGAATGATTGGATCACTGCCTGGAAAGGTCTTCCTACTATAATTTAATGATTGTTGCATTGAAAGGAAGTTAAGAAAGGACATAATTTAGAGGGCATTTGCGCAGTTAAGTGCAGTAGTTTTATAATTAATCAGCTCATTATGTTTATAAGTATGTTTTATGATAAAAGTGCCATCATTTGATTTTTGTAATTTGTATTTATACACTGGAATTTGTTACTACTTGTTATTATTACTACTTTTTAGTATTCAAGCCTTCTTTTTTGCTAGTACAGCTACTGCTCATTATAATAATCCATCAAATACATTTTGGAGTCCAACAGGGTTCACTTTTAGGCCTATTTACTGTTTTCTGTCTACATGTTATGTCAACAGGGAATATATAAGATCAATTTTCATAGTTAGACTGAGGTCTTGAGGAGTCCCACAAGGTTCAATTTTAGGGCCTTTTCTGTTCTGTGTTCGTTATCACTAAGTAACATCATCAGGAAGAACAGTATGCTAATGTCTTGTGGAGTCCCACAAGGTTCCACGTTTCAGGGCCTTGTTTGATATGTGTTTGTTATCTCTATGTAATGTCATTTGGAAGTACAGCATCTTTATTTCTTGTGAAGTCCCACAAGGTTCAATTTTAGGATCCTTGCTGTTCTTTTTGTAATGTTACTTTGGGGAACCATAAGATCAATTGCCATACAAATACTGACATGCTAAATATACAGTTGCTACAAAGGGTTCTTAAGTAATGCCATCCATAGGAACCATTTTTAATCTGGGACATATATGTGTAAAGAATCATAAGAGGTTCTTCACCAATTTCAAATGTTATTTAAACCTCTTTATTCCCATCTTTTCCTTTTATTTCCCATTATTTCCAAGCTGTGTTCAGTATTTCTTAGTGGATGTATCAATATTTTATACAGCTGATCATTAATACTCAGAATGCTACCTGTAGTTAGTTATTATTGATATCATTATTAAGCTCATTCGTGGAGGTTATATTACCAGACAAGCAAAGAACAAGCCTGCCTTCATGCCAGTGTCTACCCCTCTCTGCCGGCATAGCTCTGATTTTGACTTTGAATCCAGCCAAGCTTGAAAACTGTGTTCTGTCCACCTCTAGCATTGAAATCCCATTCTCTCCCTGCTCCACCGCTCCACCACATGTGGCGACGGCAAACATCACAGGCAGAGCTGGCCGCCTGCTCAGGCAGAGGCCTTCCTTTTTGGAGAGATGGAAGCAGGTGTTGAAGTTCCTTTGAAAGTGTGATTAAAACTTCCCTAAGAGCCAGCTTCTGAGCTCTGGTGTTAGCTCCCGGAAGGCTGTCGGAGAAACAGATAAAGCCATGCCATGTGCTTGAGTCACCAGCGAAGTGAAAAACATCCCTCTGAGTAGTGGAGTGGTTCCTACCGACTCGCAGGGAAGAGGTGAGGTATTAAAATGAGAGTTTGTGACGGCTGACACATTTGATCTCTAATGAAGCCCTGGGGCTCTGCCGCCGATAACTCTCTCGGGGGGTATATTTAATTTTTCTTTTTGACTTTCTCCTCTGTGAAAACCCACTCTTATCTAATGTAGACACTTAAGATTGGACCATTAAATATGAAGGAACACCAGTAGTTCCTCTGTCGCTTTTTTCAGCCTACTCAACCCCTTGTGGGTATGAAGTGCAAGAAAATAAAAAGCTCTTCAGAAATCACCGCTTACAAAAACTATTTGTAGCTTAAAGTCTACTGACTTCTTGTGGTTGGATTTTTCCCCCCTCTCTTCTGTGCAGAAGGCCTTTAGTTTTGAGATCTTCTTGGGTGATCTTGCTGCATGGCTAGATTTAAGCCCTTAAAAAGCCTGTGAGTGGGCAGAAGGTGGTCCGAAACTTATATTACCAAAGAATTGCCCCACCAGTTTGTACAGAAGTCCCTGTAGTAACTGATTAATGAGCCTTTCTGCGTTAAGGTAACCGTCGGGTCCTTTCCAAAAGCTTCCAGAAAGACAGTTTGTGTCTCTTCAGGTAGCCCTGGGTGGATTTTAAAGTACATTTTGGAACATTATCCTGTTTTCAGCTTCAATCCTCTTCTCAGTCTCAACCTTCTAACAGATGGTTGGACTTTTGCATCCAGGATATGCTGGTATTTTGTGGAATCCATGCCTTCCCCCACCTGTGCAATATCACCAATGCCACTGGCAGATATACAACCCCAAAGCACCATGCTTCACAGTTGTTGAGGTTTTCTTTTCATTTAATGCTGTTAATTTGTGTCTCCAAATCTAGCTTTGCTGATTGTGGCCACACAAATGTTCTGTAGCTCTTCAAATGTTGAATGTTTTGATGACATCACTAGTAAGGCCTCCTTCTTATTACTCTTCACTGATGGATGTGATGCGCAAATGATGCACCACCCTCTTGACTTAGCTAAACTGCAGGTTCTTGGCAGTCACATTGGAGATTTGCCTTTCTTACCAGCATATAAGTAGTCTCTCTTTCGCGGTCTTCCAGATCTGTACTGCCATATTTTCATTACTTTCTGCACAGTAGAAACTACAAGCTAAAAACATGGGGCTATAGCCTTCTCCTGTTTTCAGATCTTTAGATCGGTTGCTTAGAGGAGCCCATAGTTGATGAGTGTTAGTACATGCTTTGAAGAGTCAGAGAATTTATAAAGCTTGGAAATATATGTCTGTTACTAATTATAGTAGGTGACATACCTCTGGCCTGATTTGCAAGATCTGAGATACAAAATGCAACATATCTTGGGGTGCCCAAACTTTTGCTGTGAGGTACAATTTGCTGTGCTAGGATGTATTAGCATCTTCATGCCCCTGCAATTGCCTCCTGAGGATGCCCACAACTTAGTATTCTGCAAGATGGCTCTCTGACCACTCCCTGTTTGGGCTCTAGAGAGGCCAGTGGCTTTTTGCATTGCATGTGTGTTTCTCATCTTATTTTCATGTAGCATGGTGATGGAGAGGACAGCAGGTCACCTGGACGGTCACAGGAGAACACTTGTGCCCTCAGGTGGCGGATATCCTGCAGATAGCAGAAACTCATCCCTTTTTACCCTCAGCTATAACATGACCTTGCCTGGCCTGCCCACACATGACACACAACATCCTACTGATGCCATAGGGGGAATCAGGACTGCCGTTCTCAGCCTGGAGGGTTGTGTGTGAGTGGGACGGGGGTGTGGGTGCAGAGCTGATCACTGAAGGTGATAAACTTGCAGAGGAAGCTTAGCACTGCAGTGCGAGAGAGAGGGAGAGAAGGAGAGAGGCTGACGGTAATGACTTTGCATGCAGTAGGTAAATAGTTTTCCTTCATCTGAGCGGCCCCTGCCTCCCACCCATTAGCAGGACCCCTGCTCATTTCCCAGAAGCAGCACAGAGCCCCGCTGTGGCAGAGTGCATAGGTGCTTTTGACCACTAACTCCCACATCGTCAGTCAGCATGGGATCAAAGGTTCTCTAGGCCACCATCTGATCTGCTTCCAAAACGCTTAGGCCTTGTGATTCTGTGGTGTTTAGCTGGTCATCTCAGGTCACACAGCGATTGTTGCTGCCAGTTTAACAAGCCAGTTTACAACCCTGATATTTTGCCTCCAAAGGAAGCACACTGATTTTTTTTTCTTTTATGGAGGGCTCATGGGAAAAAAATGAGATAAGCTCTGCTGTTGCTGGCTGGTTTATGGCACCAGCAATGGTTTACAGAACCCGCATATTATAGCCCAGTTTTAACACTGTAGCAAAAGCACTGTAGTTATTCCTGAGTCTTGCCGGCTAATGCTGCTGTTCTCTCGCCGTGTCCTCTGGGTGAGGTGCTGCTTTTAGCCTAGTCTCCACTCGCTTCCCCAGGTTTATCTTTCTCAAGTCTTGCTTTCCTCTCTTAGGAGTGAGTGGATGAAGGAGAGTAATGGTAAAAGGCTAGCCTAGTTTGGATTCCCCCTCCCTTCTGCTAGTCAGGGGGTGATGAGCTGCTCTCTTGCATCAATAACATCTGAACAACATGAAGTTGTCGTCATGTTTTACCACTTTGCCAGCTTCAACAAGAACTTTCTCTAGCAGGCAGGGTTTCTCAATTTTGGGGTTATAAACATAGCGAGTCAAGACTGTGATGTAACAGTTTTGGAATCGGCCCATTTTACAGCTCTGTTCTTGCTCTGCTGGAACAACAGTATTTGAGGTTCATGGTTTGTCGCTTCCATTTAAGGGCTCCTTTAAATATGTGCAGAGCATAATTATATGGCTAATCTTAAAGGCCTACCTAAAGGCAAAGGGAAATCCATCTCTCATGATGCCACAGCCATCCGTTGCCTGGAGTCCAAGACAGCATGACAGGCCTCACCATCTCTAGGTGCACAGGATGGTCCTCCCTTTCACCACATCATTGTAGGATGGGGGAGGCTTAGCTGGTTGGTGGGAATTGGAATTGAGGAAACTAGGGAGAAAATCGTGAGTGTCAAATTAAACCTACTGACCCGAAGCCTAAGATGTTCCCTGCAACCCCTAAGGAAATCCCAGCAACACCTCCAAGCCTGGAACACTGGAGTTGATGTTACTGCTATGCTAAGAATGGTCCACAACCAAATTATGCCCGACCTAATATCTGGTCAGAAGCTGTCCCGTGGTCAGAACAGGTTGCTGTTGAATAAGGTAGAAGGGGAATGATGGATGGTGAAGCAACAGGTGAGCTTTCATCAGATAGACCTAGGCAAGGGTTTGTGAAGGAACTGGAGGGGCTCATTTCTCCTGAACTCATTAGTCAGTTCTAGCATGTTCCTCATTAAAAGGGGGAGGTGAGGGGGATCTTTTTTTGTGTATCTGTTGTACATATCTAGCCTTGAGGCCTGCAGTACAAGGGTCTTTTCTCCTCTGCATAATTCTCTAAATCCCATTACTGCCCGTAATATTGTCTCATTGTAAAACAGAATTAAGTATCTAATCCTGTTGTCAGATATGGCGTGGTTGATGGTGCCTACTTCTGCCGACTTACCTTTCCCCCCAGGGGCTTGTTCTCCAGCACAGTAGGCCTACGTTCATCGTTGCAGCCCGCGGATGGAGAGGACAGCTTCATTTTCGCAGCCCGTTCCATTAATTCGCATTTAGCGATGAGATTAGCTCCACTGAAGGGCTAATGCCTCGTTCTCCGCTGTCGGGGAGAAAAACGAAGAGCCTTTTGTATTGGGTATTATCGCTTTCCCAATACCTCTGATACATATCATCAATAGTGTGGCTAAAGCAGCTGCCAGATGGCTTTGTTGGCATTTATTGCGGTGGATTTAGAAGGAGAGGAACAGCGTTGGCTTTGTTGAGAAACAGTAAACATCCGTGCATATGCAAGTGTAGCAAGCTGGAGTAGAAGTGCGACAAATAGGCTGACATACATCCAGCTATAGCTCGTAGCCTCTTTTTCTCTCATTCCATCAGTGTCCAGCTCTTGCAGTGCTATGCTTCGTAAGCAACATTTCACTATGGAGAGAAGTGCTTGGAGAGGGCTCCTCCACCATGCCACCAGCTGAGCTACTGATCAGATGTTTCCTCAGAGCTCTATCCTGTCATAGCCCCTCTTAGAACTGGCTTGCTCATCCAGGCCCTTGATTCCATGATAAAGGCACACTTTTTTATCTTTACAGTCTTCCCTCTTAATCAAGCCCAAACCCGACATTGCCCATAACTCCAGAGCTCCTTGCTCCTCTACTGACAGTCGTTTCCTGACTCATTCATATTTGGTTCCCTCCAGTGCTGGAGATGACAAAATAATGTGTACTGGCCTTAATTACAAATGAACAAATGATGTGTTAATTAAGAGTTAGGTGTGTCAATAGGGTGTCAAGACAATGAAGGTATTAGGACTAGTCCCAGTTGGGGAAAGCCTCAGGACTCAACAGTGTGGTTATTAGGACTAACTGAAGTCAGGGGGACGTCTCAAAACAAATGAGGAGGTGATTAGGACCGATCACAGTCAGGGGGAGGCATCAAAACAAACAACCTAGTCTACATGCTCATGTGGAACATGGGCTAGGTGGGTTCTACTTGCACAGTTCTCCTCACTTATCCCAAATGACATAAGCTGGAATCAGACCTCAGGATCAGCCTCCCAAAGAAGGTTAAAAGCCTTGCTTTAGGCCCCAAATGTGGCAGCTTAGCTAGGTCTTGTAATGCCGGTATCAAACCCACAACCCTGTGCAACCCAGCATTCTAACCACTAAGCTACTACTGCCAATAAGCAGTTCTGCTCTGAGCAAAGGATCAAGTAATTTGATTTGATGTTTTTTTTTTGTCTAGAGTTCTACCTCCAGAGGTGCCTAGGCTGCACTTAATGTAATTAGTCAGACAGGAGCATGCTCTCTTTTACAAGAATGAGAGAGTGAAAGCAAGTCCCTTGCAGATAAGCAGCGGTGATTCACTTGCAGACAGTTACCACAGCTTCTTTGTGTTTATAGTAAAAGGACTATGGTGTTTCTGAGTATGAAAAAAATCTGTGTCTAATAAAACCCCAGAGCTGGGGGTGGAAACTACACTCCTCGTGGTTCTCTGTTGGAGAAAACTGGTGATTAGGATTAATCATGGTCAAAGAGAGGTCTTGGAGCAAATGACCAGGTGATTGGGCCAATCACAGTCTGGAGAGCTCTCAAACCAAGCAAGGTGGTGAGTAGAACCAATCTCTATCAGGGGGATGTCAAATGACATGGTAAATATGACCAGTCACAGTCAGGGGGTGGTCTCAGAACAAACAAAGCAGTTCTTAGAACCGATCACAGTCAAGGATAGGTAAAAAAAAAAATAATTATGTGATGAATGGGACCAATTACAGTTGGGACATGGTGGGGAGGAAGTCTCAAAACAAACAAGGCAGTGAAGAGGACCAGTTGCATTCTAGGGGAGGTCTGTGAAATAATAATGTGATGATTATCACCAATCACAGCCAGAGGGAGGTCTCAAAATAAACAGTGATTAGAACTAATCACAGTCAAGGGGAGGTCTTAGAACAAATGGTTGACTAGGTGCTAAAACCTAGTCAAAGGTGGGGGAGGAGAATAAACTACTGGTGGTTTTCTGCTTGAGTTTATCCAGAACATCTTCCTCCGTCTTCTCTGCTGTCTCCCTCACTGGATTGTGGTTGGTGTGGGCTTGGTGCAAAGGGGCCGATACAGATCTACTGCACTTTTCTACTCCACTAACTCTGCCGCTTTCCAGCAAATTAACCCCAGTATAGCATCAGCAGGAGAGCATTACCCTGGGATTCTCCCGCTCTGCCTGAGAAAAGAAAAAAAAACAATTAACATAGTTGTGGTTTGAGCTTTTTTGCAGTATTTTAGGACATGACCACAATTAAGACCATAACCACTGTCATAAAAGATGGAATTGATTGGAATTAACGAAGCTCTCGAGCACAGAGCTAAGTGGTAAGTGTGTTTTTGTGTACTGAGCTATGAATTACAGAATCTACCTCTTGGTGGCTATAATAGAGCTACTTTGAAGCACATCAACAACTCACAGTGAGAGCTAGCCAGGCTAAACCACAGCTTCCAAACATGGTGGAGGTAGTTCCACCAACAACTAACAGTGAGAGCTAGCCAGGCTAAAGTCTTGCTCTTGGGTTCCATGTTGGCCCCATATTAGGATGTGCACCAGGGTCAGTGAATGGATCAGGGGGATAAGCATAGGCTCTGCACACTACACATGGACCCATGTGAGATTAAGGTGGGCTGTAATAATTGAGGACCCATTTGGGAAGCTTAACTAGGTCCCAGTAACAACACTGTATAAACCCACTTAGACCCACATAGCCCACATTCCACCCACATAAGCCCTACATGAGTATGCTTGCTGGGTAATGAAACAGTAAAGCCAGTAACTACATGTGCAAGGTAACCGTTGCCCGTCCATTCTCAGAAATCTCCACCCTGGAGAGCATTTAAAAATGTTAGGTTCCAGTCATGTGGATGGGAGGCTGAAACCAGAGAAAAGAGGCCTTCCAGAGTGCTTGAGAGGAACAGGGCTGGGGAGTGGGCACAGCTAAGAGCCATTACGAAGAACAAAGCCGAGACTTTTGATGGTTAAAACCAACAAACAGAGATGGAGAGATATTCCATATTCAGCAGCTGGGGAGAAAAAACAGGAGCAAATGGATTTAATGCCCACTCCGAAGGGCACAAAGACAGTTTCTAATTCAGCTGCTACTGTAAAATGAGATTCCGAGAGCGCAGCCGTTACCCCGCATTCCGGAGTATTCGGGGAGATAATGGTGGCGAGGCGATAATGCTCCTGATGTGAAGGATGTGAAGGATTCAGCTCTGCTCATAAGAGGCATTACTCATACCCTACCGCTTTCTTTAAGAGGCTTCTTTTATATCAGGCCCTGCCCAAGCAGACTCTGCTAGGAATGCTGCAGATGTGTGGGAGTGTGGGTCAGTACTGGAAGTACAGTCTTGCATGTGAGGGTTCCCAGACATGTGCACCGTGCCAGTGCACTCAAAATGTGCGGCCCATGGAAAACTGCCTTTTTTTTCTTGATAAAAATCATTGCTGTTAACACTGTCACAAAAAAAGCAACAAATGTTTGTATATTAGCTCCGCCCATTTTGCAGAACAGGCACTCAGAACAGAGCTCATTTACATATAAGAATAGTAAAGGGCCCATATCATGGAAAACCATTTTTTTCTGGCTTTTATTAAAAATAAATATTATTTGCTATTGTGATGTCACAAATATTAGCTCCACCCATTTATGCTAATGTTATAAGGAGGGTTTCATTTGAATTTAAATAAGGTACAGATCAAGAATATTAAAGAGCTCAAATGATAGAAACTTACATTTTATTGTTTTTATACAAAAACACAACATATTTTCATATATTAGCTCCGCCCATCTATGCCATTACAAGAAGGGTTTCACTTGGATTTAAATGAGGCACAATTCAGAACAGGCACTCAGGACAGACCTCATTTACTTATAAGAATATTAAAGGACTCCTATCATGAAAAACTGTGTTTTTTTATTGCTATTATTCAGAATAAATGTCATTGATTTTATGATGTCACAAATATTAAAGGGTTCATATCATATTTGCACCATGTAGTCCATATTTGGAAGTTAAGCTGAAATTAAAAAAAATTAAGAGGCAAATATTTTGCATTTGTTGCTTTTGTGATGTCACAAAAATAAATCTTACATCCAGCCTACAGCTGTTCAACTCCGCTCATTCACACTGATGTTATAAGGAGAGTTTCATTTTAGTCTGATTAAGTCATTTCAGGACAGGCAATCAGAGCAGAGATCTTGTACTTCTGGGAATATCAAAAGGCTCATGACCCAATTACTAGGTGCTCCCTAGGACATTAGCAGGGTGAGGACATGCCTCCTTTGATACGTATGAAGTCAGACACCTCAACTGCTCATCACTAGGCAGTCAACACGCTCTGAGGAAAGTGCCTGATCCCCAGCTCCAAGCCAAGCATCAGTGTTGGCCAGCATCACAACAGAAGTGATAAAGGGAGAGAGCATCATCTACCCAACTGACCAATTGTGCTCTTTAGGGTTCTGGCTGCTGATGGCAAATAGGGCTGTTTTTTGAATAAGGCATAATACTGGGTGGCCAGTTAGAACTCCTAGATCTCCTAGCACAGAAGCAAAAACATCCCACTTTAACTGTGGGCAGCACATTATTGCGATGTGCACATGTGCTATCCTCATATTGCAGTATCTAATTAGTTCAAACATGTCATGTCAACATTTACCATGTCAGTTTTTTTCTAGTATCGGACAGCCCTAACATGAACTGTCTGTTTTTGGTGTATAAAACCACAAATGTCACCATTAATACACAAAGAAATATGTGGGATATGATCTCTCCATACACCCCGGTGGCACTCCACTAACCTGACAGGTTCATCGTCACAATAACCATCAATGTCCCTATGATTGACATGGCCAGCAGCCACCTAAAAGCTCACCCCTAGACGGAACTGACCATCACCTGGTGCCACAGCGGCTAGGTTTGCATTAGACTCTGTAAAATGGACAGAAACAATGATTGTGTGGTGTTTCAGGTCGGACAGGTGTGTGTCTTGAACGTGTTTAATGGAGTGTGAAAGCAATCCTGCCGGCCTGTGTGTCTGCAAATATTCCGATTACAGTTATTCAGTTTGTACATTGATGCTCAGTGAACCACAAAGGGAAACAGGAGAGGCACCCTACCTTTTCAGAGTACTGGGTCTACAGGGATGGCTGAAGTCGTTTTATACCACAGAAACTTTTTTACAATAGATAGCAGATATTTTGGACCCCAACCCCTGATTGCTGAAATGCCTTAATTGTCGCAAAGACAAGACGTGTGTAATTCCTGGTTCCTGATTTAGCAACACAGCGAGTGGAAAAAGAGGCCCTTGAGAGGTCTTGTAGAGTCCATGTTGGCAGATGGTCGTAAGATGTTGGCTTTTTGGGGTATAGTTGCATATGTCAGTTGATCTCGTCAAAAAAAGCAGCCATGGAAGATAAAGCATAATTCTATGGTCAAAAATGAGGCTCACGGCTCCTTTATCGATGCTGAATAATGAATACAGCATTAGGCTCAACAGATCTCTTGCGTTCAGGGGCCTTTATCTGATTACGAGACAGCAAAATAAAAGAAAATGTAAGGAAGAAAAGAAAGGGCATCATTTCCCCCTTCCCAAACCTGATGTGAGAGTGTCTTTGCTGTGCTGTCTTGGGCCTCGTTTTTCCTTCCCTATTCAAAACGTGCTAATTGCGTCATTTTTCACGGCAGTGCCCTGCCTGAGACATAAGCTGGCTGCATTAATCATACTAATGGAGAAATAAGTGATCTCAAATATAAGCTTTAATCATGTTTTTCCTCACCCTTGTCATTCAAACTATTCAGCGGTTTAGTCCGCCACGCCAAGCACAGAGACACCCTGTGATTATCTCTTATCTGCTGTGGCTAGTCCCATTCTTGGAGGATGGGGGACCTCAAGGCAAGCTCTACTCTTAGTCTGAGCTCTGCTCGTGAAGCCTGTGGGCAAGAACATTTGTATAAATACACATACAAGAATTCCATCCATCCATCAAACTTCTTATCTGCTGTTTCCTGGTCAAGGTCGCATGGGTCCAGAGCCTGGGTCCAAGCAGGAGTACTGCACACACAAACTAACTGAGCCATGTTTCTGTCCAGATGGTATCAAGCTATCTCTGTCTGGCCAGGTAGAGGACATTTATTTATCCTGACATGAAAAGTGACCACCTTAAAAAACTACACCATTTAGTTCCCTTGATTCCTTCAGGTGACAAAACACTCCTGGATTACCTCAGCTCCAACAAAACCTCTGGGAAGTGCCTGGAGAATCACCTCAGTGTCCTGCCGAGCAGGCATCGCTTCTTCCCCTTTGGAGAGCTGCTCAAATGGTTTCCCATTACCCATCTGACCATCACCCTTTACTGTAGCCTCACTGAGTGCTTCCAGCAGTAGTTGCAGGCCAGTGTGGCAGTAATGCAGGTTAGATTGAATCCCATTATACTCCAGTACTGGGCTGCACTGGTTGTGCCTTAGGACTGGCCCTGTTACTTTGGGGTATAATCATTACTAAAACCATTCATAAGCAGTAAATCATAAATCATAACCAGTAAATGGCATTTAATTGTAACAAAATATAACCATAATATTGGCATAATCAATTATTACACATTCATAACAATCATAACTAATTAGAACAAATTAATAAACAATCTACAATACATTCATAACCAGTCATAACCAAATGCAACAGTTAATCACTATAACAGACTGTAACAGATTAATAAGCAGTCAGTAATAACTATTCTGATGTATTTATAACAGATCTATCATTATCAATGTTAACCAATTCATAGCCAGCTGATTTATAACACATTAATAACCAGTAGATCATAACCATCATATAATCATAATTATTCATAACCATCAAAATAAATGCATTACAAAGTCAAACAAAAATTACACATGCATCGCCACCACAACCAATTATAGCACATTTACCAATCAGTCATAAACAGAATAATGAATACATTATCCTAATCGATTATAACACATCAAGCAAGCCTATCCAGTTATAATACATTTATAATACATAATACATTTATACCCTGCTGCCAACATGACCAGTCTTTATAGGTCTGGAGATCTGATATTACTAATACTAAGAATTCCATAGTTGATTCCTGACATGAGGGTTTCTTCTAGTAAAAGTTACGGCTTGTGTTGCTGGTGTGATTTAGGCTCGCCATACAAGGTAGAAACTAGCCTGTTATGCTAAACTAAGCTGCTTTTTGATAAACGCTCCATTTAGTAATACACCTACAGTATAACCAGCTCTCTGAACTAGTGTGCACCTGGTGTGGCCGTCTCCAGATGTTTTTGTCAGGACATATTTGAGAGGCTCCACACAGCTGCACCTAAGACTGCCTTGACTCCTGCCTACCTGCCCGCCCACCTGCATGCCCGCCCACCTGCCTGCCCGCCCTGGGTTACGCTTTAATGTGTTATTAAAGTCGGATAAGACCTAAAATTAGCATTCCTCAGCGCACGCCATCTATCTCGCTCCTAGGTGTTCGAGAAGCTCTGGTCATGTTTCTGTGGGTCGGGAGGCAGACCGACATAGCATAGCGAGAGAGGAAGAGAAAGAAAAAGCGAGGGAGAGAGCTTGAGTGACAGCTGTATTACTCTGGTAATGAGACCCCAGAGGGGTTGAGAGAGGGAGAGGTAGGAGCTGCTGCCGCTGCTGCATACATACTCAGAAGCATTTTGAATTACATTGCACCTTTTTAATAGAACATCACAACAGGTTGTTTGTACATGCAAATTGAAACTCTAGACTTCTCCCCGAACTGACAGGGGCAGCGTTGAGGAGAGAACATGATGGCTCCGTGTGGAGGGAGAGCAAAAACCACAGTAATCGGAGGTACAAAGGCAGGAAAGCGTGTTTGGGAGAAGGTTTTCTGAATAGAAGCGTCAATTCCGGGGGTCCGTAGGCCCTAATTTTTGCAGAAGAGCCCAAAAACTGCCTGGCTTATCGACGCGCCAGTCACGCCAGCTTCTCGCACTTTGTTGTTGTTTTGTCGTTGGATCTTTTTGGGTTTTCGGCCTCGTCTCGCCACTGTTCTTTAACAAAGAGTGGCAACGTATTGTTTGGCCCCACCTTTTTATTCACACATACACACACCACTTTGTTGTCGGAGGATCAATGGCCCATTATATTCAATCATACAGCCTCCAGTCTTAATATGGCCCGGCCTGCGCCTGTAATAGTCTCCTCTAAACCAGCAGCGGCTTTGCTTCTTTAGAGCGAGATGCTCAGAAATGCCATCATGAGTCGCGGTGTCACAAAGGTGCCAGTATTTATCTGTGTGATTGATCGTCCTCTAGACGAACAGAGATTAAAACTTTCATGTCCTGATTACTTTAATGGCAGGGGTGCTGAGAAGGGTTTTAATGCAGGCCCACATTATGGCCTCTTTTTCACTGCAGGGATGAAGGGTTCCAAGCACAGAGGGTGACCGTTCTGGTAGCTTTCAGCTGTGGAGCAGTGGAACTAACTGTGCTCTCTGGAACGATGGCGGTGCTCCATCCAATACTTTTGAAATGAGTTGAGGAGTTGAGGGTGAGCTGAGGTGGTGATAATCCAACGTTCTGACCTTTCTAACGCTCTTGTCATTAAGTGCAATCAAATCCTCACAGCAATGCTCCTCCAAAATCTAGTAGAAATCCTTCTTTTCTGGACAGTAGAGACAGTTACTCCAACAAAAGCAGATTAACTCTTTTTAATAGCCTTGATTTCGTAAGAAACAAGGAACGAGCTGGTGTCCCAATACTTCTGTCCATTCTGTCCAGTGTACTTCAGATTAGACATTCTAAGGTTGTTTTTCCTAGCAGCCTGGGTAGACCTTGGATGTTGGAATTCCAGCATGTAGATCTAGTCTTTCTTGAGGCGCAACTGAGACACAACTGTCTTCTCTGACCAGTCTTGTCTGAGTGGGTTGGGGCTCATAGCAACATAGCATCTCCTTGGTGGGCAATCAGCAAGCTCTTCAGTTCCTGCGCTCCTATAATAGCAATGTAGGCCATGTCCTCCATCTTTGGTGGATGATGCCTCCCTTCAGATGTTATTCGATCAGCTTTAAGCCACTGTATTGCACCAGGACCCCATCTTGGGTCCATCCCTGAGGACAGTGACAGACTGCTCCACAGTGTGTCTGCTAGAAAACCGCCTCTGCATGCCTGGCCGTGATTATACTTGTGGAATGAAGCCTCTGATGGAGGACACCTGACTCCCCACCTTTCCCTGTACAGGCTTAACCAGGTCCCTTCCATCTGCATACTATAATTGAGGTCAGTAGTCATCTCTGGCTAGCTCGCTCTCTTTCTGCCGTATCTCTTGCTTGGTTCATTTCTGTCCCCTGGGTTTAGCACCTCAGTTGTGGCCATTCAATCAGGGCTGGTACACTAGGTGCTAAATCACTGTAATAAATACTCTCTCTCACTCTCTCTCTCTTTCTCTCAAATCTGTGTTTTGCAGTTTATGAAATGCCAGGACTCGCAACACTACCAGATAAAAAAAAAATCTCTTAATGGCTACCGGGGGGAAATGAATCCCTTCCACAGCTCTTGCTGCTCTGGCCCCCATGAGTTGAACCCCTCTGGCGCAGATCTTTCTGAAACTAAAGGGGAATCACTTGAAAAGTCTATGAATTGAAATGACACAAAGCCTCCACTTGAAGCTACACTAGAATTGGGAAGCTGTGTTTATCTTGGAATAGTTGAGTAATGAATGTTTGGGCCATGGAAGTGACAAACCGTGAACCTTAAACACTGTCGTCTCTTAATTTAAAAGAGATGTCAGGGAACTAGCCCACTAGCGAAAGCCTTTCAAAGCAACACGCAACAGCCACTTCGGGAGAATATGGAAGGAAGGCTAAAAACGCTAGCTGACAGAAGCAAGCACTGATGCTGTTATCCGACATAAGGGCACTGCTGGAGTGGCTAGAAGCTAATGCCAGGCTGACCAATGCTGTTATCCGGCGCAAGGATGCCTCTGGAGTTTTAATAGGCTAAGCGCTAACACTACAAAGATTACATGCCCATGTGGGGCCTGTTTGAGTAGCCCCACTTTTGAAACCAGAAGGTTTTGTCCATGGGTTGGTCCATGTTGGCCCCGCTTATGATTGCCCACCAGGGTCCCACCAACATCAGTGATGGGACCAGGAGGGGTTATACATGGTGCCCTTTCTGCGTTGTGTATTGCACGTGGGGCCTAGATGGTGGGGCCTAGAAGGGTGGGCTATAACAATACATGTAGAGCCCCATGCCTACCTGGAACCCACCCGGAACCCACCCATGTGAGCGCCACATGTGGTAATCTAGAGCAGCTGAAAGCTAACGCTAGCTGTCTGAACCAGACGCTGATGTTTGTTATCTGGAAACTATCCACCAGGCCATCTGATGCAGTTATCCAACGTAAGGACACTTCTAGAGCCTGATTGAAGCAGTTGTCTGATATGAGACCGCCTCTGGACCGTCTGAAAAGGCTAAAAGCTAATGCTAGCCGATTTGGGAAGAATTACAAAAGACACGTTTGTGTTGTTGTTGATAGGCTATGCTAAGGCTATGCTAAGCTAGGCTAAGGGACTATAGGCCATCACTGTGATGTAAAACAGGCAATAACAGCAGAGCTCATGTTTCTTTTTTCACAAACCTTCTGTAAAAAGATAAGGTGGTAAATTGACTTGTAAAACCACATTTTCACCCCAATCAAAGTCACGCATTTGCTGTTAATACATCAAACAACAATGTAACAACTCACTAAATGCATTCTATGGCACCTTTGACGAGAAAAGACACTCCACAACATGTAGATTTTGTGGTAAATGAAGAAAGAAAAAGTGGGGTTAGCTGTGAGGAACAGCGTGGAAGACGACGCAAGCTCTACTGGGACCAGGGTCCCTGTGAAACGCAGCAGCTGGCTGGAGAGGAAGCTTTGGCATTGTACCAGCTGTCACATTGTCACGCTGTCGTAGAAAATTGCTACTTTTCCTCCCCTTTCCCCAAGTGGAGGGTAGTGTCCATGACAGGCCCTCCCGGTGGCCTCAGTGGTAACGTGTTTTCCAAAGCAGAGACAATAAAGCCCTCGTGGGTCCTGACAGGGTGTCGCGGGTAACCTGGCCCGTAATCTGTCAGCAGGCAGGGCACACATAGACTTGCGCTATTTTTAACACTGTGCATAAAAGCCTGTTACTTTTAGCATGTAGCTCACTCCACCAGCACAAGCTAGTGGCTTAGCTTGGCTTACTTAGCCCATTCATGCCATGTGGAGTTATGACAGACCTGAATACATACTTTACCTTTGTGACGAACATCTTCGCACCCACCTCCACCCAGTCTCCACCCTTCTCCTCCATTGTTCACCCCAACTATGGGGGTGCTCGCCATCACACAGCTACCTCAAAGCCGCCCTAAACTCCAAACAGCATCCCCATTCCACCTTAGTCAATGCTATTATAAAATGTCCAAATTTTTGTGGACACCCCTTCTAATGAATGTGTTTAGCTTCTTTAAGGGGCAGTGGTGGCTCAGCGGTTAGAGTGCCGGGATATCGATAACGGTTGTGGGTTCGATTCCCGGGCTCGGCAAGCTGCCACTGTTGGGCCCTTGAGCAAGGCCCTTTACCCTCTCTGCTCCCCGGGCGCTGGAGTTGGCTGCCCACCGCTCTGGGTGTGTGTGTGTACTCACTGCCCCTAACACATGTGTGTGTGTGCGTGTGAGTGTGTGTTCACTACCAGATTAATTAAATGCGGGTTAAATGCGGAGGACACATTTCGCTGTACAGTGTACACTGTACAGTGACAAATACATGCACCTTTATCACCTTTATCACCTTTACCAGTTGCTGACACAGATGTGCAAATGCACGTACGCACACACACACACACAGCTAGTCTAGTCCCTGTAGAGAAGTATTGCTAATACAATAGGACTCTCTGGAGCTGCTAAACAAACATGAACCTGTTGGCACCATGCTGCCTAATGCCAGACGTGGGCTAGAGAGGGAGGAACGGTGTTTTCTGAAATAATGGATGATGCTTCAGATCCTCACAGCATTCCAAAATCTAGTAGAAAGTCTTTTTCCATGGACTGTAGACATAGTTACTCCAACAAAAGCAGGATAAAATATTTTTTTATATACACTTGATTTTGGAAGACACAACGAATGAGCAGGTGTCCCAATAATTTTGTCCTTATTGTATGTTTTTGTGCATGTAGCTTATAAAAGTAACTAAATCATGAACTGAACTGAACAAGCCCTCAGGATCTGATGTAACGTCCAGATACCAGATATCACAGGACACCTTCAGAGATCTCAGGGCTGTTTTGATGGCACAAGGGGGACCTACACAATATTATAGGTATTATTAGGTTTTAATGTAATGGCTGATCAGTATGGCCTAGAAGTGGAATCTAAATGCAGACAGTCTGCGGAGACATTACGTAGAGGGAAGAAACGATCTTGCTATATCCCGATGATGTTACCTGGAGTGCACTGCGGGCCCTGGACGAGCCAGCGGCTAGCCTACAGCTCCTGCATCCGGTCTTGACTGTATTCAGGGATGACCTGAGGAAAAGATAAATTACAGGCTCACTTGGTTGCGTTGTTCTATATTCTAACCCATGCTCTGTATATAAAGTGCCACAGCCATTGTCTCTGATTGAGAATCAATTGCCTCTACTCTGAGGGGCCACACACAGAATTTTACTTCTTCTGACTCTGCAGGTGAAATCAGGAGCAGGAATTCTTACAGTGGACGCTGGGCAGCTGGGCAGTCGGCCTTCTGAGTGTAAAATGATGAACGAAGCTAAGTAGGGAGTTTGTTGTTCTGTAAAAGACAGCCCTCAAATTATTTGAATAAGCAATCATGATTAATTACATTATTTTGTCTAGTTAATCATAATTGGTCACATTATTTAGTTTAGTTAATACAAATGAATAATGCTGTTTAGCGGTTGATCATATTGTTGCCTGGCTAATAACAGTTAATCTTGTAAATGTGCCTAGTGAATCATTAGTTTGCTTGGTTGTTTGCAGTTGAACAGCTTGCAAAGTGTATTTATTTGTCAGGTTAATACCAATTAAACCCAT
Organism: Salminus brasiliensis; assembly: GCF_030463535.1. Taxonomy (NCBI): domain Eukaryota; kingdom Metazoa; phylum Chordata; class Actinopteri; order Characiformes; family Bryconidae; genus Salminus; species Salminus brasiliensis. Next base: position 31,252,171 of record NC_132899.1, on the reverse strand, counting down.
TATTTAGTCTTGATCATCACAATCAATCACATAATTTACACTGCTTAATCACAATTGATGATCACATTATTTTGCCAAGTGACTTGCAATAAATTGTATTATTTAGCTTTGTTAATCACAAGTAATCACATGATTCACACTGGTTCATCACAAGTAATCACATTATTTTTACTTGTTAATTACAGTTAATCACATTACTCCCCCCAGATAATCATAATAAATCACATTATTTTCTCTTGTTAATTACATAATCACATTTTGTTTGCTTACATTTGCCTAGTTAATAACAATCAATCATTTGTTTTGCCTAGTAATTTGCAATTAATTACCTTATTTAATAGCTGTTAATCACATTTGTTGTCTAATTGATAACAATTAATCACATTATTTTCCCTTATCACATTCATATTGTTTATCTAATTAGTAACAATGCATCACATTTGTCTGCACCTTTAATCACAATTCGTGACATTATTTGGCCTGTTTTATCAAGTTCAGTGTTATCATTTTGCTTGGTTAATCATGAGTGATCACATTATCTTAGTTCATCGCAATTTATATTATTTATCATTGCAATTTATATTATATATCATTATCTGAAAATAATAAAAAGCAATAAAATACATAATTGTGCCTTTTTTTGCAGTTAATCACATTATTTTGCCTGGTTAATCACAATTGATCACAATTTTGTCTAGTTATTTGCAATTTCAATGGATTTATTTTGCATAGTTAATCACAATTGATTGTAATATTTTGCCTAATTAGTAACACTGAATCATTTCATTATTTGGCCTGGTTTATCAAGTTCAATGTTATTATTTTGCTTAATTTATTACGCAATTCGCAATTCCGTTGCAATTAATCATGTTATTTTATTTTGCCAATTTAATCACAATTGATTGCAATTTCTTCTAGTTACTTGGAATTTCAATAGATTGTGTTGCTTAGTTAATCATAGGTAATCACTTTATTTTGCTTAATAATTGTATCATTATTAGATCATCGCTAGAAGACTTCACCCAGGATTAGAACCTACCCTAATAATGTCCTCATTGAGTGTTTTCTTGTGACTTATGAAGTGAAAGAATATTAGTACGCCCCAACCAGCCCCATTCACTAACTTTGGCAGCTCAAAATCTTTCCGTTCTTCTTTGTTAATCTGGCATTTTCCCCGGGAATGATTCTAACTTTGAGACAAATGAAAAAACTTTTAGTGAAATCCTGTGAAGCACTTTGAAGGCCACTGCCTAAGCTTCAGCTTGCGTTTCTGGAAGTGGTCCAGAGAGGTTGTTGAGGTATTGTTGTCCTACTGTTGTAGAAGCCAGCCTCTTTCCACCTCCAGTCGCTTGACCGACTGGGTCCCATTTGCATGCGGAATGTGCACTAATATTTCCAGTGTATGCTTTGCCGCTGATTGGCCCAAAGTGTAATAGGTCCACCTTCATGCTCTACAGCCAGCAAGGTGCTCTTTTCAGCGAACTTTCTTTGTCGCAGAGAGTTCCATTACAACTTAATCAATCCGCTGAACTATGTTCCTTAATGTCCCTGGCCAAGTCCGTTCACTGTTTGTGCATTCGTTCCCTACAGGACTTTGCCCTTTGTTAAACGAGGGGCCGTCTGTTTATGGCGAACAATGACTAAATGAGTTATCGCCCCACCGTGATTAGTTGTACCTCGTCCGCTGGTGATATTTTGCTCTGATTTCCCTGACAACGGGGAAATAAATCAGATTAATTGCTTTATTACAGCCTAGAGTTTTATTCCGCATGAATAAACAGCTTCTTCAAACTCTGATCTCGTGCAGAGCTTTTCAGCTCTCCATCTTTTTTTGCTGCACTTGCCACTTCCGCCCCACGTGAAGGGGTTAGCGCTGCAACCCACCGAGCAGTGATCCGGCCGTACATCAGCATACTTAATCAGGCCTTCCCTGTGCAACTCAGAAGGACCTACTTTGCTCCTGCAGACAACATGAATTGCTGAGTAGTGGTAGGGCCAGGTGCATGAATAATTAAAGCCCGGCCGTAGCCGCAGCAGTGCTTTGCTTGTCCTTCAGCTTTCTGCTTTCTTTCGTAGAGACGGCGTTCAGCACAATGACGCTCATTGTACGCACCTGTAAGTGGTCTAGCCTGGTAATGGCGGCGTCTCAATTACATATTCTTCGGTGCAGTCTATTATCTTATGAGCATTAGAGGCTCCAGAAACTCTATTTAGCTCTGAATTAGCTCTTGTTATTGGGTTGTTGCGAGCATGTTGTTTTTTTGTAGTCGCCTGATGTGCTTATTTGTGTAGAAAAAAAAAGATGTTATTCTATTTTGTATTTATCTCAATCTCTAGGTTAGTAGTGCCACAGGTTGTTCAGTACCACATTATTCAAAAGCTATCTGCAGAGGAACTTCATAAGACATGCAGCAGGTGTTTCACGAAGTATGCTCCTAAAAATTAAGATGCTACAAAGGGTCGTTGAAGCGGTGCATTGTGAAGAACCTTGTAAAAGTTTAAAGCCTAGTTCTTTGTCTATTTAAAGGTTCTGCTATTTAATATTTGACAGTGTTTATTTTTCCAAGAAAATCATAGACCATTATTAAAAGAAGTAATGTCAGAGGCCATTATTAAAAGCAGTAATGTCCGAGGCCATTATTAAAAGCAGTATTATCCGAGGCCATGGGCATTATTAAAAGCAGTAATGTCTGAGGCCATTATTAAAAGCAGTATTGTCCGAGGCCATGGGCATTATTAAAAGCAGTAATGTCTGAGGCCATTATTAAAAGCAGTATTGTCCGAGACCATTAATAAAAGCAGAAATGGCCAAGGTTGTCTGACATTACTAAAAGTAATAATGTCAGAGCCCATGACTATTATTCACAGCAGTATTGTACGAGGCTGTGGATATTATTAAAAGCAGTATTGTCCGAGGCCATAGGCATTACTAAAACCAGTAATGTCTGAGGCCATTATTAAAAGCAAAAATGTCTAAGGCCATTATTAAAAGCAGTAATGTCCAAGACCATTATTAAAAGCAGTATTGTCCGAGGCCATGGACATTATTAAAAGCAGTAATGTCCGAGGTCGTCTGACATTACTAAAAGTTGTAATGTCAGAGATCGTGGCTATTATTAAAAGCAGTGCTATCTGAGGCCATGGCCATTATAAAAAGCACTATTGTCTGTGATTGTGGCCATTATTAAAAGCAGTATTGTCAGAGGCCATGGGCATTACTAAAAGCAGTAATTTCCAAGCCTATGGACAAAACAGTATAGACGGTATAAACAGTATAGACGGTGGCCATTAATAAAAGCAGTAATGTCAAATGAACGTTACTAAGCTCTTGAACATAAAGTGTTCCAACATGTGCCCTTTGTTGGCCCCTTTTACACATATTCCCATTTTATCATACCTAACCGTCTTGGTACGGGAGTCATGGTTCTGTTACACCCCTGCTTGTCAGTGATATGACAGGAATATCCCTGTATTTTGAACAAACCCTCAAATCCCTTAGTCGGCACACGGTATCTCTTCTATAGTGATCTCAGATCGATAAGCTTTCTTCTCTCTTGTGTGATCATTTGTCTGGTATAGGCAACGTTCCTGTCACATCCTGGCGATGCCCACAGGGCCGCTTTATCCACCGGACTGCGGCGGGCAGCTCATCACTGCGTAGCGTTAATTGGAACTAAGCAGTCTTTTACCACCACCGCTCCTCAGGCCAGAGGAAGTGACTCATGTGTGACTATGTTATGGGAGATGGCAGGTCAGGCTTCAGACAGCCCAGAGCCAAACAGTCATCAGATGCGTTATGCCTCATGAGGTCTTCTTATGTCCCCACAAGGAGAAAGGTCTGGCACAAAATGGGAACTGGAGGCCGCTAGTCTGTCAGAAGGTGGCTTGTGGATGACGAGGCAGGAAGGCATGATGAGGTTGAGCTGAGTTGGACCTTACGTACATGGCTAGAATTAGACTGGCTTGTATTTGCTGCTTGTCCTTGCCTTTTAGGGACTAATGCCACTTTTCCACTAACTCTACCAGCTCTACTCATGGCTCAGGTAGATACCAGATATAGCCAGGTATCTGTGAATGTGGACAGGAAACTTTCTAGTGACAGAGCATCAAGTGCAAAGAGCCCTTGCAGAAGGAAGGACTGCATGTGTTGACTCATTCACGCCTTGTTCACGCCTGCCGCCAGAGCCAAGGCGCTCCTGGCCTGCAGCTCTGGCCACTTGCTTGTTTGCCATCAGTGCCGAGATTACACCTCCAAGTCCTCTGGGCATCAGTCTGGAGCCTGTGACTCAGAATGCTACACTTTGGTCACCTCCATCCAAGCTCCAGGGCCCAGGAAGTGCACAAGTTCACATGGGCAGCCTATGCCATTGATGCGCCAACAGCCAAGACGAGATCAGTCAGAGCACATCTAAAAGAAGCGAGAGGGAAGAAGTGAGCCCTCCCTCCTAAGGATGCTCCAGGGAAAAGTTTTCCTCTCAGCTTTGAGCGTGAGTAAATCCCGCAAATCTGTCCATTTCATCCGCCGTTTCATGGATTTAAACCCAACAAGGTGCCGAAATATGATGGAATATCTGTTAGAAAATGTGTCTCTGATGTTGCACAGTAAGCAGTAACTCATTTCTGAGATGCAGAAGCACTTGAAATGCCTCCAGATATCTGCAGCAGATTAGAGCTAGACCTTACCTGTCAGATATTGTGGTGGTCAGTTCGGAAAATGTGGCAGTAGTAATCTGCACAGGCCTCAGGCCTCAAGTTTTGGCCACCTTCTGAGGTCATTTGCACGTAGCACTATCTGATGTGGCCGAAGTCGTATCACAGTGTGAGATGTTGAAATGCAATGTACGCTCTTAACCCCTTATGCTTCATGACTTTTATTACACCCTAACCTTGAATTTACACTAGCAGACGACAGCGCGACAAGCAGCCAGTCATTTCCTATGGGAGTACGTGATTTGTAGCCATGATTTTGGCTAATGACACAGTGACAAGCAACAAATTGAGTTGAGATTTTCTCAATTAATGTAAATGAATTATGACGTTGTGAAATGCCATACTAAATGATTGGCTCCAACAAATTCTTTGGACCAATCATACACACGGTGGTCCAAGGGCCCAAGCTTCTTCTCCCTAGATGTTTGTTTTTTAACAGCATTTTATTGAAGAGAGGCTCATAACCACAGTTATTTTCATTATTTTTCATTTTGAATTTAATTGTTAAAATATAAAGTTTTCATAATGACAAAAAAAATGACTCAACACACCCACAAGAGAACATTTTAAGGACTACTAATCGATAACTACATGGAAAGCAATGCAACCTGGCTGAGTCGTTTCCAAGTTAGAAGAGTGGGGAGGGGAGAAAATGCCAGCAACCACCAGTGGTTCAAAGGAAACTCAAAGTTGTTTAATATAAGATGTTAAATAGTTCTTTGCCTGGTTAAAGGGTTTGTCAGTGGACTTGGGTTATTGTGATGGAAAAACTTGACCCTTTTGGTTTAGAGAGTAATAAGGAAGAAATTGTTTTTATCAAAACTATTATAGCCAAGACCAGGACAAAACCAAGACTTGAACCTATTGAGTTTGAGTCAAGACTTTGAAGTAGTCCAGCCACAAAGAGCTCAATCTGTAGAGTAATCTGTCTTTATTAAAAAAAGAAAAAGGATGGGACAAGGGGGCATTGAGGTCTCTAGAGAAAGTCCCAAGTCCCAGTGATCCTGAGACCAAGAAGAAAGTGGGTCAGAATGATGTTGAGACCATAAAATGATCTATCTTGAGACCAGTGGTCCACATTTTTGCACTGTAGGTTTGGACAGAGGGGCCTGGCGACTGGTCACAATGACTTTTTGTGATTGTTTTCCAGTTTTCTCCCTGATTTAGTCATTTTCAATTCCCACCCATTAGCTTGGACTCCCCCTTGCACAATTCCACTAGCGCACCACCAGGTGGGTAAAGGTTATCAAATGCTTCCTTCAAGTCATGTAATGCCACTGGAGCTCAACTCGCTTGGGGGAGAATGTTAATTTCTTATATCTTAACCGCAAATAGACGCCCACACCGAGTTATTGGGTAGAGAGGGAGGGCTATTCTACCCACCCATAGGGAGCAAACCCAGTTATGCCCGCGGGACTCACAGCTACAGAGATAACCACTTTGTGAAACATCTACAGGATGATTTTAGTGTAGCCATTAAAACAGTGCAAGCTGAAAAGCTACATTGTAGTAAACAGCAGTCTCTCTGATTGCAGAGGGGAGCAAACTGTTGTTTTGGCAGTTGGGAGTATGAGTGCTCTACCACAATGGTCCTTAGGGACCCAGAATGGTCCAGGTTTTTAGGTCCAGCCCAACCCTCCACACATAAAGAACAAATGAGAACTGTATATAAGGATTGCTAGGTAAAAGGTTTCTGAGGTTCTGATATGTTCCTCTTCATGAACCAAGTGTCTGGAGACATCAGAACAAAAAAAAGGAAGAGCTGTAGACAAAGCAATTACAGCTGCAACATACAGTATCTCCAACTGCTTTCCTCAAATCCAGAGCTAATGAAGTGTCAGGAGGATCGCTGCTTGGTTGCAAGCAAGCTCCTCGGAAGGTTTTTTGTGTTCACAAGTGATCAAACGGGAAGGGTTGATCTCACAGATAAAAGCTCTGTTCCCTATTAAAAGGCCAAATGCATACTACAGAATATCATATGGGTTAATACCAGCAGGTGTTCAAAAGCCAGAGAGTGCAATCTGATCAGTTAGCTTCACGCAAAAGCACAGCAGGGAACAAGTGCAGGACCTTCAGCTATTAGTGTCACATGACTGACTGTATGTCACATGGATAATATATCACGGCTATAACTGACAGCCAGGCACATGATTTATCAGCATGTGTGCTGTAGTCTTTCTCGGGTCCACATGAGGTCAGCACTGAGCTGCAGGTTTAGGTTTTCATAGGCCTGACTTCACTGCCTGTTTCCAGATTGTGCTTTCGTGGTCCTGCAGTCCACATTTGGGTGCAGGGTGTCTCATTTGTCATGCCGATCATGTCCATCCTTAAGTTCTGCTCACCAAGACTCCTAGTCACAGATGGCTGTGGCATCACTGGGGGTCAAACTTGCACCCCCCCACCGCAACAATAAGGCCTACGCTTAGATAGTTAGGCCACCCAGGAACTCTCAACAAGATTGTATGTACATTTTTGAAAGGTACATACAAGGATTCCTACATCCATGACAGAGACTTGCATCCTCTGTCAAAACCTCCAGGTGTCCTTCACTGTCTGACTTTCTTGCAATTTGAAGCCCAAAGAAACTATGTACAGTACCAATGCTGCAGTGTAAACCCTTCCTCCGCACTATGCTTGTTTTTTGAAATGACAAAACACTCCTTGTAATTTTCCTTGGTCTGTGTTCTTGTCATCTCCTCTCTGGCTGACCCCAGCACTGACCACAGAGACTGCCAGCCAGTGACCTGAATGCTGAGAGCAGGATCACATGTGGCCTTTTAACACAGCTAAGGGAAGCAGCTTATGAATTGTGTCTGCTCTATGGGCTGTGCGTGTGAGTGTTTGTGTGTCTGAAGGGTGAGAATCTACGATTTTTTCATTATTTCATGAAATTTCAACCTGAGCTTGACGTTACATCCAGCAAACTGATTTTGTACCAGATGGGAAAGGCACACATTTCAATGAGAGAATTTACATGCTCTTTCCTGCTTTTTCATGCTACAAGCATCTAACCATCGCTAACCTTTGGCACGTTGCGAAACCGCACCTTTCAAGGGACCCTTGTAATAAACAGAATTAATATTCTAACGAATAGTTTTTTTCCCCTCTTCTAAAAACATCAAAGCTTCACCCGGATAGTAATGCCATATGCATTTTTAATACTTCCATCCTGACATTTCCCTGACATTGGCCGTGTTCATCATGCCAGTGAAGGATGAACACACGAACAGGACATGAAGGAAGAGAGAAAAAAGGACTGGCAAAAAAGGTAGATCAAGCACCAGCAAAGGAAGGTCTGGAGGTTTTTAGGCCCTGGTATAAGTGCTAAAGGTGGTGCTTGAATTGTGTAAAAGTGATGGATTAATTAAAATGGAAAACTGTATTTACCTTGGCATAGTTGAATAAGGATAGTTTGTAATGACATGACAGTGACAAACCCGGAACCTCGAACACTGTAGTTCCTCCTTCAAAAGAATATCCAGCAGAACCAAAAAGAGCTGTAAAATGGGCCAATTCCAACCCCAAAACTGTCACACAACAGTCTTGACTCACGACCCCAATATTTACATACACCCTATCCCAGGCTAAATGCAATGGCTCCCCAACCGCCATTCTCATCTAGGGCTCACATTTCCATGTGGCTTGGCCTGATCCATATATAATATAATAAGTCCTGATGCTCAAGAATTGACCAGGTGTAAACTCGCTGTCTGACCCTGTTGTTGTTGCACCCTGGCGAACATTGTGAGTTTGATCCCTAGCATTTACCGACAGACTCTCTAGGTTGCTCTTTCGCTCTCCCTATTCCTTAGCCCAAAGTCTGTTAGCTCAATGCTGTTGTGTTAGCAGCATTTTGAAAAGATGGGGTGTAGCTTCAGTGACTTGGAGGAAGCATAGGCTAGCCTTCACCTTTCCGGCTTGGTAGCATTGTGTATAATAAGGGAAAATGTAGCTAGCGGGTTCAGTTTTACATCACTTCACTATCAATTTATGCCTTCCTTTCTAAATTAGCAGTGTTTCAAGTCAGCAAGTGTCAGCAGCAGGGTGTTTAAGTCCCTCTGGAGGTGTTTATAGGTTTATCATTACTATTTAATTAAGGGGTAACAACTTCATCACCCTAGTCTAATCATGTCTAATCTAGATACAGTTACTGTGTCAAGTTGGGATGTCCAGATGGACCAGAGGGTGTCTCCTCTACCCAAACACAGTGCTAATGGCTAACCGTACACTATTAGAAATCCCTATCTAGTATCCCCAAGCTGGTGTACAGTTAGAGACTGTAGCTTATCTGTCGCTACACAGTGTGTTAGCCATCCTTTAGTCCTTCATCAATGTCAGTTTCTTTTCACAGAGAAACTCTTGGCTGGATATTTTTAGGTGGTGGACCCACTCCCAACCACCACCCAAATAAAATCTCTTGTGCAGTGGTTCTGTGGTCAGAAACCCACCAGTGAAATTGCAGTTGAGGAAGCTTGATGCATTGTCCAGTAGCTGATGGTCTATGGTCTGTATGGTCTATCTGTAGAGTGGACCTCATGTGAAACAGGGCTTTTCGATCTTTGTTGGTGGGTCAGCCCGTTTCAGCTGTCTGATCAACTGGTCAAATCGTCCACATCGATACCATAAAACAGTCACTGGACACTTTTTCCAGGGTAGTGTCCTGCGCCCTACATTACACTGAGATTCATTGTGAATTGCACCTCTTGCATACCAGGTTCTGGCATCAGAAAAGTCATCTGCAGCTTCTGCGATCCTGGACAATTCTCACAAACATGCCCACACGATTCTTCCCAGCCACCCACCCACCCCAGCGCCATCAGTTACCATAGGAACAGAGAGCACTACTGTAACTTTACAAGGCCCTGCCAGGGAATTGGACAGGACTGTACCAGCTGGCACCTGAGAAGCAGCATGGAAAATCCAATTCAGATCCGCTGTGCCTGAAGTTGGTCCTTTTAATACTTTCATAGGAACTTGATCAGTGAGTCTGTGGCATGTATAAAAAAATGGAGTAATGGAATGCGTGCAAGTCCTGCAGCACGCTGAAAGAAAAAAAACTTCAAATAATCCCTTCAAAACAGGACGTGCCACTGCTCTTTGCAGGGTACATCACAGCGACGTTGCAGGTGCTCGTTCTGCGGAAATTCTGTGTCAATATCATTCGAGGCAATCCCAGAGGACTAAGAGAAAAACAAATAACAGAAAAGGCCCAGTTCTTGTTACTATTGTATTTGTCCTGCTGTTCTGCCTGTCATATTGACCTGTTATTTATGGTGGAAGTCACACCACAGCTTGGAGGCCTCTGTGTACTCATTACTTAGGTGTGCTACATACATATTGCACAACAAAGATGCAAAGAGGACGACTCTTCGGTATCTTGAACTCTTGACCTACATAACATTAACCGTCAAGAAAAGGTTGTATGCTAGCACAATAGATTATTTCCATTAAAATAACAGTGTCATGTTACCACTACCAGTCATGACATGTCATGACAGATGCAGAGTTTGATCAAAGATGGGATTATCCGTCATGACAGTTACTAGCAATAGTAATTCTGAGAAAATTCATCCTCCACAAAAGATTTCTCTTGGGGTTGACTGATCCACCAGCCTACTGTATTTGATATGCCTGAGCGAAATCTGCTTTACATAGCTCGTACAGTGTCTCTCCATTGACAAAACACCCATCAATTCCTGCTTATGGCTTGTGTCACTTACAAGTATAGTCTTCAAGATGTCACTGGTTGTAGAAGATCTCTGAATACCACGGGAAGTGCATGCTTGTTTGATTATCCTAGGTTTTGACAGCAGACGTCTTTGTACATAGTACAGCTTCATTATCGTAGCATTGCGAAGTAAGCAATTAATCAAAAATGAGACAACGGCCGACTGTGTCATTTCCACTCTCTTGACATCCAATGACATCCAATATACTTTGCACTGGTGGTCTGTTGAGTTAAACACAGCGGAGCGCTTGACAGAAGTGTAGGCTGCTGTCTGCTTTTCTCGCATAGCACTTAGGATCTGCAGAATAGGGCGTAATTGTTTCCCACATCTTTTTTCCATCTGGGCTGTCTCTAGAGTGAATTTAAAGATGCTGGAGAAAACTCCAAGTGCAGCACAACACGTTTAATTGGACGATTTTAATATTTGCTCTGCAGCACCTTCTGTATCCCTTTGGAATCCTGCTGTTTAAAGAATGGAGTCTCGGGACGGGAGGTACCTGAGCCAGCTGGGCTTTTTTGCTCGCCCTGTCAGTTTACACAGTGAAAGGAGGGAAAGGGAGGGATGGATGGATGTATTGAGAATGGTAAAAGCATGCAGACCTGTGTGGATTGACCGCTCCTTGTGGAAGCCAAAGCAAGGCCCCAACCCCAAAGGACCATGGTCCTAGTGTTTGGGCCCTATGTTAAAAGCAGCCGTTCCCCCTGGACAAGGTTGGGCTTGGTCAAAGAGCAATCCCCATCTTGTTAATGTTGGTCAGATTTGATGCCCGAGCTGCATCTACCTCCTGTTCCCCCTGCTGGCCTCCCCTGGGTCTGCCACTCTGGCACACTCCAGAAATCACAGTCCTTCGTCTGTAGCTCCAAGCGCTACAAAAGCACTGGCAGCCGCTACTACTCGGCCTAAATTACAGAGCCCTAGCAGGGGGTGTGTGGCGGGGGTGTTGCTCAGGGACTGGGCTGATTTGCTTTGATTTGCTCCCTGGCATTGCTTTTCGCTGGCTTTTGGAACAAAACTGCACTGGGATAGAAATCACAGACCAGGCACTGCTTCCCATGAGCGCTGTCGATGTTAGACCTTTGTCAAATTACACAGACGCTTTGAAGGAGTAATAAAGCAAATGAACTGTCAACAGGAAAAAACTGTGAATGTAGTGTAGTCACATGAAGCCTTGTCAGGGAGAGTAGTGGGAATTCTGTGTGGCCTGACACTGTAATTTTCAGCATCAGACACATGTCTTAACTAAGAATAAAGACTTCCAATGACTTCCAATCTTTCTGTAGGATTCCAGTGCCTCTGTGTGATATTGGATCTCAACTGTCCAGTGCTTTCCAAAGTTTCATTATTCTTTTGTGCCTTGGTTGCGCTTTCCCCAGCCTCACCCCAGTCATCTTCTGTACCAAACAAGTGCACAATACATTTTGAAAATAAAGACCTTCTGCATGTGGTACTTTTGTACCTGTCAAGTGATCATGTTTCTTATGGAGTTTTCCTTTCAAGTCTTAATTCCTTTCAGTGGCTCTTGCTATTAGAGAGGCTCTCCATCTGAGTTTTGGTTCCACTCAGTGGTTCTTTCTCATGCACTTAGGCTACGTTCCCAAAGTGGCCCAAAATCAGGCTCTGAATAGCTCAGTGGTCTAATACGCTGCCACTATGGCCCGGGGGTCGCAAATTTGAATCCCAAGCCTTGTGGCTTTGCCATCAGCAGCCAGAGTCTGAGAGATCACAATTGGTCATGCTCTATCCAGGTGGGTAGATTGTGTGCTCCTCACCCTCACTTTTGAGACATCTGTTAGCTTGTGCGGTGGAGCTGGGGATCCAGCGCTTTCTTCCGAGCGTGTCAGCTGCCTGACGATGCCACATTGGCGGCAGTTTGAAAAAAAGGGTTTGGCTGGATTCACATGCATCAGAGATGACTTAAGTTAAGTTCTTACCCTCCTTGAAGCACAGTCAGATTTGGACCACCTTACCTGCTATGTGAACATAGCCTCTGTTCCGTTCTCTAGTCTTTCCTCATGTTTTGATGGAAACTTTTGTTGTTTTTGAGTTTCGGTTCCTCTCAGTGCTTCTTCCTAAGGTCTTTTGGGGTTAGGGGTTCTGACCCACACTCCTAGAAATGCTCCTAGAAATCCGCTTTGGAACAGTGTCTTTTATAGACAGTGAAAAAAGCTGAATTAAATTGAGTGCAGCAGCATAAACAGTGAAGCAGTTGCATATTTAGAGCTTGCCACACAGATGGCAGGCCAGCACACAAAGCTCTCTATCTGGGCTCCAAGGCTAACAGCAATGTGAATGGGGTTGTGCACATTGTCCTGAACCACCTATTGTCATAATGGCCTTGAGCAGGGCAGGACACTGCGCCAGACCATCAGTGTTCACCTCAGTCCTTCACTGTACCAACCAAAAGTATACAATAGATTCAGCGAATAAAGACCTTCTACCTGTGGTACTTCAAATTATGTGGAATTACAGTGCCTAACATTTAAATTAGAACTCTGTTGCCACACTTGTGCCTTGTGTCTTTTCTGTATCCATTAAGTGTTGTGTACCTTTGTACAATAGGTATAGGTACAAGTATGGGCTCTCAGTCTCTCAAGCATATCTACAGACTGTAGCCTGTTTACCCTAGCTATGGACATACTCCATGCCACTCTAATTAGGAGTATCTGCTAAATGCTTTGGATGTAGATGTCTTGTGGGGGTGTAAAACACTTTAGATAGGTTTAGATAAATTCTATTTCTCAGATATTTCCTACACAAAAATCATTTAATCTCTTACTTGCACTGCTACTATTCTCACTGACTGAGCAGTATGTGGTATATGAGTAGGCAGAGACAGTAAGTGTGTATACCAGTTATGACTAATGTTAACTCTGACTAGTCACCTAGTATCAGGTCACAGTTAGACCTAAACTTTAGAGTTTGTTGATATTCCAAGAAATTGAATATCATTTCATTGACCTTTTCCTGAAAACTAAAAAACAAATGTTAATTTGGCTGACCTCGTTTGTTTGAATGTTATATTTGTGGTATAAATGTGGTAACCATTTGTGGTTCCATCAAGAACCTTGTTGAGATTACAGAGATAGAGAAGGAAGATCACTTGTTAAAGGTCTCTATTACAGACATGGCTCTTTAGGGAACCGAAAGTGGTTCTTCTATGGCGTTGCTGAAAGCTTCTTTAGTTTTAAGAGTGAAGGCCAGTATTCCCAATAAAATACGTTGGGTCGGTTTCACAGACAGGAATTAAGTCTAGTCCTGGACTACACAACATTTCTCCTTTTAAAGGAAAATGTAGTCCTGGGCTAACCTTAATCCCTAACCTAGCCTTAATGTCTTAAATGTCTGGGAAACCAACTCCTACTTTATCAAATCAGTCCATCATTAAAGTAAACAAGTTAAGCTGCTGGTGGAACCGAACAAATCCTTACAATGGCTCCCTTTCACCTAAAATCATTCGGCATCTAGGCAACACCTACCTGTGTGTTGTCTCAGATCTGATCCAGTAATCCAGTGGTTGCAGCATTTTAGTAGCATGGGTACGTTTCAGGCATGACACTAGAGACAAAACGGAGGGAAATAAGGGACTTGACTGGAGTTCTGTGCCACCTTCTGAAAGGCTAAGAGTGCCTGATATAACATTACATGCTGTCAAGGCAAAAGAACAGCCAAGCGGAGGCAGATCTACCGCGGAACTGCGGTCGTGATCCAGAGTGAGGCCTGTAATAATATGTGTCTAAATGGTCCATGTGCTGCACTATTATAAGTGGATTCAATAATACCAAGCTCAGTTCAGCTGTGGCAGGTACAATACCTTTGCAAGAGAGTGACACGTTACAGGGCCCCTTACATCTTTCGTAGTCTGTGGCTTTTATTATATTAAGATCACATGGTACACACAGGTAGGTTTGATCTACGTTACCAACCACCTAGCTCAGACTCTCTGCAACGGAAAGCAGAAAGGCAGCAGAGTAATTTGTGCTGGAAATCGATCAGTTGTAAGAAGAACAGACAAGGTACCACTGAAGACCATCTGGACTCGCTGATGTGTTGCGATCCATGCCCACCTCGTTGCGCCACTGATTATGCAGCTGTTCGACTAGCATGCTTTGACTAGCGTGATCCTGTCGTTTTTGGTATCCAACTGGGTTTCTGCAGCTTGCCTTTGTGTAAACCTGGGTTAAACATTGTACAAAGCTTGATGCAAAAGCCTGGTGGCATCAGAACCTCCAAGATTAGATCATGGGAGGGTGAAATGTGCCCATGCGTAGTGCGTGGAGTCCTTGTGGTAGCTTTACATGCATAACACGAGCATGCAGGGCCTTCAAAGTGGACTTGTTCCAGCTCTGCAGCAGGCCTCGCCGTGGGGAACTGTTGTGTGAATGTCACGTTTAACAGCTCAGTGGAAAAATGTGTGGTGTGGTGGGGGCAACAAATGCGACCTATTTTAAAGCCAAGTAACACTGCATCCCTCGCCGTGCTCCAGTACACACCGTATCACATCGTGGCCAAGGCAGAATGAAGAGGCCAGGGTTGTTTCAGGATGTTGTATCTGCTAGAGAAAGAAACACTCGGCCAGGGTGTGCCAGGAGTCTACTCATTCACTCGGCCCTTCTCTCTCCAACTGCTTGCTCACTCTTGTTCTCTCTCCCTCTCTCTCTCTTTTTTTCCCCACAGGCGGTAGAGACAAACCTGGCCTCCAAAGACAGCCACTGGGTGTTTGTGAATGAGGTAAGAGAAGAGCTTCCTGCTTTTTCCTCCCCTTTTCCTGGCTCAGCCTGGCCAGGCACTTCTTTCTTCAAGTTTCTTGCTTTCCTCTCTCGATTGTCTTTGGTCTAAATCACTGGCCTCCACAGCTGAGGGCTTTGGCCATAGGTTCTGTGACATTCAACTGGAGTGATGTTCACATTTGATCAGTGATCGATAGGCTAGATATGATCATTTAGCGGTGTTGTTATTAGCCATTACCATTTTTGCCCAATAAAATAGAAGACTGAGTGCTGAAGGCTGCATAGTGATGCAACCATCCAAGAATTGGTATTATCATCAAAAGTTCGATCCCTGGTTATACCACAGTCAGACATAGCCTGGAGTGTATATATATATATATATATATATATATATATATATATATATATATATATATATATATATATATATATATATATATATATATATACACATTGCATATATATATACAGCCGGTCTGGAGCTCTGCAACTATGCTCTGAGATCAGCACTCGGCCCTGACCCCGCTCTATAACTTTACGTGGTCTGACACTTGGTGTCTACACAGTCTCTCACAGCGGATGGTGGAAGATCTAGGAGGGAAATTTCACCAGCTGACTTTTTGTTGCAGCGATTGCTCCTATTACATCATACTCACTATTACTACATACTCTGGAGTTCAGTGAGCTCTTTAGAACCTCCCATTTTCACACTAATGTGTGTAGAGGTAGACTGCATGGCTAGGGGCTTGAGTTTATACACCCATGGCAATGAGACTGAATGAAACACCTGTAATTAATGATTAAGAGGTGTCTCAGAATTAGCAGTTAG
Organism: Salminus brasiliensis; assembly: GCF_030463535.1. NCBI lineage: Eukaryota > Metazoa > Chordata > Actinopteri > Characiformes > Bryconidae > Salminus > Salminus brasiliensis. The sequence goes on along the minus strand of NC_132899.1, from coordinate 31,236,176 downwards.
TGTTTACTTCCAAGCGTGTTGAACTCCAATGTGTTTGCGTTAGTGGCAGTTTGCAAAGACAGAGGTGCTGTGTGCTAGCATTCGTCTTCCCAGTGCTGGTAGTCCTGTCTGATGGAGGGGGCTCCCTAGCTATTGGATGGAATGACTATGGAGAGGAATGTGCCCCCTAAGGCCAAGTAGTTCACACTTTAACTGCACATGTATCAAAGGCTAAAAGAGACAGGAGACTCAGGATTAGGCATCTCAGTTTTCATGTAGTACATATGGTTTCTGCTCGACATGCTGACAGTCCTTTATGCTGTGTGTGTGGTCGTGAACACGTTTGGTTATTACTGTAATGTTTCCGTTGATGTCGTGCAGATCCATGCTGTGTGATGACCCAGAACTCAGGATGTAAACATGCCCCGACATGCAAGACTGCCACGCATTACACAGGAAAGAGCAGCACAGCCCATCATTCTGCAGCTGCCATAAAGCACAGGAAAATGGTGCTGTAATGCCAGAGAGGGCATGATTGCCTGTCGTTTTTTCTGTCTGAAAGCGCTTTCTTGCAGTCAAACGATCAGTTCTCAGAGAACTGATGTGCGTGTGTAGTTACCAGCAGGCTACGGCATGGCTGCTGATTACTCCTTGTTAGCACACACGTAGAAAGACCCTGCTTTCTTTCTCCAGCTGTCCATTACCAGGCCACCTTCAGCACCTAATTATTATTTTGAATTTAGACGTCATGGCCTGGAAAACCACCGCAATTCGCTGGTAAAAAGGTCAGACCCTCATTAAAGAATGGGGTGCAAAGGTTTAAGCCTTTCTTGGGTGCTGATGATACATCTATATACTAGTAACACTCAATCAACAGCATGGGGTACCACAGAAACCACTTATCAACATGCTAGCCAAAACCTGAGACACCGTATCAACACCCTGGATTACCATAGCTAGCATCCCCATCACAACAACCTGGGAAACCATAGCTGCTGCTTGGCAACCACCTGGCAACATCATAGCAACTTAGCAACAACATGACAATCACCTAAGATCCCATAGCAACCACAAGCAACAACATAGCAACCTAGGCCTTCTGTTCTACCCGTGAAGTCCCAATATTCCCAAAACCAATAGGCAGCTGGAATAAGAAGACTGAATGGAAACTTGGGAGTCAATAACCACTTGGGAACACACTAGCACTAGCACACTACCTTGCATACAATAGTAGCTGCTTAGCACCCACCTAGCAGCACCATGGCAACCACCTAGCATATCAAAGCACCCACATAGCAAAAACATCATACTGTTGACCAACCAATCCTGTTGAGCCTAACACTTGCCTAAAAGAGGGACTGGCAACTCGCTGAAAAACTAGTCCCACCCATTGTAAATCAGAATGTGATTGGTTGATACCTCTTTCAGTCCCAGCAGTACTTCTGGGGATGGTGGGTAATCTGATGGCTTAGGTCTTCAGTTCTACCGGTGAAGTCCCAACCCATACGTGCCTAAAATAGCAGACTTAATAGAAGAATGGAGGTCAGTAACCACTTAGGAACAGGGTAGTAACAATCTGAGACCATCTGAGACTAGCAACCACCTTGGATACCATAGCAACTGCCTAATAACTAGCAACAACATAGTAACCCCTTGGGATACCATAGCAGGAGGATTGTGTTTGGTCAATTCCTCGGGCAGTACCAGCAGTAATTCTGTTGGTGGTGGTTAACCTGACAGGTTAGGTCTTCAGTTCTACCTGTGAAATCCCAACCAATAATATGAATATATATGTAATATGAAGGCTGAATGGAAGATTGAAAGTCAATAACTTACAGTATGGCTTACTGTTAAGATAAGACTCCCTCCCTAGTGCACTCCCTATTTATGATAAGTGCTTGCTCCCTATATAGTTATCTTGCTTCCTACGCTGCACACTTAATAGGGTGTAAAAGGAATGGATTGTTCCCTACGTATTTCATTCCCTTGTTAAGACATTATCTTCCTCCCAGTCTGGTTCAGTTCACAGTTAAGACAAGCGCTGGGGATGATTAGTGCACTCACTGATCTGTTTGCATACAGAGAATCACATACATGAGCAGATGGCGTTTAATAGATCTTTTGTGTGCGCATTTCCTTTGGAAGCCTCGGATATGAATACGGCTTTACAAACGCTGTCCCTGAAACAGTGTTTCTCTTTGTGCTAGCTTTACGAGATCACATTTATGGCTCACGCGAGCCTGGGTGCGCTATAAGCAGCCATTAAATATTCATGTGTGTGGCTTCAGACAACACTGAGCGTCGATTGCCTGTTGTATATGAGTCCTGATTCCAAGGCGGTGAGATCAACTCGTATGGCATGGCCTCGAATCCCTTGTACTTATGATTTATTCAGGTCTGGCTGCCCATTATACATTAATGCAAGGAAGTAAAGGGTCACAATTGGCCAGGCGTTACCACTTCCAAGTGTCAAGATATGGGCTGAGTTGAAGCAATTCCTCTCGTTCTGTCAGAGGCTTCGTGTTGCTTTGTGAAGATTAAATGTTGCAGTAGCCTTTAAGCTCCCCCTTAAACCAGGCCCTGTCTCTATGATGGCTGATAGCAATGCTTTTTAGTTTTTTTTTTTTTTTTTACTCAGCCTCCATGTGCTTTCTGCTAAAGCAGGCTAGTGGGACAGACTAGGGTACAGGAACCAGTGAGACTAAGATTTCCTCTTAACTTGATTGCAAACAATCCCAGTGCAGTGATTTACTAAGATTTGTGACCTTGCATTACCAGGAAATTAATCCTAGACTCTGCCTGGTTGGACGGCAGCAACAACACAGCAACCTAGGTCTTCTGTTCTACCCATTCTAGTCCAAAAAGTCCCAAAAGTCCCATAGGTGGCTGGAATAAAAAGGCTGGAAACATCAAGTCAAGTCAATCACCACTTGGGAACACACTAGCAATAGCACACTACCTTGCATATAATAGCAACATCGTAGGAGCCACCTAGCAGCACCATGGCAACCACCTAGAATATCATTGCAATCATCTAGCAACAACAAAGCAGCCACCTAGCACCACTATCCTATTGACCACAGTCTAGCACTTGCCTGGATGTGGGACTGGCAACTAGCCTAGAAACTAGTCCCACCCATTGTAAATCAGAACATGGTTGGTTGATAACTGTCAGTCCCAGCAGTAATTCTGTTACTGGTGGGTAATCTGATGTCTTAGGTCTTCAGGTCTACCAGTGAAGTCCCAATCAACAGGTGTCTAAAATAAAAGGCTGAATATCATTACAACATCTAACAACATCTAGCATCTAGTATTTTAAATGGAAAATACCTCGGCCTGGCAGGACAGCAGCCTTGATGTAAACGACAGCAGCCACAGCAGCAGGTCTTTAAAGCTTTTATTTTCTGGCAGAGTTTGGACTTTGAGTCTAAAGGAGATTGCATTACAGTGGTGAAGTTATCTTCAGTCCAGAGGCAGTGCTAACCGGCCTACACAAGTTGGGCTGTGCAAGTTGGAAATAGTCCAGTCGTGTAACATACTGATAGAATTTGATAAAGTATAGCACTGTTAAGATGACCAGATGTCTTCCCAGACATGTCCTCTTGCTTTCAGGATCTAGAAAATACATCCAGCCTGGAATTCTGCATCTACACAGCCATTGCTCACACTGCTTCAGAGAGAGAGCGAGAGAGATGGCAGGCGATGGCAATTGATTGCAACCTACAAAATGTTTAAACACCAGTGTAAATCATCACTGTTAAATACTGTTATCTCTACATTTCGCAAAAAAACCCCAAAAATTTAACTTTCAATGAAATTACATTTTCTACCCAATTTGGAAGGCCAGTTACCCAAACCTAATCATATGAACTCCCCCTATCACTAGCAATGCCCCCAACAAACACTGAGAGGAGAAAGACTAGCACATGTCTCCAGTAGTAACCAGCTCTGATACAACAGCCAACAATAACATTAGGAGTGATGTAAGGTGGAAGTGCCATCAACCCACCACTGAGAAAAAAAGGCCATTTGGGCTCTCTCTGGCTTCAGCTGCTGATGGCAAGCAGCATGACCTGGGATTCAAACCAGGGATACTCGGATTATAGCGGCAGTGCCTTAGTACACTAGACCACTTTGGAGCATTTTGATGAGTCCAATCTTTTCATAACCATCCATGGTCTTTTGGCATCATTAATTTGTTGAGGTTTGTCGGGAACGTCACGGCCCACCGGCAGAATCCGGATCTTCTGAAACACTTAGCAACCCCTGCTAGTTACAGTGATCCAGCTGCAGATGCAAGCGGTCAGGCCCAGATAGCAGCACATGACTGAACATGTGCACTTCTACACTGAACTAAGAGCCTGACTGGGTACGCTGTTAATCAGTCCAAGATTTGGTCACTTCCCACCTTTCCCCCATCACACCGGTCACTTCCAAGTTAGTTCATTTTCTGAGACATGCTGTTGAACTTGTCTTCGACCCATTTCGTTCTGCACCCCTTGGTCCCTCCTTGTCCCGCAGATGTTGGGAACAACAGAGTGTGAAATTAAGAGGGGCATCGCGAGCCTCTTGGTGCGGCAGAAACACTGGCAGGCTTTTAGTGTGAACGCACAGATCTCTCAATCCCACCTCCTCTGGGGGGAGCTTGGGATGACACACAATCTAAATGGCTTTAAATGGGAAAAGGATGTTGACTTTGGCACCTTTTTCTAGGTCACTTACCCTACCTGTTATCTCTACCTGCTGACCAAAGGGGCAGAGAAGGTAAGGAGATGTCTTACTTCCCATCCCAGCCACATCTTCAGAGACGGTCTGCCCGTCCTTTTCCGCCGCTCGAGCATCTCTCCACCTGTAAAGCCGAGGTCATCAATAATGGACGAACGACATTTTGCCGATGAATATTCCATTAACGTTGCTGGTTTGTTTCAGTTATTTAAAAAGCGTCTGTCGTCTCAGCGGCCCATATTATCTCTCAGCGAAATGTGAAAAGCCGAATGAGGATAAAGAGGGGAAAGGAAAGGGCACCGGGAGAAATGCTTCATATGCACAAACTCTCGTTCCCCTTGAGGTACGTTTATAGTAAGCGCTGGGCAGAATGAAGAGAAGTAGTGCTGGCTGAATACTGAGTGCACTGTCCTAAATGTATTTAGTAAGATATTCCGTTGAAGTCCATAAAGTAATGTATTCGGAAATACATTTAGAATGCATCTTGATAAGGCACTAGGGGGAAACTACACTCACTGCTGTTGTAATTTGTACTTAATTTGCACAGTTCCCACTCTTTAAGTGTAAGTAAGCGGGGGGCTGGAAACAGTTGTACAACTGTAGAGCACCAATCAGAATGCTATATGACACCTGCAGCTGGCTTCATCTCTGCAAACCTACACTGTTCATAGTATAAGATCACTGAGGAGCCTTTGGAAGTTCTTCAATTTGAAACCGTGGATGAGACCATAGGGTGCTTTGAGGAACCTTGGTTTGAAGAACAAGTGTTATCACAAACTTCTATTACCAAAGAATAGCCCCAGTAGTTACTGAGTAATACACCTTAGTGCGTAATGAGCCTTTCTGCGTTCAGGAGTTATGAGGTTCCTCCAAAGTTTTAAACTGAAGAACCTCCAAAATGTCCTCAAGGATCTTAAACTTATAACATTGTACACATGACCATGTAAAAAGGCTAATTTCATCAAGCATCTATGGTCGGTATGCCTTTATGTTTAATTGTTGGAAATGGTGAATTTGCTTGTGGGACATTTTTTGCCTCTCAGACTTCTGGATTGATATTGCAATATGAATTCAATACATCAAATACTCACAAAGTACCACTATGAAGTCTTCAGGATGTGTCCTATTCAACCCAGTAGAGACACTGCCGATATCAGAATCACAAAAGAAATAGTTGACTTATCAGTGCTCTTAGTGCCAAGCTGCCTCAGACAACATGCCAATCCTAATGTGACCTAGTTGCAGAGTTTTTCTTCTTGTATATTCCTACTCCAGAGCCCTAGACCAATGACGGATATCGGGAAAGGCAAAGATTATTGTATGCTCTGTGGGGATGTCCCGATTCGATCCAGCAACTCTGGATCAGGTGTCAATTGAGGCATTTTTAATGGATCTGCTTTTAATGTTCCTGCAGACGAGGGAAACTACCCTTGAAAGTGTTTCTTTTAAAGTGCTGGGCATTTGTTCTATTTATAATACTATGATAAACCATCACCAAGTAATGGAACTTATAAGGTTGGGGGCTCATCTTGCAGTTGCTAAAATCTGTTCATAAATATTCAAGTGTTGTTTTACAAAGCAAGGTTTTGTATCTGGCATGAAGTCCCAGTGTTGTGATGTACCTTTGTACCTTTTCGAAATGCAAAGTGGACTGAATATGCATGGCCGATACTTGTGTGCCATTACATCAGAGCCTTGTTTATAGCCATGGAGCTTCACTTAGTAGGTTCTCTGTAATTATCCTGTCATGTTGGATGCCCAAAGCCACTGTAGTAAATGCCACTTAAATATGCGACAAATATGTTGCACTGGCTTCAGCGCTTCTTCTATTTGCATTATGACATAAACTGAATGCTAGCTCATGCACTTTATCCAACTCTGAAGTGACATGTGGCTTTACAACAGCTGCCCCCTTATTTAATCTGGTGGTTATTATGTAACTACCTTGTCAGCAGGGAGGCATAATATTAAGTCTGACCTTTTTCATCTCCACGCTCATGCTTAAAAGTAGCTATTTGCGTTTATTAGGGGACGCTGAGATGGTACACGAGCCGGCAGACCCCTTTTCCAATAAACTAAGACAGCATGTGAGACAGTAAAGCAAGCTGCAGGGAGGCTGAAAAGGCTCAGGGTGGAGGAACAGGGTCAGGGAGAATATAGGACCTGGGAGAAGAATCAATAAAGAGTAGGTTCTCCTTGACTAACTACCATGCCACCTTGTTCAAGTGTGAATATCTTCTCAGGGGTTCCAAGTGGCTCAGCAGTCTAATAAAGCATGGGAGGCCACAACTTCTTTGGCATCAGCAGCCAGAGTCTGAGAGCACACAATTGGCCGTGCTCTCTCCAGCTGGGTAGATGGCGCTCTTTCCCCTCATCGCTCTTAAGCAAAGTTGGTCGGCCCAGGCATCTGTTGGCTGGTGCGCTAGAACTGGGGACCTGGCATTTTTCTCTGAGTGTATCGGCTGCCCAGCAATTCCACATCGGTGGCAGATGTATCAGAGTAGTCCTTACTAAGTAGCGCCTGGCTACTAACAGGTGGATTCATTCAGAGAAATTTTAGAACAATGCAGAATGTTCAGCACCAGTAATGTAAGGTCCCTACCTGCCTACTTTTGCAGAGGATGTACATAGGTACAAGTCAGGTTGGTGCCCCATGATGGCTAGAACTGTCGACTCCCCCCCCCCCCCCCCCTTTTTTTTATTGGAAGCCCTTTTTGCTCGCTACAATTGATGCAGAAATTGATGTTTCCTCAAATCTCCCATCCACTGGCCAACATTTTCCAGATGTGAAAGTAAAAGTCCATGCATTTGATTTCCCTCTGTCGTCTCTTCAAACCCTGCTTTGAATTTGTAGAAATCATTACGCCATCATAGACTGGCCTGAGAGCACCATTCTAAGAGAAATTGGTGGTTCTTACTTGCTTGCCCAGTAAGGGCCAAACCAGGCTCATGATGAGGGTTCGTTGACTCCCATGGGCCCAGCAAATGCCAGTTCCCCCTTATGCTGAGCTAATTACTGAAGCAAGAACAGGAGAATTAACAATAATTGTCTCCGCATAGATGAGATCAAAATGGAAATGAGCACATTATCTTAAAAATTTCATCGTCAGTTCCATTTCAATTTCCTTTTATGATGATGCAAATAACTTCAAAAATGAGCAGAATACACAATCACTTGTGCGGCTGCAAATCCATTGTCACATGTTAAGGAATTAGGTAATTGCGTAAATCATTTCCCCAAAGCATTAAGTCAGGAACGTTCTCCTCTCTCTCTCTCTAGCTCTACTTCTCTTGTCAGACACACACATACAATCAATGTTTCTATCTAACTGCCTGTTTCTGTCTTCCTCTGCGCAGGAGATCAGTGACACGGAGATCATGGAGTTGGCCCACAGTGCCTTGGGAAGGATGACGGTCATCCGGCAGATTTTTCCGCTGTGGAGAGACAGCAGCGTGAGCTGTATGAGGAATAGTCATCGCATCTCATCTCTTCTCTGTGACCCCCAGGAGGGCTACCTGCAGTCGCTAGAGGTCAGTTCCCATCGATGCGCTGCCATTGTGATGGTCCTTAGGGAGTCCCACAAGTGTCAATCTTGGGCCATGTGTTGATTCTTTAAATGTGAGCCTGTGCATGCCTCAAAGGCAACCAAATCACCAGCCAAACTTCTTAATGACTGATATTGTCAGGGTCGACAGGATCGACATAATGAGGCTGTAGGGTAGTGTGTATCTTGGGATCAGGCACCTCAAAACTGTGTTTGTGGAAGAGGTCCTTGCTCAGAGAGGTGCGATCGGCGGTGATGCTTTTTATGCCGCAACCCATAGCTCAAAACAACACTGCATATTTTAGAGGAGATGATGAAACCCAAGGCTAGAATTATTTGTCTTTCAAAAGTGTGTGATGAAACCTCAGTCAGAATTTCCACTGCCAGGACCAATACATCTTGGAAAAGCAACAGCACTGGATCTTAACTATATATCCCAGTTTGTGCAAAACATCTTATTGTAACATAGTTTTAATTCCACTTCATTGATTTACTGCCGGCATTTGTGATTGTCTTCCTTTAGGATTAGGAAACATATATGGCCCAGGGGTCGCAAGCTCGAACCCTGACCATGCTGCTTTGCCATCAGCAGCCAGTCTAAGAAAGCACAACTCGCTGTGGGTAAATGGCGCTCTCTCCATCTATCACTCTTAAAGCGATGTTGGCCGGCACGGTGCGGTGGAGCCAGGGAACCGGCACTTCCCTCCCAAGCGTGTTGGCTGTCTGGTGATGCCGGATCATTCAGCAGTTCGAAAGGAGGCAGTGGATGACTTTGCATGTATCAGAGAAGACTGTGTTTCCTTGTCCTCGTCCTTCCTAGTATCTAGAGCACTGCTAGTGCTAGGGGGAGCTATGAATTAGTTGGCTAATTGGCAGTACAACAATTTGACAAACAAATTTATATAAAAAAAAGGATTAGGAATAAGGACACCTTCATTGCGCCTAAATCCACTTGTCTATAACGGCGGCCTAGAATTTTGTGAGCTCCCCCTGTCCATCATGGAAAAACGATGGTTGCACTTCACTGACTCCTCCAGCATGATTCCCACTCCATAATTCATGCAGAAGGGTTAAGAGCTTTCTGATGTTTGACCACTTTCAGGACACCAGCAACTCTGGTTCACATTGGTCTCTGTGAAGCTATCAGCACAAAATATGGCAAATGTGCAGCTTCAACAAAACAACCCTCAAGCCCCGGGATGTTCTGGAGTCAGTTGTAGATCAACAGATTACCCTCATGTTGCATTTTGTTGTTTGCTAGTCAGAGGCAAGGAATGCCACAGGCGCATTTCAACCTGGCCTGCTTCTACTTATGACAATATGGGTGAGTGCAAGTTGTATCAGCAACCTGCCAAATCCGATTGGCCATCAACCACTCAGTTCATCTCGCATTGCCTTCGCTGGCTAATGATGACAGCAACAATGTTTAATACATGAATTCAGGCAATGACTGACAGGTGGCAGCGGAAAGGGCACCGTGAGTTGGAAAACAATGGAGATTTTGTTTCCAGCCTCGCTGCCTCAGTTATCAGCTGCACATGTCTCCCCAGAACATGCAGCCTCAGCAGTGCATCAGCCTTCGCACCAGCACCAGCTGACCTTGAATGTTTAACCCTACCATAAGAGCTCTCTGCAGTAAATTTCAAAACCCACACTTCTAATCTCCGCACACGTGTTCTCACTGAACTTTACATTCAGCATAAGGTTAGGATTGCTTGGAACTGAAGAATGAAGCTCTTCCATTTCTAAACAGCCTTTTAAACAACTGTCTTGTCTCAGTCTCGTAAAGTACAATCCATTCCAGTTTTAATAAAAACTCTCACTTGATTAGGTGTTAAAGACTGGCTAAAAGGAGTGCTTGATTTTGGGCATGTCAAAGGTCATAGTGCGAAGAAAATATCTGAATCTGCAGGTGTATTAAAGCATATGGGTCTACCAGCAGTGGCAGAAATCCATACAGTCTACAAGAAATTCTTGTCATTCTTGAGCAGGCCTGTTGCGAGCCACTCTGCTCCATGTGTTCATGGCAGTTCCCTTGTTGTTTCAGAAATTGGTGGTGAAGGACCTGTGCTGACTTCTAGAAGCAACTCTTGCCGGGACGCGAACTGATTTTCATTCACAAGCCGTAAAACATGTCCTTCAGTTTGTTTATAATTTCCTGTAGACTGAGATTTCTGCCACTGCTGGTAGACCTGTATGACCATATTCTCCCTATACACCTGCCGATTCAGCTGCTTCCTTCACACTATCACCTTCACACTCCTTTTTTGCCAGTCATTAACATCTGCTTTGTGACCCATTTTCCACACATCCAACAAGACACGTACTGCACTGTACTGCACTGTACTGCACTCCTCTCAATGTCTGAGTCCCGTCACACACCTCGCAGGTATTTATAGCCCCATCATCCTCGAACAGTGTCATCTGGAGGAACATGAGGTTGCTAGCACCTTAAACACATATAAGATGCTCATTTTTCTCCAGGTAGCTTAGATGTACAGTTAAGTAGAATTTAACAGCCCCCATTTAGTTTCTAACCACTGGTCCAGTGTTGTCAAATAGTGGAGGGCCCATTCTCAGCTCAGTAGTGACAATGACATGTGGCACTAGCACAGTCTGTTGTCCACAGAGGTGTTGCTATGTCCTAAAAATATCCAGCCTGGAGCAGCTCTTTGGATGGTCCATAATCTCTTGGATTCATAGTAGGTACTCTGAACCCTCCCTAACATTAATCATAAGTTCTTAGACCATTCATGACCATTCTGAACCATGCCAAGGGTTCATGTTTGCTAAACAGACATTACACAAACATGCAGAAGGATCTCAAAATAGCCCTCCCTGGCAATTTTTTTTTTGTGGGCTGTGTGCGCACATGAGCCTAAGCAGAAATGAGGCACTGTCAGTGGAGATGATGTGATGCATTAATGACACAATGCCACTGTAAGACGTCTCTGCACAGAGAAGCCACAGCTGTCTGAGGCTCACCTGAATGTCTGAGTGCATCCGAGCATCTTGCTGGATTTTATGGATCTTGATTTATTGTGGCTCCAGACACACATCTGGTCTTGGGAGCCCTTATGTGTTGTGTCAGGTCTGAAAGGAATGTGCCACTAACGTCGTAGCCCCCCTGACATTGTCTGTGTATGTGCATGCTTTTCCCATTTGGGCCATTATTTGGAGGGTGGTATCCAGATTTGACATCAGTGCCCCAAGTACGCGACCCTGGTTTTCAGGCGTCTGCATTCACCCTGTGCCAGTAAAAGTATCACAACTTCAGGACATTAAACCCAGTCAAAATGACATCCAGACAGGGAAAGATTTCAAAACAAAGCACTTAAAGATAGTTGATGGCACAAACATTGTTAACAGTGTTTTGTCTGGACCACAGATCACAGAATAATGAAGGTTTCCCCCAATATTTTCTGTATTGCCTGTCCCTAAAGAACGTATCTTTTGTTTGCCAACTCACTGTGTTTCTATACTGCAGGTCTCCAATCTGTACCTCTACGACAGTGTGCTGATGCTAGCTAACGCCTTCTACAGGAAGCTGGAGGACAGAAAGTGGCACAGCATGGCGAGTCTGAACTGTATACGGAAGTCAACCAAGCCCTGGAATGGAGGCTGGTCCATGCTAGAAACCATTCAGAAGGTATGAAGATCCTGTATTTGCTCCCTGAGGCCATCTGCCTCTTTGTACATGAGCTGATGGAAGAGAGACTCAAGATCAGACCTACAAGATTCAGAGTGACAAGCCATGGGAGTCTGTAATAAAAAATGTAACATGTAAGACATGTGTTTCCTCTGCTTTAGGTCAGGGCACTACATTAGCAGCTGTTTGAAATGCAAATAGTCAGTCTTGCTCCAGTACAGACACCTTCTATTTGGACCCCATATTCCTCCCATTACATCACCAGTGGGTGCACAAATGGCAGGAAAGCCAGAAGCCAAGTCTGTCCTCCCCCACAGGGCTGTAAAGGTCAGCCGAGGTCTCTCGCAGTGCTCTGTTTCTGCATCCAGAGGAGCTGAGGTCTTCCTGAGCTTTCAGGGACAGTGGACCGGCTTGTGTGTGCTCTTAAATTCCATGCCTGTTTCATGTTCTGTGAGGCACAGAGAGCTGCAGAGAGCCTCTAATCTATCCCTGGAGGTTCCTGGTGCAGATAGATGGGTCTCGGCAGCTTCAGCTTTCCCTGTCTCTTCAGTCACTTGCTCATAGTCCAAGACTCTATGAGCTTAAATGGTCTTGGTCACATTGATTAACAATTGGTCTTATGCTTATACAACTGATGCTAATAAATACCTATACATGAAATTAGTTATTACCCTGTCAACATGCTCATGTGGGGCTCAAATGGGTGAAACGTGGGTTCCAGGTGGGCATAGACGTGGGTGTTGTTACTCTGACCCAGTTGAGCTTTCTAAATTGACCTCATCGTTACAGCCCACCATGGTCCCATCCAGGCCCCATGTGCAGTGTACACAGATAGGGCCATGTGTAACCCCTCTTGGTCCCATCCCTGAACCTGGTGTGACCCTGGGTATCCCTATATAAGTCAGGTCAACATGGAAACCATGGACAGAACTTTCTGGTTCCCAGTTGGGCCTCGGGTAAGCATCTTAATGGCCCTGTTTATTAGAAACCGTTCTCCTTTCTCTGTAGGGTCGCATTACTGGGCTCACTGGAGTTATGGATTTCATGGACAACGGATCCAACTCGCATGTTCAGTTCGAGATTTTGGGCACCAGCTTCAGCGAGACCTTCGGAAAAGACATAAAACGGGTATGTTGAACTATCCAAGAACACCAAGAAGAAAAAGTTAGCTGTCAAAAAGCAAGGACCTCAAAACTTCTTGGATATGGATCAGTGGAGGGCTGAGCAGTCCAAGAAGTAGACCACAAACTTTACTGAAGAAAGAACTTAAAGGTTCTGGCTTGAATTCCTTTATGAACCCTTGTGCTGATACGTTTCACCTTTCATGAGGACAACCATTGTGCTCTGTGCTCCATCGATGGAGCTACCTTCAAAATATATTAGTGATGAAGTTCTTGTGATCATCTTTCTTTAGCACCACATGCTAAACTTCTTTAGCGAGCAATGCTATATAGCTGCAGGGTACAGACTTCAACCGGATTGAAGGTAGCTGTTACTGAGCATATTGAGTTAAATGATCTACCAGCACTGGTAGGAATGATCTAGTCGTATCCTTAGGAAGTTTGAAGTCAACTGTTGGTGCTGTTGGACTACTGCCCTCTCTTGCCTGTTCTAGCAGGGGTGAGCAAACAGCATTGAAGGGCATAGTGGTCCAGGGTAAGCTCACAATGCAACAAAGGCTTTAAGACAGATATCATGCTGTATCAACGGTTCTTATTGAGAAGGTGGAGGTACGTGTCCTCTTTCCGCGAGACTCCAGGTTTCTGACTAGTAGGGCTCCCTACAGGACTCTTGTTGAGGCTTAAGATTTTGAAGAGCTGGCAGAATTAGTGTTTAGATTAGGTGGCTCAGGTGCAGGCTGACGTTTTTGAAGAAACACAGTTAAGGGTGACTTCTGTTTTGTTACCTGGCGAGCTGGGTGGCTAAGCCCATTGAGAGGCACCTTCCATGAATCTCAATCTGTTCTTTCATATTTTTTTCCTCAGCTACTTTGTGTGCACTTTTGTTTTTGTTTCCAGCACAGCTTTGGGTCCCATCTATCATTTAAAAAAAAAGAAGAAGAGTAATGTAAATTACAGGAGAGCGAACTGAAGCAGTCCACTGGTAATGAAGATTTAATCACCCAGCATCCCAACTTGAATTATGAACCCAGCATATCGCATTATGGCCGTTAGGATCCTGAGAGCTATGGCCATTTAGATCGCGCGCACACATACAGACACACTCTCTCCCACAGGGGCACCAGCATCCCCTCATACACTCGCCACATTTATTAGCTGTAATGAAAGGCAAAGACAGCTAATGGCACGTCAAGTGCACTCAGCCTCGTTGTTGTTCATTATTAGAGGCCCGGCCCCACCAGCGCCTCCCAACAAGACATTAATCCAGCCAACTCCATCCCCACTCGCTATGGAGACAAATGAGTACCGCGGCTGTTTATTTGACATATGTCATGATTCTAAAGCACAGACACATTCACTACATCTCCTGGCTAAATTAGAAGCCTTTCGCTGGGGGTTGGGGGTGGTGAGGGGGTTGGGGGAGGGTGTTGCAAGGCTGGAAACTTCTGCCCGGCTGTGAGCAGATATCTGCAGTGGCTCGGGCTGTCTGTCTTCATGTGTTATCCTCTCTTGTCTTATCTCAATCTGCAATCTCTCCAGCTTACTTGCAGGGACCTTCTTCCTGCCCTGGCACTTTTCTCTGAGCGCCGTTCCTCAGCAGACAGTGTGGCTCGCAGATTAAACGTAATGGAGATGGAGGTGTTATTTTCTCTTCTCAGTTCTCCTTATAGGCAGACTGCCTTTTTTGGGGTTTTTTAATCTTTGCGCTTAGCGCTCTGGGTAGCCTCCATTTCTCAGGAGACGACACGGATGTATGCTCTGCTATGGAGCCACTGCTGTGGAATCAGCCTTCCTATTTCTGGAAATACATCAGCTCTCTTTCACTGAATCAAACAAGTGCAGAGATGTAATGAGGTGGAAGTTACATGCGTACCCAATCAGACAGGCAGTCTGCACTGGAAAAATAAATAAATAAATAAAATGTAGCCAATCAGACGGTGTCACTACAAAACCGCCAGTCTCCCAGTCGGATTCGCTGTCTAGATCAGCTGAGTTTTCTGATGTAAACTACCCCCAATCAGACGTGTGTCACACAATCGTACACAGCAATGTTCAAACTTTGCCAAATCAGGCATAGTCAATCAGACACAAAACTACCCAGTCAGACACACTCTCTGCTGTAATCCCTACAACTGCAACCAGTCAGATGCAGTGTAGCTGTGCCCAATCAGATGGGCTTTCTGCTATAAACTAACCAATCAGGCAAGCTCTCTGCTGTGAATGTTATCCAGTCCAAATTGTATTGAATCAGACTCAAGTATTCAACTCTAACAAATCAGACGATCTGTATGGGGTAAACTGTATCCAATCAGACAAATCTCTGCTGCTTTCAATTGGAGGATACTAGAAATGATATCAAACTGGACTGGCCCTCACTGAACTGTGCCCAATTAGACAAGCTATATACAGCAAGCTCTACCCAATGAGATCAGCTCTCTAAAGTAACAGACAGTGTTACATCAGACAGTGGTGACTCAGCGGTTAGAGCGCCAAGCTATTGATGACAGGGTTTAGGGTTTGATACCCGGGCTCAACAAGCTGCCACTGTTGGGCTCTTGAGCAAGGCCCTTCACCCTCTCAGCTCCCCGGGCACTGGAGTTGGCTGACCACTGCTCTGTGTGTGAGTGTGTGTGTGTGTGTGTGTGTGTGTTCACTACCACAGAAGGGTCAAATGTAGAGGACACATTTCGCTGTACATGGTACATTGACAAGTATTTGCACTTTTATCAGACAGGCTGTACCCAATCAGAGCAGCTCTGTGTAGTGATCTGTCTTCAATCAGACCAGCTCTCTGCTGTAAACTCCTTCCAATTGGAGGATTCTACGAAACTGAGATTGGAATGCCTTTCATTGAACTGTAGCCAATCAGACAAGCTTTATACAGTGAACTCTGTAAATCAGTCAGACAGCTGGCTCAGATCAGACAAGCTATATGCTTTAAACTGTCTGCTGTAAACTGCATCCAACTCGACATCTTTGCAAAACTGTACTGCATCGGATCGGCTCTGTAAGTCCAATCAGAGGAGGTATGTGACATAACCCATTCAGAGAGGCTCAATGGACTGTTGAGATCTGCAGTGCCCAGTCTGACGAGCTCTTTGATGAAGACTCATATGGGTACTCTGCAGTAAACCACTTACGGATAAATCTGCAGTGAATTGCTCAAATAAACCCTCTGCTTTAAACGTTATAATAAGTGAAACTTATGGCAGGTATTTATTGGTTCAGGCTGTAGTCCTACCTTCTTCATGCCACTTCTCTTCTAAATACACCCTGCTGACCAACAGCCAGTTTCATCAACAAACCTGTAGTTGCTCAAACTGGGCTGTTTTACTCGGAACAGAAGCCATGTGTAGCACATACCCCTGTTGCTGATGTTTATAGGAAATAATTGGGGAACTGTGCCGAGCTATGCTGGCTCAGAGAGGGACAGCAGCATCTGAGCACTCTGCATCCTCCCTGCCCGACCATTAACCTTCCTGTACGGTTACGGTCCTGTTGAGAGGGGCTGATAAGTGGACTCATAATTACCCTAATTTATCTCACTTCTGAAAAAGATGCCAGCTCACAGCTCAACGCACTTTCATGTGACAGAGCCCCCGTTACTTTATTTATAGACAAAGAGGGTTTTTTATATACTGTATCCTCGTGGTGATGGAGTGAGCAGTAATTACTCGCAAAATGGGTCAACATAAGAGCGCGGCGCAAGCGGCGTGGCTATGTAAATTGATTGTGAGTCAGTTCTGAGCTCAGAAGTGATTAGTTCGACCTCTTCGAATCAGACTGCTGGGCCAGGATAGCAACTGCAAAGCGCCGGCAAACATATTGTGGAGTTTCAGAAGGAAGCCAACCAGAGCACAGAACAGCTTGTCGGACGACTCCAGGTAATCGTCTCCCAGATGTCAGGCAAGTGGATGACATTTGTTGTTCGCCTTTTTAATGAGCTGTTCCTTTACCTCTCGACTGTCTCTGAGATCCATAATGCAGTTTGTCTTCAAGGGAGCAAACGATGAAGAGAAGAGATGGCGGAAGCTATTGTCAGCTAGCATTAGCTTTTAGCCTACCGCAGATTCATGAGCAACTTCAGTTTTTAAATTTGAGCTCCTTGGGCTTCTGGGGACACTGGCCCAGGAAAAGCCACGGCCATGAGGCCTCGTTCGCGTAGCAACCCATATTTCCATAACTAGCGGAGTCTGGAGGTGATCCCAGGTGTCTACAATCTTGTAATCAGTCAGCGGGCCTATATATAGGGCTACAAGTAGTCACTGTGCTGTTTGGTGACATGGTGTATACCACACTCAACATGGACCAGAGGAAGCGAAGGAAAGAGTTGTCTCAGAAGGTTAGAAAGAAAATTATGTTAAACATAAATGACAAGCATGTTAATGGTAAAGGTTATAAGACCATCTCCAAGCAACTTGATGTTCCAGTGACTACAGTTGCACATATTATTCAGAAATTTAAGATCTATGGGACGTGGACATGGCTGCAGGAGGACAATTGATGACAAATCAAAGAGACGGATAATATGAATGGTAACAAAAGAGCCCAGAAAAACTTCTAAAGAGATTAAAGGTGAACTTTAAGATTGCACCATCCATCGTTGTTTGTGCCAAAGTGGACTATATCGGAGATGACCAAGGAGGACACCATTGTTGAAAACAAATTCTTATTGAAGCATATCAAGAAAAGAACACTGTCCTTACTGTGAAACATGGAGGAGGCTCTGTTATGTTCTAGGGCTGCTTTGCTGCATCTGGCACAGGGTGTCTTGAATCTGTGCAGAGTACAATGAAATCTCAAGACTATCAAAGGATTCTAGGGAGAAATGTGCTGCCCAGTGTCAGAAAGCTTGGTCTCAGTCGCAGGTCATGGGTCTTGAAACAGGATAATGACCCAAAACACACAGCTAAAAACACCCAGGAATGGCTAAGAGGAAAACATTGGACTATTCTGAAGTGGAAAAGACACCCTTCAAACCTGAGACAACTGAAGCAGTTTGCTCATGAGGAGTGGGCCAAAATACCTGCTGAGAGGTGCAGAAGTCTCATTGACAGTTACAGGAATCATTTGATTGCAGTGATTACCTTGAAAAGTTGTGCAACAAAATATTAAGGTAAGGGTACCATAATTTCTGTCCAGGCCTGTTTCATGAGTTTATTTTTTAAAATAATTCTGTTGAAGCATGGTTGAAAAGCAATGTCTGACTTTCATTGGTTAATTTTCATAGCATTTTTATTTATTATTACTTCTGTCAGATTCAAGTTATTTCTGTGACCATTGTGGGTTTTTCTTTCATTAACCAATGGGTACCAACAATTTTGCCTATGTGTGTATACTGAACTCTCATTATTCAACATTACCAAAAAGAAAAAAGCAGTTTTCTCAAATAGGACAACTTTGAATATGGACTTATGGGTGCTCTGACACATTGCATGTCCCTGATTGGATCACAGTTGGGCCTGTTGGGCGGAATTTCTTTGCAGCTGACAGCGTGATCAAGTTGGACACATTGGATTCACATGAGCTGGAGGCATTTCCATCTGCAGAAAGCAGTCCTTCATAGAGCTGCTTGAAATGTGCTTGGAGTTGTCGGGACGTACCCAAGCTTAGATAAGCACACTGAGCCTGGGTTTGGTCCCAGACACATTTTGACAGAGGGTTTTTTTTCTATAACAATAAGTGCCTAGATCCTCTCTGTATATTAAATTAGGGGGATGGAGAGTAGAACACAGAATCACAGATGGCTCTTTTTTGGCATATGATGAATATTCTGCCATTTGGCTCCGTTTTCTAGCTTTTCCTTGCAGTCACAGGAAAAGGGCATGAGGCATTATTGATTTTTTTGGGTCAGAGTAATTACTGACATTTATTTTTGTTCTTTTTGTCTTTTTCTGCAAACTGAATAAAGATCCTGCCCTGATTTAATGTGTTATGTTGCTATGCAGTTGCTGTGGTATTCCAGGTTGATAGGACAATGCAGTGGCATTGCTAAGTGGGTACAATAGTAGAAAGGTGTTTCTTGGTGGTTGCTAGGGTGATTGCTGTGCAGTTGCTTTAGTATTCCAGATGATTCCAGGTAAGGTATATCAGGTAATTGATAGGACAATGCAATGGCATTGCTAAGTGGGTCCTATGGTGGTATAAAGGTGTGTCTTGGTGGTTGCTAGGGTGATTGCTGTGCAGTTGCTTTAGTATTCCAGATGATTCCAGGTAAGGTATATTAGGTAAGTAATAGGACAATGCAGTGGCGTTGCTAAGTGGGTCCTATGGTGGTATAAAGGTGTTTCTTGGTGGTTGCAGGGGTGATTGCTATGTAATTGCTGTGGTATTCCAGGTGATGGCTTAGCTTTTCCTAGGGTTTTGTTGTGTTATACCAGGTAACTGATAGGGCAATTCAGTGGCATTGCTAAGTGGGTCCTATGGTGGTAGTAAAGGGTTTCTTGGTGGTTGCTAGGATGATTGCTATGCAGTTACTGTGGTATTCACTCTTTTGGGTGTAGCATGGCCGACCATACAATCAAACTGCCACAGAGAAGGAGGTGTTATTACCCTCTAGGCTTCACCTATCTTAAAAGAGATTTACATGTGACACATTCCACAGGTAGGAGTCTTGCCCAGGGACTGTTACTGGTGTAGTGTGGTCTGCTTGCCAAACCAGCCAATTGAACTCTAGTCTGTCATGGGAAGGCAGTGTTGTTGTCCACTATTCTACGCTACAACACAATGTCCAATCAAGGGCCGTACAAGACACAGTATAACATCATAGAATATACCATATCTTTTTGCTTATCCTTTGAGCTACATGAGCCACCCTATTTAGTTCCTCTGAGTCTGTGTTCAGGTTACCCATCCATCAAGTCCTCCATATCATTTGTCACAGTAGCACAAAAAGTTTGGCGTGAAGAGGAAAAATCTGACAGTGCCTGATGCATTGGCACCCTGCGCTCTCGGCCCCAGGGCTCTTCCAGATCATCACTCCAAGTCAACGGTTGTTCGTGAGAAACGGGACAGGCCGCCGTATCGCGCTTAACCCTGCAGCTTCCAAGCGCTGACCTCTGCTCAGAGTACGCTAGTAAAAGATGGCCAGCTGGATCACAGGGCAGTGCGGCAGGCAGATGATTGGTCCATTGGCTTTTATAGATCATATGCTTCTGACAGGCGGTAGCTCTTATGGATTTCTGCTCAAAGTCTTTTGACGAATAGGAATGGAGCGCTTTATCAAACAAGCAGCTCTTAGAAGAAGAGGCCGGGAGGAAGATCAGAGCAGACTGTGGAACAAAAGTCAGTCAGTCGATTCGAGAAGGTCTTCATCTGAGTGCTTTACCACGCATAAAATATGATCTTCTGGATCTTCGGGAGTTGGAGAAAGAGAGTTGTATGTTTATATGCGATAGCACAGAGGATGCTAATTTCATTAGACAAACCTAGCAATTAGCAGAGCATAAAAGCAATTTGCTAGGTCACTTCCACTGTGAGAAATTGCTTTATGACGTCCGTAGCTCATAGCTGTGCTTTAATAAAGAGAACAGCAATAAAAGCCAGGCGAGAGATTGCTGCTTGTGGCGTTTTCCGGGCTTTGGATGCCAGATTTGTCTCAGTTTTGGGAAGCGACGCTGCTGTACCTCAATAAAAGAAAGCCGTTGTGTCTGCAATTTGTCTTTAGATATTTTCACTTTACATTTGCTTTGGCTGCAGCTCAGTAAGAAAATTAGAGGGTTTTTTTTATCAGTGGTTTCTGCCAGTGCCTTTCATGTATGTAATCAAGATACCCCTGGTGGGCAGAAATTATTGAAGACTTGCCTGGATATTATGCGCTAGAGAAATGAAATTCTGAGGCCAGGGGCAGGTGTGTCTCCCAGACTTTATGATGGTCACAGGAACCCAGCATGCTAGAAAACTGTTCATGTAGTTGAGCAGATTCAAGATTCGAGTAGCACATGTTTTTGGTTAGCAACATCATCTGTAAATCTCAAGCCTGACTATGAAGATGAAAAATGGAAAGCATGATCAGAGTAAAGGTGAGGAAGGAAACTGTACCAGCATGCTCTGGAGCTGTTTTACATTACACAAAGTGGGTGGATTAATCAAGAAGAAACACTACCTTAGAATTTGCCAGCATTCCCCTAAACCAGCAGCTATCCCAGGGGTGGGCAATCTGGGTCCTGGTGTAGCTGATGGTTTAAGGGTAATGCTGATAGTTTCTGAGAAAAATGTGAACACCTAATTGTGTCCAAAGATCAGGGGATGGCAATGGGGGCTGGAGTCCAGCACTGTTTGCTGATTTTCCTGCTCTAATGGACTGCATTCCGTTTACCTCGGAAGGCTGGGCTGGGAATGTCCTCAGGCTTGAGTTGACTAATTCTTCACAACTGGTTTGACAATGCTTTACTGGTGTTTTATGGTCAATCTAACTAAAATATGTCCCAGGTTAGCAGTTAGACAATGCTGAGTGTATGGCTGAGTTAACCAGATGCAAATAAATACAAATGCTAAAAAACTGTATAACACTACTGCTTTTATTACTGCCGATGTGCGTTGTGGCCATCTTGAATTTTTAACTCTGGGTTGGTGAGGCTTTCCTGACTTTCCAAGTAGGAAATCTGCATTGTGGGGGTGTTCCAGTTGAATTTTCCCTACTCGGAATTTGGGGGAAATCCGACACCCCAGCATAATAAACCTAGCAATTAACAAGTGGGCTGAAGTAGGTCTTCTTGACCAGGAAAAGCACAGGTATACTGACCTGTTGTCCACCCCTGAGCAAGATGGTTGATCCAACAGGTTAACACATTGTAGCATGGTATGGCGTGCTTGCCTGGCTGGGGAATCAAACCCCAGCCTTTCTGTCCCAAGAAATTTCTAAAAGTGCTGGTGTGACTAAAAGATCAAAAACATGCATAAAGCTGGTAAGCTTCCCAGCTTGGAACAACATTGAACTGTGTTGAATTACCTGTGTTTGCATCAGTTTACCAGTCAATTTAGCAAACCTCCAGCTTACCCCTCAGTATGTTTCAATCAATCCCTCCTGTGGGGTAAGTTGTCATGTCTGCTTTTGGCAGAGTGAGTGTAAACAAAGTTCACATAGTTCATTTTTCTATCCTCATTACCTTTAAGCGGTATACCGAGCCCGCAGGGCCTGCATGCTTCAATTACACGTCTTGGCCTCAGAGCTAACAAGACAGCTACTTACATCATGCGTACATGTGCTGCATTCAAATGAGGTGCTCTTCATTGTTAATCTGTGTCATTATTATGAGCTGGAGATTAAGCCTCATTATGCTCTGTTTCTGGAGGTGATTTCACACAGAGCCTAATCTTCTCAATCAGATCGTCCATGTCAAATGCAGGCCACATGTTCAGTATCATGATGCCGAGAAGTGGGTATTGATTTCCTTGACATGGATCTCTTTAATGGGTTAAATGTAAGCTAATTAAACTCCCAGCTTGATCCGTTTAAAAGGACTTTAAAAGGGCTCCTATCCTCACACGTGACCCGTGAGCCATAGCGAACCGCATTACATGCTATTTTTGCAGAGTAAAGTATTTTATTAAATAAACAAAATTTCAAGATCAGGTTGACTTAATACTGTATATTATGCATAAAATGGAATAGGGAAAAAATGGTTGGGCTGAACAACCCTGTAAAAATACCCCAGCAAAATGAGCAAATGGACTCATTTTTACAATGTGGTGTTGGACTGATTCCCAATGCCATGGTGTTGCGCCATTCAAGTTCCTATTAAGTCTAAGCTAAGGCTTGATGTGGTTCTGGAAAACCAGACCTGGGATTTGCTACAGTCGGAAAACTACACATTGCTTTGGATGGTGAAATCCTGATACAGCACCCTGTGTTTTGCACTTAGTACTTAGCACTCTTTTATCAAGCCAAGCTCACTAACGTGGCACGGCCAGCAGGAAGAGGTGTCAGTCTTGGGCGTCCCAGACTGCTTTCGCTCTTTTGCAATTAGACTGCCTGTCATGTCACTGAGAAGAAAAGACAAGAGAACAATGGAAAGCAGGCGCAACTAAAACAAGGGAAGGAGCGAGTTAGCGGACGGCAGCAGTTTTGAGAGCAAGCCTCCAGCTTTGCAGGATAGAACAGGCTACATTTTCCAGACATCCAGAGGGACAGAGGCTTTCTTTGAAGTGCAAGGTTTTGTAGTCTGTTTTCCATGGTGATTTTGGTTTTTAAAAAACACGTCCTTGCATAAAAGAGCACAGCTTCGGTTACAGAGTTGTATCACTCCTCATTCATAACCCGAGATGCAAGATGATGAGAAATTATTTCTGTGCTTCTCAAAGTGTTCTAAATATTATAAGTTGTAAACACGATTTGATTCATTATCATTTTATAAAGTGTAGAAGATATTAGTTTATGAACAATTTCAGTAAACACTTCTATACACTAGAAGATAAGATTTAGCTAATAAATAACCTAAAATAACACTGTATTAGTCCATAAACAACTTTAATCAGTATTCATATACACTAGAATAGGAGATATTCGTAAGCAACCTAAATGCTCCTTCATGCTAGAAAAGGATATTTAGATCCTCAAATAATGTTTGTTTAGAGTAGGATATATTTGTGCATTGGCAATATCAATAAACACTTCTATACACTGGAATATGATATTAGTTTATAACCACCCTATTAAAACTTCACTAAAATATGAGATTTTAATCCATAAACATCCTCAATAAACACTCATATACACTGGAATATGAGGTATTAGTTCATTACCACCCACAATAAACACTTATATACATGAGAATAGGAGATATTAATCCATAAACACCACAATAAACACTTTTATACACTAGAATATGAGAAAGGGCCACTATACATGTGTGTATATGTTAGAATGAGTAGTTATGAGTGTTATTTCTCTTAAAGTTGTTCATGGACTAAAGTCTCCTACAGATGGACAGGGTGAGATTACATTGGACGCAACAGCAGAGGGTGGAGCCAGGAACAAGAAACTGTGACTTTTAGTTTAGAGTTGCAGAAATGGTCAGGTTTTGAGTTATAAAGTAACAGCAAAAAGATAAATAACCTACCTGTGTTTCTCTTGCAGTTAGCCACATGGGACTCGGTACATGGCCTCAACGGAAGCTTAAAGGAGAGCCGGATTGAGAATGGCATGCAAGGGGTGACTGTGAAAGTGGTGACCCTGCTGGTGAGAGACTCAGTTTTATTATTTACGGTGAATCTGTCTGTTTGGTTTGCCCCAGAGAACAGGGCCTGTCTGAGTACATAATTCTTTCCTTCAAAATTTTCTTCAAATTTGAACGAAAAAGAAAGATGGTTGGCATAATTGGCCTCTGTTTGCCCAAGATGTCTGGCGTAATTATAAAGGACATAGGCTGGCAGGGAAAAAAACAAACCACAGTAAATGAACATGATGTCTTCTCTCCCAAGGAGGATCCGTTTGTCATGGTGGCGGAAAACATTCTCGGGCAGCCCAAGAAGTACAAAGGCTTCTCCATCGATGTGTTGGATGCCTTGGCCAAGATCCTGGGATTCAAATATGACATCTACCAGGTGGCAGACAGCAAGTATGGCTCGCAGCTTTCCAATGGCTCGTGGAACGGGATGATAGGGGAACTGATCAACAAGGCGAGTTCTTAAGGCTGACTTCAGTGGAAAGGGAGGCCATCTGACAAGCACCCCCCCCCCCCAAGTCTTTTACGCTTTGGTTTATCAAGTGCAAAAGTGAATGTGGAATTAGTCGTGAACGAGTGTAGCTTTCTGGTACCCCTCTGTTTGTTCTTGCATGCATTATGAGATGTCAATTAGCCATGTAGAGAATATGTCTGTAGGGTTCCAGACCTCAATTTGGCATGGAAATCACTGAGGGTAATTAGAAATTCATGCTTAACGTAGCTGATGCCCCTTCTGTCTAATTAATTAGGAATCCTTAAACCGAGACCGGCCTCCCCGGTGCCGCCAGGACTGCCGGAAATCCCAGTAGACCTCCAGGCTCCTCTCATCTCTCTGACTGGCACGAATCAAATGTGTTTCTGTTTCTGCAGAGGGCCGATCTGGCCGTGTCAGCTATCACCATCACGCCCGAGCGGGAGAACGTGGTGGACTTCAGCAAGCGCTACATGGACTACTCAGTGGGAATCCTGATGCGCAAGCCTGAGGAGAAGATCAACATCTTTTCACTGTTCGCCCCCTTCGACCTCGCAGTCTGGGCTTGCATCGCTGCAGCCATCCCCGTGGTTGGAGTCCTAATCTTCTTGCTGACCCGGATGCAGTCCCTGCGGTCCCAGACCCCTCCAGGACCTCACCAGCCTCCGTCTATGTCCAGCTCCTTGCATAGTGCTATATGGATCGTGTACGGTGCCTTCGTGCAGCAAGGTAAGTTTGTCCGACTGGCGGTAGTTCCTCTCCTCCAGGTTCAGAGGCACCTTCATCAGGGTCATGTCAGCTTAGCGTCCATCTCGGTGCCACCGCGATGTCAGGGAGTGTTTTGACTCAGGGAGATGACAGCTCTGCCAGGCAATTTCAGATGCTTTCTTGAAGGGTTCCCTCTCCTTCCAAACAATTACGGCACTCAAACCAGAAGGTCAAGACAGATAAGTGTACTTTACATGTTCATTAAGGATAAGTTTCTTAATGATAATTAAAGCAATATCCCTGCTGTTTACTTTGCAGAGTGCCAATCTGGCTGGGCCTGCTTTTATTTTGACACTGTAGGCCCAGTGGTTCTAGCATTCCAGCTCTAGGTGCCATAGCATTGTGGTCTGGTCCTGGGCAAGGTACATATGTGTGGAGCAGTCTGATGGCATTTAATGCATGTTAACTGCACGGGAGCGTGCTGGAGGTGTCTTTGAGTGGGGAAAGATAGGGTGCACTGGGTCCGTTCCAAGCCAGACAAAATGCGGTAAAACGACTAGCTCAGCAAGTATGGTCTGACGTTCCAGCTGCATCTATTACTTTCTGGCACACGGCCGCCGAGCGCCTTTATGCCAAACAGCCAGTGATTAAATCAGGGGAGGCGCTGTCCCATTAGTCCTTAGCTTGCCACCATCTCGGCTCACAGAGGATACATAGGTACACAATGAGGCACAAAGAAGCTCCCTGCATCTAACTCAAGGCAAGTTTTCGACGTTTATCCTTTTACTGAACTCAGTTTGACAGTCGGAATTAAAAAAACTGAGCTGGATAACAAGCTCCGAATAGCTCCTGTGTTTTACCCTTCACAGCAGTTGTTCCATCTTACTCGGAAGACAGAGGTTACCTGTGTGCAACTGCATAGTTTCGTTTTGCGAATTATTCACGGGCACGTTGTCTGGGGTGCAATTATCATATTTTAATTTTTAAATTCCTTTCTGAAGGGGCTTTCCCTTACCATTGTTACTTGTGGGGTTTCACCAAGGGAGTTCAGGGCCAGGATTATGTACAGATCTTCTGCGTGTGATGGAAATTAGTTCAGCGAAATTGAAAACTATGCAATTTCATCGAACTTGGGTTCACTGGAACCAACAGAATTGAAGATATCATATCATGATTCATTACTGAACCAAAATGTAGGCCACGGTCTGGTTTAATAGAGTTAGTAGGGAACGCTCAGGATGTTCTAGACCTTCAGAGACGGGTATATAATTTCTAAAACCAAAAGATCCAGAGATCAATGAAAGCCCAATGGAAAACTGTCCTATCTGCATGGTATCCAAAACAGCCAAACAAGTTTTTCATATGGTTAGGTTTTCCGGAGCTGGACTGAAGATCTTACAAGTTAGATTAACCATCAACACAGTTTACATTATGATATCTAGAGTGAGGGACAAACGTCATGAGGCAAACTTCTACTAGACGTTCTAGATATGTTACTGTAGTCCAGAGCTCTTTACTGAAAGAGTCGCTGTTACCCACTGCATTCAAGATTAGCTAAACTGTCGCTGTTGTGCAAAAACCTCAAATCTACAAAAGAGAAACTTTACAGGAGAGTGAAGAAACCTTCTCAACCTTTGATGGAAGTCAATAGAAAAAGGTTTTATTCTAGGTCATTTGGAGCATTTCTATTGGTCCATTCTTCACAAATTATTTGCATCACAACTGTGACTAAACCAAAAACAACTGAAAAAAATAACTGTGGTAACCTTCTAGAGATGTGTGTGATACACACCTTCAGACCTCCTGTCCACTGCATGTTGTGATCGCAGGAGCAGTTGGCTAGCAATGAACAGAAGTTCCTATAACACAAACACCAACAGTTAGCAAAGAATGTGCATATTGACACAGTATGCTATCCGTCCTCCTCCAGGTGGAGACTCAGTGGTGGGCTCAGTGGCCTTGCGGATTGTGATGGGCAGCTGGTGGCTCTTCACCCTAATCGTGTGCTCTTCCTACACGGCCAACCTGGCGGCCTACCTCACTGTGTCGCGCATGGACAACACCATACGGTAGGTCCCCCACCCCCACCTGACTTAGGCGGTTAACAGCACCTCTAGGATGGGGAATGTCCCTTGGAGTATATTGCCCTAAAGTATTGATCAGCTTAATCAGAAAGCCACAATGTTGTAAATAGTACCTGCTAGCTATAGTGACCATTAGCCATTAGCTAAAACATTGTCAGCATTTTGAGCCTTTTTAAGGGAGAAGTTTGTGTGTACATTTTGCAGTGTGAAACTTTTGCTTCTGTAGATTAATCCTTAGTCTTACCAGAGGTGGCAAATCTTGGTCTAGAAAGGTGGATTTTTACTTTATGGTCCTGGATTTGCCACATCTGGTAGAAATAGATATATTTTCTACCAGTACATGCTTAAACACTTCCCCCAACCCGCTCAAACTTCAGAAACAATTTGGGTGACCACTGATTTCTAGTTTTTGTTAGCTGCTTTAGCTCATAGCTCCATCGCTAAACTAAAGAAGCAAAATTTGGCTGCCAAACATGTCTTGTCTAATTGAGAACATATAGGCTAAGTGGAAAACTGTGTAAATTAGATTACTACAGTGACTGAGTCCTCGACTAGTCAACCTGCCCCCTTAGAAGACTCCCAGTTTTGTGCTACAACCAACTGTTTTGCTGTTGAAAACATTTAATTTCTCCTCGGTTTTCTTCAAAAATATGGTTTAATTTTACAGTAACTGGACATTGTTCTTAAGGGGGACTTCTTCCCTCATCATCTCCCATGCAGAAGCACACCTGAACCAGCTATTGCTAGTCCAGCTATTTATGGCCTGTTCATTGGGAGCTTGCAACTAGACCTCTACATGGTGTTGAGACCTGCTGAGCAGAATAAAAGTCTGAGCCTGTGGATTTCTCAGAGGCTCCGGGGAGGTATCTGACACAAGTGTGCCCTGCTCAGGCACTAGCCACCACATGAAACTGTCTACAGGACCTTCTTTAATGCTGTTATCAGAGCAGTTTCCGGGGTTTATGGCTTTTAAAGTTCCTGAAAAGTACATGAACATTAGTTATTGTGCTGTATCCACACGTCCAGTGTTTGAAACGAGTCAGGGCTGAAAAACACGCTGCTCTGAGTGGGCCGCTCCTCTAATGCGGCTTACACAAAGGGATTTCTGCGAGTTAGCTTTATCCTTCATGGTAATTTAAGCTCAGGTCCTTCCAGGGTCTTAATTACTTAATTAATTCTGGTTTTGACAAGGCTTACAGTTTCACACTGCTGTTGGAGGTGAACGGAAATGTGAATATAATTAAAGCCATACATTTATAGCCTCTCGCCGGGCTATTTATTCATTTATTTGCATCTAAAATTACTTGCTTTTATGTCTGTGTTCATTCACGTTTAGTGTCACAAATGATGTGTGTGTGTGTGTGTGTGTGTGTGTGCTTTAATGCGTCCCTGGCAGCATTTATTTTTTCATATTTTTTTTATTTAGTCTAATGTAGTTTTAGTCTTTCTCCAATGAAAAAGCCTTCTTTTTGTTTGGCAAATTTTTCACTTTTTCTTCCAATTTGGTACTGCTAATTAACCTCTCCGTTCTTAACCCCCCCTAGCACTAGCAATTCTCCCCACACTAGGAGGTTAAGGCTTTAACACACGTCTCCTCTGATACATGCAAAGCCAGCCTCTTTCCAAACTACTGCCGATGCCGCAGTGCTAGACAGCCAACACACAAATCACAGGGTCCCCAGGACAACCCTCACATCAGCTAACAGACACCTGTGCCACTCAGCATTGCTTAAGAGTGATGAGGGGAGAGAGAGCGCCATCTATTCACCTGGAGAAAGCATGGCCAGTTGTGCTTGCTCAGACTCCAACTGCTGATGGCAAAGCAGCATTGCTCAGGATTCATACTCGCAACCCCTGGGCTGTAGGAAAGTGCCTTCAACACCAGTTAAATTTTCTAGGTATCAGAGCTGTCACGCAAAACTTTGCATGGTTTTCCCTTTTTGGCATAACGTTCTTAACCATTGGTGAATAGAGCAATAGAAATGCTCCAAAATGACTCGGAATGAAACCTCTTTTACATTAACTTCCACTGAAAATTAAGAAAGTTTTTAACTTTCTTCTCCTGTGAAGTTTTAATTTGCTCTTTTGGCGATTCAAGGTTTTTGTATTGTAATTTTATAATTATAATATCATAATCATATTTAGAATAACAATTGTGTTTTGTATATGTACACACAGTGGCATGCAATAGTTTGAACATCCCTGGTCAAAATATTTGTTACTGTAAAGATGACAATTTCTAAAAGGCCAGAACTCAAAAAGGGAAAAAGGTCCAAGGTAAATGCTTGGGCACCCTGCATGGTCAGTACTTAGTACCACCCCCTTTGGTGGGTTTCACAGCTTGTAAACCATTTTTGTAGCATAATGTTTGGGGGATTTCACCCATGCCTCCTGCAGAAGACCCCTAGTTCAGTTTCAGTTCAGATTCTTGTGTTGTGTATGTTAGGTGGAGGGATACATTTGTAGAACCAGTGCTACTTCCACATATCTAGGCTTTCCTTATTCTCCCAGTAGGCTAAGATAGGGGCAAAAAGTCCTCTTGCCACAGCTTTTTAGAATGGTGCCTCCTGATTATTTTACTATTCTGTTGTTAAACTGGACCTTTCTTCATCAGGGTGTTCTGCAATATTAAACTGTGCATAGTGCTAATTCTGCATTCGTGCAGAGTCCTTTTTTCCCCACTTCGCTGTCTGGGATGTTTGGGTCGTTCTGCAGCCCAGACGGTGCTCCTCTCTCCAGCCGTTCTCCTGTTTTATTGATGGAGGTGCTGTTTTGGAGAACGGGCCCCAGGGCAGCCTAATCATGCTGCTTGCCACGATTTGAGAAAGTGTAGGAGCGATCCTGTCAGGCATACTGAACAGTTAAAAAATTCAGTGTTTATGCCAGGTATTACCAGTCAAAGTGTATCTGGGAGACAGGATAGTCAGTGGACAACCATAAGTTCAGAGCTATGAGTCCCCCCCCCCTCCCAAGCGATGCCTTGAATGTCCCTATCGAAGTCTATCTTGGAAGAAAATGCAGTCTACAGTAGAGTTTTAAAAGTCACAATGGACTTAAATGCTGCCAGTTATTGACAAGGAGTAAAGAATGCTCTGCTGTGTAGCAAAGAAGTAATGGTAAGTGGTACACACACACACACACACACACACACACTTAAGTACATTCCATTTACTTAATGCCTAATTAATACCACTAGCACACATTGGACACAGTAGCACATATTAATCACATTGCTTTTAAAGTAGTCCCATGCTTCTTTATCAAGCCTTGTGTTAACCAGACCTAAACCAGCTTTACTAATCCAAAATAATCCCATAGTTCTATACCAGGTGACATATTAACTAGACCTATACACAGCTATGTGATCTATGTGTATATATTGGTAATTTATCTACATTTTGCATCTGAATGTCTTGTTATCCCTTTGCTGCAGTGACACTGTAAATTTTCATACTGTGTGACTAATTAAGGATTATCTTATCTTATCTTATAGTTCTATAACAAGAGTCCTGATCCTTAGTTCGATATAGTCATCCTGTTATCCAGATTTAAATCATCTTTATTAATCTCCAAATAATTCCTGAATTCTAAACCAAGTGTCCTGTTAACCATTCCTATCATGGCTTTGTTCATCTCCAAAATATTCTTATTGTTTTATATAGGTGTTTTGTTATTAGCTTCACTAATCTCCAAAATAATCCCATAGTTTTATACCAGGTGTCCTGTTAAGAAGATCTACACGGTTTTATTGAATATAATTTTATTGTATTGGGAAAAAAAATAACCCCATAGTTCTACATAAGTGTCCTGTTATCCAGACCTAAGACATCTTTATTAGTCTCCAAGATAATCCCATTGTTCTATACAACCTAACAAGACCCAAACTTGCCTTAAAATCTTAAAAATCTCTAAATAATCCCATAACTCTATATCAACTGTTCTCTTAACCAGACTTTAACAGAGCTTCACTGATCTCCAAAGTAGTTCCCTAGCTCTATACCAAGTGTCCTGTTAACCAGACCTAAATCAGCCTTAAAAACATCCAAATAATCCCAAAGCTCTACAAAATGCCCAGTTAATCAAACCTGAACCAACTTTATTAATCCCCCAAATAAACCACCACTTATATATGAACTGGACCCAATCTCCCTGATTCCTTTTCTGCCTATTTTATCTCTACTGGGCATGTTTTTAGATGGCTGTTCCATTTTCTGTTAAGATGAGGTGCAGTGCCTTGTTTGTTGCTTTTTGTCTGACTTTGTTTCATGTCCTGTTGATCAATGCTGTATGAGTCAGACCTCGCTGTCTGTTACCTCCAAATCAAAGTCTGGACACGACACAAGCAGGCCTGGAGAATGTGTGATTGTGCCTGGCCTGGATTCTGCTCATCAAGAGTTGAGCAGTGGGACCTGAACCCAAAGCAATTTCCCTCAGAGTCTGAGTGGAATCTGATGGGTTACATAACTTAGAGTCTGGTTCACATAAAACCACAGACAAATGCATCAATGCTACTGGAACCTGATCCAGACCTTGACTATCCTATATATAGCCCACCCTTGTACCCTTGCACCCACCTGTAATCTTAACGACTCCCTACAACTACCCTATACATAACCACCCCATTCACATACTCCTAATCATAACTACTCTAGCATATCCCAACTTTAACTAACCTATACATAACATAAACCTTCCCCTAATACTAACTACCCTACATATACCTTACACCTCTACTTTCCCCTGACCTTAGCTAACCTATACACTAACCGCAACTACTCTACACATAACCTATCCCTATCTTTAAACCTTAACCACCCTACATATGGTCCTTATAATACCTCTTCCTTCACCCACCCCTAAACTTAGTTAACCTATGTACAACCTACCCCTACCTCTAACCTTAACTACCCTACCCATACACCTACCTCCAACTGTAACTGTTATATACATCTATACATGACCTACCACTATACCTACCTCTCATTTAAAAAATCACTTTTTCGTGTCCGCATACATTTGAGTATTTGAGTGCCTACTTTTTTTCATATAGCCCCATCTGAAAAGCTCCACCCATTACCTTTAAGAAAGCAGGCTGTGGGGGGTGCAGGTCTTTGGGCTCCTTTGAAAACATACACAACAGAAAATACAAATAGACCGCATCATGAGTATAGATCAGTCCTGATTTGAGTAACTGAAAACCTATGGACAGAATGGCAGGCACAGCAGACTACAGCTGAGAGACAAAATGTGAGCTCAAGGTGAAGTAAACATTGATCCTCGTGGTATTCTGACCAAAGGATGTCTCCGATTTTATTAAGAACCCAAGGAACTGTTTGATGTGTGGAACACGGGGTATAATATGTCACCTTCAACTACCTTAGTTACCTGTCCCTAGCCTTAACTACCCATAACATGATCTATCCCTTCATTTACCCTTAAATTTAAGTGCTATACACACTCCCTACCACTACATCTACTGCTGATCTCAATTACCCTACACATCAGGCCCACATGGCATGTTTGTGTATGAGATATTCTTCTTTCCTGCATGGAGAGCACCTTTACCAAACTTAAACTGAGATCAATTCAGGCTTAATGAGCACTTTAAGCTGTCACTATGTTGGAAACTCTGATGAATCATCATCTCCGAAGACAGGTCCCATATTGGAGCACTTACCTTGATTCTGCTGTCCAATTCAGCTAAGAAGCACACTATAAGTAGTCAGTCTAGTGCTTTAAATGACATCTAGCAGTGGAAATAAATGCTAGCTGCATTTTCCATGTTCTATTTGCATTTAACGCCACTTATTTTCATTACACAAACCTGACAAAACACATCAGACGAGGAGGCCGCTGCTAATGAAGCGCTAATTACCGTGTATACTTCAAATGGAAATGGAAAATAGGCTTTTTTGCAATGTGTGTGTCATGTACCTGCCATCCGGATGTGACAGCCCTCTGTGAAGGTAAAAAAGAAAACTGGAACTCATTACCGGCTCAAACTCAATCTTTCGTGGGTGAGTTTGGCAGATGTCAGATAGTGTCATCTTGATCTTTGGAGCTTTGACTTTATGGCCTTTGTGTTTGATACTGTGAGGCCACTGTGTGCTGTAGCCTTTCTGTGGCTGCAGTCACTTTACTATGCTTATATAAAATCTTCATGTTGTGCATAGCCCTTTTATCTCTGGTTCCACACACCTCCAAAGCCTAAACGCCTTGACCTTCCTACCAGTGCTTCCTTAGGACTTGTTTTATTATTTTGGCCAAGAGTACAAGTTGGTAAACAAGCAAATTCTCACAGTAAAGGTTCTAACAGGATGGGGTCTTAAGATACGAGTTTACCACAGTGTCCCAGTGTCTCACTACTTGAAGTGCAAGCTGCTGATGTTAGTTGTACTCCAGTCGCACTGAGCAACACTATGTAGCAATTTGACCTTTATTCAGCAGCTTTGGCATCTATTTCATTGCCACTCCCGGCTGGAGCATTGCTATTGCACTACAGAACTTTTGTGACGCTGCACTACGAAATTCTCCAGAACTGTGTAATGCTGCATAACCTGAGTCATATTAGTGTAAAATAATGCAGCATTACTCTACCACCTCAATCCACAAGCTACTTTACCTTCAGATGCAGCTTCTGGATTTCTTAGCTTGTCAACAAATGCATGTGTACAACTGTCCATGAGTGGAAGCTCAAAGCACAATTTGTATTTACAGTAGTTGTGTAAATGTGAATTACAGTCCTCAACTGTAGGGGCCCCAAGAGCAAAACATACATAATACGTAATAAGTTCTCGAGACTTCCAAATGAAGTTCTCTAGACCTAATTTGGAACACACCCCAAAGACTTGACTCATACCACACCGAAGACCGAAGGCTCAGATCACATCCCACACACTCAAGATATGACTCGGACTACATCCAAAAGACTTGAACCTTGACTCAGATCCGACCCCACACACTCAAGACTTGACTTGGACCCGCACCCCAGAGACTCAAGACTTGACCTGCACTCACTCTCCAGAGACTTAAGACTTGACTTTCACTGACAAATAGTGACTCGAGACTTGACTGACACTCAGACAGATCCCAGACATGAGTTGACACAGACTTGCGTCCAGAACCTGGAGACTTCACTTAAACTCCTGCTCCAGAGACTTCAGAGTTGACTTCATCACAGAGACAAACACTTGACTCAGACTCCTAGAAAGCAATTTTCTCACTAAATTCAAATTTCAACCCTCATAAATTTTGGTGAAACTGTTTTCAAAACTGACTTGACTTCAGTAAATCTGTAAAGCATGATAGACCTTGTTTGTTGTTTTTCTGTTTGCAATAGTGTCCAAAAATTCCTGCTAAAAGGGGATTCCTGATAAGGTTATTCCAGCTTGGAATACAGATATTAAACTCTTTAAGATAAGATAGGATAAGATAAGATTTTAATAGGGTTTTGGAATTTGCAAAAAGCAAAATCTAATTCAAGAGCTTTTCTCTAGATGGAACTATGTAGGTCTACCCTCGTGGGGACAGAAAATAGAAAGCTGCTTTTGCATAAATCAAAACAACTCAAGTTCTGGCTACTTGCCATCCGACAATCCCACCCACATTTCTTTCCTTCTCCTTGTTGAAAATGAGTGGGACATACACCATTAAACTAAAGGTTTACCCATGTCTCCATCTCTATTTTTTGTACAGGACTTTTCAGGACTTGGCGAGACAGATGGACTTGGATTATGGGACAGTGCGGGACTCAGCTGTGTACGACTACTTCCGAGCCAAAGGCACCAACCCCCTGGAGCAAGACAGCACTTACGCTGAGCTGTGGAGGACTATCAGCAAGAACAATGGCCAAGATTACTCTGTGTCTAGCCCCTCAGAGGGCATCCGCAAGGTATGCTTCATGGTCTGAAAGAACCACCAATAGAACCATCATATGGTTCTACTGGTGATGTTTGATGGACCTTGATGGATGTCAACTGCAAATGGTTCATACTGGTTTAACATAATTTGAGAGTGGCATGCAAAAGTTTGGGCACCCCTGGTCAAAATATTTTACTGTGAATAGTCGACTTCAGTCACCACCCTCCAACACCAAAGGGCCATGGCCTTCATACCAGTGCTTCCTGAGGACTTGATCCTTCTAATGGATATACTTAATAGAGTCTTAGGAGAGTCTTTCGGTCTTTGTTTGGGGGATATTGCTCATTGCTCATCTCCTTGCAAAATGTTCTAGTTCAGTTTAAATCTTCCATCTTGCTCTTTTTGAATGCCTATACCCAGATTTTCACATTACATTTAGGTCAGGGTGGTGAGGGACATAGCAAAACCTTCAACTTAGATCTCCTGAGGTAGTCTATTGTGGATTTTGAGGTGTGTTAGATCATTATCCTGCATTATCAGCCGTTTCTGTTAACTGCTATTTGCTACCGACACAAGTGTTGACCATAAAAACTCAAATCTGAGAGAGCGAAGTCGAGCGACTGCTTGTTTGTCAACAAACACATACGCCGTTCTTCTAAACAAACAAGTTTGGCTCTTTCTTTGTGACTTAAAACCTAGAGCAGCATGTTAACTCAGCCAATTAGAGAGATTTATCTTCAGGCCGGTTAATCTCCACAGATGCAGGGCTAAAATTCATCCCACACACATGTGCTGTCTAACAAACCCCTGATACGTTTGCATGAAATATTCCAACGAACAGTTTCAGCGTTTTAATGAGAGTAATTATTTTCAATCAGTCCATTTTTCAGCAGCCACAGAAACTTTTACAGAAAATCACATGCGTCAACAATTCCTTGCAATTCGGTGCCGTCTGTCCGCCTTTTCCGCTCCAAGCAAGACATGTCTTATTTCTCATAAGTCATTGCACGAAAGCTGCTAATGTGACAACAGCTGCTTTTGATTTAAACAATGGCTAGTTGTGCTCTTTGTTCAAGTGAGCGAATGAGAAAACAAAGAAGTTAATGATGACAAATACCAAGGAGGAACAAAGGAAACCTGTCAGGTTTATTTAACATTGGTTAATTAGGCTGAGCAGGGAAAGCTTTTACGGCATTTCTGATCTGAGACTCACTGCCACGCAGATTTTTTTTTATCTTCTGACCACCACCTTAATCACTTAAATTGTTAAACATTATAGTCTCCATGGTCGCAGTGCTCTACTGTAGAGCTCAGATCAGACATTTGTCATTAGAACCAGTTTCAAACAGGAGGAAGTCTCTGAACAAATGATGTGAGTATTAAGACCAGAACTAGGGACAATGGTGATGAAGGCCAGTCGCAGATAAGGGGGAGGTCTCAGAACTTGGGTTATGGTGACAAAGGGCAGTCACAGTCAAAGGGAGGTCTCAGAACTTGGGATATAGTGATAAAGGCCAGTCACAAATAAGGGGGAGGTCACTGTCAAGAGGAGGTCTTAGAAAAAGTAAAATGGTGATTAAGACCGGTCACAAATTGGGCAGGAGGTTTCAGAACAAGTGAAGTGGTAATTAAGACTGGTTACAGTCAGGGGTAGTTATCAGAACAAATGACATGGTAATTAAGACCAACTGTAGTCAGCGAGGTCTCAAAACCAGCAATGTGGTGATTAAGACAAGTCACAGTCAAGAGGAGATCTCAGAATAAGCGACATGGTGGTTAAGGCCAGTCACTGTCAAGAGGAGGTCCCAGAACAAGTGATTTGGTGATTTGGACCAGTCACAGTCAGAGGGAAGTCGCAGAACTTGGGATATGGTGACAAAGGCCAGTCGCAAATCAGGGGGAGGTCTCAGAACCAGTGACGCGGTGATTAAGGCCAGTCATGGTCTAGAGGAGGTCTCAGAATAAGTGAAATGGTGCTTAAGGCCAGTCACGGTTAAGAGGAGGTCTCAGAATAAGCAACATGGTGGTTAAGGCCAGTCACGGTCAAGAGGAGGTCTCTGAACAAGTGATTTGGTGATTAGGACCAGTCACAGTCAAGAGGAGGTTTCAGAACAAGTGACATGGTCATTAAGACCAGTTTCAGATCACTGGGTGGTCTTAAAACAAGTGATATGGATATTCAGACCAGTGGTGGCCAGAGGGAGGGTCTCAAAACAAGTGATATGGTGATTAAGACCAATCATAGTCAAGGGTTGGGGGTCTTAGAACAGGTGACAAGGTGATTAAGACCAGTCGCAGATCACAGGGTGATCTCAGAAAAAGTGATATGGTGATTAAGATCAATCATAGTCAAAGGGGAGGGGGGTCTCAGAACAGGTGACACGGTAATTAAGACCAATGGGAGATTTTAAGACTAGTGGCAGTCAGAGGAAGCTCTCAGGACAAGTGATGTGGTCATTAAACACTGGCTTTACTGCCCTTATCTGCATATTGCTAACTGGCCCCATAATAATGCAATCATTGTAGGTGATGTGAAGCACATAATCATAATTAGCATTGTCTAGGCCGGCCCTAGAGATCACATGATTCTTATGTGTCCTTCCACAGGCAAAGAAAGGCCCGTACGCATTCCTGTGGGACATGGCGGTGGTGGAGTATGCAGCACTGACGGATGACGACTGCACCATCACAGTGT
This sequence comes from Salminus brasiliensis, assembly GCF_030463535.1. Lineage (NCBI taxonomy): Eukaryota > Metazoa > Chordata > Actinopteri > Characiformes > Bryconidae > Salminus > Salminus brasiliensis. Next base: position 31,198,173 of record NC_132899.1, on the reverse strand, counting down.
CGGGCAACAGCATGAGCAGTAAGGGCTATGGTATCGCCCTGCAGCACGGCAGCCCCTACAGAGACCTCTTCTCCCAGAAGTAAATATCTCCCCACAGTCCCTCACTCCTGTGCTCCTCCTTACTGTACCATTGACACCCTCTTCCATTCCTCACTCTTAGTTTCTCCATTCTTCATGGCTCACCTATAAACTAGATCAGCTGCAAATAGACAATGGCTTTCAGAGTCCAGGGTCACCAAGTAGGCCAGAAAAGTCACATTCATAAGTACCAAAATCTGATTAGTCTTGTAGAAGTGCAGTGCTTTGTCTAGTGAAGAGCTCTCACTGTGGCTTTTACAAAGCCATAAAACACAGGCTTGCTTGGCAAGCAGGAAACATTTAAGTACTTGAATAACAGACAGAAAACGAAGTGATCACATGACTTTGTTGTGGCGTTTAAAATATGCATCCGAAAACAACAAGCCTTTCAGTGACCTCAATCGAGTGTTTTTATCGAAGGAAAAAGACATGAAAGTATGGATAGCTTATAAATTACTGCCACTTTCCATTAAGAGCAGAGCTTTGTTTCATTAGTTGCAGTTTCATGGGCCCGATTTTTACCCATTACAAATTGATCCCTTTGCGAACATAACAGATGCAGGCAGATTACACAAATCTCCACATAATCACTTGTTACCAATTAAGACTGCATAATCATATTGCCTCTGTTTTTTGAAGAAGCAGGAGAGCAGTCCTCTCAACTGCCTTCTCACGTACTCTGTATTGATCCAGCTAGAATATCCTAGCCTGACTCAACAGCTTGCAACACGGGCCGCGAGCGATTGCTGTTCGCCCAAAGCTTACGTAAGTCTCTCAGGCCCTCACCGGAGTCTTAATGATTGCCAGACCTCTCCATTATAGCATGTCAATGCAACTCCCACAGGTTCGTACCCAATTACTTCTTCAAATTGTTGGAAGGGGCACTTCTGTGACCATGCACAATGACCAGACGCAGCAGCTAAGAATAGTGATGGGATGAGCTTAGTTACGGCAAGACAGGACTCGCACTGTAGAGGATCACGGTAAGCTCTTGACTCTGGTCAGACTGTAATTGTTTCATGTGTAATTTCAGTCTGATTACATCATGGCCTTCAGCAGACAGACAACGCTGGATAAAGTTTATTTTAAACTGCTGCCTAGTTCCCACCTTCCCCGAATAGGCTCTGCTTTGTTTTGTAGCAGCTCCCATAAATAGCAAAAAAAGTCTGGCCCACGCTTACGAGTTAATCCGTGGAATGATGGCAGTGACTTTGCAGGAATCTGGGTGCAAATAGTCAAGTCAAGTCAAGTCAAGTCAAATAATAAATACTTAATAAAGGACAGAGACAGAGAAGAAAGAAGAAATAACATGAAGGGTCAAAGACCCCCGTGAGCAAGCCAACGGCGACAGTGGCAAGGAAAAACTCCCTCAGAGCTGGAGGAAGAAACCTTGGGAGGAACCAAGACTCACAAGGGGGACCCATCCTCCTCTGGCCAGACTATTTAAACATTAATGATAAAAATTACCAAAGCAGATACAACAGAAAGTTAATAGTGGTGATATTAATAGTGTCAGACAGACACGAGTCCATCTAGGTTTCAGCACGGCCACCAAACAGGCAGCAGCGGCAGGCGGGTGAGCCATGGGTGGTGGCGGGTTGGGGGGGACCTGCTGGCCGGACTGGTAGGTGGCAGCTGGTTAGACGCAGGTAGAGGGGACCTCAGCGGGCAATCTTCCAGCAGGTCGGGCTGGGTGGCCATTTACTCGAAGAAGGTAAAAAGAGAAAAGTTAGTTCTAAGAGGAATTTTATGGAGGGCAGAGAATGTTGAGCATCAGCATCAGGGTATGTCTGATGACTCCGGCAGGTCTGATTATCACAGCATAATTAAAAGGAGAGAGCCAGAAGGTAACACGGATACGGGCGCACCCTGAGAACACCAGCATCTATCTGCTCCACCGTCCACAGTGATCGCGTGTAAGCAGAGAGACGACAGCTCCAGCATCTCAGTGTACTATAATTCCCTGGGTCCGCGAACCCCTGGACCTGCAGCCCTTATCTAAGAAACATTAATTACCAAAAGCTAAACTAAACATATAAGTTTTCAGCTTAGATTTAAAGATTGAGACTGTGTCTGAGTCCCGAACATTATCTGGAAGGTTATTCCAGAGTTGGGGAGCTTTATAAGAAAAGGCTCTTCCCCCTGCTGAGGTTTTCTGAATTTTGGGAACGAGTAAGAGGCCAGCACCCTGAGATCTAAGTAGTCTTGATGGTTCGTAACATACAATAAGATCCTGCAGGTACTCAGGAGCGAGGCCATGTAGGGCCTTATATGTTAATAGAAGAATTTTGTATTCGATACGGAATTTAACTGGGAGCCAACTGGGAGCCAAATACTCAGCCACAGTCCACAATCAGCCCACAATCGATGCCATAACCGCCATTGCCATAACTGACCCATTCGTGCCTTAACTGGGCCATATTTGGCCCAGAATCATCTGCTGTCTGAGTAACGCAGTTGTGCCAAGTGATGTCCAGAACCAATCCAAGGGGTACTGGCTATATTACGCCCAACCCACTGCAGATCCTTTGCTCCATAAATACCATAAATAGACCATAAATAGACAATATTCACAGCTTGTGGCGATACATCTCTCAGAGCTTGTGATTGTTTCTATGTAGAATAGCAAACACTGCCATGCTAACTTGATCCTAAAAATCTTTGCCAGTCACATTTGTCTTTCAGGCTAAAAGTCAGTCCATCACCACATTGAGGAACTCTTCATCTGACAAACAGAACATTCTCATTCTCAAGCTACAACATCAGTGGCTTAAACAGTGATGCAGTATTCGGGTACAGTAAGCCAGTGCTAAATAAAGGAGACTTTCCACCCAGTGCCCCCAGAGCAGCCCAGCCACATGCTAACTCCCTCAGGGGCAGCTGGGAGGCAGCTTAGGGGCTAATAGGCCTATGAACTAGCATGTCATCTTCTGTAGAGAGAGGTATTCATCTTACTTTTCCCATCTCTGTCCCATCATCACCCTCAATCTCCGGCCTTCTCCTATTCATCCACCGCTGTCTCGCGTGGCTGCACCATGTGCCTCTTTTCATTCCCGAAAATTGCCGCAGCTGCATGGCTTGTCCACAGGGAGGCAGGCTGATAATGGTGGCACGGCTTGCGGCCACAGTGTCTGTTTTCCTAAAGCCTCTAATTAAACATTCCCTTACATTCTGCTCCCTGTTTGTTTCCTTTTCATTTCCGTCGGTGAGCGCCTGCAAGACAAAAAAGTTGCCATTTAATTAAGCCAAAGGAGGGACAAAGGGGTGTATGCTTTTAAGCGGTGTAAAGGAATGTTCTAAGGGAATGAGGAAATGTCGGTTACAGGTGCTGAAAACCTTTATAGATGACAGAATCAGCTATACAAGTTGTGCCAGGCCTCAGTGTAAGACCTGATTAAAGTCAGAGAGCTTGTTTTTTGAGGGGGCGTTTTGGTATGCTTAGAAATGACCAAACATAGAGGGCCATAAGTTAAAATCGGGACATGCTGCTTTGCCATCAACAGCCAGGGCCTGAGAGAGCACAATTGGCCATGTTCTGTCAGGGTCACCATTGTGATGGTCTGGCATCTGTTAGATGATGTATCAGAGGTGGAGATCCAGAGCTTTCCTCAAAGTGTGCTGACTGCCTAGGGATGCTGCATCTGCGGCAGTGTGAAAACAGGCAGTAGCTGATTTTGAATGTTTTAGAGGAGGCATGTGCTTGTCCTCATCCTCCTAGTGTCAGGAGCATTACAAGTGATGGGGGAAGTCCTATAGTAAGTGGGTGGGTTAATTGGCTAAGATAAATAACGACACAACATATTGTAAGTCTGATCAAGCAAGACAAGCAAAATCTTTCAGGATTGTGGTCATAACCTTCAACATTTCTAAGAGTCCTCCAGACTCCTTGCTGGTTGGCTATCCACATGGCATATGGAGCCTGATTCTCTTCTCTTGCTGTCTCCACAGGATCCTGGAGCTGCAGGAAAAAGGCGACCTCGATGTGCTGAAGCAGAAGTGGTGGCCTCGCTCAGGCCGCTGTGACCTGAGCGGCCACTGGGGGTCGCAGACCGATGGTCGCTCACTCAAGCTTCACAGCTTCGCCGGGGTCTTCTGCATCCTGGCTGCCGGGCTGGTGCTGGCCTGTCTGGTGGCTGCCTTGGAGATGTGGTGGAGCAGCAACCGCTGCCGGCAAGAGCAGCCCAAAGAGGTGACCGAGCACAGGGCCAGGAGGCCCGCGCAGGGCGACGACACTGCCACACTCTACTTTAAGGATCCAGCCGCAGACGCGAGCCCAGACTTAGTCGAGCTCCAGTACACTCAGTTATAGGTGTGCTCTGCTGAAATCAAAATTGGTCCTTTCCATCTCAAACGACAAAGAATAGAGACAAAGACAAACAATAGATCAGGCCATTTTGTTCTTGTCTCGTCCACATCCACTCCCTCCCCCACTAAGCCAGGCACAGGGAAAGAGACAGAGTGGCTTTTACTAATACGGTCTAAGCTTGCTGGTTATTGGGTTTTGGGGGAACATTTTAAGGACACTGTATAGGGAATAATTGATCGCAGCCCAACAAAGTATCAGCTATTATGACTGTATTACAGTACAATGGGCTTCATTTAGGTTTTTGAGATGTTCTAGATAACTAAACGCTAGAGTCTAAATCAGGGCAGATTCTCTACCAGGACTTCTTCCAAACCTCAATAACCACAAACTAATTAATGTAAGAAATGATTACCCAATACTTTGACTCCCACCGGCAGAGTTGTTCGATGTTCCTTTTGCTATCTGCTTTTTGAAAGACCTTTTCTATCATCATTATCAATGCATCTGCCCTTTTGTCTCACTTTATGATGAATAACGCCTTGCCAACAGTGCGCCCCCTTGCTCTAGAGACAGTAAACAAACTGCATGCAATAGACTGGAAAGGCTTAATGTGGATCCATAAACTAAAGTGTGAGCAAAGAGGATTCTTGCATGGGCCTGTGTGTTCAGTACCCCCTCCAACCCCCACTACCCAAAGCAATAAGGCCAACAAAAAAAGAACCCCCTGAATCAGACGCCCAACAACCATTAACCCCCAGCAAATACAAGCGTGTGACGTCTGATTGCAATGACATGTCAATGGTGACAAGTATGAATTTCTCTTTTCCTTTTATTATTGTTTTTTTCTTTTTTTTACTTTTTTCTTGATATGTTTATGATCTCGTGCAGGTTACTAAGGATTACAGAGTGGCAAGGGTTTCAGATCCATTGAGATATAATGATATTTCTACTGCTTCATCGGAGGGGAGGAAGGACATTTGGACAGAGAGAGAGAGAGACTGGGATGAAGCAGAGGCTATTGACACAGGTCAGAATAGAGCTCGTAAGATCTGATTCGTTGCGTCATGTCCGAAGGGGCCGGGGGCCTGGGTCGGTTGGTTGGTTGGGGGGGTCTTCATAATATTGTGTCTAGGACCCATCATCTAACAACAGCCATTTTAATTTTGTAGTTCCTTTCAGGTCCTCTTAGCTTCCTGCGTACCATAGACGTAGATGGGCTCTGCCCTGGCTTCAGGGTAGGAATTAGGTCTTCATGATATTGTGATTAAATTGAGCTGATTTGATTACACACTGATGAAAAGACTGCAGTCAAACTGATCTAATATTAGGATGATCATATGACACACTTTGCCAGATTGAGTTTCTTTTGAGAATAACAAATTACAGTTTGCCTTATTAAACACAAATGTGGGGTAATTGGTGATATTTATTAGAGCACCAGGGCATTAATTATATAAGCATATATATATATATATATATATATATATATATATATATATATATATATATATATATATATATACAAGTGTTGTCAAAGTATGTGTTAATAATACAATGCTAGTAACACATAAATTGCATGTTAATAACATGGTGATAATATGTTATAAAAATTTTATAAACAACATTGTATAGCAATAGGTTCCTCTTATTCAAGTAGTTTACAATGGATTTGAAAGTGATGCCTTTGGCAGATTGTGCTGGATGGTGCTTGCTCGGAGACCTGTCTATTAGAACTAACAAAAACCAGCGGCAGAGTGGAGCTCCAATTCCTTTACAGAACCTCCTCTGAATCCAGAATCCACAAACTGCATAAATGAGAGTAAAAACAAAAGGCCACAGTTGTGGAGGAGCTGAAGTGCTGACTGCATGATATATATGATCTATATAGCCATTTGGGGGAGGAGCAAAACTACTGACTGTATATACGATGTATATAATCTATACAAAAGAGCAGTTGAACCACTGATTGTATATATGTGATATTTATCATATATACAGTCATTTGGAGGAGGAACTAAACCACTGACTGTATGTGACATGTGTGACATATGTGAGTCATGGAGGGAGGAGCTGAACAACTGGCAATATGTGATGTATATGATCTTTACAGTCATTAGAGGGAGCAGCTCAACCACTCACTGTATATATGGTGTATATGATCTACATGGTCACTTGGGGAGGAGCTGAACTGCTGACTGTGTATATGATATATATGATCTATATAGTCTGGGGGGAGGTGTACCACGGACTGTATATATGATGTTTCTTATCTATATAATCATTGGGAAGGAGCGGAGTCATTGACTGTATATATGATCTATATAGTCATTGTTGGAAGGACCTAAACCATTGACTGTATATCTGGTATATATACACATGGACAAAATTGTTGGTACCCCTTGGTTAATGAAAGAAAAACCCACAATTGTCACAAAAATAACTGACAAAAGTAATAATAAATAAAAAAAATTAACCAATAAAAGTCAGACATTGCTTTTCAACCATGCTTCAACAGAATTATTAAAAAATAATAAAACAGGCCTGAACAGAAATGATGGTACCCATAACTTAATAGTTATGTTGCACCTTTTGAGGCAATCACTGCAATCAAACGATTCCTGTAACTGTCAATGAGACTTCTGCACCTCTCAGCAGGTATTTTGGCTCACTCCTCATGAGCAAACTGCTCCAGTTGTCTCAGGTTTGAAAGGTGCCTTTTCCAGACGGCATGTTTCAGCTCCTTCCAAAGATGCTCAATAGGATTTAGGCCAGGGCTCATAGAAGGCCACTTCAAAATAGTCCAATGTTTTCCTCTTAGCCATGACCTGCAATTGAGACCAAGCTTTCAGACACTGGGCAGCACATTTTTCTCTAGAATCCCTTCATAGTCTTGAGATTTCATTGTACCCTGCACATATTCAAGACACCCTGTGCCAGATGCAGCAAAGCAGCCCCAGAACATAACAGAGCTTCCTCCATGTTTCACAGTAGGGACAGTGTTCTTTTCTTGATATGCTTCATTTTTCCGTCTGTAAACATAGAGCTGATGTGGCTTGGTAAAAAGTTCAATTTTTGTCTCTTCTGTCCATAGGACATTCTCCCAGTAGCTTTAGGGCTTGTCAACATGTAGTTTGGCAAATTCCATTCTGGCTTTTTTATGATTTTTTTTTAACAATGGTGTCCTCCTTAGTCGTCTTCCATGAAGTCCATGTTGGCTCAAACTGTGACGGATGGTGTGATCTGACACTGATGTTCCTTGAGCTTAAAGTTCACCTTTAATCTCTTCAGAAGTTTTTCTGGGCTCTTTTGTTACCAATTTCTCATCAATTTTCCTCCTGTGGCCACGTCCAGGGAGGTTGTCTACAGTCCCATGAATCTTAAATTTCTAAATAATATGTGCAACTGTAGTCAGAGGAACATCAAGCTGCTTGGAGATGGTCTTATAACCTTTACCTTCAACATGCTTGTCTATAATTTTCTTTCTAACCTCCTGAGACAACTCTTTCCTTTGCTTCCTCTGGTCCATGTTGAGTGTGATACACACCATGTCACCAAACAGCACAGTGACTACCTGTAGCCCTATATATAGGCCCACTGACTGATTACAAGATTGTAGACACCTGTGATGCTAATTAGTGGACACACCTTGATTTAACATGTCCTTTTGGTCACATTATTTTCAGGGGTACCATCATTTCTGTCCAGGCCTGTTTAATGAGTTTACTTTTGTCAGATTCAAGTTATTCCTGTGACCATTGTGGGTTTTTCAATTACCAACAATTTTGTCCACATGTGTATGATCTGTATAGTCATGGGGAGGAGCTGGACCACTGGCTGTACATATGACCTATATGATCTATGCAGTCTCTGAGGGGTAACATGCAGCCACTGTTGCACTGAGCAAAAAATACAAATGTGATGGATTCCAATTCACCATATTGTTTGACAGACCTAATTTATGTATATTGAGATGATGTTGCCTCCTAAGATAACAGCCTCATTTAACATTCTCAGTCGTGAACACTGTTTCAACCATCTGGATCGATAGACTACAGCTTGTTTAGGGATGTAGCTTCATAAAACACCCGACACAGACCACTTACTAAACACTAAAAAATGCAAGTGTCAATAATGCGACCTGCAGGATAGGTCAGGTACTTTTTCATGCATTTTAAGAAGTGCTTGGTCAATGAGGAGCCATTTGAGCACAAAGCACCACAATATGTTTTTCAGGTCAAGCAGAGGATCTGTACCAAAGACTAGCTCTAAATACTGGAATTAAGCCGTAGGTGGATGCTTCTTGGACTTAAGTTGACTGGTCAAAAGGTCCTAAGACGTTCTTAAGAATCTCAACTAGCTTTGATTAAAGTCTCACCACAGCAACTACAGTCACCATCCACTATATTGCATACACCTACCTTGCTCAGTTGTCAATGCTACAGTTATGGTTGGACATTAAGTACACTCATCATGAACATGAAGATCATGGCAATATTGGGCTCTGAAGTCAAAAATATCCACACAGCACACCCAATATTAGGTCCAAACACCCCTTAGCATGTTGCACTTTAACCAGGTCTTCTGGTAGCCATCAACAAGCTTCTGGCAGAGTTCAGGACAGGAGGACAGGACGGAATGGAGGGTGGCCATTCCAGAAGCTTAACACTAGCCTGCTTTATCCATTCTACAGTCACCTTAGGGTCATTGTCCTTCTGGAGCACCCAACGGTGCCCACATTTCAAATGTCTAGCTGATGGTTTGAGGTTATGCTGGAGAATTTTGAGGTAGTCCTCGTCCTTTACTATTCCATCCACTGTGTACAATGTACCAGTCCCACTTGCAGCAGAACCCAGCCCCAGACTATGATGCTCCCACCATCATGCTTAACAGTCGGTGCCATGTTCATGGTGTTGAATGCTTCACTTTCAGCCTACTCCTCCAAACATTTTTTATCTCATCTTACCATAAAACTTTCCTTAAAAGGCTATTTTTGAGGCAAACTTCAGTGGATTTGGACAGCAGCTTAGGGTGATAGTTTGGATCGTCTAGACCTTCCAAAGTGGCTACTTCCAATAACTTGTTTGAATTGATGATCTTGGAATCTGCAGTTGTTTGGTGATGGCTTCAAGAGACATTCCTGACTTGTGTAACTCTACAGTCGTCCTCAGATCTGCCACTGCTATGACATTTATGTCCATGAAGAGCTGTATGTGTATTCTGATCATACACCACTGGTAAGCTGCAGCTCAGAGCTCATGAAGCATACAACACTGGCAGCATTGGTTTCTAGCAAGCAGTAATTTTTCTGTCCTCTCACAGCAAGCAGGTCTTAATTAGATGCCTTGTCTGGGAAATCCTGAAAGATGGAGTGAGCCGCTCTGAGTCATCGGCGTTTCTCTCTGGTACCTTGCATGATACAAATACCTTTTTAACTTTTATGGTTTTTCCACTTCTTTAGGCTAACAGAACCCCTCATTCCCTGCCTCCCGCCATTTAGAGAAGTCAGACAGAATTAGTCGGATCAGATGCACAAAGCATCATTCTGTAATAGCAGCAATCCCCGTAATGAAAAATCTGCTTCATCCTGACACGACTGACTAATTCACCCACCACAGTCGCTTTGTTATCCCAAGTCCCACAGCCTGTCCCTGAGTTTTGATTACTCCCTGCTGTGTCTCTGTAATTCTGGCTCTGTGGTGCATTAGTATAAATGTTTAAAGATGCTTTCACGTCTCCAGAAGACAGTGAACCCAGAAATGGCTGCATCCATCCAGATAGCCGCTGGATTCAAACTGTGTAGCTTTTGCATTCTTTATAGAACGTGTCAAAAAGCCCCCGCCGATTCCCTCCGTTACCAGAATCAGAAGGTGAGCGAGGGGCGTCCTTCTGAAGAGCCCTTCTTTATTTACACCATAACTCATACCTCGCCATTCCATCTCTCAGTGCAGTAATTAAGAAGCAGAGCGTAATTTCGCGTAAATAGAGCAGTCGTTTGGTTTCTCCCTGTTCTGCAGAGCATTCCTCTGAAGTGGCATTTGAACATTCACACAAGGCAGTGAATTAACATTTTGATCCAATGGTCGGCCATTATTTCCTTTAGTATCAAGAAAAACAAATGATCTCGACGGCTACCTAAATATTAGCACACACTGTTGGAATAGATTCCAAGATTTCTCAGTGACAGTCGAATGCCAATTTTCAGTTTAGGCCTTTCAATATTGTGCTTTATAGCACCCCACATTAGCCACATGCTAACATGCTAGTCAATGATTCAGTGTGATACAGTTTTAGATGATACAATACTTTAGCTTCCCGGACAAAAATTAGTTACCTTGCATGTTTAAGATGGTAGTGACTTCAGGCTCCTGCAGATGGTGCTGCCTGAGGATTATGGGGCTATAAGTACCTGCATTTACCTGTATTTGAGAAGAGGTGGAGAAGAGTGGGCTTGTGAGCCACTCTGCTCCATATGTTGATGGTCTGCAGTTCCCTGCGGAGTGTTTTTTCAGAAACTGGTGGCGAAGGACCTGCGCAAACTAGAAGTAGTTATTACCTGAAAGTGAGGCGATTTGTTTTTCACAAGCCGTGAAACACGCCAGTGGTCCCTGTCTGTCAGTTTCATCTTTCTGCCACAATTCTGAGAAGAATTTCCAGTAGACTGGCATTTCTGCCACTACTGGCAGACCTGTATGACCGTAAGCTTCCATACACTTGCAGATTCATGTCCTTTACACTATGGTCTTTGTCCACGCCCAAATGCAATCACTCTTCTCAATGTCTGAGTCCAGTCACACACCCTGCAGATATTTATAGCCCTATCATCTTCATGCAGCGCCATCTGCAGGAGCCTGAAGTTACTACCACCTTAAGCATGCAAGGTGACTCGTTATTATACTTTATAATAAAGGTAGTTCATCTAAATCATCTGAACTAATGAGGAATTTCATGGTAGTTAATAATGAATAGTTCTGTTTATAAGAAGCAATGCACATATGCACATACGCATCACCAGGAACCAGGAATTTGATCATTATTAAATTATATAGTAACAGTCTACATGTTGTCACTGTCACATAAGAAATGTGTTATTAAATCTTTTTTTCTTTTTTTGACATTATTTACAATATGTCCAGTTTCCTGATGAATGGCCAATAGAAATGCTCCAAAATTACTTGAAATAAAACCGAATGCCATTGACTTTCATTGAAAGTTAAAAAGGTGATGCCACATTTTTGCACAACTGCAATAATACAACATTCAGTACTGGGTTTAGGCCCCTAATACCTCTTAGCAGTGAGAGAGTCTATACTGTAGAGGCTCAAGATACCATTAGAACAGATGCATATACACATGAATCCAGTAAAAAGAAACAAGAGCTTTTCATTCTGAAGAAAGCAGGTGAGATCTTGTCAGTGAGCTAGTCTGAAGAACAGAGCCCGATTCCAGGTTTCTCCTGAACGCCCCCCAGTCCAGCCAGCATAGCGTGAATGTGTTCAACTCCATCAGCAGCAGCAGCAGAACTCGAAATAATACTTGACTCCATGAGGAGAACTTTGGAGATGCTCACAGTGAACATAGTAATGGAAAACTATGACTTTTTGTAATTTCATAATAAACAGACCAATAGAAATGCTCCAAAATTACTATTATTTAACACTGACTTCCATTAAAAGTTAAGAAGTTTTTTTCCTCGTTTTGTAAAGCTGTTTTGAAGATACAAGATTGACAATAAGATAATATATTTAAGACACGTTTAAACACCCTCCCACATAAAGCATTCACTTCTTTATAATTAATTAATAATACAGAAAACGGGGAGTTTGGTGAAAACACTACTTAGGAATCATAGTTTCGTCTCACAGTTGGCAGTTAACAAAACATATTAATAAACAAAATGTTAATAAAAAAATGCTAGACCTCTGAATGATCATCAACATGTGTTGTTGATTTTACGAATGCGAAAAAGCCATAATCCTCTACAGAGACACATTCTGGAGCATAGCTAACTATTATTTTATTATTTTTCTGAATTTAATAGATTGCAAAAATATTAAGTGTGGGTTCAAAAGTAATGGCACATTAAATGTGTGTTTAAAACATTTTTAATAAATAGAAATTTTGTTTAAGACATGCTGAAAAATGTCATATTTAAGGTTGTTTCCTGTTGAGGATTTGTTCACTTATTTACACTTGGAAAATCAACAACATGGGCAAACTAAATGAACAGGTGTGCCAAACCTTTTGCATAAGACTATGTGCATGTGCAGTACCTGTCAAAAGTTTGGATACACCTGGTTGAATGTGTGCAAATGAAAACAAAAATGCTAGGGTGAGCATATTTGTGTTTTCAGAAAAGAGGACACTGGAGACACATGGGTCTCCACAGTAGTCAGGATGTCATGGCTGGGAGGGGTTCAAGTAGGCCAAAGTTGTTGGCATGTGGCCGTGTGTGTGTATGAGGGTGGAGACACCTCTTAAACCCTGCAGCTACAGTATGTTAATGTGCATTAATACACACACATTTAGTCATTTAGCCCAAAACCAATGAATAGCCCAATGACCCAATCACCTCCTTTCAGTTTAATCTACAACTTAGGCCTACTGGAACCCCACCCCCTTAGCCACAACACCCTAACTACAGTGGATGTGTGGATGTGTTCACGGTTATGAATAGGGTGAAATGCAGAGACTTATTTCCGGTGTACTACTGCTGTGCTTTGGCCATGAAAAGTGTGTAAAATTTTAGCTATCATGAGAACAGGTAAAGGCTCATTTATGCACAATGATAAATAGGGATATGGATACAGATGGAGCTATCTGTCCATACTCTGCGTTCATGTCGTCCGTATTTGTCCAGTGAAAGCTTACGAATACAAATCGTAAGGGCAGTGTAGGCAATAGTTCTTTTTCTCCAATTTGGTCCTGCCAGTTAACCCACCTGTTTGTAGCTCCCTCTAGCACTTGCATTGCTCCCGACACTAGGAGGGTCAGAACACACATCTCCTTCTATACATGCAAAGTCAGCTGCCACCCCTTTTCCAACTGCTACAGATGCGGCATTGTTAGGCAGTCGACACTCTCAGAGGAAAGCGGCAGGTCCCCAGCTCCACTTCACCAATTAACAGACGCCTGTGCAGGCCAACATCGCTTGAGATGTCTACCCATTTACCCACCTGGAAAGAGCATGGCCAGTTGTGCTCTCTCAGACTCCGGCTGCTGATGTCGGATTTATTGCTTAACATCCACTGCGACGTAAAGGACGCATAGAAGTATATGGCCAGTAACAGTTGTGTACGTACTTAAAGGGACAATAAATGAGCCTTTACCAGATGTAACTAGAGTATGACACCAATTGCTCGGGTAAAAATGTGTACATCTTTTTGCTACCTTTTATGAAAATGACCAGCAGTTTTCACTTAGTTTCCATAGTAGTAAGTAAGTAAGTACTAGTAGTAAGTTTTTTTATTGCATCAATCTCTGCCCACAAAAACAAGCCCCCAGACAACAAACTAGCACCATGTTTAAAAGATATCAGGATGTAAATGTCATATTTGAACTTCACAATGCCCTAATGCTCACTTGATCAAAAAATTCCAGTCTGGAATCGTGGAATGGTGCATGCTAGCATCCCGCAAAATGTCCCCAGGGACGTTCTGTCCAACATGCTAGATTGTAAACCACTGCTGCTTTCGCAATATCACTCATAATATAGCTTTTAAGTAAAACAAGTCTCCCGACTCCCGTTAATTTTACGGCATATTTTTTTTTTTTGCCATTGATGTAGTTTGGCTCCAGTGTTGTTATCTGTGCTTCACATTCTGTGCTGACCCCTAGTCAACGTCAAGGCGTTTTTTTAAGACGTCCATTGGCCAAATTTGATTTCAAGGTGCACATTCTATACCATTCTCTCAATCCAACCTTACCCTGCCTGCCCAGGACGATTCCGATTGGCCAAAAAAAGACAAACAAACAACAACAAAAAAGAGCAGCAAGAGTAGGAAATGAATTGCATGGAGCTTCTGAAAAGCAACTAAATGAAAAGCAAAGCAGCCGTGCAGCAGGACCAGCCGATCTCAGCCTCTCTGTCCCCTCCCTCCTTCCCTCCCTCCCTCCCCCCTGTTTCTTTCTCTTCTCTCGCCCTTTCCAGGACAAAGAGGTGAACCTGGAGCAGGTGCATCGGCGTATGAACAGTCTTATGGACGAGGACATGGCGCACAAGCAGATCCCCGGCCCGTCTATCGAGATCTCTGCCCTGGACATCGGCAGCATGCAGCCCAGCCAAGCGCGGGAGGCTGGCCGGGACTTCCCGGGCACAGCTCTGTCTGTGAGCACCTTCCTCCCGGAGCAGGCCCATGGGGTGGGCCGGACTCTGGCGCCGGGGCCTGGCAGCACTCTGCCCCTGCCGCTCAGCAGCTCCACCATGCCCTCCATCCAGTGCAAACACAGGGCTCCCAACGGGGGGCTCTTCCGACAGAGCCCCGCCAAGACGCCCATGCCAATGTCCTACCCGCCAGTACCAGGAGGACCCATCCCAGAAGCCATTGAGCCCACCCACAGCACGTCCATCTGAGGCTTTTCTCTTCTTCTTTTTTTTTTGTTTGTTTGTTTGTTTGGGGCTTTTTTGTTTGCCATTGGGGGCGAGGAAAAGACCAAGGGGGCTGCTGCTGCTGGTGGTGATGTTGGTGGGGACGGGGGCATCACATGTAAAAAGAACAAAAGAAAAGAAAAGGAAAAAGAAGGGAAGGAGTGGAAGTAGAGCTTTTTAATACACGTACAACATTTTAAAAAATTCCAAAAAATAATAAAAAAAAACAAACACAATGTTGAAAAAAATATCCTTTTTTCTTGTAAATATTTGTAAATAAGAAAAGAGCGAAGTGAGTAAAAGTGTATTTTGAATATTCTCAATTTTTGAAGTTGAGTTACAAAAACAAAATGAAAACTCGAAAAAAAGAAACTAAAAATGACAACAAAAAACACCACAACAAAAAGACTCGAAAAACGACTGTTTGAATGGCTTTGTAAATTTTGTTCTCTATGGATAAAGACGCAAAATTCATTGTGATTGTTTTCTAAGTGCCGAAATAAAAGATGTCTCTCCACTGTTTGTTACTAGATTATCATACAACACCTCTGTATGAATATGAATCATTTTGCACCCTCCTTTTATTTTTTTATCATTGTATTTTTTACTTTTTTTATTTTAATTTTTTCAATCACACTCATCCTTCAGTCTCATCACCGATTCCGACGTTCGGCTACTTCGTGTCTTCTTTTTCTGTCTCTCTGGGTAATTTTGCTGTCTTTATCAAGCTCTCCATTGAGTATCGATTGGAGTTTAAGTGTGTCAGTGTCAGGGTTGGAGAAGGAGGTCCAGACAAGTATCTGGGAATACGAAATGGGGAACCGTTGAAGAACCGTTGCAGATAATCTTCCAGACAAACACTCCTGAGGTCCTGAGGGCCAGGAATCAGCCGTCCTGAATCCAGCGAGTCCCTGAGCACAAGCTGTATGTCCACACCCTAAAAAATCACCTCAGTCTGTCTTGTCCCCGTTGTAGGGCTGCTCGATTAATGCAGTGGGTGGGGAAATGTATTTTTTTCTGTATTTTCGGTACCTGAAGATATAACAGATGTAACACAAGATATTTTCCTTGACGGAGTCGACTGCAGAGAGATGATATTCAACGTTTTATGGAAAGGAAGATATATAAAGTTTAAAAGGTATGAAAAGTATGTGGGTTTTTTGTTTTATTTGGTTTAATTTGATTGTATCGTTATGAGGTTGAGAAATTGATCGTATGAGAGAACCCCCCCAAGCTATTCTGAATCTAGGCTTTGCATAACATGTGGCTAGGTATTTACAGCTATTAGCATTCTAAGACGTTCACAACACTGTCTGAACTGCACATGTATTCCTTAGTGTCCTCATGTCCTTCCATTTGTGGGATTTTCCTTTTCTGTGATTTCTGGAAGTGGCCACCTTTAACCACAACGGGCCAAGCTCACGGTCCACAATCACAGTCACAGTCTATAGGACAGGTCAGCGGGCCAGCAGGGCCCCCCCCCCCCCAAAAAAAAAAAAAAAAAACTCCAGATTTCCACAACCCTAAAATCCTAATCCCAAAAATCACAAAGAGAAGGACGTTTGTTTCAGACAGACCGTAACAACCACCGATTTCTGTTGGGTGGGGAGGGGGAGGGGGACGGGATTATGATGTCAACAAGCTCCACCCATGCTTTCCTGTCAGTCATCATGGTTGTAGCCTGTATGTTTTGTACCAGTTCAAGTAGTTTCTAATGTGAACCAAAGTGACATCATATTACACTGTGTAACGCAACCTGTGGCTCTCAACCGTCGACGGTGGAGGCAAGGATGTCCAACCTCGCTGTAAGGTCACTTCCCTTACTGCCTATACCCCAACCACCCTCCTCCCCCAACTCCTGATTTGAGAAAGAGGATGATGTTCAATTTGAAATGCAAAAAAAAAAAAAAACTAACAAAAAACAAACAAAAAAGAAAACAGCAAAGCAAAGTCTATCATAGTGTAGTCTGTAACATTACACCTGAGGGAGACTCTTATTTTGTTTATGAATATGCTGCTTGGAGTTTCTTAATCTTTAATAAAGAAATATGGTTTACATGTTTGGAATGATGGTTAATTCATTATTCAAGAAAAAAATTATGCTGGACCAGCGTGGAAGATCTGCTGCCTTAACTGAGCCCTAAAAATGGACATTCTTCATGGGTCTTTTGTTAAGGTTAAAGGTAATAAAGGCTAAGCGTTCTTTGAGCGAGGCCATGGAAGAACCACTTTTGGTTCCATATACTTAACTTTTATGTAATGAAAAACTTTTCTTTTACAAAAATGGGTCTTCTGTGGGATTTGTAGAACATGGGTCCATCATTACTGCCCACCTGTATATCACATGGGTCCCAGTCAGGCCCCGTATGCAGTGTACATACAAACCACATGGTGCCTCCTGGTCCTATTGCTGACCCTGGTGGTCATCCGTATGTGGGGCCAACGTGCAACCTGAGGACAAAACTTTCTAGCTAAAAAAAAAAGCTAATGCTAGCCGACACTATCCTTTATCATCTCCTCTCTCCATTGTCCAGCAAACTGCTGACGATTCAGCTGGAGCTAACCACACGTCAGAAGGGAAAGCGCAGCACGGAGCAAAAAAGCCAGACCTGTTGATGTTAAAGGATGCTAGGCTAAAGGCTAATTTCTTTAGCTAGCTCACTGCACACTGTGGCAAGAGGACACAACGTGACTACAGCAGCACTGTATCCAGTAACACTCTAAACCAGTCAACAAAAGCCAAACTTAATGTGTTTTCAAGAGTCCCAGTCTGTTGTGGTTGTGCATGTAGATTTGTACATATGTTGTTACTGGGACCCAGTTGGGCTTCCCAAATGGGCCCCATTGTTACAGCCCAACTTTATCTCATGGGTCCCATCACTGGCCCTGAATGCATTGTACAACCCAGATGTGGCCCGATGTGGAACCTAAGTACAAAACTTTCTGGATCCCGGTTAGGCTACCCATGCAGGCTGTGGACATGGACATGCTAGCTGGGAAAGCTTTTCTATAAAGCACCAAAAAGGCTTTCACAATTATATAGTTTACTATACAGTCATAGTCCATTGTCCAGCAAACTGCTGACGATTCAGCTGGAGCTAACCACACGTCAGAAGGGAAAGCGCAGCACGGAGCAAAAAAGCCAGACCTGTTGATGCTAAAGGATGCTAGGCTAAAGGCTAATTTCTTTAGCTAGCTCACTGCACACTGTGGCAAGAGGACACAACGTGACTACATCAGCACTGTATCCAGTAACACTCTAAACCAGTCAACAAAAGCCAAACTTAATGTGTTTTCAAGAGTCCCAGTCTGTTGTGGTTGTGCATGTAGATTTGTACATATGTTGTTACTGGGACCCAGTTGGGCTTCCCAAATGGGCCCCATTGTTACAGCCCAACTTTATCTCATGGGTCCCATCACTGGCCCTGAATGCATTGTACAACCCAGATGTGGCCCGATGGGTTTCCATATGTGGGCCCAATGTGGAACCTAAGTACAAAACTTTCTGGATCCCGGTTAGGCTACCCATGCAGGCTGTGGACATGGACATGCTAGCTGGGAAAGCTTTTCTATAAAGCACCAAAAAGGCTTTCACAATTATATAGTTTACTATACAGTCATAGTTTGATTGGCAAATATTCCTTTATCACCACAGTAACTGCCGACTCTAAATAGTAGTGTTATGAAACTTGCTGAGCCTCATTCAGAAATCTTGATTGGGCTGATTCAGCACAGCTAACAGGAGAGCAGTTTGCATGTCTGGAAGTCTCTCCGACATGGACGAAAGGTTAGTTTGTCTTGGCCGAAGTGCGTTGCGCAAAAGTTCATAGCTTTAGTGTGACCATGCACGTCTGCCATAACGAGCTGTTGAGCACTGCATGGAGTTCAGTGGTGAACACGTTTTGTGTGGAAAGCAGGGTTTTAACCAGTTTAAATGAATGTTGAGTGAATTATCATTGCTCTTTAGCATTATTAGCTTTTTCTAGCATTTTTAATTACAAACATAAATCTGTCCAATCGTTCTACCCTGCATTCACTCCACTTCAGTTGAATTTTTGTTTCATTGGTTGCCTCGTTAAAAATTACACATAATGGGCAGAGTTTTTTCAGCTGGAGTTGAGCATGGTTGGAGTGGGAACTCTGGTCGGTTTGTTTGGGCGAATTATGGGTGTATTTTAAAAGGGGAGCAGCCTCAGCCATTGTCTAAAACACATCCAGAGGGCGTTTTAACACTACTACTATTTACGCTTCTGCAATAATGAATGCGAACGTGTGATAATGGTCTGTTATCATACATCCTCACCCCAAGCCTGTACCACTGTCCAGCTTCTACAATGCTAACTGGTAGGGTTTAACCTTCCTTAGTTCCTTAGTTCTCTGAGTACTCATCCCTCTCTTTAGTCTCTTCCCAAATCATCAAATGCTGATGGCATGGTCCGAAGTAGCAAGTTACCTGTTAGCGACATAAGCCTTCTGCCTCCCATGCAAACAAGCAAACTTCCTGACATCACACACTGGGTCCCAAACCAGTAAAAAAAACATGTTTTGTTACACCGTGTTGAAAAGATTTTTAATTTGTTATTACTTAATACTAAGCAGGGTATATGCTTAGTCACATTGCAGTCGTACAATATCAAAATATTTGAAACGGTTCATGCAACGAATGTTTTTCATTGGTTCATGGACCTCTTAATGTAGCAAGGCTTATTACACACTATGGTAAATTGCTATACATCTTCTATATATGACCTAAAGCCTTTACTAAAGATCCCCCTTAACTCCCATGGCAAATTATCCCCTAAAACTTCATGTATTTGTGAGCGAATTAATGCTGTTAGCTGTTGTTGCTGTATTTGTGGACAACCGGCAAGTCACGCAACCCTCAAATTCAAATCATTAGCTAATCCCACAGCTCTGCAGCATTAGTAGGAGTAGGAGTTAATTGATGTTGAGGAACAGCAATTCATGAAATACTGTTTTGATGTATATTGTCCTTCTGGATTTTGTACCTAATCGATTATTGATCTTTTCTGCAAACTGCAGACATCACCATATGTTGCACAGAACCTCTTTATGACTTATGCCCCATTCATGCACCCGCCTGCCAAAAACTCTTAGATGATCAGCATATGGTGCCACTACCTGCAATGTGGTAACTATGGCTTATCTGACTGGCAGGGCTCTAAATTATCAGGCTGGTGTTTGGAACATTGGAAGGGACAGCATGTTCACTTCTAAATCATATCTTTACCTTTCTTAGTGGAGTTATGAAATAACGCAATTTTGGGAGGAGGAACATGCCTGAAGCCCCTCCTCCCCTCTAATGACATGCTTTCGCAACCCTCCACCACCCTGTCACCTGTGTCCACTTATCAGGGGGACTGGCTTCCTACCACAACGCTGAAGCCACCTGAACTCCAGCCCAAAGTTCTCTGAGTACTGTTCCCTCCCAGATGATCAGCATACGGTGCCACTACCTGCAATGTGGTAACTATGGCTAATCTGACTGGCAGGGCTCTAAATTATTAGGCTAGTATTTGGAACATTGGTAGGAACAGCATGTTCACTTCTAAATCATATTGATTGGAGTAATAAAGAAGAAGTGTTCCCTACCTTATCTAAAAAGGCACACATCTGTGAGGTCTATCATTTGATCAGATTACACTATAACCAGCCCCAGTGCAGCTTTCCAGATGAGCATCACTGAGGGTGAGAAAAACTAACCAAGACCATGAGAAAGAACTGCTGTGAGGAAGCAAGACTAGATTTCTACTTTAATACTTAAAATACTCAACATCTTCGTGCTCCCTAATAGCACAAAGAAGAACCACTGAGAGGACCTCAGACTCGAAAGGAGAACCACTAAGAGAAACCAAGAAACAAAATTAAGTGAAGACTTTGAAAAGGAACTGTTGAGAGGGACCAAGACATAAAAGTATGAACCACAAAGAAAAAGCAAGACACAAAAGACAGAAACACCTATTGAGAATGAGGAAGAAGCATAGAGGGCAACCAAAGCTCACAAGAAGACATTGCTTAAGAGTATCAAAAAGAACCACATACAAGAACCAAAATCAATCAGTGAAAACTCTTGATAGGCATGAGGAACAATCCCCAAGAGAGCACAAAAAGTAAAACTCTTAGGAGCATGAAGATGCACTACTGAGAAAAATTGTGTAAAACCCTATGACCATCTGAACAGTGTGTAAAATCCTATAACACTCTGAACAGTGTGTAAAACACTATGACCACATGAATGGTGCAAAACTCAATGACCATCTGAACAGTGTGTAAAACCCTATGACCATCTGAATGCTGCAAAACTCAATGACCATCTGAACAGTGTGTAAAATTCTATGAACATCTCCATAGTGTTAAAACCCCTAGGACCGTCTGACCAGTGTGTAAAACCCTATGACCATCTGAATGGTGCGAAACCCAATGACCATCTGAACAGTGTGTAAAATCCTATGAACATCTCCATAGTGTTAAAAACCTTATGACCATCTGAATGGTGCGAAACCCAATGACCATCTGAACAGTGTGTAAAATCCTATGAACATCTCCATAGTGTTAAAAACCTTATGACCATCTGACCAGTGTATCCTGGCTAATCTGGCTCACTATTGTTTCTTGTGTTGTCCTGTCCAGCGTACAATCTAGCGTAAGTAAGCTTGTACATGAACATTGTTGCACGAGCCGCACAACCCAAGAGCAGCAGGAGATTAAGGCGACACAACCTGCTCTTCCTGACCTCAAAGGTCCTGGGCGCACTTCGCCGTCCCACTCAGACCGAGAGCTGACAGGACACTTTTGAAGTCGGGAGGAGAGGGGTTGGCAAGCTGGCAGTGCCTGCTCCTCCTCCACCTGCTTGCGAGATTAAACAAACAAATCCTCTGAGTCCGGCAGACAAGCTCTCTGAGTCACGATGAAATATCTCCATAGCTACGCGGCCGGGTGTCAGGGGTTCTGACAGTGACACAGCATGAGTCAGATTTACAGAAAGGAGGGGAGGGTGAAAACCACTTTTCACTCTACAAAAGCCCCCTCACTCAGCCTGAGACGGAAGTCTGGAATTAGCTTTGTCTGGCTGTGGAGATTCGAAACTTTTCCTTGGCTCCGCACACAGGTGCACCCGCCACCTACCTGAAGGCAGTCTGCGGCAGATAAACGTGTCTACAGGGCTCTATTCATAACCTGAAGGCAACAGATGTGCAGTGCATGTGGCACACAGCAAACACAATACCCTGAATCTTATTCTTGAGGGCAATTCAGGCTGTAGAATTTCACTATTTCTGGTCCTGTTATCAGCGTAATGATACCGCTGGCTGCGTTTACAAGCAGCAGGGTCTCAGACAGTCTTAGACAGAAAAAAAGAAGACCTGAAACCTTTCAGGTGCAGTCAAATATATGTAGTATCCAGAAAGACAACCTGGAGCTAAAAAGTGGAAAAACTTCCAAACGTAAATCAAAAACTTGCACTGCTCTGAGCTGCTTACTTCAGCATCTGAGGCCTAGGTGATGACTGCACAACGTCAGCCCTTTAGGAGCGATTTGGTAAAAGCCAGGCACTGAAGTGCACTGAAACAACCATAATGAAGAAATGCACCCTTGCAGAATGCCATATAACGTCCATTTACAGGATGCAGGATGCAGATACTAAGCGATGGGAGAAGGATGAATCTAGCCAATCTAGCCACCTTACTTGGCCACTTTCAGGAGTTTGTTTCTCTCAAAAAAAAACATATAACCATCTAACCAAGACAAGAGACAAGACAAGACAACCACTGTAAAACCCAATGACCATCTGTTCAGTGTGTAAAACCCTTTGACCATCTGACCAGTGTAAACCTTATGACCATCTGAATGGTGTGAAACACTATGACCATCTGACTGCTATAAAGCCCTATGACCATCTGCCCACGGTAAAACCCTATGACCATCTGAACGGTATACATCCTATGACCATCCAAATGGTGCAAAACCCTATGACCACCTGAATGGTGTAAAACCCTATGACCATCTGACTGCTATAAAACCCTATGACTATCTGAACAGTGTGGTAAAACCCTATGACCATCTGACCACGGTAAAAAACCCTATGACCATCTGAACGGTATACATCCTATGACCATCTAAATGGTGTAAAACCCTATGATTACCTGAATGGTGTGAAACGCAATGACCATCTGAACAGTGTGTAAAACCCTATGACTGTCTGACCAGTGTAAATTCTATGACCATATAAATGGTATAAAACTCAATGGCCATCTGAATGGTGTGAAACCCTACAACATCTAAACATTATGTAAAACCCTATAACAATCTTTCTGTCCTTTGTGTTAGAATTTTATTTGGTATCAAATGGTTTGTGGTCGGAGGCTACGGATAACCTAATAGTAGGCTACAGATGTAATTTTGATCACAGCATTAGCTAATGCTAACTAGCGTAGCCTATGCGGTGACTCGTGAGGTAATGGCCACTCTGTGGGATATTCAGTGGATGTAAATATCTAGCCCTTTCTTCAGGCGAAAGGGTATCAAAATAGACAGGGGTTGGGTTCTATTTAAACTTTGCGGAATATTTTCTCGCCCAAAGGGGCATGTTTTTTTGTCCAATGGCGTGATGTGCTGTGTGTTATGAAGCTGACAAACCGTGGACCTCAAACACTGCAAAAAAACAAAAACTAAACAGAGCTGGGTTCTTTTAGCAATGCTATAGAAAGACCACTTTTTGTTCCATAACAAGGCTTTTTTTGTGTAACACAGCTTCTTTACAAAAATGGTTCCTTAAATGGTTCTTCTATGGTATCAATAAAAAAAAACAACTTTGTAGCACCTTTGTGACAAATTGGATGTGTTAGAGGGGCAATGGTTTTCCAGGCCCAGGATTGAGAATGACTGGCTGGTGTGGTTCTGTTTTGATTCCAGACCTTTAAATTGTAGCATTCTCTGAAGAACACATGAAGACACCACACTCTATGCTAGTCATTCAGAAAGGTACAGTGACAAATTTCACACTTAAGGAGACAAGCATGAGGCCATTGTCTGTCGTGATGGCTAGAAGTGACAAGCAGTGGGGAGGGACCTGTTGGAAAAAATGGGTCATGCAGCACAATTTCCTCCAGTCCCTCCTCCATGCTGAGACCACAGGCCATTTTCAGCAGTTAGTACCCTGCTTGTGTAGTGAGCGCCTGGCTGTTTTTTGGCAATCAGTGATAAATAACTAGTTATCAATACACATTTTGAAGCACACATGAAAACACATTACGCTGCAAGGAACCAGGCTGTGTGAAATTTAGGTCAGAATCACTCAAGGCCTCTATTTATCTCAGCGGTTTGCTGCATTAAATTAACTGCTGTTGTGCCTTGCAGAAAATGTCTCTGTTTGCACCGTATCCCGCTGTTCACCCCAATGAGCTGCCATTAGAGGGCAGCCGATGTATCAGACACAGCTGATAATCTGAGGAAACTACAGTTGAGGAGAAACTTCTCTGTCTCCAAGCCAAGAAAATGGAGGAAGCAGTGGCTTTGCTAAAGTTTCCTTTCAGTGGGAGACTGCTGGGTGGTCAGCTAGCAAACATCTTTTATAAGAGATATAACTACAGTGAGGATTATAGCTACAACTGCTACAACTTAAGCTGACAAACCGTGAACCTCAAACACTGCTGTTCCTCAGCCAAAAGAACATCCAGCAGAACTGAAACAGAGCTGTAAAACGAGCCAGTTCCAAAACCCCAAAACTGTTACATCACAGTCTCTCCCCCCAAAATGCACCAAAATCCCAACCACTAGAGAAAGCTCTAGTCAAAGCAGTTAAAACTCAAGAGCAACCTCAGGATACTATCGTGTTGTTCATACTAGAGAGCAGCTCATCACCCCAGACTCCACTAGCTACAGCTATGCAATTCAATGCCATAAAACCACTAGAACAAAGGCATTTGTTGTATAAGATATTAATGTGTGACGAATTTTTAAAGGTTTAAATAAGTGGATGTGAATGTTCTTCACCAACGTGAAGCTTTCCTCATGCTCACAGCTTCTTTACAAGGCTCCCCAAGGTAACATCCCAGCACTGGGCGAGCCCCTACTACCTTCAGAGCAGCTGTTTGCTCGACTCCACAAGGCCTCGGCCTTCTCGCAGCTCAAACGTAACGCAGGTGTCTGGAGCGGCCCATTTACCTTATCTCCAACAGCATGGCTCAGCCCGACGAGCTTGACCTTGAGAGGTAATTTGATGGATCAATATTTGCTCGGCTTGAAGGTGAATGAGGAGCAGAGGGTGGATTGCTCGGCTGGGTGTGGATTAATTGAATTTGGAAAGCTTCGCGAAAGAATCTGTAAGTCCATTTCATGTGAGGAACACGTCGATGGGGATAACCAAATCGAAAGAGCGTGGAATATTTTACAGTTCCTACCTCTCATGCCTCGGGGAATATTAGCAATGAGCACTCAGCTCAGCAGCTCAGGAGCATGAAGCCCTATGCCTGATGTTAACGGGCTCCACATTAGCATTTTGGGAATGGATTCTTGCAGTGCTGTTATTCGTCAGTTATACAAATTCTCCTTTATGGATAACCAGTCAAGGAAAAGTCAGTAATAGGTGCCACAAACATTTGCTAAATCTGGAGGCTTTTCATCCATGAAGCATATAATCTATGCAGACAATCAAAAGCGGCCATTAGCACAACACGCCGTGCAGATCAGACCAGGCTGCCGGCATGTGTTAAGATGCCTGGCCGAAGCAGAGAAAGAACACAGTCTGAATGCACCTCATTGCTTTTTATGCTCACTCTGTGTTCTTGTAGATCCACTATTTCTTCAGGGGTTGAACCCCTTCAGCTGGTTGAAAACACATCCTGAGAAGTGGGAGGGGAGCAATTCTTGGGCGGACAGAAAAGGATGTGGACAACATTTTGTCCACTTACAAACCTATGTGGTGTAACTGAGTGGGATGTGCAGACAGAGTCGACAACAGACAAACACGAGAATTAGACCCCAAACAGGTCTTCTCCCAAAAGTACAAAACCAGACAAAAGCATTTGGCCGGCTGCTGCCTTGATTGTCTCTGCAGAGCAGTTGCAACAAGAGTCAGGCTTGGGAGGGCTGCCTTATAAATGTTCACTATCCAAGTGTTTGTGGTGTGTAGGAGCATATATCCGAGTGTATGTGGTGTGTAGGAGTGTGTATCTGAGTGTATGTGGTGTGTAGGAGTGAGTATTCAAGTATATGTGGTGTGTAGGAGCATGTATCCGAGTATATGTGGTGTGTAGGAGTGTGTATCCGAGTGTATGCGGTGTGTAACAGTGTGCATCTGACTGTATGTAGTGTGTAGGAGCGTGTATTCAAGTATATGTGGTGTGTAGGAGCGTGTATCCGAGTATATGTGGTGTGTAGGAGCGTGTATCCGAGTGTATGCGGTGTGTAACAGTGTGCATCTGACTGTATGTAGTGTAGGAGCATGTATCTGAGTGTATGTAGTGTAGGAGTGTGTATCCGAGTGTATGTGGTGTGTAGGAGCTTGTATCCGAGTGCATGTGGTGTGTAGGAGCGTGTATCTGAGTGTATGTGGTGTGTAGGAGCTTGTATCCGAGTGTATGTGGTGTGTAGGAGCTTGTATCCGAGTGTATGTGGTGTGTAGGAGCTTGTATCCGAGTGCATGTGGTGTGTAGGAGCGTGTATCCGAGTGTATGTAGTGTGTAGGAGCGTGTATCTGAGTGTATGTGGTGTGTAGGAGCGTGTATCCGAGTGAATGCGGTGTGTAACAGTGTGCATCTGACTGTATGTAGTGTAGGAGCGTGTATCCTAGTGTATGTAGTGTAGGAGCGTGTATCTGAGTGTATGTGGTGTGTAGGAGCATGTATCCAAGTATATGGGGTGTGTAACAGTGTGCATCTGACTGTATGTAGTGTAGAAGCGTGTATCCAAGTATATGTGGTGTGTAGGAGTGAGTATCCGAGTGTATGCGGTGTGTAACAGTGTGCATCAGACTGACACCTTAAAATAGCATGACTCACAGCACGAAGCGGAACCTCCACCTTAAAATAGCACGAGTCTCAGCATGAAGCAAAAACCTCCACCTTAAAACAGCAGTATAAAACCTTAAAATAGCACAGCAGTTATATTCTATTCTATTCTATATTCTATTACGTTCAGCACCATTTAAGATGGAATGGAAAATTCTACAGCACATCCAGCAGTCAGCAATCAGACAGCAGTGCTAGCACTTCTTTGAAGCTGAGAGGGATATTTACTGCTGAAACGTGCTATTAATACTGAAGATTTATATTCTTTTAATTTTCACTTTTAAAACCTAAAAGCACGCAAGTCTTGGGTTCTCCACCGGGGGCGCTGTTACACTGAACTAGCTTCGTGTGAGCCATTAAAAACACCAAGAGTAAGTCAGGCCGAGCAGCAGCAGCAGGAGGAGGAGGAGGGTCTCTCAAACACGTGCTCGCTCCCTTCATTAGGAAGAAACATGGTAAGAGTAGTGACCCCCCTTTTTAAGATGGTGCAATCCTGCTTGTAATTACTCTATTATTAAAGACATACTGAAGTTTAGATCTCCTCTTAGTCTTGTTATGTCTCCTAGACACTGATCAGAGACCAGTGTGAGACTTAAGCAAGTTTCATCCAGTTTCTGAAATTCAGGGTGAGACTTTATTTAGAGCAGTTCTGTTTTTCAGACAGACTCTCAGTAACATCTCAACACCACCTCAGTGATGGAGCAGCATCTGAACGTTCAGCAGATGATTAAGAGACCTTCACTGAAGACTTGCTAAATTCAGCTGTCTGTTGCTTTATTTGGAGAGTCCAGGTTCAGATCTGTAGATGCTCACCTGAGAAATCACTGATCATCTAACAGATCGGATACAGACCAGCTCAGCAGCCTCAACCAGCTGCTGTAGACCTGCTGCTGACACCAGTCTGGAACTGGAGTGGAACTGGATTAGGCTGAGATTAAGAGGCCAGGGTGAGGGTTGGGATCTGGAGTAGGTTTTGTGTTGAGGTTAGGATTAGGGCCAGCATGAGGGTTTAAATTGGGTTTTGGATTGAGGTTTGGATTAGGGCCAGTATGAGGGTTTAAATTGGGTTTTGGATTGAGGTTTGGATTAGGGCCAGCATGATTGTTAGAATTGGGTTTTGGGTTAAGGTTAAGATTAGGATTAGGACCAGGATAAAGGTTAGGAGTAGGTTTTGTGTTGAGATTAGGATTAGGACCAGGGTGAGGGCTAGGACTGGGTTTTGGGTTTAAGGTTAGGATTAGGAGTAGGTTTTGGGTTGAGGGTATGATTAGGGCCAGGGTGAGGGTTAGGATTGGGTTTTAAGGTTAGGGTTGAGGCCAGGAGGATGGTTAGGGTTAGGATTAGGCCACGAATGACGGTTAGGATTGGGTTTCGGTTTGAGGTTGGGATTAGCGCCCGGGTGATGGATAGGATTGGGTTTTACAGTTAGGTTTATTGCCAGGATTATTGTTAGGAGTAGGTTTTGGGTTGAGGTTAGGATTTGGGCTGGAATGAATGTCAGAATTGCGTTTTAGGTTGAGGTTAAGGTTAGGATTAGGGCTTTGATTGTGTCTAGGATTGGGTTTTAAGGTTAGGCTTGGGCCAGGGTGATGGTTAGGAGTAGGTTTTGGGTTGAGGTTAGAATTAGGGCCAGGATGATGGCTAGGAATAGGTTTTGGGTTGAGGTTAAGATTAGTATTAGGGCCAGTATGAGGATTTGGATTGGGTTTTGGGTTTAGGTTAAGATTAGTATTAGGGCCAGTATGAGGGTTTTGATTGGGTTTTGGGTTTAGGTTTAGGTTAAGATTAGTATTAGGGCCAGTATGAGGGTTTGGATTGGGTTTTGGATTGAGGTAAGGATTAGGTTTTGGGTTTAGGTTAAGGTTATGATTAGGGCCAGGGTGAGGGTTAGGATAGAGTTTTGGGTTTAGGTTAAGGTTACGACTGTGATCATGGTTAGAATTAGGTTTTGATGTTCGGTCCTACAGGTGGCTTATTTTCTTTTTGCTCAGAATGATCTTACGCCAGTCTCAGCTGAATAAGATTCATTTTAGACAAGTGTAAGAAATCACTTCTTGGAAAGCTCAGAGATTAATCAGCAGTCAGAGCAGATGGAGATCTCATGCTTTTCTCATTTGTGTTCAAAACCCCTCACAGTTAGGTGCTGATATTCATCCCCATATTTTCTCCTTAGGGGGCGGAGTTAGCAGAAGGATTTCAGAAACAATTGAAACATTATTGAGATCTTCAAACAAAGGTAAGAAAAGACACTTTTCCTTGGGATTATTCCTGGGATTATTTGCTACCTAACCCCGATGAGAGGTCACATGGGCTGTGTTCAGACTGCCAAACCAAATCCGATTTTTGACGTATCTAGATTATATCCAGATTGATTTCTGATTTTTGCAAATCAGATCTAAAGCACATTTTGATCATCAATCATCACATTTGATTTGTACAGATGTGTCTCTCAGTCTGGATCAGATTTCCAAATTTCTTTTGTGTCACTCGCAAAGCATCAGACAACGACCATGTCAAATCCAGAGCGACCTCCATCTCCCCTGCTTCCATGCATGAAATCGCCTCATTATTGCCGTCATCGTAACCACAGCAACGCATGCAGATAGGTTTGTGATGTCCGGAACACGCAAATCTGATCTGATCACTTGCAAATAACAGTGCAAACAGTCATCTCACCAGATCTGATCTGAGAAACAAATCCCATTTGCCCACAGCCTGAACATAGCCAAAGTGTTCTTACCATCATGCACTGCTTGCACTATGTGTTGAACCTTAATCCAAGCCTGACACAGAACCTTTCTGACAGACAAGTGTTGTGTCTGAAACTGACCCATGCCCCACAAAATTAGGTGCAACATAACTGGACCAACTTTCGCCCTGGCCTTAACCTCAACCCAAAATATAATCCCAGTCCTCACCCTGCCCCCTTAACTAATCCAGGATCCAGCAATTACTTTCAAACCCAACCTTAGGGGCCACCAAAATTTTCAAATTTGTGGTCCAACCCAACTCAAAACACAAGGACAGAGCTTGTCTAAATGTGGTGTGTTGAGTTGCAGCAAATGTCTGGACCATGAGGCAACCATGTTTTGCTCCTGCTTTACCCATACCAATGCTAACTTGTGGGTGCTGATGTGCTATGTATGCACCATGCTGCATTTCTGTTCTCCATGTACTGTTTGCTTCACGTGTATCTGCATGCACAGCGAGGGCTCCCGCTCAGGCTGAAAGGAATGGCCCACGCACTCTGCATGGTGTTTACTGCTCTGCAGATTTACAGTGGGCACCCTGAAGATGGATGCCAACCTATAAAAATTCTGTTTATGCCAGTCGTGCTCACCATTAGCGCAAGGCAGATCTTTATCTCTCTGAAAGTGATGTGCATGTTTGTATATTAGTAAAAGCTACAGAGGGGAAGCCGTGCATCTGAATGGACCTGCATCTGGCAGCCTCCTCTTAGCCAACAGTGTTTCAATAGATCAAATTCCAGACAAGGGACGAAGGTAGGTCAGCACTTGATGTTTCAGCTTGTCTCCCCACTCCCAACACTATGTGTGTGTGTGTGTGCGCGCGCCAGTGTTAAGGTGGTCTAGAACCCACTGTAAACGTTACCAGATTAATCACTGTGACAGCGCTGATAAATGAAACCCCCTTAAGAGGCCCAGTGTGCTCCGTCGGAGCCATGTAGAGACCATCATTAATTATCATTCACGGTGGCCTCGCGGCCCAGAAATCCGTCATCAGCTGGCCGTTGCCCTAACCTGGCTGCCCCCGCCAAGGCCCACGCTCTTACATACAGAACCAGCCTTGTGGTTTAGCATACTCTGATTGCATGCTGCAGTTGTCAGATGATTGATTCAGTGTTGTGCACAGGCCCACAAAATCTATACCCCAGTAGATCTGCGTCTGTGTATGTCTATTTTGACGGCCTTGGCTTAGAGAAACCAGGCCCTTTTTTTTTTTAATACATGTATGTATACACCGATTAGCCATAACATAATGGACAGGTGATGTGAATAACGCTGATAATCTGGTTCCAGTGGGTCCTGTCCAATGGTGGATCTATTAGGCAGGTGATGTGTTAAAATGACAATTACCCAATTCCCATTCATGTGAAATCCTCACAACAATACTCCTCCAAAATCTAGTAGAAGGTCTTCTTCCCCGGACAGTACAGACAGTTACTCCAAAAAGCAAGAGTGCTTCTTTTTAATACCCTTGATTCCAGAAAAAACAATGAATGAGCAAGTGTCCCAATACGTTTGTGCTTATGGTGTACAAAACACAATCCATACCCCTTACTGCAGTCGTCTCAGTTTAAACTCTAAATCTTAACTTCTCAGTATATAACCTGCATCCTCACACAGGCTTCAATTTCACAAGCAGTGAAGATCCCCAGATGTGCCTCATCGTCAGTTAAGTTGGCTTAAGAAAGCAAAGCCTACCTACAAGCTGCAGGTTATGTAGAGCCTAGGTATGTTAGTAATTACATTATATAGACAATTAGCATTAATTCATTAATGAAGAAGTGTAGCGTTAACTGGCAACTGGCCGTGATGTTATCAGTGGCTGAGCCACTACCCTTTTCTTAAATACACCCATAATTCACCAAAACACCAGAGACCAAAGTTTCCAATCCATCTACTTTAACCATGTTCAACTCCAGGTGGAAAAACACTTCCCATCATGTTTAATTGTTAACAATCAATAGAGTGAAAGTGCAGGGCTGAACAGAGCCCTTTGAGAAACTGACCCCTCAGTGCGGCCAAGACAAACTAGCGTTTCATCCATGTTGGAGAGACTTCCAGTCATGCTAACTGCTTTCCTGTTGGCTGTGCTGTGCTGAATCAGCCCAATTAGGATTTCTGAGGGAGGCTAAAAAACGGTGAGAGGTTTGTTAAACAGTACAGCATGAATTTTGATACTGCTACTATGCAGAGCCGGACGTGATGACGCAATGTCATAGTCTTGTTTTAATGCCAGTGCAGTCCATTCAAAAGTTACCAAAGCCTAATCCTTTTCTTCTGCAATTATGAATTCCCACAAGAGCCTAATGGTTCTCTCGCCTGCGGTCCATGCCTATTCTGAAGTGGACAATTTCCCCTGCCAGTGCCATGAATCACTTACCGTCATTTCTTAACAATGTCAGCCTGAGGATTTGAGGATTTTGACACCTGTGGCGTGACCCGAGGACTCCCCTCATTAGGCTGTTATCAGTGACCCTGTCGTTCAGCTGATCTGCCACAAACAGAACAGTCTGCCCTAATCAGGGTTGTGCCCTGCCACCGCTTTTAGGCTGGCTTAATGATAATGAGGTCTCTTATTAGGGATGCAATTAAATAGCTGGACGTGGTTTTATTAGCTTTCACCAGTGATTCATTTAGCCGTTGGTGCTAAATGAATGTGGACATGTATTGGTGGAGGCTGACGTAAGATATAATTGTACTGATGAATGGATAATGGGCCCAGACACTTATTCATGATGTTTTATGGTGAAGAAGCAGGGATTCGTGCAGTAGCTGGAATTGCACAAACAGAATAACCATCAGAAACCTAACAGGTGGCTCGCTGATTAAACCACACTTTAATTCAATCTACAGGATGGTATTGTGTGATGGTACAACCTGAAAGGGATATCAAATAAAGCTACTTACGGTATGGCAGGTGCTGATATTTATCAGAGGGAGCGCGGTTCAAAATTTCCTTGGTAAATGGATTTTTACGCCCAGTGACTTCTGCAATTGCCTCATTGATTTCATAATGAGTCTAGATGCCTCTTCTTATTTACAACAAAGTCTTATTTTAGTTTAGTAAATAATACACACCTGCAGACAGATGCACACACACACACAACCAAGAACAATGGTCAGGTCAGGTCAAACCAGGTCCAGAACCATGGTGCAAAATGGAGCACTACATAACCCAGCCAATATGCTCATGTGGGGCCTAACATGGGTGGGCATGGGCTCTGAGAGGGTTTGTACATGTGCTGTACTCTGGCACAGTTGCGCTTCTCACATGGGTCCCATCTAGGCCCGGTATGCAGTGTCCAGCCTTGGTATTTTTAACCCCTCCTGGTCCCATCACTGACCCTGGTGGGCATCCATATGTGGATCATGGATCCACAACAGGGAAACGGAATAGAACTAGTACCAGAAGCAGTCAGAGACTCCACCACTTCCACTTTCTGAAAGGAAAAGGACAGCGAGAGCAGAGTGCTGTCCACAGCTAAGGTGCTGAACAGTAAGGCCTGAGTATCAGCACCCTGTGTCAGTCGTGGTTGTGAAACTGTACACAGGATACCGTATACACCCATTGCCTTTTTGGCTGTTCCCCGCACCTAGAGGAACTTGAGAGAACCACCAACCCTAGTCCACTGTGCAGCTGAGTTGCCCTGCAGCTGCACATGCTGCCCAGTTTTCAGGAGAACCTTGTCCATTAGAGACCTGAAAACAGGTTCCTGATCAGTCAGCCATTATGGGCGTCTCCCAAAATAATGGCTGAACCTGGAAAGAGAAGTACCTAGCCCTCCCTTGCCTGCTCCTCATCACAACCTGCCAATGGCAGATCAATAATAAGACATTTTGGATTCTGACAAACTGTTAAAGTTTAATTTGACTCCTCAGATAAGCCTGGCTGAGAAACACAGGCTAGAGCTGGAAATTATCAACGAATGCAATCTTTCTCCTGCCTGAACCACCTTTCTTTCATGTGGGTGGTTTCCTAACCCTCCATGTTAGTGTTCTTATTTACCCGGTGCCAAAAATCCTCGGTCTCTGAGTCTAATACAGGTGAGCAAACGCAACGCATGCTGTGCAAAGGACATGCGGTGTGTACTTTCCCAAACATGGATTGTCAGTGCGCGAATCTCGTTCAGTTTTATTTACCCTTCTTGCTACACAGGTTGAATTCTTAACCAGGGAAGTAACCTTGGTGTGCTTCAGCCTCGCTTTCCTGCAACAGCTCAAACACACTGCAACAGGCAGGCTGTTCCACTGTAGGCAAACCTGGTTTGCGTTTGTAATTTTATTATTATGATTAAGAACCATAACTCAATCTGATTAAAATAGCTTGTGGTTTCTAAAGTCCAGCAGAAGAACATTCTTTAAGAGAATGGGTTCATCTTTTGTGAGTTAAATCCTCCCTCATGCTTTTAGAGAGTTTTTCAGTGTTTTGTCCTAATGGTCTCACAGAGGTGGTTCTCAGAGTCTTGGTTCCTCTCAATTGTTGTTCTTCCTTATGCTCTCAGAGAGGTTCTCCTTTTGAGTGTTGATTCCTCTGTTTGTTCCTCATGCTCTCAGAGAAGCTTTGCTTTTGAGTCTTGGTTCTTCTCAGTAGTTCTTCCTCTTGCTCTCAGAGAGGTTCTCCTTTTGAGTGTTGGTTCCTCTGTTTCTTCCTGCATCCAGAGAGTTTCTCTTTCAAATTCTTGTTTCCACCTTGGAGTTCTCCCCTGTATGTTTTATAGAGTTTCTTCTCAGAGGTCCTTCATCTCCTTAGAAAGTTCTTTCTTTAGGTTTTTGGTTCTTTTAATAAATCTTAAGTCTTGGATCTACTTGCTTTTAGGTAGTTTCTCCTTCTTCATCTCAGTTCCTCTCAGTGGTTGCTAAATAATTAGGAAAAAAAATCCTTTAGTACCTTTTTATTCTTTTGAGTGTTTCTTCCTCATGTTCTAGTGAGTTTTCATTGCATTGTCTGTGAATGGAAGGTGCATAATTCTTGGGGAATTCTTGGGTCAAACGGGGCTGTTATGGTTGTATTCCTCATAGTGAATAGGTCCAGGTTTTAGAGGCTCTGCTGAAGGCCCAGAGAAATATCACGAGAATAACCAGTAACAGCAATGTAGTGATTTTATTTTCACATTCTGCACATCCCTTTTTCAGGTATCCGAATCTGGTTTTCAAAGAAAGTAATGGCTTTGTTATAAGAGACACTTCCAAAATTGTGCCAGTTACTGACATGGGATCCTAGCCCTGGTTTGGCTCTGCATAGTTTAGTGGGGTGTTTTTTTTTTTTCTGTTCATTTTATACCTGATCCAACTTCACTAAACATCACTAAAGTAGCACAAACTTGCACACATAGATAGGCAGCAGTGCAGTATTTTAAATAAAAGCCTTGGCTAGAAGAAACAGTCTGGCTAATCACTGGCTTAGATAGGAAAAACAGGATGGTATCCGTTTGATACTCCCTCTTGGTGATTTGGTGGGTGAAGAGTGTCAAGACCGGAAAGAGATGCCAAATAATAATAGGCCGTTTTTTTAAAAAGCACCCCATGAGGTGCAGCTAATAGACGTGTTTTCATGACTGCAGAAACTCTGGGGTACAGGGGCCAAGTGAGATGGAAGTAGACATATAGTACAGAAGAGTGGTGGAATACAGTGGAGAATCTGTAACCAAGAGAATGGAATGAGGAGAAATAGTTGATGAAAGGAAGAGCTCACTAATGTGTCACCCTGTTCTATCACAAATTAGGTTCCACACTGACATTTTTCAGTTCTCGCAGCTATGAGGCGCAATTCATGGTTGTGAGTACACTGTCAGAAGTATTAGATCCCAGAGGAACTTCAAGGAATTTCAATTGAAACTGTGCAGGAACCTGTTTCCACTAAAAACCTTTCTTGAAGGTTCCTCAAAGCACCTTTAGGATGCGGTTCCTCCTCAGTTTCAAATTGAACAACCTTAAAGTTTACTCAAGGATCTTATACTGTTAAAAGTGCAGGGTTGTCATTGCTTTTTTTGAAATCATAATTTCTTGTCTACTGTATTTTTCATTATATATAAATAAATCTTGCATGTAAACAAATAAATAATCAAACTAAACGCACATGATTTAGATTCTGAAATAATTCAGGTGAAAAAGCAAATGTTTGTCCTCAGTCTCTCTCTCCTGAACAACAAACAGCTAACAGGTCTAAACTGAATGACTGGCCTGGCCTATAGAAATATCAAGGCACATGGTCTGTTTCCCATGTTCTGGTGTGTCCGGCAGAAATTGAAAGAACCTACATT
Organism: Salminus brasiliensis; assembly: GCF_030463535.1. Taxonomy (NCBI): domain Eukaryota; kingdom Metazoa; phylum Chordata; class Actinopteri; order Characiformes; family Bryconidae; genus Salminus; species Salminus brasiliensis. The sequence goes on along the minus strand of NC_132899.1, from coordinate 31,162,171 downwards.
CTAAATTAGCCTGTAAATAAACTGACTGCCTGCATTAAATCTGCCCAGATAATTAAACAGTGGCCGCCTTTAGCAGCTTTCCTATTTTATTGGTTTGCTTTGCTGAATGATGAGCGGATTCTTGCAGACGGAGCTCATTTTTAAGATAGCTAGGATTCTCCTTACTAAAGATTCCTCCATACTTTAGACCTTTTCTGAAACATCAACCTTCTTTGTCTCAGCTTCAGCTTGCCTCGAGAGTAAACCAACACATGCTGTTGCATAGATTTTCTTTTAGCAAGCACACCAGATATTCAGCCCTGCTAGCTTATAAACATATATTTGTTTCCCGTTACTTATTATTGTTATGAAATGTAATCCATGTGTGCTTTTGTAAGCTTTTAAACCTTCTCTACTGCTTGACTTGAAGTGTCTGTCAACAGACTGGTAGGGCAGGTCCTCAATAGGACTGTCTTAACAGTCACACAAATGGAACAAGATCTGGCCCAACCAGGTTCAGTGATAGCATCTTGGAAACCACTAACTTTGTGGGATTTTCTAGAGCCGCCATAGTGAAGATTTACTGAGAATGGACTTCTCGCGCATTGAGTGCCTAACAACGACAAAGACCATGAATGCAAAAGGGAAATGTGGACTTCTGTGAGCGGAACAGAGCAATCAAAGTTGCACAATGGCACGTCGACAGTGTGGATGTTGATTGCTCTGTACCACTCACCGGAGTCAACACTCCCCCTTTTTGCATCAATGGCCTTTGAAAGGCACTCTGTGTGTGAGTAGAACTCCCTATGAAGGCTCTAGAACATCCTACAGACTTAGCAGTTTCCGAGATGCTACTACACATCCATGCCACAACGTTACCCTTGGCTCGGATGACTCTAGCAAGGTTATTCTCACTATTATGTAGGTGGTCCTAATATTTGAGTGTGTGTGTGTGTGTGTGATTCATATATTATGCCTTGTCTCCAATATGATGATGCTTACATAGATGGCCAATTATCTATGATACGCTATCATGCATGTATGGCCATGTAATATTTCCTCTATATTCTGATATCATGGAGCTGGATATTTTACTGAAAATATATCCGATATCTTAAAAATAGCTGATCAAAATAGCTCTCAGCTCAAATAGCTCTCAGCAGGTATTTTTGCCCACTCTTCATGAGCAAACTGCTCTAGTTCTCTCAGGTTTGAAGAGTGCCTTTTCCATATGGCATGTTTCAGCTCTTTCCAAAGATGCTTAATAGGATTTAGGTCAGGGCTCATAGAAGGTCACTTCAGAATAGTCCAATGTTTTCCTCTTAGCCATTCTTGGATGTTTTTTGCTGTGTTTTGGGTCATTATCCTGTTTTAAGACCCATGACCTGCGACTGAGACCAAGCTTTATGACACTGGGCAGCACATTTCTTTCTAGAATCCCTTGATAGTCTTGAGATTTCATTGTACCCTGCACAGATTCAAGACACCCTGTGCCAGATGCAGCAAAGCAGCCCCAGAAAATAACAGAGCCTCCTCCATGTTTCACAGTAGGGACAGTGTTCTTTTCTTGATATGCTTCATTTTTCCGTCTGTGAACATGTTGCTGATGTGCCTTGGCAAAAAGTTACTTTTTTGTGTCACCTGTCCATAGAACATTGAAGCTTTGGGGCTTGTCAACATGTAGTTTGGCAGATTCTAGTCTGGCTTTTTCATGATTTGTTTTCAACAATGGTGTCCTCCTTGGTCGTCTCCCATGAAGTCCACTTTGGCTCAAACAACGACGGATGGTGTGATCTGACACTGATGTTCCTTGAGCTTGAAGTTTACCTTTAATCTCTTTAGAAGTTTTTCTGGGCTCTTTTGTTACCTTTCATATTATCTGTCTCTTTGACTTGTCATATTTTTTTTCTCCTGCGGCCACGTCCAGGGAGGTTGGCTACAGTCCCATGAATCCTAAATTTCTGAATAATATGTGCAACTGTAGTCACAAGAACATCAAGTTGCTTGGAGATTATAACCTTTACCTTTAACATGCTTGTCTGTAATTTTCTATCTAATCTCCTGAGACAACTCTTTCCTTCGGTTCCTCTGGTCCGTGTTGAGTGTGGTCCACACTATGTCACCAAACAGCAAAGGGACTACCTGTAGCCCTATATATAGGCCCACTAACTGATTACAAGATTGTAGACACATGTGATGTCCCTTTGGTCACATTATTTTCAGGGGTACCATAATTTTTGTCCAGGCCTGTTTAATGAGTTTACTTTTTAAAATAATTCTGTTGAAGCATGGTTCAAACAATGGTTTCATTTGTTCATTTTCATTAAAAATTAATATATATGAATATATATTTATATATAAAAAAAATTATATATATATATTTTTTTTTTTTTATTTATTTTTTTTTTTTTTATAAAGATTATTACTTTCAGATTCAAGTTATTTCTGTGACCATTGTGGGTTTTTCTTTCATTATCTGAGGGGTACCAACAATTTTGTCCATGTGTGTATGTGCTGTTTTTCTGCTTCCACCTGCAATTCCCTGAAGATACACCCAATTAGAAACCACTACTTTAAACAACACAGTGGCCTCCAGTTCCCTAGCAGATAGTAGATTCTAGAACATCTAATGGTGCAAGCAGAGCTCCTTCCCTAACGTCAGCATGCTAAATGCCCATCCACAGATGTTTCTCCGACTCAGCTTTTCAGAGATGTGATAGAAGACCTCTCAAATCTGAAAACACAAGCCCTTCTTCAGCAGTTAAGATGCTTCTCAGTGACTATTTCACGAGACAGCTCAGCGTTCAAATGAGCTGCTGCCTGTTTGCTATCATGAAGCCATTAAATAGTAGAAAAACCAGTGGAAATCTGGATGGTGATTTTTGGGGTCCTTTTTTATGACTTAATTGACAAGAAGGCAAATACATGTTGACTGAAGCACATTTTTTCCTATGAGAAGATGCCTTCAGCATCTAAGGGTGAAGAGCATCCAATCAACCTTCTGCTTTGTGGTTAGTGTGCAAGATCCATCATGATTAGGAATATTTTTTGCACCTTCCCACACACCCACTGTCTATTTATGCCAGCATAACTCACCATCCACTTTCCAGATAGTCGGTAGATACTCACGGGTACAGCGCTCAGGGCTCCAGGCCTGATGAAGCACGCCCGTGAACACATTTCACCACCTATTATGCATGAATCAGAAAACCTCAGAGGGAAGTCCGTGCTGCATCCCCCTCCTAACTGGAGCTGCTCCTTGCTTTGTAGTTATTTATTCTCATGTTGTGGCGCTAAACAATCTCTAGCAGGGGGGCATGAGTGGAGGCAGTGCCTTAATAAGCAACGTGGGCTGTTTGATGATTGATCATTACCTGGAAGCGGCCGCGAGGGGCGTGATCGGTGAGCCGTAATTATCCTGATGCGCTCATGCATGGCTGTGGTTGCATGAGCCCGCCCGCCGGTTTTCATGGGGCTGAAATGAGATGCAGCGTGCTCGATCAATCAACATGACCTGTGAAGGAAGAGCTATGAGGTGCTAATGTACTGATTGATCTTAAGATCCAAGGGTAGCATTGGGAACAAAGCACAGGAATGTACGACGCCACATGGGACTGGGTTTAGGGCACAGATTAAGAGAATGGGGGTGACTGAGGGGGGTGTAGTTTGTGATCCATTGTGAATTGATCTTGAAAGGCCCCGCCGTTGCATATGCTGAAGACAACGTACATGGGTTAAGAGTTGAGATGCTTCCAACCGTGTCTTAGTGATAGGTTTCCAGTAGGATTGGGTAGTAGATCTGTAGGTCTGCTACCTAAAGGTCTGGAGAGTGGATCTACAGGAGAGGGTTTGTGGCAGTTCAGCAGATCTCCAAAAGCTGCGTTGGGCAGTAGATCTTCAGGAGTAGAGTTTAGCTCCAGGAGTATGGTTAAGTGTAAGATCTTTTGAGCAAGTTTGGCCTCTAGATGTCCAGGAGCAAGGATGGACTATGCAGGGCCTAGCTACAGATCTCCAGGAGCAGGGATAAGGAGAACTACCTAAGCAGTAGGTCTCTGAGAACAAGCAGGGATGTAGACCTCCAAAAGCAGGTTTGGGCTGTTACATGGGATGCTACACATCTCCACAAGCAGGATTTTGACAGTAGGTCTCCAAGAGATGGAAGGGTTGAGCAGTAGATCTTGCTTAGAGCAGGGCTGTCTACATACTAACCTTAATTAGACTCATAAACATTTTTTTTTGCTGTAGATCATTATTGGCAGGTTAGTTGTAGCTGCCCAGGAGCTGTGATGAGCTGTAGATATCAAGGAGCAGGTTTAGGCTCTAGGTCTCTGTTTGAGCTCTAGATCTTCATTAGCAGGTTTAGCTGTAGACCTACAGGGGCAGAGATGTGCTATAGGTCTACAGGAGCAGGTTTGGCCTGTAGGTCTCCATAAACAGAGATGAGCTGTAGATCTCCGGGAGCAGGTTTGGGCTGTCAGTCTTTATCAGTAGGGATGTGCTGTAGATCTCCTCATAAACAGGTTTGGGCTCTAGATCTCTCTTAGCAGGTTTAGCTGTAGAAAACCCAAGAGCATAAATGAGCTGTAAATCTCCATTTGCAGGTTTAGGCTCTAGATCTCTATTAGCAGGGTTAGCTGTAGACCTCCAGGAGTAGGTTTTGGTATACAGATAATTACCTTTATATCCCCAGGCAGAGGTTTAGAGTTCTCGCATCACAGTTCACTGCTTTTAATCTCACTTCACTCAAACGGTTAACCTCTGATTGCTGTTACAGTCTGTCTAATATTAGTTAACATCCATAATAAGGAATATGCAGTTTGACCTCCTCCTCACGTAGACCCCCATCTCAACTCCAACTGTTTACCCACACCCTTTCCCTTTGTCTCGGCTGTCAGAAACCCATAAATCATCTCCTATGCCCTCTTAAAGGACATCTGAATGTTTGTTCTGAACAGGCCAGGCCATTGGGGAGGCTGGCAGAATGCAAACGAGGAGCAGACCATATGGCATGCTTGATCAGGCCTGCCCAGATTTCAAAGATGATTTTCTGCAATGTAGCAGCTTATGGTTTCTTTTTATGGTCATGACATACTGCTCCTCTGCGAGGCTGCTGGGATTTTGTGTCCCTGCAGCTGCTGCTGCATTGAATAAGACAGATTTTGCGGCTAATGACTGATATTGTTCTGCTTTGCAATCAAAATCAAGTCGATTTTTAATTGTCTTCAGTAATGGAGAATGTGAAGGAAGTAGTGCGCATTCAGAGTGCACTGCTGAAACGCCGGTCCTGAGATGCGAGTATGGATGTGAGCAGGTCCTCCGAGATGAGTTCTGAAACAGCATTGTGGCATTAAGATTATAGTAAAATGGGAAAGTGAGATTATTTGAAGGCTGTCTAACAGTTAAGATGTTTTAAAAAATCTTGCTAAGGAAAAACAGCCTGGGCAGCTTATACTGGTCAAGCTAGATTGGCTTGGTTGACCAGTTTAGCTCTTGACCAGCATAGTGCATGTTTTCATGGAGTTTGATGGACAAGCTGGTCTACCAGCATTAAAAAGCTGATAAAGCTAGTCAACCAGTATGACTGCGCTTGTGGACAAAGCATGATGGACCACCACAATGACCAGCTGGACCTAAATAGTAAAGTACTACAAAGCTTAACAACCGGCTTGGTCAGGTTGGTCATGCTAGTAGACCAGCTAGTCCATCAAACTCCAATAAAAACCCACCTCATGCAAGACAAGAGCTTAGCTGCTATCTGGTAGCTGCTCTCTTGACTAACTGCTTGGTCATGTTGGTAAATCCATCAAACTCACATGGAAACATTACTAGCAAAGGTGGCATGTTCATTTCAGTTATTGCTTGTGATCTACCAGCATAGTCAAGCTAGTTCGAGAGCATGCTAGCTTTTCAAACAAAAAACCTACCTTATGCTAGATAAGAGCTGAGCTTGTAGTTGGTTAAGTTTATGGTCTACCAGCAGGACCAAGCTAATCACCCAGTATGACCAGCTTGACCAGATGGTCATTCTAGTAGACCAGCTAATCCAAGAAACTCAGACGAAAACCTTACATTAGTTAATAATTTAGTGTTCTTTTGAGTTTGATGTACTATCTAGTCTACCAGAAGACCAAACTTAGTTGCCAAGCTGGTCAACCAGAGTGACCCAGCGTGTTGCCCAGCACGCCCAAAATGAGCATGCTGGTCAATCATTATGACCAGCTTTACCAAACTATTCATCCAATATGGCCAACTTGACAATCCTTTTGGTAAGGTTGGTCATGCTGGTAGACCAGCTAATCCATGAAACTCAAATGGAAACCTGCACTATGCTGGCCAAAAGCTAAGCTAGTCCACAAGCTCAAGCAGCGTAGGGTATGTTTTTACCTTGAGGAAGCTTTTTAGGACCAACTTAGGCCAAGCTGAAACCAGCTACCAGCAAAGCCGGCTCTTGCCCAGCAAAGGGAAGATTCTGTTGGTGTGCTAGAAGCTTTTCATTCAATGATTGATGGCTTAAACAAAGGAATTTTATATCATGGATCAGATCAGATTTTGGATCAAATTTAAACAAAAAAAGATGACATTAACTATTTATTAAACACTTGGTTCATAACGAGTGAGAAGAGGATGCTATGAAATAGCAAATCTGATGGAATCATTCAAAATTGATAGAAAACTTGTATAAAATGAATAAAAAATCATAAAAAAAAGCAGTGTCTAGATTGGAAAATGTGTTTTCTAATGATTTGTGAGCCAAGAGGCTTAAAGGCAGAGGCACGTTCATGCTCCTTTATGGTCGCATTCTTCAAAGTAATATATTTAGACATAGAGCTCTCTTCATCAATAACTCCACACCCTTCGCCGTCACGCCTGAAAGGCATAGACACTTTCCGTGTGTGTGCTGTGTGCGCCTCCAGCTAACATGCTGAACATGTTTATGTTGCCGTGAGGTGCAGCAGAAAGCGTACAGAATGAGTTTGGGAGCATGAAGGACATTACTGTGGAGCTCACCCGCTTGTCAAGCCTAACCAGATACAGCCAGTCGAAGCTGTGGTTCATCCAGCGAAGCGTCAATGCTAATCTGGCCTGTTAAATGCACGGTACGCTGTAGCACTCTGAGCCCACGCTTCATTTATTTAATAAAGTTCTCTACTTGTTCTGAGGAGATTGGACACATTTGTGCTTTTGTATCAGACTCGTTTAGATGTCAAGGATGATTGTTTTTTTTTCACAATATGCAATATTTATCACAATACATAATCACAGACTATGAACATCAGTAGCGACAGATTCTTATAAACTACTATTCAGATACTCTCCCATACTGAATGCAGTGATTTATACTCAACCTGTGCTGCTCTTCATCTAATTAAACCAGTCTAATTACACCATTAGTAATGAAAGTTACAGCTGTTCAGTGTTTATTAAGCACTAACGTTTTTTCAATATGCTTAGAAAAGCATATCATCACGTTAATAAAATTTATCACGATACGATAAAATATCATTATATTGCCCAGCTCTATCTCCCATGGCCTTTCCGTAAAGTCACATCCCATTGCTTCGTGTTATTAGTATTAATGCAACACTAGGCACAAGCCTTGCCCAGGAACATTACTGCAACAGTAACAGCGCTACTGCAGTGATGGCCAGCCTGTACCATCATCGTTATGGTGGCATTAGCATCGCTACCACACCCAGCATTGCTGCTGCATTGAACACTGGCCCTGCCCAGCATCGCTACAGTTGCATGTACCACGCCAATGGCGGTCCGGCCAAACAGGGCTTGCCTGACTTGAAATCTCAATAGCCCAGTGGGTACTCTTGAATTGGACCAAAACGCACTTTTTAAATGGTGGTCTGATCTCCTATAGAGATGTGGAGGGGTGAGTACAAAGACATCTGGTAGCCATTTTAATCACCTCATTAGGCTTTCTGTACCGCACCATCCTTTACCACCTATTAATGCTGTTTTCACATGTCCTATTTTGTGCACAGTTTTGTCACATGACCCCGGACTAGAGGACCATTACTTCTTCGTCGGAAATCCATTAAGCATCCATAGCATTGCAAAATTGCCCTTTTTTCCTTCTCCCTATGCAGGAAAGTGGACTTGGAGGCTAAAACCCGTGGAGTGGAGGCCTTGGTCACTGAGCCATTAAATTTGCTGAATTCCTGCTGCGCTCTCCCGCTCTTCTCTTACCCAAAGGCCTTCCCAGGAGAGGAAATCATCTGCTGGGGAAGGTTAACAAGAACACAAACACACACTTCCACAACCCCGCTCCCCCACTTCCCATTCCCTCACTTCATTACCTGCTTGGTCTCCCCCACTCTCCTGTTTTCTGATTGGAGGCTATATTAGTTTCTCACCTAGCTCCACCCTTCCTGAGACATTGTCTGACAGTGAGTTTTTTCGGAAAGCCCTAAAGGGAACATCACTCGCTGAAGGAGGAAGAATGTAGGTTTTACATCGCTCTATGTCAACATGATCCCTGTTACCTTGTTAAATCTGAGCGTGAGCCAAACTGTGTAGAGACCCCCCCCCCTCCCTTGAACGTCGCATGGTTTTAATTGGGAATGCGCCCGCCGCAAAACCCGTATCCTAATGGGGGAATGTATCTCCTAATTGTTTGGCGCGTGCTAGCGAGGTCTGTCTCGACCCCGGAATTATGTGTTTGTAGTTTTCCAATGTGACACGAGCAGCCATGTGAGTGGATTTTACGCTCCATGCACCTCCCTGAAAACTCCCTGCCTGCTGTAGGACAGACATAATGGCTATTCTCTCAGTGATGATGGTGCTTTAATTAGCTGCATCACTGAAACCTCTCATTTGAGCAGATGGATTTTGTGTTTGAGCATTCTTAGCGGCACTGGGACAAAGAAAGAGACGAGGGTAGGAAGTCTAGGAATCCCAAATTGGGCCCTCTTAGGACCCCTTGAAAGCCTCGGAATAAGTCCTGGAGGCTCCCTGGAAGTTAACTTTAGGAACATGCCAGGGTATGGAACAGAGCTAGAGCAATGAGCTACTACTAGGTGGCATGCATCAGACTCACTCAGGATTCACTCAGTTTTCACCAGCTTTCAAATATTAGCCTAGGTCCTGTTCACGCCTAGCGTTAGCATGCATCTTGGGTAAGCCAATCACAAGAAACTGGCATTTGTGTTTGGAATTCCACTAGAGACTCTTGCTGCATTTGTTTTGAGACTGAGGCCCCGCTCATATGTATCCAAATATTTTAAAGTTTTATTATTGTGTAGTTTTTGACTGTGTGTTGGTCTCTTGTCCATACACAAACTTACTTATGTCTCTCTTTATGAGGTACTATCGCCCCCTACAGGGCTAGCATGTGCATGCCACAGGGTGGGGGCACTGTGGAAACTCAATGATTAGTGATCACGTTCAACTGAAAGCCAAAGCAAAACAATCCTGGATGAAGCAGTCGACTAAATGAGACTGAAATAAAGACCATTCCCTCAACTGGGTGCTCTCAGATATGAGGCTTCATCCTCTGATTTGAGCTTCCGTCAGCTTGCAGGCTAAACACTACAACACAAACAATATTGCAACTTCTCCAAGCATAGCCAGCCGGCTACGAGTCCAAACCCAGCAGAACCGGTCTCTCATTTCTCATTTTTGTTCCTCCCAACACCAGTTGCTCAACTTCACTCTTGGAAACAGGTTTTTATGGTTAACACTTGTTCAGCAGTTAGTCAGCCGCAACTGCTCTGGTACTCAGTGGAGCTGTAGCTGAGCTTGTTAAGCAGAGGCTAGCTTAGCAAGTGGCTACAGATCCAAAACCATGAGGAGAACCTATGAATTCAGCTTCCTGTTCTTTTTCAGCAGCAGCCGCTCAATCATTTTTCACCAGTCAGACTGTTATTCTGCTAACTGATTCAGTGCAGCAGTTTCAAAGTATGTGCAGCTGCATTTACATGGTTGTATACGGAACAAGAAGTGGTTCTTCTGTGGATTTTCTAACAGAATCCTGTAGAACCATCTACAGACTGCAAGATTGCAAGACCCATGATGTATTTGATGTTCAGGGCAGGGTAAATATATGAAGTGGCGCTGCTTGTCCAGGATCACAAGCTGCTCACACTCTTTTTCCCTCTCCCAGCCACCACGCACCCCTGTGATCTCTCATCGATTGCTTTCCTCTGTCCATCTCTCTCTTGACACCAGCAGCCATTGTGACGATCAGTGCTCTGTAGAGCAGATCTTATCTTATTGCTTGTCCTGTCAGAAACATCTGGCCCTGGTCAGGAAAAAACTGGAAAAGAGAAGGGGGGAAAAAAAGAAGAACCATCCAGAAAGCGACAACCTGCGTTGTCGGCGGCCGTTTGAGAGGTGCCTTTGAAAAGCAGGCAAAAACCGATGGCTGAAAAAGCATCAAGCCAAGGCTGACCATAATGAGGGTCGCTTCTAAAGCAGCCCGGCAGACCGCATAGCGCTATCGAGCCGCGCCATCTCAGCAGGTATGATCTTTAAGCTAAAAAGCGCCACCTGCCACCAGCATGACTGCCCCATGGCACCCGGCATTGGGCTTTTAACCAGCTCCTTTTCAACTGGGCTGCGGCCTTTGACCACGCTGAGAACAAAACCGAAGACGAAGGGAGTGTGTCTTATTAGGTAGTCAATGCTAGGCGACGTTGTCGGACTGTTCAGAGACGTCCGTGCAGTTTTTTTATGTGCCTGACCATTTAAAAACAATGGTGCTTGACCCCTTTCCTTTTTCAGTGTGCTACAGTGGCCGCTACAAACACCTACCTTGTGCTTCCACAACTGGCTTCTTTTTGAGAAACATCCAACTTGTATTTTCACTACTGGCCACTTTATTAGAAACACCTACCTCAAACCTTGAGACTAGTAAGGTGGAGCTGCCATGGAGTGGAAACAGCTGCCTTAAATTCTCCACTTCTGGGCACTTTGTTTTTAAAATGAAAAACACAGCTTGTTCTTCTACTACTGGACACTTTATTAGAAACACCTGCCTTGTACTTCCACTACTGGCCACTTCATTACCTCAAACTTTCAAGCTAGTAAGGTGGAGCTGCCAGGAAGTGTTTCCACAGTATCTGGGAAGGTTGGTTAGTGAAATGGGCAATTAGGAATGGGCATACGTGACTGATATAGATTCTGTAAGGACATTTTATAGTTTCAGGGAAAAGAATAGCACTTGTGTTCAATTACAGCCCATTTAACATTGACGTTAGACATTCGTATTCTGTCTTGTATGATTAATGTGCCACTTACTGAGCTCGAACAGGAATCCCGCCGCCTGGTGCACTGCTCCAGCTCTGTCTGCAGATATGTGTGGGATCCGCCGTTAACAATACTGTGTTAAATGACCGCGCTCCTGCTATTTTTTTTTTTGTTATTCTCATGTCAGCGCATGCTGATCCAGTATGAACAGACCGTAATACTCCCTTAGCTGCATACACAAGACGAAAACGGATTAAGCTTGACGTATGATTTATACGACCGCTCTGGCCTGTATGCTGTGGATTAACGAAGTCAGAGCTGGATTTCTACGTTCCTAGGTTAGCTGCGCTAATTAATTTTAATGTCACATGCTGTACAGCACAGTAGTTTTATTGGAACATACTCTGTGTTTATGCAACATGAACTATTAGCGGGAACAAAACCGTGTTATTGCTAATAATAAAACTCTGAACCGGAACAAACAAGTCCAATTTGTCCTGGAAAATAAGCTACAGCTACTGGTGCGTCAGATATCAGACAACAGTTGATGGGTAGGTGTCGGGAGATGCACATGCTAATTTATAAAATAAGAAACCTGACAGGTACATGGACAGTACAGACAGACAGCTATGAGTAACTGCAGGACAAGTGTGGACACCTTAAGCAATAAACTGCAAACTGGAATCTGGCCAACACTCCTATACACTAGAATAGGAGATATTGGCCCATAAACGTCTGAATACACACTCCTGTACACTATAATAAGAGATATTAGTTAGACAACACTCCCACTAAACACTCCTTTGCACTAGACTGAGATATTGGCCCATAAACAACCTCGATAAACACTAATATATATGAAAATAGGATATATTGATCCATAAACACGGTCAAATGGCTACAGAATTCTCTGGTATGGGTAAAATGTCTGCCTATGAATGTGATTAAACGCACAGTAGTACTTCACACTTCACTGTGCTTCAAAATTTATGTCCAACTGTCAACCATCAGATGGTTTCTTGCTAAGATGCAGAGGTACAGTGCCTGTTCAATCGATGGGCATTGCATAGAAAGGTCATCACTGCAAAGCCAGCCACGTCCTGATCCGAGCAGACGATTGCAGCACTGTGAGGATCACAGGCAGAGGCACGAGATAAGCTCTGACGTAATCAGACCCTGGCTAGCTGTGATACAAGCCTTCAGCCCAAGTTAAATCAGAGATCAGGCTGAGCGAGAGAGAGACGCAGTGGTGAATCTTGTTCTTGTTGATTGCCCACTACGTGCATCTGAACCTCCGAACCGCAGTGTTCTCATGGCGATCCCAGTGCCACTTCACAGCCAGGTTCAATGGCCCAGTACACCAGTCAGTGGGACCTAATCAGATCTGACTGGTGAAACCACAGAATTTTCTGTGGTTTGTAAATCTGGTATAAGGAGAGGAAGGTCTGAAGCTATGCTCTTCCAGGGCTCCTATAGGAAATGTAGGTGTCTTTAGAACTTTTAATTAGGTTGCCTGGTCCTGGAGGTCTATCACCTGGTGATTTCCAAACTAACACTCTGGCCTATAGTATACAGATGCCTCTGAGGCCTGATTCACATTACATGGTTTTAGCACCGATTTTCAAGTCGCCTGCTTGCTGTTTTTGGAGGTCGCTTTGGAGGTCCGCAGCCAGAGCCTAAGAGAGCACAATTGACCAATTGGGTGGGTAGGTGCCTCTCTCTCGTGCTCTCCCTATATTACTTTAGTGTGATGCTGGCCAGCATGGGTGTTGGTTTCCATTGCATCAGAGCTTTGGTTGGTTGCCCGGTGACAGTGCATCGGTGGCAGAGGCTTACATCAGTCCTTTCCCTCTCAGTGTTGGAAGCATTAACTGTGGGGTTAATGGATTATTCGTAATCAAGGTCAAATTTTCACCTAATCGTGATCTAGATTTGAGGCCATGTTGCCCAGCACTGTTCCAAAGGCTTACATTGCCTAAAGAAGGTGTTTGGAGCCAAACTCTGCAGGATGGTAGATCACTTGAACAAGGACTAAGCTCCTTCGTTCTATGGTATTGCCCAATAGACTCTTTAATGACCGTTTTAAATTTTTTAAAACTTTACCTTTACTGTTTCAGATTGTCAGTAAGAAGTCTATACATCTCATGAGCGCTCAGTTTTGGGCTCAAAGCTTTAAGGATAAGCCATTTAGGAGTAGGTGGAAATCAGACCTCATGTGGATCAACTTGTTTACGCCATTGAGGAACCTAGTGAACATTGACAGTGGCCGGGATGAGCTCCGACAGCCAGCTGTGAATCTCTGGCACAAGATGTTCTTAGATTTAGACATGCAAGATGGTAATTCACACTCAGGTGCCAGAAAGGGTTCTTTGAACCAGTGTTAAACGATCCACTCTTGAATGCAAGATGTGTATGTGTGAAGAACCTTGTTAACATTTAAAAGACTTCAATAATGTAATGGTCCTTCCAATTTAAGGGCTCTTCATAGAATCTTTACATTATTTAAAGCTCCTTTAAACATTAAAAAGGTTCTTCACACTTGCACATCTTCCATTCAAAAGTGGTTCTCTTGGAGCAAGGATGCTTAATCCTGGTCCAGGAGATCCCTGCACTCTTGGCTCTAATTATTAAATGCCCCTGAAAGTCTTTATTTCCTGAACCAGGTGCGATAGAGTATGGTTGAAGAAGTCAAGGGTGGTAGACCACAAAGTTCTACAACTTTTAAGTCGGCATTGATTTTTTGCCCTGAATCTCTGAAGCTCTGAGTTTGTGCCGGTTGGCTCTAGTCTGCAGATTATCAGTCGCAGTGGACTGTTTTAGAGAGAATCGAGTAGTGTGTGAGGGGTGCAGACTCCCATTCTTTGTCTCGTGATCATGTTTCAGACCATTCGGAGTAAATGGCTCAAGCGATTATTTTGACCCAACTCTAGTAATGTAATCTAGTAGTGTGTACTGGTAAGTGACTTCATCTTCCACCTTAAATGATTCCTCTAAACTGCTCAATCTTCCATTTGACCATTTGAATGTGAAACCGATAATTCCATGAAATAAAAACAAAAATTATGTACATGTTGATGTGACTTTTTACGTGGGGAAAGTAAAATCTCATGTCGCACAAGAGACGCATTTTAATAACCAGTTTAAACTGAATCTGATCAAAGTAGATCCAGATACTACACCACTACCTGCCACTGTTACAACACCGTGGGAGACCAGGGTTCAATTCCCGGACTGGGTGACTGTTGCGCTACACCAATAAGAGTCCTTGGGCCAGACTCCTAACACTACATTGGCCCACCTCTGTCATACGAGTAACATTGTAAGTTGCTCTGGATGAGAGCGTCTTCTAGATGCGATAAATGTAAATGTTAAATGTAATGTTAAGAAACTTTGTGTTGGAAGTTGGCATGGGGCCAAAAGAGGACTGGCTTGAGACCATCACTTGGAACTTTTTCTTTAGGAGATTTCTACAATGCAGTTTAGTTTTCGCTTGTACATCAAGAGTCTTCAAGGTCTAATTAATCTAAGCGTTTCCAAAGAACGCTACTGTGGCTCAATAAAAGCTGCCATGTTTGGCACGTCCATCTCTGTACCCCTCGCAGGTGTTGCTTCTTTGAAACGTTCTCAGCGAGATGTTGATCAATATCTCTGCACTGCCCTCAACTCACACACACACACACACACACACACACCTATAACAGTGTAACCCAAGCATGATGTTGAGCATTTGTTTGCACTGGCTTTGCTAATGTGGAAGAGAAATGAATTAAGCTGCAGTTGCTGCTTTTCAGACCGGAGGATTTCACCACACAACATAGGTGTTTCTGATAAAGTGGCCAGTGAGTAAAAGTAGACTATAGGTGTTTCTGGTAAAAAGAAGTGGCAGCACAAAGCAGGTGTTTCTAATAAAGTGGCTAGTGAGTGGAAGCACAAGGTAGCTGTTTCTGGTGGTGGCCAGCGAGCAAAAGGAAGCGCAAGGTAGGTGTTTCTGATAATGGCCAGCGAGTGGAAGTAAAAGGTGTTTCTAATAAAGTCACCAGCGTGTGAAGGTAGGTGTTTCTGGTGGTGGCCAGTGAGTGAAAGCACAAAGTAGGTGTTTCTGGTGGTGGCCAGCGAGTAGAAGTACAAGAAAGATGTTTCTAATACAGTGGCCAGTAAGTGAAAGGTCAAGGTAGGTGTTTCTAATAAAGTGACCAGCGAGTAGAAGTATAAGGTAGGTGTTTCTAGTGGTGGCCAGCGAGCACAAGAAAGCTACCTTGTCAAAGGAGCACAAGGTAGGTGTTTGTAATAAAGTGACCAGCAAGTAGAAGTACAAGGTATCTGTTTCTTATGAAGTGGACAGTGAGCACAAGGTAGGTGTTTCTTGTGGTGTCCATCGAGTGAAAGCACAAGGTAGGTGTTTTTAATACAGTGGCCAGTGAGTGGAAGGTCAAGGTAGGTGTATCTAATAAATTGACCGGTGAGTGGAAGTACAAGGTAGATGTTTCTGGTAGTGACCAGCGAGTGGAAGTACACTGCAGATGTTTCTGGTAAAGGGGAAGTGGAAGCATGAAGTAGGTGTTTTTAATGAAGTGGCCAGCGAATAGAAGCACAAGGTAGGTGTTTCTAATAAAGTGGCCAGCAAATCAAAGCACAAGGTACGTGTTTTTGATAAAGTGGTCAGCGATCACAAGGAAGCACAGGATAGGTGTTTCTGGTAGTGGCCAGCGAGTGAAAGCACAAAGTAGGTGTTTCTGAGAGTGGCCAGCAAGTAGAGGTACATGGTAGGTATTTCTGAGAGTGGCCAGCAAGTAGAGGTACATGGTAGGTGTTTCTGAAAGTGGTCAGCAAGTAGAAGTACAAGGTAGGGGTGTCTGGTGGTGGCCAGACAGGAAGCCCAAGGCAGGGGTTTCTAATAAAGTGACCAGCGAGTAGAAGCATGAGGTAGGGGTTTTTAATGAAGTGGCCAGTGAGTGAAAGCACAACATAGGTGTATCTGATGAATTGACCAGTGAGTGGAGGTACAAGGTAGGTGTTTCTGGTAGTGACCGGCGAGTAGAAGTACACTGCAGGTGTTTCTGTGAAGCGGAAGTGGAAGCATGAAGTAGGTGTTTCTAATAATGTGACCAGTGAGTGGAAGCCCAAGATAGGGGTTTCTAATAAGGTGACTAGCGTGTGGAAGCACAAAGTAGGTGTTTCTAATACAGTAATCAGTGAGTGGAAGGTTAAGGTAGGTGTTTGTGGTGGTGGCCAGTGTCTGGAAGCACAAGGTAGGTGCTTCTAGTGGTGGCCAGCAAGTAGAAGTACAAGGTAGGTGCTTCACGTGTTGACCAGCGAGTGAAAGCACAAGGTAGGTGTTTCTAGTAAAGTGACCAGCGAGTGGAAGCACAAGGTAGGTGTTTCTAATAAAGTGACCAGCGACTGGAAGCACAAGGTAGGTGTTTCTGGTGGTGGCCAGCGACTGGAAGCAAAAGGTAAGTGTTTCACGTGGTGGCCAGTGAGTAGAAGCACAAGGTAGGTCTTTTTAATACAGTGGCCAGTGTGTGAAAGGTCAAGTGGTGTTTGTGGTGGTGGCAGCCAGTGACTGGAAGCACAAGGTAGGCGTTTCTGGTGGTGGCCAGCGAGTAGAAGTACAATATAGGTGTTTCAGGTGGTGGCCAGCAAAGGAAAGTTCAAGGTAGGTATTTCTAATAAAGTGGCCAGTGAGTGAAAGCACAAGGTAGGTGTATCTGATAAAGCAAGTAGAAGTACACTGCAGGTGGTTCTGTAAAGCGGAAGTGGAAGCATGAAGTAGGTGTTTCTAATAAAGTGACCAGCGATTGGAAGCCCAAGGCAGGGGTTTCTAATAAAGTGACCAGCGAGTGGAAGCACGAGATAGGGGTTTCTAATACAGTGGCCAGTGAGTGGAAGGTCAAGGTAGGTGTTTGTGGTGGTGGCCAGCATTTGGAAGCACAAGGTAGGTGTTTGTGGTGGTGGCCAGCGAGTAGAAGTAAAAGGTAGGTGTTTCAGGAGGTGGCCAGTGAGTGGAAGCACAAGTTAGGTGTTTCTAATACAGTGGCCAGCGAGGGAAAGGTCAAGGTAGGTGTTTATAATAAAGTGACCAGTGTGTAGAAGTACAGGGTAGGTGTTTCTGATTAAGTGGCCTGCGAGCACAAGGAAGCTCAAGGTAGGTGTATCTGATGAAGTGGCCAGCATGTAGGAGTGCAAGGTAGGTGTTTCTGATTAAGTGGCCAGCGAGCACAAGGAAACACAAGGTAGGTGTTTCTTTTGGCGACCAGCGAGTTGCAGTACAAGATATCTGTTTCTTATGAAGTGGACAGTGAGCACAAGGTAGGTGTTTCTGAAAGTGGCCAGCAAGTAGATGTACAAGGTAGGTGTGTCTGGTGGTGGCCAGCGAGTGAAAGCACAAAGTAGGTGTTTCTGATAAAGTCGCCAGCGAGCACAAGGAAGCACAAGGTAGGTATTTCTTGCGGTGACCAGCGAGTGGCAGCACAAGGTATCTGTTTCTTATGAAGTGGACAGTGAGCAGAAGGTAGGTGTTTCTTGTGGTGTCCATCGAGTGAAAGCACATGGTAGGTTTTTTTAATACAGTGGCCAGTGAGTGGAAAGTCAAGGTAGGTGTATCTGATAAATTGACCGGTGAGTGGAAGTACAAGGTAGATGTTTCTGGTAGTGACCAGCGAGTGGAAGTACACTGCAGGTGTTTCTGGGAAAGGGGAAGTGGAAGCATGAAGTAGGTGTTTCTAATAAATTGGCCAGCAAGTCAAAGCACAAGATAGGTGTTTCTGAAAGTGACCAGCAAGTACAAGTACATGGTAGGTGTTTCTGAGAGTGGCCAGCAAGTAGAAGTACAAGGTAGGTGTGTCTGGTGGTGGCCAGTGAGTGAAAGCACAAGATGGGTGTTTCTGATAAATGGTCAGCGAACACGAGGAAGCACAGGATAGGTGTTTCTCGTAGTGGCCAGCGAGTGAAAGTACAAAGTAGGTGTTTCTGATAAAGTGGCCAGTGGGCAGACATTATTAAACTTGGTAAACAGTCAGGTGATGAGTCAAATGAGGTTTATTGTAGCATTTAAAATAGTACCAAACATACATGTCCAAGTAAAGGTATGTACTTCCGAGTAATCTGCCCAGTTTATTTTATTTATATTTTTTAGAAGAATATGTCATTAACTGGTTCCTGCAATTCCAGTTCCCAAACACTGGGCATGATTGTCCATCCCACTTTAGTAAATTATTTAAGAGCCTCAAATACAGGCAGACACAATGTTAAAACCACTGTTTTGCAGAAGGACATGGAAAGAAAGACATTGTTATGCTTATTGAAAATAGCTGTAAGCAGCGTATTTAGTCAGCCCCTGTCTAATGCAATGGTGGCTCACGGTTCAGCGACCTGCTGCTGACTAAGTCCAGTTTTTACAGCCATAACAATTAAAACGATTATTAGATTACCTCATAATAACAGCCTCGCGATTGCTGCGCCATGTTTGGAAAGTTTGCTGTGCCATGAGTTTGTTTCACCATCTGTTCGGCAGTAAATACTAGAAGCGCTATAGTGTGTACAAAGGGTCAGAGAGAGGCGAGATGTATGTACGCTGCCTGGGAAATAGCAGGCCTTTTGCCAGTGGCTTGTGTAAGTTAATCGTTCCCTGAAACAGACCTCCGTCGTTTCCCGGTAGACTTGAGTTTATACTGTCTAGCAAGGGGGCCGACCACTGTTTATGCGTTCTGGTAAACTCACATTAACAGATGGACTACAATCTGTAACTGTACACCTACACCATACAGCCATGGCATAAGCCCACTGACAAGTGAAGTGAGTAACATTTGATGGTTTGGTTCCAATGGCACCTGTCAAGGGGTGATCTCTCCATCTTAGGCAGCAAGCGAACAGTCAGTTTTTGAAGGTGGTGTGTTGGAAGCAAGAAAAAATAGGCAAGCGCAAGCATCGGAGACACTTTAACAAGGGCCAACTTGTGTTAGCTATTAAAGTCAGACTGGGTCAGAACATTTCCAGAGCATCAGGCAGGTCTTGTGGGTTGGTTCCGGTATGCAGTGGGCGGTACCTACCCAAAAAGTCTTCGAAGGAAAGATAATTGGTGAACCAGTGACTGGTTTCCAGGTTCAAGACAAATTACTAACAGGACAACTTAAAGGATCTGCGCTAACATTTTGGTGCCAAATACCACAGGACACATTCAGAGGTCTTGTGGAGTCCATGCCTAAGCCCAACTCTCTACTAATGGCAACAGAAGTAGAAGCTATTCCCATAATTGTACGTTGGGTTCATGCTTTGTTATGCTGTTCATGCTAAACATATAGAACTTGTTCTTAAGGGGACACTACCCCCCTTAAGCTTTATATGGAAGGTGGCAGACATTTTTCACCCAGAGTGTTGGCTAAACTACTGCCTGTGAGTTGTCTTCATCTTCATGCTTCATGCTGCATTGCATTGTTTACAAATAACCATTATTGCCCAGCAAACCCCTGTGCTGAGCTCACTGGTCCAACACCCGCAGTAAGTGCCCCTTAAGTGGTACTATTACTGCCATACACGTTCCGAGGCGCTTCTGAGATGAGTCCCAGTCGGGGTGCTGGAATTTCAATTGTCTGCAGCTCGCGCAGAGACATAATTAGGCATGGACAATGTTCAGCAAATCACCCTGAAGCCAGTTACATAATTCTACAGTATGTTATATATATATATATATATATATATATATATATATATATATATATATATATATATATGTTTTTCTTTATTTTTTATTTTTTTTGTAATAATTAGGCTTGTTACTTGTCTGCATGTTAAAATGGAGCCTATTAGCAATAGTTCTTCTTACCATCTAATTAAGTAACCAGACCCTGACCTTTTGACTCAGCTGTTGTTTTTAAAGTCCTATATAATCATAATCCTCAAATCAGTCCCTGGAGACCCACAGAAAGTTTACAATACTCGACACTACTCTTAAAGAGGTGGGTCTTTAGATGGTGTTTGAAGACAGTGAGTGACTCTGCCATTCGGACACCCAGGGGAAGTTAGTTCCACCACTTTCTGTCTGGATGCTTTTCATTGGATCTAAAAGAATGGCTGGTCAAGCCAAGCCATACTTGAAGGGCTCTTGGTACTGATCGGCTTTTGACCATTGCCATGAAGTATGGACAGTCTGGTCCATTTTTGGCTTTGTAGGCAAGTTACATGGCTGAACATAGAAATGTTGAAGACAACCCGTGCCGTCGCATTCTGGAAGAAATTGCAAGGGCCTGATGGTGGGCGTAGGAAGCTTTCTAGTGGCGCAGTACCACTAGAAACCATGGAGGCAGTGTAGCCAATTTTTCAAGCAAAAGATGTACGTAACGGGAGTATTAAGTAATTAGAGTTGGCCAAGATCCCTACCTCCTGTAAAGTGTAGTCCAGATTTCATAAGTAGATGCTGGATCTTGCCTTCAATGTCCTTCTTTAAACAAGACTAGCCACTTGTGTGTTGTTATCAGTGCCTGTATAAATCCAGTGCTAACTTCAGGACTGCAGAAGAGTCTTTGGCCACCACAAACTACAAAAAAGTCTAATGAAGAGATCCAGACCTTGGGCCTTACCTGACAAAGAAGGGGATCACAGGCTGGATTATGTTGTCTAAGCGTTATGCGAAACTCACTGGGTGCATGAACTTTTGCCCTCATCTTCTCATAATGGCCTTCTTCTAATCTTTGCTTTACAAGCTCTGAATGCTGGAGCTGCTTTCAAATGATCTGCTGGTGATATGTTAGGGCTCGGTTAGATTCAGGACTGCTGAACTACAGCACGGTCAAGCAGGAGAGATTGCTGAGAAGCAGCCAAAGAGGAGTAGATCCAAGGAACAAAGATTGAGAAAGAAATTCTTAGTTCAAGCCAGGGGTGAAAAGCTGTGTTGACATCTGTGAGGATCTTCAATGGTGAACAGACCTCAGAGAGTTGAACGAAGGCATGAACAGGGATGAGGAGAGGGCTCTGTTTCTTCTTGACAGGTAGATAACTAACTTATTTCTGCTGCTTTGTCCCATTTGCTAATGTTGTGATGCTAATCCCAACTGGTTAGTTTTGCCGCAGTGATTGTAGTGAGTTTGCTAACCAAAATCTTAGCTAATGTTCGCTCTATCACTTGTGTATTTGACCCAAAAAAGAGGGGGTTTCTAATGGTATCTTCCTTGTCAGCATAAGCCTTGGTTACATATAAAGGACTGGGTCTCTCGTGCGTCCTGCTTGAGTTTTGCTAATTTTTAGACTGCAGAGGTAGTTTTAGGGGGGTAACATAACACTTATTGGAGGATCCCCCTACGCACAAGGCAGGCGTTGGCTTCTTGGACAAATTTCCATTTGATCTCCATTTTTTACCGAAGGTGTGTACCAGGCACGGCCAAACCCGGAGCCTGCAGTGACCATAGCAACAGAGCGGCCATGAGACCCACACTAAGGGCCGGTAAATGAGGCTTTCAGGCTGGGACTCATACTGAGAAGCTGGGCCTGGCGTGCTCGTTAGCCAACACATTCAACCAGTGCTTTAGAGGGTGACTCAACCTCGCCCAGGGCATTCTCACTGAAAGCCATTGTTAGTGGTTTTGCGTGTGAGGGCGTCACGAGTTGTGAGGCTTTCCGCCTGTAGCCTCTGGCAGCTGCTGCGGGAGCTGATCAAAGCAGGTGACAGGTAAAGGGTAGAGAGATGTGTCTGAAGCATGGAAGTGAAGATAAAGCATGGCAGATGCTGATGAGCTGGGACTTAGTCTCCAGTTTCAGGTGTTTCTTATAACAGCCATTTTTGTCCAAAGCCCTTCTAATGGACTGCTGATGGAGATCTTAATACAAGTATGGGGACATCTGCCTATTCACATTTTTTTTCTTAAATCAAGGATAACTGTCTCTACTGTCCAGGGAAAAAGGCTTTTTACTAGATTTTGGAGGAGCATTGGTTTGAGAATTGTATTGTAAGAGCGTTAGTTAGTGAGGTCAGGATGTTGATCCCACTTCATCCCCCAACTTCCCCACTCTTCTCAAAAGTATTGGATAGAACACCATCCATCAATCGAGAGAACACAGTTCCACTGCATCACAGCTCAATGTTGGGGGACTTTACACCCCCATGGTGCCAATAGGGTTGTTTTTATCAGCTCCAGAGACCTCTTCTATTGGCAGTACGTCTCTACAGGGACTATACAAGCTGTGTGTGTATGTGAATTTGCACATCTGTGTTAGCAATGGGTGCCACTTATAGTAGGTGAATGTATTTATTAGAAGGGGTGTCCACAAACATTTTGGCCTAGTTTCTGGACCCCTGGCCAGCGCTTTAACACCATGTTAACGATGCTTGATGTGCTGACATGCTATTGCTATGAACTTTGACACGCACAATAATGCCACAGTAGGGCTAACACTTTTTATGTATTTATTTATTTAATTAATTACTTGGAGTCAGACAAACTTTAGAAAATCCCTAACAGCACTATTAACTTTACATGCAGTGAAACATGCAGTTCATGCTGTTGCCAGTTGTCATGCTGGCCAGGCGAGACAAGGGAACACTCACAGGGACAGTGCAATGCAAGATAATGTTTTTAATGAAGGCACAAAACAAACGAACAAAACAAAACGTGGCAGCAAAGTACAGGGTCCAAAACAGAAACAGAAAACGAACTCGGGACAACTGAAATGGGGCTAAACCGTGAAGGCTACCTGAGGCTGGAAAGTAGCCAGGGAGCAAAGCGAGACGGGACAAATCAAACGGAGGGAGGAAGACTAGAACACAAAGAAACAGAAGAAACTAACAAAACAAAACCTCACCCCAAAACCGCACTCGTCAAGCGCTAATAAACTTACACGATTAGAATACGAGGGAACCGGACGCCGAATCCCACCGGCAACCAACCCGGATCGTCCAAGAGCGGATGGGCGAGATGGGCCGTGGCACCCGATGACTAGAGAGCCCCTCTCGGGCGGGGGCACATGATTTCCTGGGGCGCCCGCGAGGCCTGGGAGCCGGCTTACCCGGGCAGCGTTCTTCCGGACCACACCCATCCCAGTCCAGTAGATATTGAAGTCGGCCCCCGCGCCGTCAGGAGTCCAGTACTCGCCGGACCGGGGTCCCATCAACTTCTACAGGCTCCGGCGGTGTGTGCGGGGGTAAACGTGAGTGCGGGGGTAAACGAACCTTAACAGAAACATCATTGATATGTTTGACCACCTCGAATGGACCCATGTACTTAGCTGCCAGCTTCTGCGATGGGAGACCAGTCCGGAAGTCCCGTGTGGAGACCCATACGCAATCTCCCGGCGCATATGACGGGGTCTCCCCACGCTTTTGATTGGCCTGAGTCTTGTAGCGCCGCAGGAAGGTCTGGATATGCTGATGGGTTTTGGTCCAGACGGCTTTGCTGCAGCGCATACATGCATCCACTGCTGGCACCCGGGTCTCCACAGCAGTCCAAGAGGCCAATGGGGGTTGGTATTCTAAAATACTCTGATGGGGGGTGAGGCCAGTGGTCGCGCACCTCAGCGAGTTCTGGGCCATCTCGGCCCAAACCAGATACCGCGACCAGTCGCTGGGGAAGTTGTGACAGTAGAGCCGTAAAAACTTTCCCAGTTCCTGGTTAGTGCACTCGCACTGGTCATTGGTCTGAGGGTGGTACACAGAGGAGAGACTCACGCACACCCCCAGGTGCTTACAGAACGCCCCCCATACCCGGGATGTGAACTTGGCCCCCCGGTCTGATACTATGTCCTCCGGGATCCCGAAATTCCGGAGGACGTGGTCTACCAGGGCTTGGGCCACCTGCATAGCGATCTTAACCCCCCTCGAGAAGCGATCCACCACCGTCATCACCACCGTGTGACCCCCCGATTTGGGCAGGTCCGTGACAAAGTCCACCGCCAGGTGAGACCACGGGCGGTCAGGGACGGGCAGAGGCATGAGCTTCCCCGAAGGGAGCGTCTTGGGTGTTTTACACAGGGCGCAGGTGCTACATGATGCGACTATACGGTGTATGTGTGCCCGCATCTCCTCCCACCAGTACTTGGCTGCCAGAAGGTGAAAGGTACGGGTCTCAACTGGGTGGCCGGACGCTGGGGAGGCGTGGGCCCAACCAATGAGCCTCTCCCGGAATGTGCTCGGTACGTAGATCTTGTCCGGGGGGCACACAGCGGGAACGACTGTGTGGGGAAGCGCCTCTGCTATCTCTCCGATCCCCTACCCCGTAGTTCCGCTCAGCTCTGGTGAGCTTCTTAGAATAAAATGCATCCGGATGCAGTCGGTCGCTTCCCTCCTGTCTTTGTGACGGGACGGCCCCCACCCCTGTACTGGAGGCATCCACCTCCAACACGAACGACCTACGGGGATCGGGGTGGCGCAACAACGGGGCAGACGTGAAAGCACGCTTAAGTGCTTGAAACGAGTCCTCCGCAGCCGGCGTCCATGTGATGCGCCGCGGGGCTCCCTTGAGTAACGACGTGATGGGCGCTGCCAAACTACTGAAGTCCCTAATGAACCTTCTGTAAAAGTTGGCGAACTGTTCGAGGGCGGACGGGACCAACGGCATGGGATAGGGGAAGCACCTAGTTATAGCGTTAAGTGCCCTGTAGTCTATACATGGCCTCAACCCCCCCCTTTCTTCTGGATGAAGAAAAACCCTGATGGTACTGGAGACTTAGACGGCGTGATGTACCCCTGTGCTAAAGCTTCATCAATGTAATCCTCCATCGCCCGTTCCTCCTCCCTAGTGAGGGGGTAAACTCGAGCTTTTGGTAAGGCCGCTCCCTCCACTAGGTCGATGGCGCAGTCGTACAGGTGATGGGGGGGGGAAGCTTAGCAGCACCGGACTTGGAGAATACGTCAGCTAGGTCCGCATACCCGGACGGCAGGACGACTAGGGACTCTGGTTCGGGGCTCTCCACTGAGGTGGACATGACTCTAAGGGGGGCGAGATTGAGGCAGTGTATGTGGCAATATGGGGACCACGACACTGTGTGTTGTGTTTACTAAGCCATGGCAGACCTAGTATCAGTTCATACTCGGAGGCCGGGAGCACCAGCAGTGAGGCCTCCTCCTGGTGTAAGAAACTAGTGGCTAGGTGGACACCAGTTGTCACACGGGTAATGGGCCGGGGACCCATGGGCTGCCCATCCAGGGTGGTGATGCGGAGAGGTCTCAGGAGTTCCTCCACCGGGATCTTCAGATGCTCCACGATGTCTGCCCTTAGAAAGCTCCCCTCCGCACCGCAGTCGATCAACGCTGCAACACACACAGACTGGCACTGGTAGGACACTATTACGGCACGGCAACGTGATCGACCGTGACACAAGCCCCTTAACGGGCAGACTCACCGCATTAGCGCAAGGAGTCCCCTCGAGGGAGTATTGTGCAGCCAACCTGGTACCCTGCTCCATCCGCAGGGATCCTTCGCTAAGCTCCGTCCAGGTGGCAGTGGCCCAATCCAGAGCTTTCCCCGCGAGCCGGGATACTATAAAGGTGATCTTCGCCTGGTCAGTGCCGGTGGGAGAGTTCTTAAAGAAGACCTCACAATGAAGCAAGAACCCCTTGCAAAGCTCCGGATTGCCACTGTACGTATCAGGTTTGCCAACCAGATGCGCGCTATGGGGCGTGAAGACAGGACTGGGAGAACTAGCAGGCTCCAACGAATTCTTTACCAGATTCGTGAGCCCCTGAACGTCACCGACTAGTTGGGTGACTTAATGCTGGCCCACCTGTTGCTGCGCCAGGTGGCCGACAGTCTCTGACACGCTCTGCAGAGTGTGTTGCTGCTGGGCTGACACCAGTGAGTGTTTTCTGAAACTGTCTTTTTTTATACTTCAGAGGTTTGTGTGTTTCAGGTCTCTTCAATATGCAGGAGCTAAAATTAAAACCTCTGTTTAAAACAATAATCTAAGCCTCTTCACTTTTTGTAGTTATAGTGTAAAAGCAGAGAGCTAATGCGCTACGGTTTCCTCCGGTCTCTGTTCTTGGTTCCTTCCAGTTCTGACCCTAACCTTCTTGATGAGATGGGTTATGGATTATAGCATTATGTTAATCTGGTCTGACCCTTGTTTGTGGTTATGAGTTAGGTTATTGGAAATGCCCTCAGGAATGCCTCTGGCTCCGGTTTGTTCCACAGAGTCAGACAGGGGGTAGAGTAGCTCCATCCAAAAAATGAAGCATTCAAAAAATACGTATCTCAAAGCCAAAACAAAAAATGACCTCATAAAACTCTTCAACTCTTCATCTTTCAGATAAGGCCAGAATTCCCCGCAGAACTTTAAAAGTCTGCCATCCTTCTGTGTTTATTTTCTACATTAACTGCCGTCGTGGCGTTATAATTAATGATGGTATGTTATGGGAGATGCCGTTGGCCTTTCATCCAGTGAGGTCTCCACAAATCCGTGAAATACAGTCTTGGCATTATTCTCCAATACAGCTTTCAAAAGCTTTACGGGGCCCCTTCAACGTATATGAGCCATTTCATTGCTTTGATCTGCACTACAAATATCTTGCGTGGAGAGTCGTGAGGAGCCACTCGAGGAACCGGTGCTGAGCGTACTGATGAGAAGATGAAAGCGGAAGCTTGCTGCTCTGCTTTTGTAATTGCTTTTCTTCCATTTGCAGTGATGAACCGTCATTGGAGAACAAAGTCCGATGACACAAAGTCCTCGCAAAACTGAATTTGCAGAAAGAGAGAATTCAGAAACATTCTGTACTGAAAGACTGCTTACTTCATTAGAACCCTGATCTTTACCTTCTAATCACTGGCCACTTTATTAGAAACTCCCAACATGTACTTCCAATCACTGGTCACTTTATTAGAAACACCAGCCTTGTGCTTACATTTACTGGCAACTTTATTTGAAACACCAGCCTTATGTCATCTTACAGGCCACTCTATTAGGAACCCCTATGTTATGCTTACACTTAGTGGCCACTTTATATGGGAAGTCCTTTATATACCTTCAGTGGTGTTGATGGTGACCTGGTATTGCCATTCGTCAGTGCAAAGTTCACCAACTCATCTTCTATGGTAGCTAAATCAGCCTTAAAGTTGTGTGACAGCCCGTAGAACAACACAGCAGTCCCACTTCCTGTGACACAACAGAGAGAAACTCCATTCATAAACATGATTAATGGCTGGAGCAGGTAGAGAGGGGCGGTGTGGATGTCAGGGCTGAATATGGAGCTTTGTGGTGTCCGCTCCCGTTGGGCCAGCACTTGCGTGAATATTTCGTCTGCAGGGTGACAGGTCGGACAGCAGCGGAGGGGAGTGATTGATCTGGTGGGCTGAGGGAACCAGCATACACCTTGTGGTGTAAGGAGGACAGAAATGGTACATTTCTGAGTCTAAGCTCTTCTAAGTGAGGGTTATAGATGTTCAGCGAGTTAAGAGACACTTTGCTGAAATATCAGACCTGCACAAATTCCTCCTTATGCAGTATCGGTCAATCAGCCAGGACAGGTGTGGTATGTGAAGGCGGCTTCTTGGACAAACTTCAAGATATGTAGATGATAAAATGTCAGCCATTTGGTTTGTTGAGTTATTTCTCTCAGTACTGGAAAGTTCTGCGTACTTTTGTCACTTGATTAATAACAACCCAGCCAATGGGATGATTTTCCAGCTCACTCTCCAGGTTCATTGGAAGGGGTGTCCACAAAAGATTTCTGGATTTGACATATATTACAATATGTGGAATGATCTAATATCCAACACATGTATTTGTCTCAAATTGAAATATATATAACACACATAGTGGGTATATACACTTATGTATTTTCTTGCCACTGAATGCAATCAAATCCTCACAGCCATGCTCTTCCTGGCTTCTTGTAATGGAGTAACATGAACAGTAGACATTTACTCCACTAAAAGTAGTGAATAATCTTGATTTTTTATGTCCCCATACTCTTTTCCTTTTATATATATTGATTATTGAAATATTTGATCCATATAATATGCTAATGTGTATTATGCAGATGTGTCCAATGTTACTTCCATAAGTATATACCCAGTCCCTTAGGATATGTACATATATGGCCATATATCAGACTTCTATATGGGTTTTGCCATCAACTCCTCATCTGAAGTGCGCTAATCTGCTCCCTGCTTCCTGTAATTGTCAGGACTGTCAGGCCCTCTCCTGATTGGTTGAAATAAAATTAGCCCAATCAGAAAGATGCACAGAGGGCCTGTGGGCCTGTGAGGTACCTTAATCATCTCTACGTTCTTGCAGCAGAATGGTTGAGATAAATGCACACCAAGAATAACAAGTGCAAGATTTTCTACTGTGATAAGCTGTGAGAGTTCTTTGGCCCACTGGAGTAAATATGCCCAGCAGGGGGCAGCGATAAGCAGCGTCTGTAGCCTCCTGTTCCTTCTAGCAGCATAAGTATGTGTGTGTGTGTTTACCGCTCCGAAAGAGCACAATTCAGATCAGGCAGAGCAACAGCCATCTTCGGCCAGAACAAGGCAGCAGGGCAAGGCAGGCTTTAGTGGACATTAAGTTGCTGTGGTCGGTTTCTTATGGAGCGAGGGAAAGCTTCATGGATTTGAAAGCGATTGTTTCCTGGTGAATTGGGAATGGATCATATCATGATAAGGAAGGGATGATAACACTATACTGAAGAGCAGTGTTCCCTAGTTACACAAAACCAACATAAGCTGTGTTTTATATATTGTATAATGGAAATAATAGTATTAAAGTGGAAGTCCACCAAAACTGCAGAATTTCAACAGAAATTAGTGGTTGAGATGAACATATTTGGTGTGAAATTCAGGTTCTTTGTTTAGAAACTAACCATCTCTGATTTCTTTACAGTGGTGGTGAATGGAACCAGGTGTCAGTCGCCATGACTACAACACACATATACAACACAATTTGGTATTTCCAATAAAGTCACCTGTTCTTACCTCCCCTAGCAATAGCAGTGCTCTGGACACTAGGAGGGTAAGGTCTTAACACGTCTTCTCTAATGCACGTGAACCATCATCTCTTTTCAAACTGCCACTGATGGAACAGCACCAGACCTCCAACAAGTTTGTAGCAAAGGGCTGGGTCTAAAAGATGCCTGTTCCACCCAACATCCCTTTAAAAGGGATGTGAGGCGAAAGCCCCAACTACTCACCCAGAAAGCCAATTGTGCACTCTCAGATTTCAGTTGCTGATGGCAAACCGGCATTGCTGGGGATTCGACCTCCCAGACCATAGTGGCAGCTCTGGGCCCACCCCGAAGTAGCTGAATGCATTCATTGGAAGCAGTGTCCACAAAAATGTGGACATATATTGTAGATATGGGATGCTCTTTTATCAAGCATGAATTTGTCAAATGTTGAAATATATGTAACATCTACAGTACACCCCTCACATTTCTGCAGATATTTAAGTATATCTTTTCATGGGACAACACGGACAAAATGACGCTTTGACACAATGAAAAGTACTCTGTGTGCAGCTTATATAACAGTGTAAATTTATTCTTCCCTCAAAATAACTCAATATACATATATAATATAATATTAATTTCTAAACCACCGGCAACGAAAGTGAGTACACCCCTTAGTGAAAGTTCCTGAAGTGTCAATATTTTGTGTGGCCACCAATATTTTCCAGAAGTGTCTTAACTCTCCTGGGCATGGAGTTTACCAGAGCTTCACAGGTTGCTACTGGGATGCTTTTTCACTCCTCCATGACATCACGTAACTGGCGGATATTCAAGACTCTGTGCTCCCCGGGTGCTGGAGTTGGCTGCCCACCGCTCTGGGTGTGTGTGTACTCACTGCCCCTAACACATGTGTGTGTGTGTGTTCACTACCAGATGGGTTAAATGCGGAGGACACATTTCGCTGTAGTGACAAATACGTGCACCTTTACCTTTAAAATCGAACACACCTGCTCCCTATGCACACCCGAGACCTAGTAACACTAACAAGTCACATGACATTTTGGAGGGACAATGACAAACAGTGCTCAATTTGGACATTTAGGAGTGTAGTCTCTTAGGGATATACTCACTTTTGTTGCCAGTGGTTTGGAAATTAATGGCTGTATATTGAGTTATTTTGAGGGAGGAATAAATTTACACTGTTATATAAGCTGCACACAGACTACTTTTCATTGTGTCAAAGTGTCATTTTGACCGTGTTGTCCCATGAAAAGATATACTTAAATATCTGCAGAAATGTGATGCACTGTAGTCATTTATTTTTACACTTGATGGCAGGTGGTGATCATCCAATATCCTTACCCCACTCTGGTAAATGTTATAGATACTCTGGGAAGAAAGATAGGTACTCCAATAAAAGCAGGAGAAACTCTTATCCATATTGTGTATATGTGCATATATGTATTCACCAATCAATATGGGTGTCTATATGATTCATATAATATACTAATGTGCATTATGCAGATGTGTCCTATATATAATACTTATACACTGTATGATCCCTTATGATGCGTGTATATCTGGCCATACATCAGACTTCCAGACCTCTGGGTATACCTTATGTTGCCATCAACACCTCATCCGAAGTGCAATATTTTTCAACCCTGAGCAGACAGAAGCAGATAAGAAAAGGGTTAAATAATCAATGCGCTGACTTCCTGTCTCTGAATAGTCCAGTTTGTGGTGGTCCTATGGAGCCCTGCTTTTAAAAAGTGGAATTTTTGAAGATGGAATTTCATGATGCAAATTGAGAGTGTTGTAATTTTCCCACTAGAGCCTCAAAGAAGTCACTTCAGAGTGAAACACCGCACACACACACAGCACACATATACCAACAGCAACAGGTCTGAATAAGCGCTATGTGCTGAATTCATGCATAGCTGAACAGCGCTGGAACGCAAGCTGAACGGGAATGAGAAGGGGGTCCTCTCGTTCTGCAAGGAACAAAGGCTTGGCAGGGCCTTGTTTTCTTCAACAAAGTGAGATATCGATATTTTGATTACTCGTCTTAAGAGGTTTCTTCCCGTGCAACGCAAACGATCAAATCATTTACGGCACGCTGTTTTAATGATTAAAACAGCCATATGGTGCCGCATAAATAATTACTATCTGTAGCGCAATAAATTAGCAGCGGTACAGATTACAGCCGTCGCAGCTGCAGAAGAGAAAGCACGTCGGCGTCTCCATCCATCTCCTCCCGCTCCGCAGATGAATGCAGTGTTTAGTTCCTTCAGCTCCCCGCCTCGTCCATTTTTTTAACTTTTGTTCGTCCGCAGTTTGTCACATTCTGGTTTAGTAAAGGATTCTGGTCGCTTTTCCAAACTCCAAACTCACGGAATTCTCTGAATGGATTTGCTATATTGATGCACTAAGAATACAAGCTCTCTCACTCTCGCTCTCTTTCTTGCTCTTTTTCTCCTTGTTTTGACACAGAATATTGAAATGGCGGATTACTCAGAGGAGCATGAATAAGTCATCCTGACACGGCGCTGGCTGTTGCTCAAATCCAGCTGGATCAGAGTGGATCCAGTCTTTCTAGGAGAAAGCGGCGGATTGTTTTGTCTTCATCAAAGACCGTCAGGAAGGCCGCTGCTGCCGCTGTCCACGCTAATTCCATCCCTCGTTAAGTTCTGCTCCAAATCCGCAAATAAACCCTTATCCCTAACTGTGCTTTAACTTCCTAAGAGGATCACAGAGACACAGAAGCACGTTTTCACCAGGTAGTTTGAGATGTAGATACAAGGCGTTTAGACAATGCGGCTAAAAATAACGCTCAGTTTACGAAGGCTCACCGCAGAAACTAGGCCTAACAACACTCCTCGCTTGTGAGGTGCAGGTTTTGGAGGGCAATAGAGAAGCTTCAAACAAGCTGGATGAGACCAGACAAAACACCAAGCAACTATTTTTCCACAATATTCCACAGTGGTGGAATTTCCAAACCTGGCCTCAACGAGGAGCATTTTCTGTGTTCTTTGTGTCTTTTCACCAGCATATCTCTGGTCCTCTGTCCAACTACTTTGTCTGCTGTCTTTGTTAAAATTCCAGGGAACACAAAGTGTCAAATATTAAAATTCAAAATCTGATTTAAAGGTCATTCCCACACTGGTCCGAATCAGTTAACGAGTTTGTAAACTTGCCATGGTTCTCTCCGCTTATTTTTCAGACCTGTCTGGGAAGGGATCAAGAAAGTAAAGGAAGAAGGTCCTATGTGCTGAACTAGTGCATATTTCTGCAAGGCTGTTCACTTAACAGCCATCCTTGCAACGCTGCCAGAAAGTTTTTTTCCTTTCACACAGGACCAGGAAGAACTGGAAGCTGAAGGTCAGATTATCAGTTCATAACCAGATTTTAAGGAATTTCATGATGCAAATTGAGAGTGTTGTAATTTTCCCACTAGAGCCTCAAAGAAGCCACTTCAGAGTGAAACACCGCACACACACACACAGCACACATATACCAACACCAACAGCAACAGGTCTAAATAAGCGCTATGTGCTGAATTCATGCATAGCTGAACAGCGCTGGAACGCAAGCTGAACGGGAATGAGAAGGGGGTCCTCTCGTTCTGCAAGGAACAAAGGCTTGGCAGGGCCTTGTTTTCTTTAACAAAGTGAGATATCGATATTTTGATTACTCGTCTTAAGAGGTTTCTTCCCGTGAAACGCAAACGATCAAATCATTTACGGCACGCTGTTTTAATGATTAAAACAGCCATATGGTGCCGCATAAATAATTACTATCTGTAGCTGTAACCAGATTTTAAGTCACTAATAAAACCAGTTCAAAACCTCATGCAAAGCTAGCGTTTATCTCAATAATGCACAAATATCAAAAAATTGCTTGTTCTGGCTACTGCGCTAGTGCAGATCTCCATATTGAGGTGGAGTTCCTCTGCTTGCACCATAACCACCTAGGTCATTGGCTCTTTTTGTTAAAAGGCAAGGCTTTATCTGTAAACAAACACCACGTTAAGCACTGCAAGAGTTCCCATTCATGTTTCAACCAGTAGTCTGTATCGTGTTTGTGCAGACATTTAAATTATCTTGGATATTTTAAACGTCTAGTTCCACCCCTGGGTGGTCATAATATTCTTATACATATACTAAACCAGCAGCATGCTTCAGTTGTTCTACCTCTTATGCTAGTGTATTTACAGCCTGTGCACATGGCATCTTACTGCTACTGGTTACTGGTATTCCTACTGGTTCTGCTCTACACTTTGAAACCTGATGCCTACTGTTGATGCACATCTTGAGGTTGGATAGTCATTACAAACTGGAGCCCTGTTGGCTCAGTCTAGGGCCTCTACAAATTGGGACTGCTACAGTAGGTTCTGTAGTCCTGACGTCCTTACAATGGCCATGGGCTTGGTTTTAGAGAAAGAAAAAAAAGAATACAGGAGAAGAAATTGCAGTCCTTACAGGGCTCCCTGGAGAGCGGCAGAGAGACGCAAGGATATAATGACCATGTAATCACGAAGAAAATGGTAATCGTAATCATCGGTGGGGAAAAAAACAGGCATAAAAAGGCAGTGCTGGCATAGATGTAAGCTGTACGTATCGGTCCACTTAGAGGAACAAATAGAGATCTCAATAACGGAGCAATGATAGGGGACTAGATGACAGTCTGGAGAGGCTTGAAATGACAGTACATTGGCGTGATGATGTAAGATAAACGCCTCTTCACTCCCTGCCTCTCAGGTACCTCACAGTGGCCTTCTTTGGTCTTTTGTCTCTCTGCCAATTTTGGCGCTGCCTGAATCGGCCAACCTGCTGTGACTCAAGGCTGAGACAGTAAACAACCCTGATAGAAAATGATATTACCCATGCAAGAGACATACTGCATCAGCTCAGGTCAACCTGCCCCCAAAATGTCTAACGGCACCGGATTGCGCTAAATCTACCCAGAGCCTCCGACAACAAAGGCAATTTGCGTTGGATTAGGGCTGAGATA
The DNA here is from genome assembly GCF_030463535.1 of Salminus brasiliensis. Lineage (NCBI taxonomy): Eukaryota > Metazoa > Chordata > Actinopteri > Characiformes > Bryconidae > Salminus > Salminus brasiliensis. The sequence continues at coordinate 31,128,117 of NC_132899.1, read as the reverse complement.
ATTGAGCTACATTTCTGATGAGCTGTCATGTTTGATGATGTTTAATAGTAATGCAGGGCTTTATTTGTGTGGAGGGCTATTCAGAGGGTTTCTGGGAGGTCACACTGTTCGTTTAGCCAAGTTGTAGACTTTTCTAAATATTGCGAGATGCTGTGACAACAACCTTCTTTTCTAAAATGACAAACTCTGCTCCTTATAAGCACTTAAAATCACCTCCTGGCTAACTTTCACATAGCAAACAGGGTCAGCCCAGGCTCAGGAGCCAGTACTTCCACTCTGAACACCTTTTCTTGGACACTCAACAGCACATGATGGGGCTTTTTGTCTCAGTGCTTCCTCCTGGCTTTTATCCGTGAGTACATTCAGTCTCTATGTCCCTACTTAGATGTCCCTGATGGCACTTAGCAGTTTCTGTCTTACTTTCTGTCTCAGTGCCCCCTCCTGACCTTCTCCTGGTGGCTTTATGCAGTGCTTTTGGCCCTGGTGCCCCCTCTTGAAGAAACTCTGCAGTACCTTCAGTCTCTGTGCCCCCTTCTAGATGTTCCTAATGGTACTCAGACACTTTCTGTCATCTCTACCATATCTTGGAGGTTTTCTGAAGTGCTTTCGGTCTTTGCACCCCCTCCTAGGCCCCGTTTCTGGGTGCTTTCAGTCTGTGTCCCCTCCTAGATGTCCCTGATAACACTTAGTGGCACTTTCTGTCTCAGTTTCCCCCTCCTAACCCTCTCCTCGAAGCACTTTGCAGCGCTTTTAGTCTTAGTGCCCCCTCCTGGAGGCACTCTGCAATGTTTTCAGTTTTTGTGTCCCCAGTGGCATTCAGTGGCTTCTTTCCTCTCATTGCCCTCACCTGACCATCTTCTGGAGGCATTTAGCAGTGCTTTCTGTCTCATGTGCCTTTGCCTGGTGGCACTCTGCAGTGCCTTCAGTATCTGTGTCCTCTGTAGCAGAAAGAGTGGAAGAGAGAGAGGAACTGGCAGAAACAACTCCAGCATTTATGGTAATAATGTGGGAAACTGTGACCCCACCGGCTAGGTTGTGGATGATTACCTAATTATAAAATAAGCAGGGATTATATTGAAGCGTGGTGCTTAGCGTCAGTGATACTGTGTCTGAGACTGGGTCACTGTATTACAGTGATGAAAAATGGTCCTGCTGATTATCCAGGACAGGTGTGGATGGGCAGTTGGAAGGGCCAAAAGGACAGCAGCAGGGCCAGTGCAGTGAACTGCTGAATCATGGATGTCTGCACGGCATACGGTAATGAACTAAAATGGGCCCACCATTACACCATAAGTGTGGCAGTAATAGTGTGTTTTATGCATGCTGTCCACACAGTGACTCATCTTCAAGGAGAATCATCGACGCTTGCAGAAACACAGTTTTCCTCAAAGAACAAATTCAGCATTTCCTCAGACCACCCCCCTCCCCCAGAGATAAAAACTATGGCCTGCTAGGGCCTGAACCTTCTCTGCTGCACTGCAACAATTTAGTACAGTTTAGAGACTATCATTGTCATCAAAGGTAATCAGGACATCCCGCCAAAAGGCAGGGGAAAAAATGCATAAAACATGACAGCATTAAATATTCATACCGTTCTGTTCCCAGTGTGATCACCAGACTTAGTAGTGCAGTATTTATGGCAATTTGAAATATGCTAATGTGGTGGTATGTGTATACATTAGCAACTGCCATACTTGCACAGGGTGATCATTTATCTCCATTTGTTTTCAGTAATGTAGGAATTACGCAGCTCATTACAGCAAACACCATGGTCCTATTTTTTTTTTTAGCTCTTTAAGGAATGGTGGTGGCAGTGAAATGCAGGCTCCAGCTGGATTTAAGGACTAGGGGGGGGGGATTCCTGTGAGATACACTGTGAGTACTGGCGATGGCTTTACAGACAACTGGATATGTCCCACATATTACTTTGCTTTTACTCAGTTATCTATATCTGAATATCCGTGATCGTGTTCCAGATCTTTGTGTTGAAAAAGACATTTGTGGTGGTGAGGACGCAGGAGAGGGCCATGGGCTGGCCCATGGTGCTGGCCCTACACTGTCCTGATGCCTACACCTGTGGCTATTCAGGGCCCGTTCAGTCTTGCATGCAGGAGAATGAGCTTCACCGGAAAGTTAGGAACCATGAACAATGGCAAAGTTCCTCTGTTCCAGAGCAGCACCTCTGGACCTCAAAGTCAACCTGGAAGACTTGGTGTTTTTCCTGCACTAACACACCTGACTCAACTGAGGTAAAGCTTTTAATTAACTGCCAGGTTGAGTCAGGTGTGTCAGGGCAGCGCGGTGGCCCACCAGGACTGGCCTGTTCCGGCACCCTGAGCTCGCAGCATGTTTGCACAGGCTGTCAGTAAATTAACCTCCTTGATCCACAAAATGTTGGGATAGACAGAAACCTCTAAACTGAGAGTGTACACAATCACACTGCTAAAGCTCTGAGGGCCGACTCCGCTACTGAAGCCATAATCCTGTCAGTCTAATTGAACACACCCCGTCGTCTACATTACAGTCAGGTACAGAGCGTCTTCATACTTGGAAAAAAAAAAGCTGTGAAAAAAGTACATGATGGAGTATTTAACCACATGTCAATTCACACAGGATTAATATAACTGGAGTTTTTTCCGGCTCATTTTACAGAAGATAAAGGGCACAGGAATTTTAATGGATGTAGGACATTTACATCACTGAGAAATTCTGCTAATAATTACATTACCTTAGCTCCTAATGCAAAACTAGTCTTAATCAAGAATTGGTGGTGAAGCTGGACCTTCTAGAAGCAATTCTTTTCTTTAAAACAAATTTGCTGAAATTTTAAACTGTGAACAACAGCAAAGTTCTTTCATTCCAGAGCAGCATCTGACTTGCTTTTTTCCCTGCACTGACACACCTGACTCAACTGTGTTAGTGATTTTAATTACCTGCCAAACTGAATGCCATAGCACATTCGTACAAGATCAACATCTGAAACTTGCCCCCATCGTCCCATGAAAAACTAATCCCATCCCAATAGGGCAAAAGTTCAGTGTTTGTTTGCAATGTTGGCCTAGCATCTCCTGTTATAAACACACATTAGATACCAAACATGTCTTGGCTGATCGACTGAATCAAGGGTCAGTGATCAGTCAACTTCACTACATTTTCCGCCATTAACCAAAACGTCAGGTTCCACTGTAGTCCTATTCCTTGCAACTCTACTACTGAGTTTATCTGTCTCCAGTACAAACAGCTCCAACATAGCAGATTGATTATGAATCCAGCTTCATAATTAGTTGATAAGCTGCTCGACAGCCAAGAAAAACATTACCCCATCACCACCGTCCATTTGTGGCCTACAAGCTTTTTTTTGAGCGATGCTCTCTCCGAACTCGCTGCTGTCAGCCCTGTCGGTCCCTAATTAGCCCTTTAATTTCCAGCATTGTTTGCCAGAGGCCTGCTTGCGGATCTCTCCAAGTGTGACAGCTGGTCTCTCAGGCTTCAGAGTGACGCAAGGAGTCAAACAGCCTATTGAGCTTTAGTAAAAGGAAAGTGCAGATGGGGTGCAGGCTTCTCAATACAGGAATATTTAGCCTCTCGTCTGATTGAACGCACAGCTAATGACGGCGTCTGGGGAGTGTCCATGTGATGGTTTAATTACTGATCAAGTCAGTTTTGATGTGTTTATTAATGTACGATGTGAAAAGACTGATCTTAGATTAGTCAAAGCCCAGAAAGTCAGATAGCTTCTTTGAACAGCCTAGCTCAAGCATCATGCTAATAGCCTCCAGAGTCAATTTAGAAGCTATCCAGCAAGGTGGCCCGCGTTTGCTAAAGAAATAGCGCTTTGGATAAAAATGACAAATGCGCCAAAAGTGGCAAATACTAGGGTGGGTGGTGTAATCAAGAATGTGTGTATACTTCCTGCTCAGCAGGCCCGTTGTGAGCACCATGTAATTTTAGCAAAAAGGTCACAAACCCGAGAGCTGATCTGTCACTGATACTATCTGGCGGACTGGGAGAGCGAATGCATAATCGCTGCCCTCTACAGATCCAGAGATGGTGCAGCTGAGCATAATTACCCAGGAAAGTCAGGAAATTCTCTTGTGATGCTAAAGGGGGCAGGGAGTTCATGTTTATCAGCGCAAATGTAAAAGGAAAAATCCTCTCAGAAATTCCTAGCAGTGGGAAAGCACAGTGGGTTTTATACAACGTCATTTGAGACAGGTAGGAGGCTCTCTTATATTAAAATCCAATATATAGCAATATATATTTCAAATATATGACGTATATTGGAATATATGGAATTCCCTCATATCCAACATATATTTGTCTGATATTGTGATATGGTGTATGACACGGTCATACCAGAATATTTTGACCACCTATGTAATAAAAGGAATAACCACCCTTGGCTCAGATGACACTAGCAAAACATTGTGGCATAGGCTTGTATTATGTGAGTAAAGGAGTTCATTATAGAGGTTAACTGCTCCACAGTGGTGCAATGACTGCTCTGTACCCCTTAACTGAGTCATTGTTCCCCTCTGGCATCAGTGGCCAGTGGTGGACCACTGTAATGTGTGAGATGTCCATTCTCAGTTCACCTTCACTACAGCGGCTCTAGAACATCTGGCAAATGTAACAGTTTCAAAGAGGACCCCACCCTTTACCATTATCATGCCATTTTGGGCATCAGTCAAGTCACGTCCTTTGCCCATGACTGTCGTTTTGCTGATTTTTACATGCAACAGACTCTGTCACATGGCATCTGTTCATTCCAAACCAAGGGTGGTCATAATATTCTGCTATGACTGTGATAGTGGGCAAAGGGTGGTAGCATCTTGGAAACCAACTTGAGATGTTCTAGAGCCACCATAGTGAAGGTGTATGGAGAATGCTCCTCTTACACAGAGCAACTCCTAACAGCATAACAATGGTCCCCCATGGGCCACTGATGCCAGAGGGGAATGATGACTCCAGCAGGGGGAAAAGTGTAATTGATGCCCCACTGTGGAATTGACATCTACAATTAACATCTTCTCTCACCTAATACAGTGCATGCCACAACATCTATTTAGTGTCATCCAAGCTAAACATGGTCATAATATTCTAAAATGACCATGCACATCCAATCAAAAAATGCATAATCAATGTTCTTGAGATTAGGTATAAGTCTAATATATGGAACTTACATGTATAAAAATGTAACATATTTAACTCTTTGTCTTGTTGGACATATTCAAACAGAATATTCAAGACATTTGAACATCTGGTGAACATTACTGAGAGATAACTAAACACATACAACTGAATAAACCAGATGTTCCACTGTCCGCTAAATCATTTAGTGACATAACTGAGCAACATGGCCAGGTCAGGCCGTCCTAGCAAGTTCAGCTCAAGAGTGGGCAACAAGACGAGTAAAGAAAGTCTCCAGCATTTTAAAAATGTCATCACAAAAGCAGGTATCTCCCACCACAGGTGATGTCAGATATCAGAAAGAGACCAAACCAGTTAAATCCTAATGGGAGGTGTGCAAGAAGGTTGTAGCGGTGGTCATCAGTAGTCTACTTTTATTTCCACTCTTGGATTCTTGGAAGGGCGGGACGAAAGAGTTGCTGGAGGCTAGCGGACAGCGTAATTCAGATCCTGGATGGATGGCCTGATGAACACGATTAGGTCGGGGTGCCACCCACAGCGAGGAGACACTTCCCATTACTCACCTGCCACAGGACCATCCATCTACATCTACTTCACTCAGAACTTTACCCAGGCACATATGGTCAGTGCTGGAGAAGTGTTTAAGGCTCTAAACCAGCCAACCAAACATTTACAACCATTTACTCACTTGTCTCTTCTCCATCCCTGGACCTACCACAGCTTAATGTGTGTTTGGGTGTGTTTTGAAGTGAAGTAATAATTATGTATGAGCATAATGGATAATGAGGGAAGAGAATTACTGCCAACAGAAGAGGACTCTGAAGCAAATAAAAATTTACCTATTTGCACCATACCTAATAATGCCAGGTATGCGCAAGAGGGGTATAAAGCCCCCCAGCACTGAGTTGTGGAATTGTGGTACCCCCTGTGGTTTTCAAATAGTCATTAAGCCATCAAAACCTTTTCAGACCTTGTTGTATAAAAAGGGGCAGTGTTTGGGCAATGATGTTTAAAAGGTGTAGCAGGTGTGTTTAGAGTGCTGTCTTCCATTGTACCAATATATCTTTTGCAGGTAAAAGGCCTGGGTGACTCAGCAGGTGTTCCATCTCTCGGTATCTCAGAGGCACCACGTATTCCCTCAATTTTTCACCCCCTGCTCGACAGAGGATGTTAACAAGCAAAGAACAACCTTTGTGACACTTCGCTCCCAGAGAAGACACCTCATACACTCAGTTAAATCTCCTCCCCGACATGTGGCCAGCACACCTCGTCTGAATGAGGCAGGCATTAGCTGCTTGGCTCCTGGTAACGGCAAGCAGGTCATGGCTGGGTGGCTCATCGTCTACAGTCAGTAAATGGACATATTTACAGACAAGAGGCCACTGGCCCCTGGTGTAACTGTGTGTGAAACACTTCTTTCCTGTTTGCAAGAGGAACAATGGCATGGAAAAGCTTCTACGGGGTGTAAACAGATCACTCAGGGCAGGGCAGACAAAGATTTGAACTGATTAGCTAATGATAATGGACTTATTATCAACAGTCCTTTGTGAATAAACACTGTTCCCCTCACCCACATTGCAATTTCCCACACTTAGGAAAGGCCTAAGCCTGGGAAAGCTACAATTATGGCTATTTTTAACGAGCATGCAAATGCAGAGCCCTTATTTACAGCTGACCCTCAGCCCAAAGTCTTCATAACAGTATTCCACATCACCTCAGGCCAAGAACAAGATTTAAATATTTCATCGGGATTGGCCTGAGCCAGATGCCACTTTAGAATGCAAACTAAAGCCAGTTGGAGAAGATGGACATTCTTTGAGCGAGGCTCGTTCATTTGACAGAAGCCGAGGCAGTGCCACGTTCAGAGCTCTGTTGTGGTGGTGTTTTTTGTTGTTCTTAATTAAAGAAAGAACAACAGCAGCAGGCACGCTGACATTTCCCTCGTCCAGACCGATAGCGAGAGAAACGCTCCTCAGTTCAATAAACACACTCCAAACAAGGCTTTATGAGCCGGACTGGAGCTCATTTCTCTCTGAAAGGTCCCGTCTTGTTCTGCTGGGCCTCATGCTCACACTAATTCTATTAATAAGACTCAGCTCCCATACATCGCCTCATAATTATCTGCGGTTTTGGTAATAAAGCTGAAATATGGCTGTAAACACGGCGTGATGATTTTGCCAAACTGAGGGAAGTAACTGTTGTTGGATGTCGGAAAAGGCCTCGGAGCGCCATGGCGCTTTAATATTTTTTAATTACGGCTCGCGCTTGTTTTTCTCCTGCGTGTGGAACATAGGTGTCCTCCGGAGGCTTTCAGCGTAGAGGAGTCATTAATTTGTGACAATGGGCGAATGAGGCTTTGATGTAAATGAGGCTGTGGCTTGGGGAGAATGTGGAAGCAGCAGTGGACCTAAAGCTACTGTCACTCATCAACTGGGCCTTTCTCATCTCAGCAGGAGAACGTTTGACCAATGAGCCCTTCACAGGGGCAGCAGTGTGCTTGTTTTTTCTTAGTGTTTCTTCTTTCAGAGTCTTGGTTCTTTTAGGTCTTGAAGTCTTTTTTTTTAAATTCTCGGTTCTTTTGTAGTTCCTTTAGGTAGTTCTTCCCCCCAGGGCACTGTAGAGATCATAACCTACCCCCTTCCATCTTCACCATGTTCTACAGAGGCACTGTAGTGAACATAACCTACCCCCTTCCATCTTCACCATGTTCTACAGAGGCACTGTAGTGAACATAACCTACCCCCTTCCATCTTCACCATGTTCTACAGAGGCACTGTAGTGAACATAACCTACCCCCTTCCATCTTCCCCATGCTTTACAGAGGCACTGTAGTGAATATAACCTACCTTCTTCCATCGTCGAACCCCAACAGAGGGACTGTAGAGAACACACATACATCCTCATTGTGTTCTACAGTGGGACTGTTATATGCATAACCCACTGTTAAAAACCTGTTAAGCACCGTGTTCTACTGAGGGACTGTAAAGAGAATCAACTACCCCCCCCCACACACACACACACACACACCTTCAGCACTTATGATGGACAACTGTAAAAGATCTTAAGGGTTGCTCTCCACTTTACACCACATTGCATCCACAGAGCCATCAGCATTGTGGATGACCCCACTCCTGAGACTCAAGGACTGACCCCCACCCCAAAACACACTAACCTGCACCTCCACTCTACCTCCTTGCACACTTTCTTGACAATAATAAAAGCCTGTTGAATTATCTTGTGGTTCTTGTTCTTTTATATTGCACATAAATCACAGAAAATAATTAAATAAAAAGTTGAGCAGGCTCAATGGGTGGAGCTGAACTGCCATACTACTGTAAAATGAATGGGTGGGGGTAAAGTGAATTGCTGTAGACTAAATGGGTAGGAATTAACTGCTATAGGTGGAATGGGGCTAAACTATTGTAAAATGAATGGGCGGAGTTAAACTGCTATGGGCTAAAGGGGTGGGGCTAAACAAATTAGGCTACACAGGCAGGGCTGAACTGCTGTAATATAAATGGAGAGAGCTATGCTGCTTTAAGACAAACGGGCCTAATGGGCGCAGACAAACTTCTATTTGTTCAATAGGTGGGGCTAAACCACTTAGGAAGGGACAGGAAGGGATAAAGTGCCCTAATATGAATGGAGGGAGCTAAACTGCTGTAGACTCAATAGGTCAACTGCAATAGGTGGAATGGAGGGGCTAAACTACTAAAAAAAGAATGGCAGGGACTAAACTGTTATGGGCTGAATGGGTGTGGCTAAACCACTTAGGCTGAACAGGCGGGGCTAAGACGCTTTAGTATGAATGGAGTGAACTAAAATGTTGTACAATGACTGTGTCGAATTGGGTGGGGATTAACTGCTATTGACTGAATGGGTGGGATTAAACTGCTATAGGTGGAATGGGTGGGGCTAAACCACTTAGGCTAAACAAGCAAGACTAAACTGCCTTAATATGAATGGAGGGAGCTCAACTTCTGTAGACTGAATGGGTAGGATTAAACTGCAATATGTGGAATGGGGGGGGGGGGGGGGGGGGGGGGCTAAATAACTGTAAAATAAATGGGTGGGGACTAAACTGCTATGGGTTGAAGGGGTGGGCTTAAACCACTTAGGCTGAAGAGGAGGGGCTAAGATGCTTTAGTATGAATGGAGGGAACTAAACTGTTGTAAAATGACTGGGCTGAATGGGTGGGAATAAACCAATTAGGCTGTGTAGGCAGGGCTAAACTGTACGACACAGGGGCAGGGGCTAAACTACTGTGGGCTGGGTTATTCTGCTTTAGGCTGAATAAGCAGAGGTCAGCTCCTGTTGGTAAAATGAGTGGGGCTAAACTGATATAACATAAAAAGGTGTGTTACTCTCTTGTAGGCTCAATGGTTGGGGCTATATTGCTGTATTTTGCCCAATGGGCGGGGCAGAACTAAATTATTGTACACAAGAATGGGTGGGTCAACACTGCTGTAGTATAAATCGGTGGAGCTTAACTGCTAAAGGGGTGAGATAATTGCAGCAACGTGTGTGACATAAACACTGAATAGGCGAGGCTAAAATGATATATGCAGAATGGGCGGGACTGTATTGACGGTAATATTCACTATCTAATTTTCCTCAAAAAAAAGTGTTTAGCTGCTCAGGAGAACTTACCTTAAACGTGAAAACCGGCACTTAACTACCTAATAACGTTTTCAAAAAACTATGCCCTACAGCCTGAATCAGCTCATAGTGGCTGTATTTAAAACTATGTTTATAATACATAACTGGGCAGATGTACTGCAAGCCATCGGTTGAGTAACCATAGGTATTAAACTGAGTTATTAAATGAAAAACAAAATGTGAATTAAAAAAAAAAATAATAATAACCGGTTATAATCTGTCATCCAATCAGTCTTAGCTTCGCGCACTAGACTTCACGTTGATGGTAACCTCAGGTAATTAGCATATCACAACATCAGCCAATCAGAAACTGACCTAAGGTCACCATGATTGTGAAAACCGATTATGAGGTAGTTGTGGTTGGGAAACCACTGTATATTATAAGTTTTGGCCGGTCCAGTCTGCTGCTTTCTCCATTCAGTGTGGGTGGATTTTGGGTCATAAGCCCATTAATGGTATGCAACAAGCCCTACACCCTGTGGGTGGGGCCAGAGGGTGGTCCTCTGGAGGCATACCATGCTCTCCACCCTCTACTGCTGGGGGAGTGGCAAGAGGATCAGCTGAGACTTAACTTATTCCCCTACCTTGCATAGGTGTGGGTTAGAGAACATCTCTAACCATCCAGGGGTGGGGTAGGTGCCTCGGGCCTGGTGGGGCATCAGACGCCCCTCCGGGGTGGGGCCGGCGCCTCGGGCCTGGTGGGGCATCAGACGCCCCTCCGGGGTGGGGCCGGCGCCTCGGGCCTGGTGGGGCATCAGACGCCCCTCCGGGGTGGGGCCGGCGCCTCGGGCCTGGTGGGGCATCAGACGCCCCTCCGGGGTGGGGCCGGTGCCTCGGGCCTGGTGGGGCATCAGACGCCCCTCCGGGGTGGGGCCGGTGCCTCGGGCCTGGTGGGGCATCAGACGCCCCGCCGGGGTGGGGCCGGTGCCTCGGGCCTGGTGGGGCATCAGACGCAAGTACAAATTTTTTGAAAGCATTGAAAGGTCAGGTTTCCAATTCCGATGCTGAAACTTAGTCTGCTGCACTAGTACACACAATCGTGGTAGATATTTCTTAAATTTGGGGCTTTTTTTCGTCCTCACCACGATCGAGAACACTGTTCATATCGCAAGCCTTTTAAAGACTCATTTTAATTGGCAGCTCTGATTGGCTGCTTCCTTTAATACATTCAAAAGGGGTGTGTCCTGGCAGAAAAACAGCGGATGTGTTCATGATGCATTGCATTGTGGGAGGCAAACAATAAGGTTACAGGTGCCCATAGAAGCTCAAATTAACAAGCTCTCGGGATGATCATCTAGTCTGGACACTTCAGCTTCTTTCAGGCAGGGGTGAAGATCCAGAGGCCCAAATCCAGCCGACAACCAGGTTCCTGAAACGAAACTGAGACTGTGATTATCTTAGCCTTCATTAAGCAGCTCAGTAAGAACCAGCTGGAAGATAAGCTGCACAACAACAACTGACACCATCTACCATCAAAAATATTCGTTAGCATCTTTTCATACAGGAAGCAGCTTAAAGTGCTTCACAGACAAGCGATAAAGTTCAGTATTAGCCAGTAAATCACAAAGTTGTGTACTGTTGGCCACAAATACCATCACTGTTTACTTGTTTATGTTTCAGAACTGAGACGATAGCAAGCCTACAGCAACCTAGGAGAACTTCCAGTTGATGCCAGTTTAGTAATTGTAATGGTTTTATATGAGATTTAGAGTCTTGGTGGCTTCATCTGATGTTAATCCGTGTTTAAAAACATTTCAAATTAATTCCCAGTAGAGCTTAGCATTTACAGGGCATTTTGTTATTTGGACGAGCCACCTCCTAGACTTTCTCTAATATTAACTTGCAAGATAGCTAACTAGCTTTGAGGATAACAGACAGCTAGCTAGCTTTGGAGCAAAACACTTTCAGCTAGCTCTATCTAACTCCCTTGTGGGGGAGTCTACCTGGAAAACAATTGGCTTTGACCACCATGTGGCGCTGTTCACACTAATCAAGTGCCGCTTGGTAGCAGCTGAGGTTTATTACTAATTAAGAGTCTCTAGCTGAGAGAGACGCTGCAGAGTTTAAAATGCTGGACTTAAGCTGATCTTCCACAGCTCTCAGAAGGAACACAGAACTTTGATGGTTCTAGTTTGGAGACCTGAGCTCTGCTCCGCTCCACTTCTCTCCTCCTCTTCTACTACAACACGAGCCCTACAGCCTTTAAAAAGGGGTCTGTCTTTAACAAAAGACCCTCAGGAGCCAGGGAAAATCAACCAGAAAATCAACATTTCCACTACAAATCAGGAGCTAATGTTTCTTCACACTGTGATGCTAGCTAGCTAGCTAGCTAGGCTAATGCTAACTTTGTCAGGATGTATACTAGCTGCTAGCATGTTGTTTTGCTCCGATTTTTCACAAACAATAACAGCTGCACCTCCAGAAGTTTAGAGAAGAAGCTGTGAGCGACTCCTGCCTCACTAAGCTTCCTGTTTCTCTCTTGTATCTTTACAGTTTCCAATCGTTTACTAAAATAACAGCATGGTTTAAAAAGGTTTAAAACAACCTACCTGACTGTGCAGCCATTCTTCCTTTCCTTTAGAGACGCTCTCCTTCCAACGCCTAACCTGATTGGCTGATTAGCTAACATCTGATTGGGTGATTAGCCAACATCTGATTGGCTGATTGGACAATTACTCATGTAGCATAGCTAGCTGTTATGATGGTGAGATGTTTAGATGGTGTCCTTGTTAAATGGGCTTGGAGTTCAGAGGGGGGGGGGGGTGAAGCTAAATGTTGTTCTCTGAAACTGATTCTCCTAAAAAATCCCACAAACTGAGACTTGTGTTCATGTCTGTAGTCCTCATATGTTTCACTTTGCACATCTTTGTCCATCTCTGCCACTAGAAATGATGCTGACATAATGACCTCAGTTTGAAAAGTCTTGTCCTTTCCTGATTTTCTCCCCAAATTAGTCATTTCCAATTCACACCCACTAGCTAGAACGTCCTCTCTCACAACCCTATCAATGTGGGAGGGTGAAGACTAGCATGTGCTCACCTACAGTCCTTTGAGGATCAGGTACAGCTCGGCTTGACCCACCATCCTTCAGGATGTAAAGAGTCGAGGCTAAACTGCTACAGGTAGACTAACTGAAGTCAAACTGTGGTAGATTGAATAAGCATGATACAACTGCTGATGTGCAGTTGGTGGGTCATATGGCGTTCTGATGTGAGAAGGTGCAGCTGAGCTATCCAAGGGGATTCAACTTTACTGGAGTATTCTGAATGGGCAAGGGTATAGCCTCAATGTAGTCCAACAAGTTCAGTCTATATGCAGTAGGAATGGGTGGGCCTAAATTACTGCTGGTTTTGCCTATTTTGCTCAAATAAGGGTTAAGTGTTCTACTCAGGAGCACTTACCATAAATGTGAAAACCAGCACTAAACTACCTACTAACTTTACCAAACAATACTCTTGGGTATCTGGATCAGCTCATAACAGCTGTGTCCATGAAGTTTGTAAAGTGTGCTTCAAACCCTCACTGACCAATGATTGATGGAAGTCCTACCAGCTGTGGTTTGGACACATGGGTCTGATAATATGAGACAATGAACTTAACAGAAAAAGACTTCTCTAGACAAATAATAACCAGATCTTACTTATTGTCCAATCAGTCTTAGCTTTCTGCACTAGAATTCATGTTGATGGTAACTAAGGTAATTAGCATATCCCAACACCAGCCAATCAGAAACTGACCTAAGATCACCATGAGTGTGAAAACCGATTATGAGGTAGTTGTGGTTGGGAAACCATTTTATATTATAAGTTTTTGCTGGTCTTGTCTGCTGCTTTCTCCATTCAGTGTGGGTGGGCTTTGGACCACAAGCTCTACACCCTATGGGTGGGGCCAGAGGGTGGTCCTCTGGTGGCATACCATGCTCTCCACCCTCTACTGCTGGGGGAGGGGCCAAAGGATCAGCTGAAACTTAACTTATTCCCCACCTGGTTTGGGTTCGAGAACATCTCTAACCATCCAGGGGTGGGTCCGGTGCCTCCGGCCTGGTGGGCAGCAGATGCCCCGCCGGGGTGGGTCCGGTGCCTCCGGCCTGGTGGGCAGCAGATGCCCCGCCGGGGTGGGTCCGGTGCCTCCGGCCTGGTGGGCAGCAGATGCCCCGCCGGGGTGGGTCCGGTGCCGCCGGCCTGGTGGGCAGCAGATGTCTCTCCACCAAGGGACTCTACCCCAACCCATTCCCTCACAAGTTCCGCAAGAAGGAAGAACAAGAACAAATTTTTTGGAAGCATTGAAAGGTCAGGTTTCCAGTTCTGATGCTGAAACTTAGTCTGCTGCACTAGTACACACAATCGTGGTAGATATTTCTTAAATTTGGGGCTTTTTTTCGTCCTCACCACGATCGAGAACACTGTTCATATCGCAAGCCTTTTAAAGACTCATTTTAATTGGCAGCTCTGATTGGCTGCTTCCTTTAATATATTCAAAAGGGGTGTGTCCTGGCAGAAAAACAGTGGATGTGTTCATGATGCATTGCATTGTGGGAGGCAAACAATAAGGTTACAGGTGCCCATAGAAGCTCAAATTAACAAGCTCTCGGGATGATCATCTAGTCTGGACACTTCAGCTTCTTTCAGGCAGGGGTGAAGATCCAGAGGCCCAAATCCAGCCGACAACCAGGTTCCTGAAACGAAACTGAGACTGTGATCATCTAAGCCTTCATTAAGCAGCTCAGTAAGAACCAGCTGGAAGATACGCTGCACAACAACAACTGACACCATCTACCATCAAAAATATTCGTTAGCATCTTTTCATACAGGAAGCAGCTTAAAGTGCTTCACAGACAAGCGATAAAGTTCAGTATTAGCCAGTAAATCACAAAGTTGTGTACTGTTGGCCACAAATACCATCACTGTTTACTTGTTTATGTTTCAGAACTGAGACGATAGCAAGCCTACAGCAACCTAGGAGAACTTCCAGTTGATGCCAGTTTAGTAATTGTAATGGTTTTATATGAGATTTAGAGTCTTGGTGGCTTCATCTGATGTTAATCCGTGTTTAAAAACATTTCAAATGAATTCCCAGTAGAGCTTAGCATTTACAGGGCAAAGGCTATCTGTGTTGTTCTACTGGAACTGACCGACTTGTAGAACTTGCATCAACTAGAATTTCCACAGCAGTACAAAAACAGTACTGGAACCAATTTGTTTTTCAATGGGGATTTTACTGAAACATTAGCTAGTCTTAACTGGAAACAGTGAGACTTTCCAACTGGTATTTCTCTAGAATTATTTCCTTTAGGCAGACTACACAATCTGTCACCCACCAGTATGCACCAGTAGAAGTGATCCTATTTCAGGTAATATTAACAGAATTTTTGACTGCTATCAACTGGTCCTAACTGGAACCAATAGGATTTTCCAACTGATTATCTACTGGAAGTATTTCCACTACATTCTCAAAAATCTGGATTAGACTCTGCCCCTCATGTAATCTGCAATATTACGACATCTAAGCAAGGTTATCACTTTCTCAAATCCATCTACTTTTTTACCACCCTGTCACTATAATTCATTTAATAATCAAATCAATATAGTTATAAAAGTTTAATCCCACTATATCCACTCTTATGTCCCCAATAATTAAAAGTCTGCCACTGGATTAAAAAAAACAGTTCACATATTTGGCTGTTATTTGGACGAGCCACCTCCGGTCACGAAGAGTTTCTCTAATATTAAATGGCAAGATAGCTAGCTAGCTTTGAGGATAGCAAGCAGCTAGCTAGCTTGGAGCAAAACACTTTCAGCTAGCTACAGCTAACTCTCTTGTGGGGGTGTCTATCTGCAAAAAAGCTGGCTTTGACCACCATGTGGCGCTGTTCACACTAATCAAGTGCCGCTTGGTAGCAGCTGAGGTTTATTACTAATTAAAAGTCTTTACCTAAGAGAGACGCTGCAGAGTTTAAAATGCTGGACTTAAGCTGATCTTCCAAAGCTCTCAGAAGGAACACAGAACTTTGATGGTTCTAGTTTGGAGACCTGAGCTCTGCTCCTTTCCTCTTCTTCTACAACACGAGCCCTACAGCCTTTAAAAAGGGGTCTGTCTTTAACAAAAGACCCTCAGGAGCCAGGGAAAATCAACCAGAAAATCAACATTTCCACTACAAATCAGGAGCTAATGTTTCTTCACACTGTGATGCTAGCTAGCTAGCTAGCTAGGCTAATGCTAACTTTGTCAGGATGTATACTAGCTGCTAGCATGTTGTTTTGCTCCGATTTTTCACAAACAATAACAGCTGCACCTCCAGAAGTTTAGAGAAGAAGCTGTGAGCGACTCCTGCCTCACTAAGCTTCCTGTTTCTCTCTTGTATCTTTACAGTTTCCAATCGTTTACTAAAATAACAGCATGGTTTAAAAAGGTTTAAAACAACCTACCTGACTGTGCAGCCATTCTTCCTTTCCTTTAGAGACGCTCTCCTTCCAACGCCTAACCTGATTGGCTGATTAGCTAACATCTGATTGGGTGATTAGCCAACATCTGATTGGCTGATTGGACAATTACTCATGTAGCATAGCTAGCTGTTATGATGGTGAGATGTTTAGATGGTGTCCTTGTTAAATGGGCGTGGAGTTCAGAGGGGGGGGGTGAAGCTAAATGTTGTTCTCTGAAACTGATTCTCCTAAAAAATCCCACAAACTGAGACTTGTGTTCATGTCTGTAGTCCTCATATGTTTCACTTTGCACATCTTTGTCCATCTCTGCCACTAGAAATGATGCTGACATAATGACCTCAGTTTGAAAAGTCTTGTCCTTTCCTGATTTTCTCCCCAAATTAGTCATTTCCAATTCACACCCACTAGCTAGAACGTCCTCTCTCACAACCCTATCAATGTGGGAGGGTGAAGACTAGCATGTGCTCACCTACAGTCCTTTGAGGATCAGGTACAGCTCGGCTTGACCCACCATCCTTCAGGATGTAAAGAGTCGAGGCTAAACTGCTACAGGTAGACTAACTGAAGTCAAACTGTGGTAGATTGAATAAGCATGATACAACTGCTGATGTGCAGTTGGTGGGTTATATGGCGTTCTGATGTGAGAAGGTGCAGCTGAGCTATCCAAGGGGGTTCAACTTTACTGGAGTATTCTGAATGGGCAAGGGTATAGCCTCAATGTAGTCCTACAAGTTCAGTCTATATGCAGTAGGAATGGGTGGGCCTAAATTACTGCTGGTTTTGCCTATTTTGCTCAAATAAGGGTTAAGTGTTCTACTCAGGAGCACTTACCATAAATGTGAAAACCAGCACTAAACTACCTACTAACTTTACCAAACAATACTCTTGGGTGTCTGGATCAGCTCATAACAGCTGTGTCCATGAAGTTTGTAAAGTGTGCTTCAACCCCTCACTGACCAATGATTGATGGAACTCCTACCAGCTGTGGTTTAGACACATGGGTCTGATAATATGAGACAATGAACTGAGCAGAAAAAGACTTCTCTAGACAAATAATAACCAGGTCTTACTTATCGTCCAATCAGTCTTAGCTTTCTGCACTAGAATTCATGTTGATGGTAACTAAGGTAATTAGCATATCCCAACACCAGCCAATCAGAAACTGACCTAAGATCACCATGAGTGTGAAAACCGATTATGAGGTAGTTGTGGTTGGGAAACCATTTCATATTATAAGTTTTAACTGGTCTGGTCTGCTGCTTTCTCCATTCAGTGTGGGTGGGCTTTAGACCACAAGCTCTACACCCTATGGGTGGGGCCAGAGGGTGGTCCTCTGGTGGCATACCATGCTCTCCACTCTCTACTGCTGGGGGAGGGGCCAAAGGATCAGCTGAAACTTAACTTATTCCCCACCTGGTTTGGGTTAGAGAACATCTCTAACCATCCAGGGGTGGGTCCGGTGCCTCCGGCCTGGTGGGCATCAGATGCCCCGCCGGGGTGGGTCCGGTGCCTCCGGCCTGGTGGGCAGCAGATGCCCCGCCGGGGTGGGTCCGGTGCCTCCGGCCTGGTGGGCAGCAGATGCCCCGCCGGGGTGGGTCCGGTGCCTTCGGCCTGGTGGGCAGCAGATGCCCCGCCGGGGTGGGGCCGGTGCCTCCGGCCTGGTGGGCAGCAGATGCCCCGCCGGGGTGGGGCCGGTGCCTCCGGCCTGGTGGGCAGCAGATGTCTCTACCCCAACCCATTCCCTCACAAGTTCCGCAAGAAGGAAGAACAAGAACAAATTTTTTGGAAGCATTGAAAGGTCAGGTTTCCAGTTCCGATGCTGAAACTTAGTCTGCTGCACTAGTACACACAATCGTGGTAGATATTTCTTAAATTTTGGGCTTTTTTTCGTCCTCACCACGATCGAGAACACTGTTCATATCGCAAGCCTTTTAAAGACTCATTTTAATTGGCAGCTCTGATTGGCTGCTTCCTTTAATATATTCAAAAGGGGTGTGTCCTGGCAGAAAAACAGTGGATGTGTTCATGATGCATTGCATTGTGGGAGGCAAACAATAAGGTTACAGATGCCCATAGAAGCTCAAATTAACAAGCTCTCGGGATGATCATCTAGTCTGGGCACTTCAGCTTCTTTCAGGCAGGGGTGAAGATCCAGAGGCCCAAATCCAGCCGACAACCAGGTTCCTGAAACGAAACTGAGACTGTGATCATCTAAGCCTTCATTAAGCAGCTCAGTAAGAACCAGCTGGAAGATAAGCTGCACAACAACAACTGACACCATCTACCATCAAAAATATTCGTTAGCATCTTTTCATACAGGAAGCAGCTTAAAGTGCTTCACAGACAAGCGATAAAGTTCAGTATTAGCCAGTAAATCACAAAGTTGTGTACTGTTGGCCACAAATACCATCACTGTTTACTTGTTTATGTTTCAGAACTGAGACGATAGCAAGCCTACAGCAACCTAGGAGAACTTCCAGTTGATGCCAGTTTAGTAATTGTAATGGTTTTATATGAGATTTAGAGTCTTGGTGGCTTCATCTGATGTTAATCCGTGTTTAAAAACATTTCAAATGAATTCCCAGTAGAGCTTAGCATTTACAGGGCAAAGGCTTTCTGTGTTGTTCTACTGGAACTGACCGACTTGTAGAACTTGCATCAACTAGAATTTCCACAGCAGTACAAAAACAGTACTGGAACCAATTTGTTTTTCAATGGGGATTTTATTGAAACATTAGCTAGTCTTAACTGGAAACAGTGAGACTTTCCAACTGGTATTTCTCTAGAATTATTTCCTTTAGGCAGACTACACAATCTGTCACCCACCAGTATGCACCAGTAGAAGTGATCCTATTTCAGGTAATATTAACAGAATTTTTGACTGCTATCAACTGGTCCTAACTGGAACCAATAGGATTTTCCAACTGATTATCTACTGGAAGTATTTCCACTACATTCTCAAAAATCTGGATTAGACTCTGCCCCTCATGTAATCTGCAATATTACGACATCTAAGCAAGGTTATCACTTTCTCAAATCCATCTACTTTTTTACCACCCTGTCACTATAATTCATTTAATAATCAAATCAATATAGTTATAAAAGTTTAATCCCACTATATCCACTCTTATGTCCCCAATAATTAAAAGTCTGCCACTGGATTAAAAAAAAAAACAGTCCACATATTTGGCTGTTATTTGGACGAGCCACCTCCGGTCATGAAGAGTTTCTCTAATATTAAATGGCAAGATAGCTAGTTAGCTTTGAGGATAGCAAGCAGCTAGCTAGCTTGGAGCAAAACACTTTCAGCTAGCTACAGCTAACTCTCTTGTGGGGGTGTCTATCTGCAAAAAAGCTGACTTTGACCACCATGTGGCGCTGTTCACACTAATCAAGTGCCTCTTGGTAGCAGCTGAGGTTTATTACTAATTAAAAGTCTTTACCTGAGAGAGACGCTGCAGAGTTTAAAATGCTGGACTTAAGCTGATCTTCCACAGCTCTCAGAAGGAACACAGAACTTTGATGGTTCTAGTTTGGAGACCTGAGCTCTGCTCCTTTCTTCTTCTTCTACAACACGAGCCCTACAGCCTTTAAAAAGGGGTCTGTCTTTAACAAAAGACCCTCAGGAGCCAGAGAAAATCAACCAGAAAATCAACATTTCCACTACAAATCAGGAGCTAATGTTTCTTCACACTGTGATGCTAGCTAGCTAGGCTAATGCTAACTTTGTCAGGATGTATACTAGCTGCTAGCATGTTGTTTTGCTCCGATTTTTCACAAACAATAACAGCTGCACCTCCAGAAGTTTAGAGAAGAAGCTGTGAGCGACTCCTGCCTCACTAAGCTTCCTGTTTCTCTCTTGTATCTTTACAGTTTCCAATCATTTACTAAAATAACAGCATGGTTTAAAAAGGTTTAAAACAACCTACCTGACTGACTGTGCAGCCATTCTTCCTTTCCTTTAGAGACGCTCTCCTTCCAACACCTAACCTGATTGGCTGATTAGCTAACATCTGATTGGGTGATTAGCCAACATCTGATTGGCTGATTGGACAATTACTCATGTAGCATAGCTAGCTGTTATGATGGTGAGATGTTTAGATGGTGTCCTTGTTAAATGGGCGTGGAGTTCAGAGGGGGGGGGGTGAAGCTAAATGTTGTTCTCTGAAACTGATTCTCCTAAAAAATCCCACAAACTGAGACTTGTGTTCATGTCTGTAGTCCTCATATGTTTCACTTTGCACATCTTTGTCCATCTCTGCCACTAGAAATGATGCTGACATAATGACCTCAGTTTGAAAAGTCTTGTCCTTTCCTGATTTTCTCCCCAAATTAGTAATTTCCAATTTACACCCACTAGCTAGAACGTCCTCTCTCACAACCCTATCAATGTGGGAGGGTGAAGACTAGCATGTGCTCACCTACAGTCCTTTGAGGATCAGGTACAGCTCGGCTTGACCCACCATCCTTCAGGATGTAAAGAGTCGAGGCTAAACTGCTACAGGTAGACTAACTGAAGTCAAACTGTTGTAGATTGAATAAGCATGATACAACTGCTGATGTGCAGTTGGTGGGTTATATGGCGTTCTGATGTGAGAAGGTGCAGCTGAGCTATCCAAGGGGATTCAACTTTATTGGAGTATTCTGAATGGGCAAGGGTATAGCCTCAATGTAGTCCTACAAGTTCAGTCTATATGCAGTAGGAATGGGTGGGCCTAAATTACTGCTGGTTTTGCCTATTTTGCTCAAATAAGGGTTAAGTGTTCTACTCAGGAGCACTTACCATAAATGTGAAAACCAGCACTAAACTACCTACTAACTTTACCAAACAATACTCTTGGGTATCTGGATCAGCTCATAACAGCTGTGTCCATGAAGTTTGTAAAGCCTCAAACCCTCACTGACCAATGATTGATGGAAGTCCTACCAGCTGTGGTTTGGACACATGGGTCTGATAATATGAGACAATGAACTTAACAGAAAAAGACTTCTCTAGACAAATAATAACCAGATCTTACTTATCGTCCAATCAGTCTTAGCTTTCTGCACTAGAATTCATGTTGATGGTAACTAAGGTAATTAGCATATCCCAACACCAGCCAATCAGAAACTGACCTAAGATCACCATGAGTGTGAAAACCGATTATGAGGTAGTTGTGGTTGGGAAACCATTTAATATTATAAGTTTTTGCTGGTCTGGTTTGCTGCTTTCTCCATTCAGTGTGGGTGGGCTTTGGACCACAAGCTCTACACCCTATGGGTGGGGCCAGAGGGTGGTCCTCTGGTGGCATACCATGCTCTCCACCCTCTACTGCTGGGGGAGGGGCCAAAGGATCAGCTGAAACTTAACTTATTCCCCACCTGGTTTGGGTTAGAGAACATCTCTAACCATCCAGGGGTGGGGCCGGTGCCTCCGGCCTGGTGGGCAGCAGCTGCCCCGCCGGGGTGGGGCCGGTGCCTCCGGCCTGGTGGGCAGCAGCTGCCCCGCCGGGGTGGGGCCGGTGCCGCCGGCCTGGTGGGCAGCAGCTGCCCCGCCGGGGTGGGGCCGGTGCCGCCGGCCTGGTGGGTAGCAGATGTCTCTCCACCAAGGGACTCTACCCCAACCCATTCCCTCACAAGTTCCGCAAGAAGGAAGAACAAGAACAAATTTTTGGGAAGCATTGAAAGGTCAGGTTTCCAGTTCCGATGCTGAAACTTAGTCTGCTGCACTAGTACACACAATCGTGGTAGATATTTCTTAAATTTGGGGCTTTTTTTCGTCCTCACCACGATCGAGAACACTGTTCATATCGCAAGCCTTTTAAAGACTCATTTTAATTGGCAGCTCTGATTGGCTGCTTCCTTTAATATATTCAAAAGGGGTGTGTCCTGGCAGAAAAACAGTGGATGTGTTCATGATGCATTGCATTGTGGGAGGCAAACAATAAGGTTACAGGTGCCCATAGAAGCTCAAATTAACAAGCTCTCGGGATGATCATCTAGTCTGGACACTTCAGCTTCTTTCAGGCAGGGGTGAAGATCCAGAGGCCCAAATCCAGCCGACAACCAGGTTCCTGAAACGAAACTGAGACTGTGATCATTTAAGCCTTCATTAAGCAGCTCAGTAAGAACCAGCTGGAAGATACGCTGCACAACAACAACTGACACCATCTACCATCAAAAATATTCGTTAGCATCTTTTCATACAGGAAGCAGCTTAAAGTGCTTCACAGACAAGCGATAAAGTTCAGTATTAGCCAGTAAATCACAAAGTTGTGTACTGTTGGCCACAAATACCATCACTGTTTACTTGTTTATGTTTCAGAACTGAGACGATAGCAAGCCTACAGCAACCTAGGAGAACTTCCAGTTGATGCCAGTTTAGTAATTGTAATGGTTTTATATGAGATTTAGAGTCTTGGTGGCTTCATCTGATGTTAATCCGTGTTTAAAAACATTTCAAATGAATTCCCAGTAGAGCTTAGCATTTACAGGGCAAAGGCTATCTGTGTTGTTCTACTGGAACTGACCGACTTGTAGAACTTGCATCAACTAGAATTTCCACAGCAGTACAAAAACAGTACTGGAACCAATTTGTTTTTCATTGGGGATTTTACTGAAACATTAGCTAGTCTTAACTGGAAACAGTGAGACTTTCCAACTGGTATTTCTCTAGAATTATTTCCTTTAGGCAGACTACACAATCTGTCACCCACCAGTATGCACCAGTAGAAGTGATCATATTTCAGGCAATATTAACAGAATTTTTGACTGCTATCAACTGGTCCTAACTGGAACCAATAGGATTTTCCAACTGATTATCTACTGGAAGTATTTCCACTACATTCTCAAAAATCTGAATTAGACTCTGCCCCTCATGTAATCTGCAATATTACGACATCTAAGCAAGGTTATCGCTTTCTCAAATCCATCTACTTTTTTACCACCCTGTCACTATAATTCATTTAATAATCAAATCAATATAGTTATAAAAGTTTAATCCCACTATATCCACTCTTATGTCCCCAATAATTAAAAGTCTGCCACTGGATTAAAAAAAACAGTCCACATATTTGGCTGTTATTTGGACGAGCCACCTCCGGTCACGAAGAGTTTCTCTAATATTAAATGGCAA
Organism: Salminus brasiliensis; assembly: GCF_030463535.1. Taxonomy (NCBI): domain Eukaryota; kingdom Metazoa; phylum Chordata; class Actinopteri; order Characiformes; family Bryconidae; genus Salminus; species Salminus brasiliensis. The sequence goes on along the minus strand of NC_132899.1, from coordinate 31,104,749 downwards.
GATAGCTAGCTTGGAGCAAAACACTTTCAGCTAGCTACAGCTAACTCTCTTGTGGGGGTGTCTATCTGCAAAAAAGCTGGCTTTGACCACCATGTGGCGCTGTTCACACTAATCAAGTGCCTCTTGGTAGCAGCTGAGGTTTATTACTAATTAAAAGTCTTTACCTAAGAGAGACGCTGCAGAGTTTAAAATGCTGGACTTAAGCTGATCTTCCACAGCTCTCAGAAGGAACACAGAACTTTGATGGTTCTAGTTTGGAGACCTGAGCTCTGCTCCTTTCCTCTCCTTCTACAACACGAGCCCTACAGCCTTTAAAAAGGGGTCTGTCTTTAACAAAAGACCCTCAGGAGCCAGAGAAAATCAACCAGAAAATCAACATTTCCACTACAAATCAGGAGCAAATGTTTCTTCACACTGTGATGCTAGCTAGCTAGCTAGGCTAATGCTAACTTTGTCAGGATGTATACTAGCTGCTAGCATGTTGTTTTGCTCCGATTTTTCACAAACAATAACAGCTGCACCTCCAGAAGTTTAGAGAAGAAGCTGTGAGCGACTCCTGCCTCACTAAGCTTCCTGTTTCTCTCTTGTATCTTTACAGTTTCCAATCGTTTACTAAAATAACAGCATGGTTTAAAAAGGTTTAAAACAACCTACCTGACTGTGCAGCCATTCTTCCTTTCCTTTAGAGACGCTCTCCTTCCAACGCCTAACCTGATTGGCTGATTAGCTAACATCTGATTGGGTGATTAGCCAACATCTGATTGGCTGATTGGACAATTACTCATGTAGCATAGCTAGCTGTTATGATGGTGAGATGTTTAGATGGTGTCCTTGTTAAATGGGCTTGGAGTTCAGAGGGGGGGGGGGGTGAAGCTAAATGTTGTTCTCTGAAACTGATTCTCCTAAAAAATCCCACAAACTGAGACTTGTGTTCATGTCTGTAGTCCTCATATGTTTCACTTTGCACATCTTTGTCCATCTCTGCCACTAGAAATGATGCTGACATAATGACCTCAGTTTGAAAAGTCTTGTCCTTTCCTGATTTTCTCCCCAAATTAGTAATTTCCAATTCACACCCACTAGCTAGAACGTCCTCTCTCACAACCCTATGAATGTGGGAGGGTGAAGACTAGCATGTGCTCACCTACAGTCCTTTGAGGATCAGGTACAGCTCGGCTTGACCCACCATCCTTCAGGATGTAAAGAGTCGAGGCTAAACTGCTACAGGTAGACTAACTGAAGTCAAACTGTGGTAGATTGAATAAGCATGATACAACTGCTGATGTGCAGTTGGTGGGTCATATGGCGTTCTGATGTGAGAAGGTGCAGCTGAGCTATCCAAGGGGATTCAACTTTACTGGAGTATTCTGAATGGGCAAGGGTATAGCCTCAATGTAGTCCAACAAGTTCAGTCTATATGCAGTAGGAATGGGTGGGCCTAAATTACTGCTGGTTTTGCCTATTTTGCTCAAATAAGGGTTAAGTGTTCTACTCAGGAGCACTTACCATAAATGTGAAAACCAGCACTAAACTACCTACTAACTTTACCAAACAATACTCTTGGGTATCTGGATCAGCTCATAACAGCTGTGTCCATGAAGTTTGTAAAGTGTGCTTCAAACCCTCACTGACCAATGATTGATGGAAGTCCTACCAGCTGTGGTTTGGACACATGGGTCTGATAATATGAGACAATGAACTTAACAGAAAAAGACTTCTCTAGACAAATAATAACCAGATCTTACTTATCGTCCAATCAGTCTTAGCTTTCTGCACTAGAATTCATGTTGATGGTAACTAAGGTAATTAGCATATCCCAACACCAGCCAATCAGAAACTGACCTAAGATCACCATGAGTGTGAAAACCGATTATGAGGTAGTTGTGGTTGGGAAACCATTTTATATTATAAGTTTTTGCTGGTCTGGTCTGCTGCTTTCTCCATTCAGTGTGGGTGGGCTTTGGACCACAAGCTCTACTCCCTATGGGTGGGGCCAGAGGGTGGTCCTCTGGTGGCATACCATGCTCTCCACCCTCTACTGCTGGGGGAGGGGCCAAAGGATCAGCTGAAACTTAACTTATTCCCCACCTGGTTTGGGTTAGAGAACATCTCTAACCATCCAGGGGTGGGGCCGGTGCCTCCGGCCTGGTGGGCAGCAGATGCCCCGCCGGGGTGGGGCCGGTGCCTCCGGCCTGGTGGGCATCAGATGCCCCGCCGGGGTGGGGCCGGTGCCTCCGGCCTGGTGGGCATCAGATGCCCCGCCGGGGTGGGGCCGGTGCCTCCGGCCTGGTGGGCATCAGATGCCCGCCGGGGTGGGTCCGGTGCCTCCGGCCTGGTGGGCAGCAGATGTCTCTCCACCAAGGGACTCTACCCCAACCCATTCCCTCACAAGTTCCGCAAGAAGGAAGAACAAGAACAAATTTTTTGGAAGCATTGAAAGGTCAGGTTTCCAGTTCCGATGCTGAAACTTAGTCTGCTGCACTAGTACACACAATCGTGGTAGATATTTCTTAAATTTGGGGCTTTTTTTCGTCCTCACCACGATCGAGAACACTGTTCATATCGCAAGCCTTTTAAAGACTCATTTTAATTGGCAGCTCTGATTGGCTGCTTCCTTTAATATATTCAAAAGGGGTGTGTCCTGGCAGAAAAACAGTGGATGTGTTCATGATGCATTGCATTGTGGGAGGCAAACAATAAGGTTACAGGTGCCCATAGAAGCTCAAATTAACAAGCTCTCGGGATGATCATCTAGTCTGGACACTTCAGCTTCTTTCAGGCAGGGGTGAAGATCCAGAGGCCCAAATCCAGCCGACAACCAGGTTCCTGAAACGAAACTGAGACTGTGATCATCTAAGCCTTCATTAAGCAGCTCAGTAAGAACCAGCTGGAAGATAAGCTGCACAACAACAACTGACACCATCTACCATCAAAAATATTCGTTAGCATTTTTTCATACAGGAAGCAGCTTAAAGTGCTTCACAGACAAGCGATAAAGTTCAGTATTAGCCAGTTAATCACAAAGTTGTGTACTGTTGGCCACAAATACCATCACTGTTTACTTGTTTATGTTTCAGAACTGAGACGATAGCAAGCCTACAGCAACCTAGGAGAACTTCCAGTTGATGCCAGTTTAGTAATTGTAATGGTTTTATATGAGATTTAGAGTCTTGGTGGCTTCATCTGATGTTAATCCGTGTTTAAAAACATTTCAAATGAATTCCCAGTAGAGCTTAGCATTTACAGGGCAAAGGCTATCTGTGTTGTTCTACTGGAACTGACCGACTTGTAGAACTTGCATCAACTAGAATTTCCACAGCAGTACAAAAACAGTACTGGAACCAATTTGTTTTTCATTGGGGATTTTACTGAAACATTAGCTAGTCTTAACTGGAAACAGTGAGACTTTCCAACTGGTATTTCTCTAGAATTATTTCCTTTAGGCAGACTACACAATCTGTCACCCACCAGTATGCACCAGTAGAAGTGATCCTATTTCAGGTAATATTAACAGAATTTTTGACTGCTATCAACTGGTCCTAACTGGAACCAATAGGATTTTCCAACTGATTATCTACTGGAAGTATTTCCACTACATTCTCGAAAATCTGGATTAGACTCTGCCCCTCATGTAATCTGCAATATTACGACATCTAAGCAAGGTTATCACTTTCTCAAATCCATCTACTTTTTTACCACCCTGTCACTATAATTCATTTAATAATCAAATCAATATAGTTATAAAAGTTTAATCCCACTATATCCACTCTTATGTCCCCAATAATTAAAAGTCTGCCACTGGATTAAAAAAAACAGTCCACATATTTGGCTGTTATTTGGACGAGCCACCTCCGGTCACGAAGAGTTTCTCTAATATTAAATGGCAAGATAGCTAGCTTGGAGCAAAACACTTTCAGCTAGCTACAGCTAACTCTCTTGTGGGGGTGTCTATCTGCAAAAAAGCTGGCTTTGACCACCATGTGGCGCTGTTCACACTAATCAAGTGCCTCTTGGTAGCAGCTGAGGTTTATTACTAATTAAAAGTCTTTACCTAAGAGAGACGCTGCAGAGTTTAAAATGCTGGACTTAAGCTGATCTTCCACAGCTCTCAGAAGGAACACAGAACTTTGATGGTTCTAGTTTGGAGACCTGAGCTCTGCTCCTTTCCTCTCCTTCTACAACACGAGCCCTACAGCCTTTAAAAAGGGGTCTGTCTTTAACAAAAGACCCTCAGGAGCCAGAGAAAATCAACCAGAAAATCAACATTTCCACTACAAATCAGGAGCAAATGTTTCTTCACACTGTGATGCTAGCTAGCTAGCTAGGCTAATGCTAACTTTGTCAGGATGTATACTAGCTGCTAGCATGTTGTTTTGCTCCGATTTTTCACAAACAATAACAGCTGCACCTCCAGAAGTTTAGAGAAGAAGCTGTGAGCGACTCCTGCCTCACTAAGCTTCCTGTTTCTCTCTTGTATCTTTACAGTTTCCAATCGTTTACTAAAATAACAGCATGGTTTAAAAAGGTTTAAAACAACCTACCTGACTGTGCAGCCATTCTTCCTTTCCTTTAGAGACGCTCTCCTTCCAACGCCTAACCTGATTGGCTGATTAGCTAACATCTGATTGGGTGATTAGCCAACATCTGATTGGCTGATTGGACAATTACTCATGTAGCATAGCTAGCTGTTATGATGGTGAGATGTTTAGATGGTGTCCTTGTTAAATGGGCTTGGAGTTCAGAGGGGGGGGGGGGTGAAGCTAAATGTTGTTCTCTGAAACTGATTCTCCTAAAAAATCCCACAAACTGAGACTTGTGTTCATGTCTGTAGTCCTCATATGTTTCACTTTGCACATCTTTGTCCATCTCTGCCACTAGAAATGATGCTGACATAATGACCTCAGTTTGAAAAGTCTTGTCCTTTCCTGATTTTCTCCCCAAATTAGTAATTTCCAATTCACACCCACTAGCTAGAACGTCCTCTCTCACAACCCTATGAATGTGGGAGGGTGAAGACTAGCATGTGCTCACCTACAGTCCTTTGAGGATCAGGTACAGCTCGGCTTGACCCACCATCCTTCAGGATGTAAAGAGTCGAGGCTAAACTGCTACAGGTAGACTAACTGAAGTCAAACTGTGGTAGATTGAATAAGCATGATACAACTGCTGATGTGCAGTTGGTGGGTCATATGGCGTTCTGATGTGAGAAGGTGCAGCTGAGCTATCCAAGGGGATTCAACTTTACTGGAGTATTCTGAATGGGCAAGGGTATAGCCTCAATGTAGTCCAACAAGTTCAGTCTATATGCAGTAGGAATGGGTGGGCCTAAATTACTGCTGGTTTTGCCTATTTTGCTCAAATAAGGGTTAAGTGTTCTACTCAGGAGCACTTACCATAAATGTGAAAACCAGCACTAAACTACCTACTAACTTTACCAAACAATACTCTTGGGTATCTGGATCAGCTCATAACAGCTGTGTCCATGAAGTTTGTAAAGTGTGCTTCAAACCCTCACTGACCAATGATTGATGGAAGTCCTACCAGCTGTGGTTTGGACACATGGGTCTGATAATATGAGACAATGAACTTAACAGAAAAAGACTTCTCTAGACAAATAATAACCAGATCTTACTTATCGTCCAATCAGTCTTAGCTTTCTGCACTAGAATTCATGTTGATGGTAACTAAGGTAATTAGCATATCCCAACACCAGCCAATCAGAAACTGACCTAAGATCACCATGAGTGTGAAAACCGATTATGAGGTAGTTGTGGTTGGGAAACCATTTTATATTATAAGTTTTTGCTGGTCTGGTCTGCTGCTTTCTCCATTCAGTGTGGGTGGGCTTTGGACCACAAGCTCTACTCCCTATGGGTGGGGCCAGAGGGTGGTCCTCTGGTGGCATACCATGCTCTCCACCCTCTACTGCTGGGGGAGGGGCCAAAGGATCAGCTGAAACTTAACTTATTCCCCACCTGGTTTGGGTTAGAGAACATCTCTAACCATCCAGGGGTGGGGCCGGTGCCTCCGGCCTGGTGGGCAGCAGATGCCCCGCCAGGGTGGGGCCGGTGCCTCCGGCCTGGTGGGCAGCAGATGCCCCGCCGGGGTGGGGCCGGTGCCTCCGGCCTGGTGGGCATCAGATGCCCCGCCGGGGTGGGGCCGGTGCCTCCGGCCTGGTGGGCATCAGATGCCCCGCCGGGGTGGGGCCGGTGCCTCCGGCCTGGTGGGCATCAGATGCCCCGCCGGGGTGGGTCCGGTGCCTCCGGCCTGGTGGGCAGCAGATGTCTCTACCCCAACCCATTCCCTCACAAGTTCCGCAAGAAGGAAGAACAAGAACAAATTTTTTGGAAGCATTGAAAGGTCAGGTTTCCAGTTCCGATGCTGAAACTTAGTCTGCTGCACTAGTACACACAATCGTGGTAGATATTTCTTAAATTTGGGGCTTTTTTTCGTCCTCACCACGATCGAGAACACTGTTCATATCGCAAGCCTTTTAAAGACTCATTTTAATTGGCAGCTCTGATTGGCTGCTTCCTTTAATATATTCAAAAGGGGTGTGTCCTGGCAGAAAAACAGTGGATGTGTTCATGATGCATTGCATTGTGGGAGGCAAACAATAAGGTTACAGGTGCCCATAGAAGCTCAAATTAACAAGCTCTCGGGATGATCATCTAGTCTGGACACTTCAGCTTCTTTCAGGCAGGGGTGAAGATCCAGAGGCCCAAATCCAGCCGACAACCAGGTTCCTGAAACGAAACTGAGACTGTGATCATCTAAGCCTTCATTAAGCAGCTCAGTAAGAACCAGCTGGAAGATACGCTGCACAACAACAACTGACACCATCTACCATCAAAAATATTCGTTAGCATCTTTTCATACAGGAAGCAGCTTAAAGTGCTTCACAGACAAGCGATAAAGTTCAGTATTAGCCAGTAAATCACAAAGTTGTGTACTGTTGGCCACAAATACCATCACTGTTTACTTGTTTATGTTTCAGAACTGAGACGATAGCAAGCCTACAGCAACCTAGGAGAACTTCCAGTTGATGCCAGTTTAGTAATTGTAATGGTTTTATATGAGATTTAGAGTCTTGGTGGCTTCATCTGATGTTAATCCGTGTTTAAAAACATTTCAAATGAATTCCCAGTAGAGCTTAGCATTTACAGGGCAAAGGCTTTCTGTGTTGTTCTACTGGAACTGACCGACTTGTAGAACTTGCATCAACTAGAATTTCCACAGCAGTACAAAAACAGTACTGGAACCAATTTGTTTTTCAATGGGGATTTTACTGAAACATTAGCTAGTCTTAACTGGAAACAGTGAGACTTTCCAACTGGTATTTCTCTAGAATTATTTCCTTTAGGCAGACTACACAATCTGTCACCCACCAGTATGCACCAGTAGAAGTGATCCTATTTCAGGTAATATTAACAGAATTTTTGACTGCTATCAACTGGTCCTAACTGGAACCAATAGGATTTTCCAACTGATTATCTACTGGAAGTATTTCCACTACATTCTCGAAAATCTGGATTAGACTCTGCCCCTCATGTAATCTGCAATATTACGACATCTAAGCAAGGTTATCACTTTCTCAAATCCATCTACTTTTTTACCACCCTGTCACTATAATTCATTTAATAATCAAATCAATATAGTTATAAAAGTTTAATCCCACTATATCCACTCTTATGTCCCCAATAATTAAAAGTCTGCCACTGGATTAAAAAAAACAGTCCACATATTTGGCTGTTATTTGGACGAGCCACCTCCGGTCACGAAGAGTTTCTCTAATATTAAATGGCAAGATAGCTAGCTTGGAGCAAAACACTTTCAGCTAGCTACAGCTAACTCTCTTGTGGGGGTGTCTATCTGCAAAAAAGCTGGCTTTGACCACCATGTGGCGCTGTTCACACTAATCAAGTGCCTCTTGGTAGCAGCTGAGGTTTATTACTAATTAAAAGTCTTTACCTAAGAGAGACGCTGCAGAGTTTAAAATGCTGGACTTAAGCTGATCTTCCACAGCTCTCAGAAGGAACACAGAACTTTGATGGTTCTAGTTTGGAGACCTGAGCTCTGCTCCTTTCCTCTCCTTCTACAACACGAGCCCTACAGCCTTTAAAAAGGGGTCTGTCTTTAACAAAAGACCCTCAGGAGCCAGAGAAAATCAACCAGAAAATCAACATTTCCACTACAAATCAGGAGCAAATGTTTCTTCACACTGTGATGCTAGCTAGCTAGCTAGGCTAATGCTAACTTTGTCAGGATGTATACTAGCTGCTAGCATGTTGTTTTGCTCCGATTTTTCACAAACAATAACAGCTGCACCTCCAGAAGTTTAGAGAAGAAGCTGTGAGCGACTCCTGCCTCACTAAGCTTCCTGTTTCTCTCTTGTATCTTTACAGTTTCCAATCGTTTACTAAAATAACAGCATGGTTTAAAAAGGTTTAAAACAACCTACCTGACTGTGCAGCCATTCTTCCTTTCCTTTAGAGACGCTCTCCTTCCAACGCCTAACCTGATTGGCTGATTAGCTAACATCTGATTGGGTGATTAGCCAACATCTGATTGGCTGATTGGACAATTACTCATGTAGCATAGCTAGCTGTTATGATGGTGAGATGTTTAGATGGTGTCCTTGTTAAATGGGCTTGGAGTTCAGAGGGGGGGGGGGGTGAAGCTAAATGTTGTTCTCTGAAACTGATTCTCCTAAAAAATCCCACAAACTGAGACTTGTGTTCATGTCTGTAGTCCTCATATGTTTCACTTTGCACATCTTTGTCCATCTCTGCCACTAGAAATGATGCTGACATAATGACCTCAGTTTGAAAAGTCTTGTCCTTTCCTGATTTTCTCCCCAAATTAGTAATTTCCAATTCACACCCACTAGCTAGAACGTCCTCTCTCACAACCCTATGAATGTGGGAGGGTGAAGACTAGCATGTGCTCACCTACAGTCCTTTGAGGATCAGGTACAGCTCGGCTTGACCCACCATCCTTCAGGATGTAAAGAGTCGAGGCTAAACTGCTACAGGTAGACTAACTGAAGTCAAACTGTGGTAGATTGAATAAGCATGATACAACTGCTGATGTGCAGTTGGTGGGTCATATGGCGTTCTGATGTGAGAAGGTGCAGCTGAGCTATCCAAGGGGATTCAACTTTACTGGAGTATTCTGAATGGGCAAGGGTATAGCCTCAATGTAGTCCAACAAGTTCAGTCTATATGCAGTAGGAATGGGTGGGCCTAAATTACTGCTGGTTTTGCCTATTTTGCTCAAATAAGGGTTAAGTGTTCTACTCAGGAGCACTTACCATAAATGTGAAAACCAGCACTAAACTACCTACTAACTTTACCAAACAATACTCTTGGGTATCTGGATCAGCTCATAACAGCTGTGTCCATGAAGTTTGTAAAGTGTGCTTCAAACCCTCACTGACCAATGATTGATGGAAGTCCTACCAGCTGTGGTTTGGACACATGGGTCTGATAATATGAGACAATGAACTTAACAGAAAAAGACTTCTCTAGACAAATAATAACCAGATCTTACTTATCGTCCAATCAGTCTTAGCTTTCTGCACTAGAATTCATGTTGATGGTAACTAAGGTAATTAGCATATCCCAACACCAGCCAATCAGAAACTGACCTAAGATCACCATGAGTGTGAAAACCGATTATGAGGTAGTTGTGGTTGGGAAACCATTTTATATTATAAGTTTTTGCTGGTCTGGTCTGCTGCTTTCTCCATTCAGTGTGGGTGGGCTTTGGACCACAAGCTCTACTCCCTATGGGTGGGGCCAGAGGGTGGTCCTCTGGTGGCATACCATGCTCTCCACCCTCTACTGCTGGGGGAGGGGCCAAAGGATCAGCTGAAACTTAACTTATTCCCCACCTGGTTTGGGTTAGAGAACATCTCTAACCATCCAGGGGTGGGGCCGGTGCCTCCGGCCTGGTGGGCAGCAGATGCTTTTTTGGAAGCATTGAAAGGTCAGGTTTCCAGTTCCGATGCTGAAACTTAGTCTGCTGCACTAGTACACACAATCGTGGTAGATATTTCTTAAATTTGGGGCTTTTTTTCGTCCTCACCACGATCGAGAACACTGTTCATATCGCAAGCCTTTTAAAGACTCATTTTAATTGGCAGCTCTGATTGGCTGCTTCCTTTAATATATTCAAAAGGGGTGTGTCCTGGCAGAAAAACAGTGGATGTGTTCATGATGCATTGCATTGTGGGAGGCAAACAATAAGGTTACAGGTGCCCATAGAAGCTCAAATTAACAAGCTCTCGGGATGATCATCTAGTCTGGACACTTCAGCTTCTTTCAGGCAGGGGTGAAGATCCAGAGGCCCAAATCCAGCCGACAACCAGGTTCCTGAAACGAAACTGAGACTGTGATCATCTAAGCCTTCATTAAGCAGCTCAGTAAGAACCAGCTGGAAGATACGCTGCACAACAACAACTGACACCATCTACCATCAAAAATATTCGTTAGCATCTTTTCATACAGGAAGCAGCTTAAAGTGCTTCACAGACAAGCGATAAAGTTCAGTATTAGCCAGTAAATCACAAAGTTGTGTACTGTTGGCCACAAATACCATCACTGTTTACTTGTTTATGTTTCAGAACTGAGACGATAGCAAGCCTACAGCAACCTAGGAGAACTTCCAGTTGATGCCAGTTTAGTAATTGTAATGGTTTTATATGAGATTTAGAGTCTTGGTGGCTTCATCTGATGTTAATCCGTGTTTAAAAACATTTCAAATTAGTTCCCAGTAGAGCTTAGCATTTACAGGGCAAAGGCTTTCTGTGTTGTTCTACTGGAACTGACCGACTTGTAGAACTTGCATCAACTAGAATTTCCACAGCAGTACAAAAACAGTACTGGAACCAATTTGTTTTTCAATGGGGATTTTACTGAAACATTAGCTAGTCTTAACTGGAAACAGTGAGACTTTCCAACTGGTATTTCTCTAGAATTATTTCCTTTAGGCAGACTACACAATCTGTCACCCACCAGTATGCACCAGTAGAAGTGATCCTATTTCAGGTAATATTAACAGAATTTTTGACTGCTATCAACTGGTCCTAACTGGAACCAATAGGATTTTCCAACTGATTATCTACTGGAAGTATTTCCACTACATTCTCAAAAATCTGGATTAGACTCTGCCCCTCATGTAATCTGCAATATTACGACATCTAAGCAAGGTTATCACTTTCTCAAATCCATCTACTTTTTTACCACCCTGTCACTATAATTCATTTAATAATCAAATCAATATAGTTATAAAAGTTTAATCCCACTATATCCACTCTTATGTCCCCAATAATTAAAAGTCTGCCACTGGATTAAAAAAAACAGTCCACATATTTGGCTGTTATTTGGACGAGCCACCTCCGGTCACGAAGAGTTTCTCTAATATTAAATGGCAAGATAGCTAGCTAGCTTTGAGGATAGCAAGCAGCTAGCTAGCTTGGAGCAAAACACTTTCAGCTAGCTACAGCTAACTCTCTTGTGGGGGTGTCTATCTGCAAAAAAGCTGGCTTTGACCACCATTTGACGCTGTTCACACTAATCATGTGCCTCTTGGTAGCAGCTGAGGTTTATTACTAATTAAAAGTCTTTACCTAAGAGAGACGCTGCAGAGTTTAAAATGCTGGACTTAAGCTGATCTTCCACAGCTCTCAGAAGGAACACAGAACTTTGATGGTTCTAGTTTGGAGACCTGAGCTCTGCTCCTTTCCTCTCCTTCTACAACACGAGCCCTACAGCCTTTAAAAAGGGGTCTGTCTTTAACAAAAGACCCTCAGGAGCCAGAGAAAATCAACCAGAAAATCAACATTTCCACTACAAATCAGGAGCTAATGTTTCTTCACACTGTGATGCTAGCTAGCTAGCTAGGCTAATGCTAACTTTGTCAGGATGTATACTAGCTGCTAGCATGTTGTTTTGCTCCGATTTTTCACAAACAATAACAGCTGCACCTCCAGAAGTTTAGAGAAGAAGCTGACTCCTGCCTCACTAAGCTTCCTGTTTCTCTCTTGTATCTTTACAGTTTCCAATCGTTTACTAAAATAACAGCATGGTTTAAAAAGGTTTAAAACAACCTACCTGACTGTGCAGCCATTCTTCCTTTCCTTTAGAGACGCTCTCCTTCCAACGCCTAACCTGATTGGCTGATTAGCTAACATCTGATTGGGTGATTAGCCAACATCTGATTGGCTGATTGGACAATTACTCATGTAGCATAGCTAGCTGTTATGATGGTGAGATGTTTAGATGGTGTCCTTGTTAAATGGGCTTGGAGTTCAGAGGGGGGGGGTGTGAAGCTAAATGTTGTTCTCTGAAACTGATTCTCCTAAAAAATCCCACAAACTGAGACTTGTGTTCATGTCTGTAGTCCTCATATGTTTCACTTTGCACATCTTTGTCCATCTCTGCCACTAGAAATGATGCTGACATAATGACCTCAGTTTGAAAAGTCTTGTCCTTTCCTGATTTTCTCCCCAAATTAGTCATTTCCAATTCACACCCACTAGCTAGAACGTCCTCTCTCACAACCCTATGAATGTGGGAGGGTGAAGACTAGCATGTGCTCACCTACAGTCCTTTGAGGATCAGGTACAGCTCGGCTTGACCCACCATCCTTCAGGATGTAAAGAGTCGAGGCTAAACTGCTACAGGTAGACTAACTGAAGTCAAACTGTGGTAGATTGAATAAGCATGATACAACTGCTGATGTGCAGTTGGTGGGTCATATGGCGTTCTGATGTGAGAAGGTGCAGCTGAGCTATCCAAGGGGATTCAACTTTACTGGAGTATTCTGAATGGGCAAGGGTATAGCCTCAATGTAGTCCTACAAGTTCAGTCTATATGCAGTAGGAATGGGTGGGCCTAAATTACTGCTGGTTTTGCCTATTTTGCTCAAATAAGGGTTAAGTGTTCTACTCAGGAGCACTTACCATAAATGTGAAAACCAGCACTAAACTACCCACTAACTTTACCAAACAATACTCTTGGGTGTCTGGATCAGCTCATAACAGCTGTGTCCATAAAGTTTGTAAAGTGTGCTTCAAACCCTCACTGACCAACGCTTGATGGAACTCCTACCAGCTGTGGTTTAGACACATGGGTCTGATAATATGTGACAATGAACTTAACAGAAAAAGGCTTTTCTAGACAAATAATAACCAGATCTTACTTATCGTCCAATCAGTCTTAGCTTTCTGCACTAGAATTCATGTTGATGGTAACTAAAGTAATTAACATATCGCAACACCAGCCAATCAGAAACTGACCTAAGATCACCATGAGTGTGAAAAACGATTATGAGGTAGTTGTGGTTGGGAAACCATTTTATATTATAAGTTTTGGCTGGTCCAGTCTGCTGCTTTCTCCATTCAGTGGGCTTTGGACCACAAGCTCTACACCCTATGGGTGGGGCCAGAGAGTGGTCCTCTGGCAGCATACCATGCACTCCACCCTCTACTGCTGGGGGAGGGGCCAAAGGATCAGCTGAAACTTACCTTATTCCCCACCTGGTTTGGGTTAGACATTTCTAACCATCCAGGGGTGGGGCCGGTGACTCTGGCCTGGTGGGGCCTCGTGGGCATCGGATGCCCGGCCGGCGTGGGGCCGGTGACTCTGGCCTGGTGGGGCCTCGTGGGCATCGGATGCCCGGCCGGCGTGGGGCCTCGTGGGCATCGGATGCCCAGCCAGGCCGGGGTGGGGCCGGTGACTCCGGCCTGGTGGGGCCTCGTGGGCATCAGATGCCCAGCCAGGCCGGGGTGGGGCCGGTGACTCCGGCCTGGTGGGGCCTCGTGGGCATCAGATGCCCAGCCAGGGTGGGGTCGGTGACTTCGGCCTGGGGGGGCATCGGATGTCCGGCTGGGGTGGGGCATCGTGGGCATCGGATGTCCGGCTGGGGTGGGGCATCGTGGGCATCAGATGCCCCGCCGGGGTGGGGCCGGTGCCTCCAGCCTGGTGGTGTGCCCCGCCGGGGTGGGGCATCTCATGGGCAGCAGATGCCCCGCTGGGGTGGGGCCATCAGATGCCCCGCCGGGGTGGGGCCATCAGATGCCCCGCCGGGGTGGGGCCTGTGCCTCCAGCCTGGTGATGGGCATCAGATGCCCATCGGCTGGGGTGGGGCCTGTGCCTCCAGCCTGGTGATGGGCATCAGATGCCCCGCCGGGGTGGGGCCGGAGCCTCCAGCCCCACCGGGGGGCCGGAGCCTCCAGCCCCACCGGGGGGCCTGTGGTGGGGCCGCATCTGATGCCCACCACCCCGCCTGGGTGGGGCCGGTGCGCATCTGATGCCCACCACCCCGCCTGGGTGGGGCCGCATCTGATGCCCACCACCCCGCCTGGGTGGGGCCCGGGCATCTGATGCCCACCACCCTGCCGGGGTGGGGCCGGTGACTCCGGCCTGGTGGTGGGCATCAGATGCCCCGCAAGGGGGGGGGGGCAGCGCCTCCGGCATCACAAGTTCCACAAGAAGGATGCTGAAACTTAGTCTGCTGCACTAGTACACACAATCGTGGTAGATATTTCTTAAATTTTGGGCTTTTTTTCGTCCTTACCACGATCGAGAACACTGTTCATATCGCAAGTCTGATTGGCTGCTTCCTTTACTATATTCAAAAGGGGTGTGTCCTGGCAGAAAAACAGTGGATGTATTCATGATGCATTGCATTGTGGGAGGCAAACAATAAGGTTACAGGTGCCCATAGAAGCTCAAATTAACAAGCTCTCGGGATGATCATCTAGTCTGGACACTTCAGCTTCTTTCAGGCAGGGGTGAAGATCCAGAGGCCCAAATCCAGCCGACAACCAGGTTCCTGAAACGAAACTGAGACTGTGATCATCTAAGCCTTCATTAAGCAGCTCAGTAAGAACCAGCTGGAAGATACGCTGCACAACAACAACTGACACCATCTACCATCAAAAATATTCGTTAGCATCTTTTCATACAGGAAGCAGCTTAAAGTGCTTCACAGACAAGCGATAAAGTTCAGTATTAGCCAGTAAATCACAAAGTTGTGTACTGTTGGCCACAAATACCATCACTGTTTACTTGTTTATGTTTCAGAACTGAGACGATAGCAAGCCTACAGCAACCTAGGAGAACTTCCAGTTGATGCCAGTTTAGTAATTGTAATGGTTTTATATGAGATTTAGAGTCTTGGTGGCTTCATCTGATGTTAATCCGTGTTTAAAAACATTTCAAATTAATTCCCAGTAGAGCTTAGCATTTACAGGGCAAAGGCTTTCTGTGTTGTTCTACTGGAACTGACCGACTTGTAGAACTTGCATCAACTAGAATTTCCACAGCAGTACAAAAACAGTACTGGAACCAATTTGTTTTTCAATGGGGATTTTACTGAAACATTAGCTAGTCTTAACTGGAAACAGTGAGACTTTCCAACTGGTATTTCTCTAGAATTATTTCCTTTAGGCAGACTACACAATCTGTCACCCACCAGTATGCACCAGTAGAAGTGATCCTATTTTAGGTAATATTAACAGAATTTTTGACTGCTATCAACTGGTCCTAACTGGAACCAATAGGATTTTCCAACTGATTATCTACTGGAAGTATTTCCACTACATTCTCAAAATTCTGGATTGGACTCTGCCCCTCATGTAATCTGCAATATTACGACATCTAAGCAAGGTTATCACTTTCTCAAATCCATCTACTTTTTTACCACCCTGTCACTATAATTCATTTAATAATCAAATCAATATAGTTATAAAAATTTAATCCCACTATATCCACTCTTATGTCCCCAATAATTAAAAGTCTGTCACTGGATTAAAAAAAACAGTCCACATATTTGGCTGTTATTTGGACGAGCCACCTCCGGTCACGAAGAGTTTCTCTAATATTAAATGGCAAGATAGCTAGTTAGCTTTGAGGATAGCAAGCAGCTAGCTAGCTTGGAGCAAAACACTTTCAGCTAGCTACAGCTAACTCTCTTGTGGGGGTGTCTATCTGCAAAAAAGCTGGCTTTGACCACCATGTGGCGCTGTTCACACTAATCATGTGCCTCTTGGTAGCAGCTGAGGTTTATTACTAATTAAAAGTCTTTACCTAAGAGAGACGCTGCAGAGTTTAAAATGCTGGACTTAAGCTGATCTTCCACAGCTCTCAGAAGGAACACAGAACTTTGATGGTTCTAGTTTGGAGACCTGAGCTCTGCTCCTTTCCTCTCCTTCTACAACACGAGCCCTACAGCCTTTAAAAAGGGGTCTGTCTTTAACAAAAGACCCTCAGGAGCCAGAGAAAATCAACCAGAAAATCAACATTTCCACTGCAAATAACGAGCTAATGTTTCTTCACACTGTGATGCTAGCTAGCTAGCTAGGCTAATGCTAACTTTGTCAGGATGTATACTAGCTGCTAGCATGTTGTTTTGCTCTGATTTTTCACAAACATTAACAGCTGCACCTCCAGAAGTTTAGAGAAGAAGCTGTGAGCGACTCCTGCCTCACTAAGCTTCCTGTTTCTCTCTTGTATCTTTACAGTTTCCAATCGTTTACTAAAATAACAGCATGGTTTTAAAATGATTAAAATAGCCTACCTGACTGTGCAGCCATTCTTCCTTTCCTTTAGAGACACTCTACTTCCAACACCTAACCTGATTGGCTGATTAGCTAACATCTGATTGGGTGATTAGCCAACATCTGATTGGCTGATTGGACAATTATTCATGTATCATAGATAGCTGGTTTGGTGGTGAGATGTTTAGATGGTGTCAGTGTTGAATGGGGTTGGAGATAAGGGGGAGGGGGGGTGAAGCTAGATGTTGTTCTCTGAAAGTGATTCTCCAAAAAGTTCCATGAAGTGTAGGCAGTTTGCTTTAGCTGGTTGAGTATGGCTGACACGTAGCATTCCTCCTAGTAACCACACAGAGTCCACATGTAGGTTTTAAAATGTTTAGGCAAGGTTTCCTCGTACAAACAGGTAATTTAGAATGATTCAACAGGATATCCACCAAAAAGGGGTTAAGTACAAAGATATGCAACAGTCAAAAAAACGTGTCCTCCATTTTCCAACCAAACCAAAAAAACTGTTCTCAATCGCCCCCTAGTGAGCAAAAAGACCCAGAACATTCCTATAGTATTTCTTAAAGAGACAGAATACAAATTACACTAATGGTTGTAATGGAGTCTGATGTAGGGAAACTGTTCTAGGCCAAATAGAAAAGTCTCTACTGGTGTATTCTGAATGGGTAAGGGTATAGCATCAATATAGTCCTACTGATTCAGCCTTTATGCAGTAAGAATGGGTGCAGCTAAATTACTGCTGGTAGTATTTATGGTTTAGTTTTACTCAAATAAGGACAGAGTCCTGAACTGATGAGGAGCACTTACCATAAATGTGAAGAACAGCACTAAACTACTTACTAACTTCATAAAAACAGTGGATTCCGTCTGATTCAGTTCACATGGTTGTGAACCAAGTCTACTGTCCATAATTGACAAATATTGGGTGGAGCTGCTGAAAGATGTGGTTTGAGAATATGTAAATGCTAATCTCAGACCATAAACAAAGCAGAACTCAGGATCTTAGAAACACATTGTAACCAGGTTTGACTAGCTGTCCAATCAGTCTAGATTTACTTATTTATTTTTTAAACTACCCTCACACTTTTCTCATCAGCTCTACAAGAAGAAAGAACAAGTAATTTATTTGAACCAGTAAAATATCAGGTTTTCAGGTCTGATGCTGGCATTTAGCCTGCTGCACTAGTCTACACAATCATGGTGGAAATTTCTTCAACTCTGTGCTTTTTTTTCGTCCTCACCACGATCGAAAACACTACTCATATCACAAGCCTTTTAAAGACTCATCTTCAACATACTGTTGGGAAAACAGCAGATGCATTTGTGATGCATTGGGTGAGGCAAGCAATCAGGGGATTGTCTAGACTAGACCCCACACAGATGCATTGAAGGTCCAGAAGCCCAAATCCACAAAATTCTAGGGATAGAATCATCAGAACTGCTGACAATTATGGGGGGGAAAAATCAAACACCATCTCATGATGATTGGGTTCAGGAACCTATCTAGGCCATCCTGAGAACTTAGACACTTCAGTTCACTTTTAAAAATAGTCACATCCAGTCACAAAGACTTTCTCTAATACTGACAAGATAGCAAGCTTTTGAAGATGAATTAACTAGCCTCCTAAACAGTTGGCTTCAATCACCCAGATACACTTTATCACCAATTATATTTTACTAGCACACATAATTTATTACAAAGAAATTCCTTATCTGCAAGAAAAACTACTGAGCTTCTAAAACATTCAATAGAAACCTAGAACTTTATTAGCTTTAACTTATAGGCATGAACTTGCTGCCACTTAGTCTGCTGCACTAGTTTACACAATCATGGTGGAAACATTTATCTTAATTGCCAGCTCTGATTGGCTGCTACTTAAATATATTCAAAATGGGTGTGTCCTGTTGGAGAAACAGTGGATGTGTTTGTGATGCATTTGCATTGTGGGATGCAAATGATAAGGCTACAGGTGCTGAAAGAAGCTCAAATTAACAATCTCTTGGAATGAACATCTAGACCCCAGCAGAGCCCTGGGGGCTTCAGCCATGGGTTCATTTGTGTTAAGAAACTTCTCAAATTAATTCCCAGTAGAGCTACTCATGTACAGGGCAAATGGTTCCTATATTGGTCTACTGGAACTGACTGACTTGTACAACTAGCCTCAACTGGAAATTGAATCAGTACAAAACAAAATAAAATAAAAGTCAAGTGGTCCTAATTGGAACCAATGTGATTTTCAATGGGTATTCTACAGGAATATTTGTACAGAATTTTGTTACTGGCATCAGCTAGAATTACCTGTAACCAATAAGACTTTCCAACTGGTATTTCACTGGAATTATTTACATTAGGGTGGCTACACAAAGTGGCTCCCACCAGTATAAGTGTTCTTATTTTGGGTACTGGTAAGATAGCTAGCTAGCTTTGAGCATATCTGGTAGCTAGACACTTTTGGTGAATAAACACTAGCACTAGTTTTTGGCGGTAAATGAAGTAACTAGCAATTAGTTACTTTGGAGAGAAACACCTTCAGCTAGCATCCTTGCTAAAACTAACTGTTGTAGGTGTGTCTTATCTGGTAAACAATTGGCTTTGACCACCTGCGGGCGCTGTTCACTCTAATTAAGCGTGTCTTTCTAGCAGGTGAGGTTTATTACTAATTAAGAGTGTTTAGCTGAGAGAGACGCTGCAGAGTTTAAAATGCT
Organism: Salminus brasiliensis; assembly: GCF_030463535.1. NCBI lineage: Eukaryota > Metazoa > Chordata > Actinopteri > Characiformes > Bryconidae > Salminus > Salminus brasiliensis. The sequence continues at coordinate 31,085,470 of NC_132899.1, read as the reverse complement.
GGACTTAAGCTGATCTTCCACAGCTCTCAGAAGGAATACAGAACTTTGATGGTTCTAGTTTGGAGAACTGAGCTCCTCTTCCTCTACAACATGAGCACTACGTCCTTTAAAAAGGGGTCTGACTTTAACTACAAGGAGGCAAAGATGGACAACCTGCCAGAAAATCAACATTTCCACAGCAATTTAAGAGTTCATTTTTCTTTACATTGTGATGCTAGGCTAATGCTAACTTTTCCAGGACGTATAGCAGCTAGCGTTTTTTTTTCCCTTAGAATTCCACAAACATTAACAGCTGCACCTCTAAAAGTTTACAGATGAAGCTGTGAGCAACTCCTGCCTCGCTAAACTTTCCTTCTTGTATATTTACATTTTCCCATCGTTTATTAAAAAAAAACCCAGCATGCTTTTAAAAAGTTTGAGCATACTACCTGACTGTGCAGCCATTATTCTATATCACACTATATCATCACACCTGATTGATTGATTGGTCAATTACTTATGTATAGCTTGTTAGCATGATGTTTAAATGTGGGTGTATCATAGTTTTGGAACACACATTGTAGAAACAGCGCAGGTAGAGAAACTTTATCAATGGATCAGGTGATTTTTAATTAATGAATGAAAGCCATGGAAATGGGGATGTTTTCATGGTACATATATGGCAATTTTGGGGTCACATCCTTGAATCTACTCATGCTGGAGACCCTTCATTCTGGATGTTCTCTTTAGAGCCATGAACAGCTACAAAATTTAAATTCAACACTTGGAATCAACTCCAGACCTTTTATCTCCTTCATTTCATAAAATAACCTGGCAAGAGGCCACCCCTGGCCATGAATCTGCTCAACAGTGATAATGGAGGGACTGTGTAAAAACTGTAATTCCTTCTCATTAAACCACTTGAATTAAAGCTGAAGGTATGAACTTCAGTCACATCTTGATTGCTTCACTTCAGATCCATTGAGGTGGTGTTTAGAGGTCAAATAACAGACATTGTCCCTGTCTAAATACTTATGGACATTATGGACATTATATAGTGCCTGCCCATGGAAAAGAGCAACACAGAGTAATTTTACTACAAAATTACACATCCTTGAGAATTGATTTGCATAAAATTAGCCTTTTACTACTGATAGCTATTAGAAGTCCAAAATCTTACTCTACAGTCAGCCTGACAAACAGTTGTCGCCGTTTACTGGTCAACAATGGCTTCGTTATATAGACAAAAAAAAAGAATTAAGGACTGATGAGTGTCCTTTAAGTATGCCACCTTCAAAGTGGATGACCGATCCTACTGAACATTTACTTTTTTACTTTGATTATTTATTGATTAATCATTGACAATTAGGTTCCCTGTAGTTTTATTATCACGGCATTAATGCAGAGTTTAGATCCATTTTGTATTATTATGACTCCAGGCAAAGCTGTTTTCATTGGAAACTTGTGTTTCAATAAATCAGGCAAAACCCAGATAGCTGCAGCCAATGCTGGATAGCTAGCTTTTAGCAAGCACTAGCTTACTTAAACCTTTAGTTCCAGGCTAAACTGTATTAAATTGGTATTTCCTCGACTCAATGGGATTTCCAGTACAATCTGCTCCTTCTGCACAGCGTCAACATTCAGTGACTTTTAGCATCAGAACTGTCATTTTTAGCATCATTAGCTACCCGACCAATGATGAAGCATTTGCCACAGATCCCACAATTTACCTTTTTGACCATTTCCTCGGCTCTGCGGACGGCCTAATGCCACAGATCTCGCCTTTTGCTGCCGTAAACTAGGGTTTATTTTATTGTTGGATGAGCAAAATGCCACGCAGCAGTTATTAGGCAAGATTATTCATTATTATTTCCAATTTGGTGGCAGCAATTTGACTGCCGTAGACGATCAGATGACCGGAAAGTGACGAGTTGTTACGCCCAACCTTTAGAGCCAGATCAGAAAGAATATAGCACAGATTTCTTGGGGTTTTCTATTTGGGGCTAATTCGAAGCTCAGGCTACGCTCTTCAGATTGGCTTAGCGCTCTGCTGAGCCGAGACTCATTTGCATAAAGCTGAAATGTGCAGATGTTGTTGTTGTTTTTTTGCTGGACCGCACAGCCAAGTTGCATCAGGACGTGATGACACTGTACATACCAGAATTCCCTGTGGCTTTAAAACATCTATTTGTTGTTGAAAACTGACGGGCCATCACGTCTCAGCCTCAGAGCACTCTCTCCTCTCTTTACTGCTGACTGGAGAATTGAGCATCGAACTGCGATAGGAACGGTGGTCCGGGATGCGGTTATTTCTTCCCTGCTCATAACAAAGACATCGGCACAGTGATAAAACAGTTCAGCGGCTGTCGGTCCCGTAATGTAATTGGCGTATATGAATGCTTGCGTGTGATTCTGTAGCTGGGTTACGCTGGCCTTCTCATATTGAGGAGACTGGAGCGCTGTAATTCATCTACATGAGCATATTGCAACAGCCGCTCCATATTACACATATTACATCCTAGTTGACATTTCGGAATGGGAATTATTTTACTCGTTCACTTGAGTGACTCACACTGGATGCAGCATTTGCCATTTGCTAAGACGTCACAGAAATTTGATTTCGCTGGGCCAGTTTGAAGCCTTGTCGGGTGATCAGTTCTGCTTTTATTATTGCTGTAGTGTTTTAGATAGTGTTGTATTCACGCATTTATGAGCTACATATTATGCTGACTTTGGGAAACAGGGTCCCAGAGCTTCTCACAGTAGTGCAGTGATTACTCTGTATGACTTGCTGCAGTCATGGTTCCCCTCTGGCATTAATGACCTGTGGGGCACCACTATTAACCCATTGTAAGACACACAATGTGGAGAAGTCCATTCTCTGTACACTTTCACTACAGCGGCTCTAGAACATCCCACAAAGTTAGCATTTTCCGAGATTGTCTCTTTTGAACATCAATCAAATCGCACTCTTTGCCCATGACGATTGTTCTGCACTCTGCTACAACTGACTGGTGTGCTCGCTTATTTATATGTGCAGCAAACACAGCCCAGGACATTACAGATGCCACGTGAGTTCATTCCAATCCAAATCATAATCATTAACATCATCATCATCATAATGTTCTGATATGACCGTGAGAGTGGGTGCTATGTGCATTATCTAAGTCATGAAGTTATGAATTCTACACCCCAACAAATAGGTATATAGACAACTTGTCTAGTCCTTGTAGAGAAGTATTGCCAATAAAATAGGACTCTCACCATGCTGTGGAGCAGAGGAAGAACTGTGTTCTCTGAAATGATGGATGGTGCTCCATCCAGTACTTTTGAATAGGATGAGTTGAGGGTGAGGTGGGGTGGTGATCCTCCTGGTCATGCTGACCTCCCTAATGCTCTTGTGGCTGAATGCAATCAAATCCTCAAAGCAATGCTCCTCCAAAATGTAGTAGAAAGCCTTCTTCCCTGAATAGTAGCGACAGTTAGTCCAACTAAAGCAGAAAATTAATACCTTACGTAGAAAGCAAGTGTCCCAATACTTTTGTCAAAATAGTGTATGTCTTAATTTAGACATACACATTAGACATAATTTAGACTTAATTTTTTGCTAAAGTGATTCAGATGGTTGTTAAGCTGTTGTAATGTAGGTGCTGTTGAGTTGCTGAGGTGATACTTTCTAGAGTAAGTACCTTTCTGGTTGCTAAGGTGTTACAGAGTGCTTGCTGTGGTACCCCATGTGGCTGGTTGGGTGTTACTAGTGTATTTGCATCATTGTGACATAAGAAATTGCACCACAATCTAGTAGATAGTGTCCCAGGACAGTAGAGAGTTACTTCAACACTATCAGGAGAAACTCTTTTTAATGCCTTTGATTATAGAGAAAACAATGAAGGAGAAAGTGTCCCAATACTTTTGTTCCTATAGTGGATATTTCTATGTATACAGGTACACATGGTGACATGGTGTGTACCACACTCAATATGGACCAGAGGTTGTCTCAGAAGATTAGAAAGACAATTACAGACAAGCATGTTAAAGTTAAAGGTTATAAGACCATCTCCAAGCAGCTTGATGTTCCCGTGACTACAGTTGCACATATTATTCAGAAATGTAAGATCCATGGGACTGCAGCCAACCTCCCTGGATGTGGCTGCAGGAGGAAAATTGATGACAAATCAAAGAGATGGATGATACGAATGGTAACAAATGAGCCCAGAAAAACTTCTAAAGAGATTAAAGGTGAACTTCAAGCTCAAGGAATATCAGTGTCGGATCACACCATCCATCGTTGTTTGAGCCAAAGTGGACTTCATGAGAGACGACCAAGAAGGACACCATTGTTGAAAAAAAATCATAAAAAAGCCAGCCTGAAATTTGCCAAACTACATGTTGACAAGCCCTGAAGCTTCTGAGAGAATGTCCTATGGACAGATGGAATTTTTTGCCAAGGCACCTCAGCTCTATGTTCACAGACAGAAAATTGAAGCATATCAAGAAAAGAACACTGTCCCTACTGTGAAACATGAAGGAGGCTCTGTTATGTTCTGGGGCTGCTTTGCTGCATCTGGCACAGGGTGTCTTGAATCTGTGCAGGGTACAATGAAATCTCAAGACTATCAAGGGATTCTAGAGAGAAATGTGCTGCTCAGTATCAGAAAGCTTGGTCTCAGTCGCAGGTCATGGGTCTTGCAACAGGATAATGACCCAAAACACCTAAGAATGGCTAAGAGGAAAACATTGGACTAATCTGAAGTGGCCTTTTATGAGCCCTGACCTAAATCCTATTGAGCATCTTTGGAAGGAGCTGAAACATGCCATCTAGAAAAGGCACCCTTCATTGACCCACATTAAGAATGCAGTAATTGAGTCATGCACAGCCTATGCACTATGATCAGCTCAGTCCTTTGGTCACGTGACTCTTATCTGGAGATGCACAGAGAAATCGCCTGGTGGCCAGAATCGTCTCATTTAACCAGTTCTGTGCTGGTCACATTTACATTTGTGCACACCATGAGGGTGCCAGCGGCACAAACACATCCATACACACACCATGGCGGCTGTGACTGGTATGTCTCCCTATAGACCTTTCTTACAGTATGGCTATAATGTTCAACAAAGCTCTGGCTTGTCTTCAACATTCCTTAAAAAGTTTCTTTGAGCTTCAGCGAAGCCAACAGGAGGGCAGTTAGCATGTCTGTATATCCCTACAGCATGGAAGAAAGGCTAGTATATCTTGGCCGAAGTTCAGCTCAGCAGCAAGATAAACAGTAAAATCCGGCAGGTTGAAATTCTTCCACTGTGTCCGAGTAAACACTAGCAACATTAGCAACATTAGCAACATTAGCGAGTTTAGCATTCTTAATCACAACCATGAGTAAATATTTCCCACTGTTCAGCCCTGCGTTCACTCTGGTTCAGTTTAAATCTGGTTTTATTGGTTTCCTCATTAAAAATGACACATAATGGGTGAAAGTTTTCAGCGGGAATTGAACATGTTTAAACTGAATAGAGTAGAAACTCTGGTCAGTGTGTTTGGGTGAATTGTGTGTACTTAGGATAGGGCAGTAGCCTCAGCCATTAAGTACAACATGACTGGAAGTTTTAGCTGAAATATATGAGAAGTCTTAGACTTTTTATACATCTGGCATTAACAGCATTAATGGTGATTGGATTCTGCATGGATTTTACTTCAGAAAGCTAGGTGTAACCACCCCCAACACGCATTGTGACCAGATTACAATCAGATCATTTAAACCACATTTGGAGGTGGTCAGAGAGACGGATATTGAATGTGTTTTTCCGCAATGGGATTCTGTCAGGCAAGTGGAAATATGGATGCAAAAACGCATGTTGCACTCCCGATTTGGTACTGCCAATTAACCCACCTGTTTGTATCACCCCCCTAGCACTAGCAATGCTCCCAACATGAGGAGGGTAAGGGCTTAACACGTCTCCTCAGATATAGTTAACAGGTGCCTTCGTCAGCTAACTTCCCTTTTTCAGAGTAAGGAGGGGAAAGAGCACCATCCACCCACCCAGAGAGAGTACAACCAGTTGTGTTCTTTCAGAGTCTGGCTGCTGATGGCAAATTGGCATGGCTCGGAATTCGAACTTACCCCCTATGTCTGCCCAATATAATTTTTTTGGACACATTTTGGAGTCATGACATGTTGGATCATTGACTTCTGGTGAAATATGGTAAACAACAAATACTGTATGTTTTTAATATTGCAGTTAAATATCACAGAATATTTTGCAATGTTAGTTGCTTCTAGTATTGTGTGGCCCTTTTTATGGTCGGCTAAAAATACAACCTGAGGGAAGAGCAATCAAGCAGGATAAAAAAAATGAGCCCTAAATCACCAGAGACGAGTCTAAATTTATGATGGGGCAGCTTATCCAGAAAAAAAACATAACTCAGGCTGCCCTCGACTAAATCCACTCATACAAACCAGGTTCTACTTGGCCCACCGGTCTGCTGGCCTCCAGGCGTCATGCAAACGGCCCAGGGCATGTAGATAAAGGAGCGGTGTGCTATATGTAATTTGGTGACAGACAAAGATATTGCTTTTCATTGCTGGAGGACACTGCCAACATGCTCCCAGACTATGTCCTTGTCACTCGGGCTACAGCTCACATTCTCAGATAGCGAAGAGGGCGACACAAGCCCTATAGATATCAGGGCTCAATTGGCAGGAGAGACAAGCTCGCCAGGGCAAAGCTACAAATCCCTCCAGCTGACAAACAGTAACTAGAAATGGGACTATCTTTCTATGGATACATCCTCATTAGCCCTTTTAAATGTCAGTCTACCAAACAAAGAAGTCACGTCAGTTCAATCAGGGACTCATTCAATTAGAAAGGGACGAGTTGGCAGCAGTGGTTCATTGAAGGAGAGTCCTGTCGTTGCCCTTTCAGAGCCTGAGTTGGGTCCAGGGGGAAAAAACTCAAGGGTCGGGGACAGGGACATGTCAAAATTTGGCTTGTAAACAAAACAAAAAAAACAACAGTGCAGTGATGCAAATCAAATCTTGCTCTTCAACAATCAATACCGGCCCGTCTATGGATGCTGTGCAGCCAACAGTGCAGAATCAGAGGGACCATTAGGTTGAACCCTATCGGGCTGAATTAGTTGAAGTGTGCTACACCTACAGTACAGCTGTTCTTCAAGCAGTGGCAAATCTTCAACAACACCCAATTGTGTTGTTGAGGTTTGCTGGGTGGCAGCCCATTCCAATGCTAAACTCTAAAATACTTTGATGAAGTAGTGCTGGTAGAATAGTGAATACACTGGTGTAAATGTAAGGAAGTACTTGGAATACACTTAAAATACAAATAGGATACATTCAGAATACATACTGGGGGTGATATTGGACTTAATTCTAAACTTAACCTACTACACCTAACCTTAATTCTAACCTTAGAACATTCTAAACTATACCTAACCCTAATTATATGTATAACCTAACCTACACTTCAACCTAGATTTAACCTACTACACCTAAACCTAATTCTAACCTAAATCTAACCTACACCTCAACCTAAACCTAATCTTCTACATCTAAAACTAATTCTAATCTTAACCTAATCCTAAACTTAACTAACCTGCACATCAAAGTCCACCTGAACTTGACCTACTACACATAAGCCTAATTCTAACCTTAACCTAACTTACACCTCAAGCTAAATCTAATCTACTACACCTAAACCTAATTTTTACCTTAACCTACACTAAACTTAACTAACCTACACATCAACCTACTACACCTAAACCTAATTCTAACCTTAAATCTAACATAGCCTACACCTTAACCTCAATCTAAACTTAACCTTCTACACCTAAAACTTTGTGTTAACTTGCTGCCTAATAGATTCACCCCTTGACAGGAGATACTGAAACCAGATCAACAGATCAGATGTTATTCACTTCCCCTTTCGCTGCTTCTTCCATGACATCGCAACCCCTTGTCCTTTTGACACCCTAAAGCCTGTTACTGCTGCTGACATTCCCATCCAAATAGAGTCATATTTATTTCTGCGTGCTCTTTAGCCAGCTAGCACCTAAACAAACTCGGGAGACACAACGTGTCATACTCAGATGAATGTTTATTGACCCTCTGCCCCAAAGCCTGCAATGTTATTATGAGGACAAATGGTGGTCCGTTCCTGACTGTGTCATGGTAGACTCGCTCCTGCTGTGGAGAGGAGCCTGCTGGAAAGAGATCGATGCTCGCTAACCCCGTTACCCGAATGTTCCCTAAATGTCTTTCGTTCTGCATTTGCTGTCTCTCAGAAGAAAGAATGATGATGTGCACCTGTTTAGATTAACTCTTCCTTTCCCTTACAGCCTGGATGCATTTCTGCACAGGCTTCTGCTAAAGAAACAAGCAAAACAGCATAAAAATGTGCACGATTAGCTCAATTACGCTATAATGGTTTGCAGTCATTTGTGTGAGTTCTTGCATGTTCTCTTAGACACCAGCAGGCTTGTTGTTTGGAAGCCTCCTAAGGGCTGAACAACTCTTAATTACTGCTGTCATGCCCATGTGGCAAGAAATTGTGTTTATCATGCTGGTCACAAACCATTTATTAGGGAATACATTTGCCCCATGCGTTTGGATAGAAGATAAGAACACTCTCTGTGATTTAAGCACTAGATCCCATAAGGCAGCTTTCCTGCAAGCAATGCATTTACAAGTTACTGCATGAATGTGCTGAAGTATCCAAGTTTTGATGTCATCATACTTAAACTTACTCAGATGTAACCCTCACAACATGCTACGCTCCCTTATGTGCTGACACTATCACTGGGAGAATGCAACCCCAGATGATGCCACAGCCATCCGTAAACATCGGTTATCTATGATCATTTTCACACAAATACTTCGTTTATGCTGGAAAATTACACTTCTGTTCTTCAAAATATAGCATGTGCACCCCTTAGTTGTTGAAAATGCAGTTCTGCTGTACCTTTAACTACAACTATTGTTGATGACATCAAGGGGATTTTTCCCTATTCCCTATTACATAGCAATGGGTGGTGACCTACCTACACCTCAACCTAACCTAAACTTTACCTCCTACGCCTAAATCTAAGTCTAACATTAACCTAACATAAATTTAACCTAAAATATATCCTACACTAAAACCTAAATTTAACCTACTACACCTAAACCTAATTCTCACCCTTTACCTAAACTGGGAAAATGCAATTCCAGATGATGCCACAGTCAGCAGATATCTATGACCAATTTCACACAAATACTTCTTGTAGCATTGTAACAGTTTAAGCTAAAAATTCTTTGTTCGCTCGCACTAAGCCCAGCCTCAGACTCATTATCAGTTTATCAACCCCCTAACACATTTTTCTCCAGCATGTTAAGTGGGTGGGAGACTCGCTGATACCAGCGGTGGATATACTTTTTAAGCAGTGGAGTAAACGGTCCTCCACTTTTTTTTTACAAACCAGCTAAGGCACTATCAAAACTACTAAAAGAAGAAAAGATAGATACTATCTAATCCCACCTGTTTTGAAACCGCAACAATAAGCAATTCCTCCATGTTAGCTCAGACCTTGGTGCCCGACACTGTCCTGCATTGGTTGCATCAGTGGCAGTTCTCATTGAATACTTTGTTCTGTACAAAGTTGAATGTGCTAACAATCACACAAAATGTGGAAATCAATCCTCCACAAAGGTGGAGGTAGCGGTTCTGCTGCTGGGTTGTTGCCCTCCTACGGCCTCCTCCACATCTCCTGGTGTACTGGCCTGTCTCCTGGTAGCGCCTCCAGCCTCTGGACACTACGCTGACAGACACAGCAAACCTTCTTGTCACAGCTCGCATTGATGTGCCATCCTGGATGAGCTGCACTACCTGAGCCACTTGTGTGGGTTGTAGAGTCTGTTTCATGCTACCACAAGTGTGAAAGCACCACCAACATTCAAAAGTGATCAAAACATCAGCCAGAAAGCATAGGTACTCAGAAGTGGTCTGTGGTCCCCACCTGCAGAACCACTCCTTTATTGAGTGCGTCTTGCTAATTGCCAATAATTTCCACCTGTTGTCTATTCCATTTGCACAACAGCATGTGAAATTGATTGTCAATCAGTGTTGCTTCCTAAGTGAACAGTTTGATTTCACAGAAGTTTGATTTACTTGGAGTTATATTGTGTTAAGTGTTCCTTTTATTTTTTTGAGCAGTGTATATATATATGTCCCAGTCAATATGCTCAAATGGGCTTAATCTCATCTAGGCTGCATGTGCAGTGTGCAACCCAGATGGAGCCCATGGTTAACCCCTCCTGGTCCCATCACTGACCCAGGTAGTCATCCATATGTTGGGCCAACACAGAATTTGTGGACAAAACTTTCTGGTTTTCAGTTGGGCTGACCATACAAGCCCCAGGCATTTTTGATGTTTACTTACTGGGCATACAGGGCAACTTCCACAGAACACTGAAGCTTCTGAGGGCGCAGCCCTTTTTTTACAAAGTTCTCAACACTTTTAAGAGTTCCATCCAAAAAAATCATGTCTTATTGATCCACCTGTGTTTCTCTCAAGTGAAAGAAACTTTGAGCCATCTCTCTCAAGCTGCTCTATTTAATCTTTGCTTACTGCTGTAGCGGCACGCCCTGTCCACAAGGAGACCTGGCCATTGTAGCAAGCTAGAGTGTTCAGTTAGAAAGTGGTGTGGCACCAACAGGCCACCCAGCCAGATGTCCTAGACGGAGCAAAAAAGGCTGCCTTGCGAATGTGCTTCAGTCTATTACAGTGTCTGGCAAGGTGAGGCAGGATGGGGGCTCGGCTGTGGGTGCACCGACTGCTGACCTGCGATCAGAGCTAAGCTGTTTGGACAGGCCCAGTAATGAAGACACTTGGGCTATTTTCCCTGCTGTCAGACAGAGCAACCATCGCCTGGCAGCCTCTAAACAGGCACCCTGCTCCTGAAGATTTCACCGCTGTGAGTTTTTCTTGAGCATAGATCTGACACACCTAAAAAAAAAAAGCAAGAACATCCACCATTGTGACGTGACAGTGGAAGAGAACAAACTGCAACAGGACAAGTGTGAAAACTCGAGTGACCCGTTAGGCAGGAAGAGAGATCTTCGGAATGTGAAAATAAACAGCTTTGGGAAACGGCAGCACGGCGGCACAACAAATCGCTCTGAAATCGTCTCTTCGTTTCAGTTCAGTGTCAGCATCAAAAGCTATTACCTGTGAACGTGCCTGCCTATCCAGGGTTCCCGGCAAATCGGGCAACATTTCCGGATCTTGCAGGAGAAACACTCGGAGCAATTCAACAGGGAAAGACTAAACTTTCCACGTCACTTCTTTCAATCGGACAAAAAAACTCCCCCTCTTCTGCCTTGCACGAAGGGCTTGGCAGATTGCTCCCCTGAAAACATCCTTTTATCTGAGCGTTGCAGGCCCATTTTCACTCATGTTGCTTCTATCCTTCAGCTGCTAGCAAATGCTCATCAAACCCATTTTCCAATCCATTCCCTTTGAGTATCTCTTCTCGTGACATTCGCAGTTGCACAACATCAGGCACCCCACTGCTCAAATTTAAAACCGATTGGAAATATTCAGAGGCGTACAAACAAGGGATCGCTTCACGGGCATGTAATTACATGGCATTGAAGGCCACAGACCAGTCTGCAACCCAGCTCAACACCCTCCCCACCCCACTGTCACGTCCTCCTCCGATCTAATGCGTCCGAGTCTGGTGTTGCCTTAATTAGAATGCAAATGCAACAGACTGTGTTTGCTGTCAGGCGGTCTCAGATCTTCTCGTTTTCAGCCATTCAGTGCGTTCCTAAATGGATGTGATGATCATCCAGCGCTTGGAATCAATATGAGAGTGCTCGGTGTCAGAGATGGGAGATGCAAATAAGGGATGACGTCGGGTTTGGTTGGAGTCCAGGCACTGGTCTGGGCATCTAACAAATGCATTTAAAGCCACACTTTCGTTATCGTCAATCACTTTCACATAATGAGTTTTTGCGGCGCCTGCCACTAATTGAAAAAGTGACAAATACAAACCACAATCCCTCACTTTAATTCATTGCGCCTCTCCGTGGACGCCAGGGCAGCAGCCGGAGGACTATCTTTGCATATTCATGTGGAGAGGGAGTTTGGAGGAATTTGTCGCAAGGAGCAGCAGTGCTTTTCTTATGAATGGCGGAAGAGAGTGGTGATGGCTGACATCACTGATGACTTGGTATCTTCTCAACCAACTTCTCCACAAACTCCACCAAGGAGGGGGTGGCGCAGCCAAACCACAAACTCAGGTCTGCCTAAACAGTTTGATTACAAATGCTAATTTAAATATACAGATAGTTAATTTGTTTATTTCTGTGAACACTGACACTCCTCATCCTTTATGAAAAGGCATGGACCAGTGGCCCATTCCCAAGCCACACCTAATTTTTTTGACCCTCCAATTAGAGCTTAGCAAACTGCACCCATTAAATATCTAGCAAGGTTTTGGCAAGACGTTCTATTCATGAATAGTCTTTTCTTCTTTTCAGGGTGTGTTTATACTTGTAGTTGATACACTTTCGTCCTGGATTGCTTTGCATTTACAATAATATTTGCAAGGGAACCAAATTAGGGGGGAAAAGGTGACGTTTGATGCACGGATGCAGACCGCAAATAGATTTGCACAAGACAGGTGTGTCTACATGTCCTGCGTGATCCATGTCAAAAGAAAATTGGACAATTAAACCTGTCTTAGCAAATCAGGTTGCCTTCGCAGTATTGATAGCGTACAAATGTTAATTTGATTGCGGAACGTCTTTAATGTTAAAGCTGTAAAATTTAACGTTACTGTGGCTGCATTCCAACTCACACATCTTTACTTTACTGAGGCAGCTACACTAATGAATGCGTTTCCAATGGTGGCTATAGTTGAAACACTGTGTTGTAGTGTGGTAGTGTGTTGTTGTTTTTTTGTGACTAAACTAAAGCCTCAAACAGAAGAAGTTAAAGCACACAAACATGGGCAGGTCTGCATGGATACTTACCCGTGCTAAACTCTAGCTCCAAGAACCCTCTTGTGACATCACATCCTAAGTTTGGTTGGTTTATATGCCTTTAGTTTGTATTGTGTTCCTACTTCAAACAAATGACACCAGAGTTGGTTTAGAAACAGACAAAGACCCACATGTATGTTTGGTGCAGTTCGAAAGGCATTGACACATACTCTGATAAACCACATTAACAGAGCAATCACACCAGGGTTGGTTTTAATATAAACACCCCCTTATTTTGACTACATTGGTTCATAGCACTTGCTTCCAAAACTCATCTGGCTTCTGTGGATGATCTATAAGGTTCCTGTGACTCTTTCAAGAATAGTAGGTTTGTGCAAGCAATGCTGCACAGGGGAATGGTGCACCACCAAAAGTCTGGGTTTACGCCTTCTCAATTAATAAAAACAAACAAGATATTTGGCCAAGGGTACCCAAAATTTTACATAACACTGTACATACAGGTGGAACATGCCGAAGCCCTTCCTTCCTAATCCAACACCCTATAATTCCATTTCTATCTTGTTCATGTGTCTCAATGAAAAGTCCCTTTCAACTCAGTCTCCTATCATTACTGACTCTGCATATTAGATGAGGTACTGGGTTCCTACCACAAAGCAGAAGCCACCTGACCTCCAGCCCAAAACTCTTTAAAGTTCGCCCTCTTCTCTTACAGTCTCATCCCAAATCATCAGGACACAAAGGCATGGTCAGAACTAGCCCAATGGACCTTACTGCCAATAAACCCACCAGTTCGTAACTCCCCATAGCAACTACAATGCTCCTAGAGGACAGTGCTGGGTCCCCAGCTCTGCCGTACCAGCTAACAGACACCTGTACCAGCCAACATTGCTTAAGAGTCATGAGGGTAGAGAGAGCCATCCACCCACCTGAAGAGAGCATGGCCAGTTGTGCTGTCTCCGAATCTGGACGATGATGGCTAAGCGGCATGGCTCAGGATTGGGATCTCGCAACCCCCGGGTCGCAGTGGCAGCGCCGGAGGCCGTTAAATTTGTAGTGTTTTGAACTTATTTGCAGAGTTTTACCAATGTTCTCTAGAGTATGGTTAGCATTAGATGCTGTAAAATAACTACAGTGGTCTCCAACCCTGCTCCCAGAAAATGACCTCCCTGTACATTTTGGATCCAACCCAAATTCACCACCTAACCTGATTTAACTAATTACTGCCTTCAGAAGTAGATGTTGGAGTTGAAACCTGCAGGAAGGTAGATCCCCAGGAGGAGGGTCGTAGACCACTGTTTAAAAGAAGTACTCAGTCAGCTATAACTCTCAGGCTAGCTGGCACATTGTAAGGACATCAGCTGATGTCACAGGGGCCAGTATTCCAAAAGCATCTTGACATTAAGTGTGTTAGCATCTCAATGAGATTGAAGGTAGGCTTGTTTGGGGGCAGGGGTGGTGGTACAGCCTCCCTGAAATGAGCTTTTCCAGGGGTTGTCATATGGTGATATTGACAGCAGTGTACGTCCAATACCCTTCATGCATTTACAGAATGGTTCACAACATGCCGTGGGTCACATCTCTTTCCTTTACCATTTAAGAGGGGAAAAGTAAGTTTCTGTAATTTTTCCCGCCAGCCTCTCATCTTGTGTCTTCACATGCTTCAGGAATAATTTATGAGGCTGGTTTATGATGTAGCTGGTACATGTAGGATGTGCACGGCTAGGCTTCCTCCGCGGCACTACGCCAAGATTTCCTGCAGCAGGCAGATTTCTCCGAAATATCCCATGAGTTGGCTGTGCATTTTCTGTCTTTAGATGCTTTGTGCATGACTAAGCAGGCCAGGTATTGTAGAAAACAGGGCCGGCATGAGCCTTTTCCCGCTGTAAAGTACTGGATTGTGGCGTTAATACAGATGGTAGCTTCCCCACGAGGGAGGCCTTTGGGCTTCTGCTGCTTTGAAATATTCATATGATGAGAAGACAGCGGTGGATTATGCACGGGCCACAGTGGACTTCAGCGGAAAAACATTCACACCCGTTTTGCATTGTTTTGCACGCTCACGTTGCCTTATATCCGCAGTTTCATCGTGAGGGGCCGATTAATAAGTAATGCAGCACCGCTCGTCAATGCAAAAGTGCTACAACTTTTCTGCATTATTTTTCCAATAGTAAAATCGTGGCAAATATTAAGAAACTATGCAGTCCTCTATCACATATGGCTAAAACCCTCTTCAAAACTCTGGTAAAACAATGTATCAGGCATCATGCAGTGTAATTCACCACCATTTGATGTGACAACTGTGAGTTTGGGAGCTTTTAGTGGTTCAGACGACTGGTTCCATTTACCACCACTGTCTAGCTTTGTTGGACCACCACTGGCTGCATTAAATCATCAATGGCAGTTTGAGTGTGGAGTTTGGGACCAAAATATCTGCTCTTTATTGTGAAAAAGGTTCTGTGGTATAATAATGACAGCTATTATGTGGGAGAGTACAGAGAGTGGGACCAGCAGGGGTTAAACAATCTGTCCACTGCATATGAGGCCTAGATGGGACCCATGTGAATTTAAGTTGGGCCCAACTGGGTCCCATTAAAAATGCATGTCCAACCCCACTCAGATCCTATGCCCACCTGGAATCCACCTAGCCCATGTTCCACCCATGTGAACCCTACATGCGCATGTTGGCTGGGTAGCTCCCCTTATGTCCATTTGTTGGTCCTTGGGCACCATGGAATGCATTTATTAAGTATTTACCCTGTTATTTTACCTCTAAATAAATCATGCAGTTTTTTCTTTTATGGAGGGCTCATGGAAAAAATGCTAAGCTTTGCTTATATTGGCTGATTTACAGCACTGATGGTTAAGAAAAGTATTCTTAAGTCTTCCCAGAAAATTCTGTTGTCCTCTTGCTGTGTCTTTTTAAAGCGATGTGCTGCTAGCAAGCTGAAGAGATTGTAGCTGGGTAGCTTTTAGTCTTGCCAGACTCACTCTCCCAAGTTTACATAATAAATAAGTCAGTGCTTTCCTTTCTGTTGTGGGATTAGCTCCAGTATGGTTCAGCTGAGGGAGTCCAGTTTATTTTCGAAGAAGCAGACAATGGAGAGAAGCGATGGTAAAAGGCTAGCATTAGCTATTGTCAGCTCTTAGCCTAGCGTGGATTCCTGTGCACTCCCTCCAGGTTTTGTTTCATAGTGTTTGATCTCCCCTTTTGCTGAAACTGGCCCAGGAAAATCTGCAGTCACAAGGCCTGGTTATTCCCATAACTAGCAGAGTCTGGAGTTGATGAGCTACTCTCCAGTATCATCAACAACAACATAGTCTCCAAAAATCACTGTCATGTTTCTCACCAGCTTCGACATGGGCAAGACTGTTACTTAATAGTTTCAGGGTACAGTTTGACAATCTAAGGAACCTTGAAGATTATAAGTCTCCTTGTGTGATCAGTAACACAATAGAATGGGCATCAGAAAGCAATGAAGCTTGCAGAACCTAAGCTGACCCAAGATCCATATTCCTGGGGCAAGGCTCAATTTTTCATAAAACACATTATACATGCCAACCAAGAGGGAACCTATACAGTCTGAGGGCAAGAGGGCAGGCGCTCAAGCCTCCCCCCCAAGGTCTGTCTATGCCTCTGCCTGCATTGTGTATTTATGGGGTGTTGACTCCTAGCATGAGCCGATCCAAGGGCTACAAGCAAATACGACTTTCTTGTTTGAGAAGTGGACATTTGCAGATTACAATATTAGAATGCAAATGTCAAACAGCGCCGTGTTCTGCCTCAGACTGAAAAGCGTTGTTAGCTGTTTGCTTTGAGTGTGTTTGTATTGTTTGATTTATTATCTGTTTGCATTGACCCATGCATGCTAGGCACAGACGGCAAGCGATACGTCTAAAAATCCAGGTATGCTAGGCATGCTTCTAATATTCACGCTAATGGTGTACAATGCTTTGGAATGGAAATGCTCAGCGTAATTTATGATCTCAACAAATTTATCAGCTTTCCAGAGCGTGATTTACCAAGGCACGGTGCCTGGCAATGGTGTGTTAACAGCATTTTCATAAATACCATTGAAGCTTAACTGTAGCTAATTCTTTTCAGGACTGATACTGATTAGCCCAGTGCTATCTCTGCCCCTTTTTCTTTCACTGAGCTGTAACCAGCCTCCCATTTTTCCCAGGCGGCTTCTGGTCTGCAGTTTCAGTGTTGTTATCTGTATTGTGACACAGATGGGTTCAGCAGTGTTGTATTGCAGGGACGGAAAATCAGTCAAACACAAGGCAACATTTTTCCTGTGAATCAATTAATTAATCAATTTGTTAATTAAGTGAGAACCAAATAACCATGGAGGTGCGACTGAATTCAATTAGCATACTTTGTGAAGTGTACACACAAAGTCTCTCCCAGTATCTAACTTAGTAAAGTTAGATAAATAAAAACTGCTTTTTCACTTGCCAGTGCCATATGGAGTCTAACTAGGGTCTTTAATGGTGAAAGGCAAAAAAAACAAAAAACACACAAAGTTAAAGACACTATTTTTTTCTTTGTGTTTTGCATTTATGCTCCTTTTTTCCAATATGTACTAACTATGACCAGTGGACAATTGAAGTAGGTCAACATCATGGAAAATGGGGCTTGTATGGTTGACCATACAACCCTTGACCAACATCCACTCAGGACACCCTTACAATGAAGAGTAGTGCATCTTCCCTGAATAAACTCTCTGGCCTTTTTAGTGAATATACTGTCTTCATAGTGAATATACTGTAGTCAAAACTGTACCCAATGCAAATGTCTGCGAGGAACAAGAGGCAGCTTGCATTGATACTACCCCTATACATGATCCTAACCTTACAGTTAACCCCAAACCTCATAATAAAAGCCACAAAAGTGGTGCGAGATCAGAAGGACGGGAAATCTTCTACCACTATGGTTTAAAGATAAGAAGGTGGGATATAATTTTACAATACGAGGGAAGCGTAAGCCTCAGCAGAGCCTAATCTCCGCAGATCGTCTGTGTGGGGTGGGTGGATGTGAAACAGCCTAAAACCCTGGGCTAAACCAGGATCAAATGTTCCAACATCACGCATCACTCGTAGTTGAAGCTTTGAAGTGAGGCAGCAGGAGATGCTTGGGAGAGGGAGAAAAAGGAGAAGAGTAAGAGAGAGAGAGAGAGAGAGAGAGAGAGAGAGAGAGTGTCTCCGTCTCTCTTTTGCCTCCCCACATTTCAAACTAAATCTCTTGATATGAATTATTTTGCCTGTGAGTGGCATAGAAGGTTCCTAAAATGGTACAGTATGTGTGTTGTCATACTGCAGTGCTTTTCAGATGAAAGCTCTGTTTCCCAAAAGATCATTTTGAGAGGCTATAGACTGAGGACAGCTGCTTTCGAAAAGTATACAGTGTAAAGATCACTTTCTGCGGCTGAATACAGTGTTATGGTCTCTTTCTTGGATTATATACAATGTTAAGAGCTCTTTCTGGTATTGCATAAAGTCATAAGATCACCTTCTGCGGTTATATACAATGTTAGGGGCTCTTTTGGTATTACATACAGTGAAAAGATCACTTTCTGCGGTTATGTTAGAGCTCTTTGTTATATACAATATTTGCGGTTATATACAATGTTAAGAACTCTTTCTGATATTATATACAATGTTAGTCTTACTTTTTGGGGTTATACACAGTGTTAGGATCACTTTCTGGGGTTATATACAACGTTACAACCATTATCTGATGTTATATACAGTGTCATGGTCACGTTCTGGTTTTGAATACAGTGTAAAGATTCCTTTCTGTGGTCATAGCCAGTGTTAAGATCTCATTCTGAGATTATATGCAGAGTTAGTATCACTCTTTATAGTTATATACAGAGTTAAGGTATTGTTAAGATACTTAGACTGTTTGCTTTGGCTAGCCCATGAATACAAATCATAGGAGCCCCTTCCAGTATAGCTGGAGAACACCGTGATCATCCACAGCTTCCCCTCCCCCCCTTTTCTGATGGAGACGCTGCCTCTCTCTCCCCTCTGCCGGAACCATATTAATAAAGCTGCCTCTTTGTCTCATTAGATCCCGATTATCCCCCAGTTTACCGTCTGTAATGTTCAGTGAGGGAGCTGCCGGCCTCTTTATCATGTCACGGCCCTGCTGCAGATGAAGAATTTACAGGACAGCAGGACGGAGACTCACCCATCCCTCTGGGTGCTAATTGGTGTGGGCGGCAGATTTGAAGCAGTGCTGGACGGTGCGTGTACCCAGGAAAATGGATGAGCTGGAGAAGGGTTGTCGGTGAGTGGAACAGCGTGGGATGCTGCAAGAAGTTATGGGGTATTCATGAGTGGGATTTCAAAGTCTGAATGCAAATGAGATCATTGTGATCATAGTGACTTTTTTTCTGTAGCAAAGAGCTGAAGATCAGAAAGCTTGGTGACACTTTCTTTGGAGAGGCCCTTTGTGGATGATTAATAAACTCTTAACAGAGTATCAGTAACACATTAACAACATCAGTGAAGCAGCAGGAGTGAAGCATCTGAATACACTGAGGTAAATACAGTCATAGAGAAATGATAGGACATCACATGAACATCATTAGAGAGGATTCTGGAGGAGCATTAGGTTTGCTCTTGATTTGCAAAGTGAGTTTTAAAGAGAGCTTAACCTCAACCCAAAACGTAATTCTAACCCATACCCTGACCCTTACCTCAACTGCAACCCCAACCCAAAACCTAAACCCAACCTTTGCCATGGCCCTAATTATAACCTCAACCCTCACCCTGGCCCTAATCCTAACTTTAACCTCAACTTTAGACCTCGTCTGTATTAAAGCTATTAGATGATCAGTGATTTCTCAGGTGAACATCTACAGATCTGAACCTGGATTCTCCAAATAAAGTGAAGAACATCTGAATGCAGCAGATTATACACAGGTTTTATTCATACACTTAATCTGCCCAAAACCTTCAGATGCTTAACTGCTGCTACATCCCTGAGATGTTGCTGAGGTGCTACTGAGAGTCAGAGGAGTGTTTATTTCATTTAAAGACGACCACTCTAAATAAAGTGTCACTGAAAGCTCATTCAGTACCTTTTCTCAGTAAACTAGATGACTCTTACCATAAAACCTATATATATGTGGGTCCTGCAATGCTCTTGGCAAGAGAGCTCCATCTTTCCCAAATGTTCCCAAACCTCTCTGCAGTCTGTTTGTGGCTTGCATCGATCCCCCAGCAGCCTGTTCGGTGTTGTGCACACAGCACGCAAAGGTGAGTCATCATTTGTGTATGGCTTCTATGCTGTATTCATCAAGTGTCTTTTGGATTAGGGCGGCGAGAAGGCAGCTTTAAGGCTCTCGGAGCACACACCTGAATTACTTCCCGCTAATTATTTTTTAAAAATGTGCTCTGCTTCTTTCCTCCTGCCCTAAGTGCGTACAGTCTTCAGGTTCAGCTCCAAAATCCAATTACGGATTTGCAGATAAGGTCGATCGCAGGATGGAACCTTGTGCTTTGGAAGCTGCACAGAGATCATCCCCGAGTTGAGCAGATTGAGAGAGATATGGTGTCATACAGTCATATGAAGAAAAGTGAGGAAAAACCCTGTGCCGTAAAAGCTAATATGTCCCCCCTTGACTAAAATAACTTAAGTTAGATGTTCCCAATAATGATCTACCAGTCTCTGACATTAACTGGGAAGAGGTTTTTCCCACTCTTCCATGCAGAAATCTTTCAGCAGAGTGATGTTTCAGCTTTAGTTTTTATACAGATGGACTCACATTTTTTCCAAGCGCCCTCAGATATAATAATGAATTCCTAGTGGATTCTGTTTTGGAGAGCTCACCAGGCCCTACTGCAGAAAAGTATCTCCACCTCCATGCTTCACAGCTGATATGAGTTATTGTGCTTAAATGCTGTATCTGGTCAATGCCAAACATGTCCTCTGTTGTCCAAATAACTCAACTTTGGGTTCATCTGTCTAAAGCACATTTTTCCAGATGTCTTGGCACTGGTCTAGGTGCTCTCTGGATAACTTAAGTCTTGCCTTGATTTTTTTTTTTTTTTTGACAGCAAGGGTTTCCTACTTGCACACCTCCCATGAAATTCAAACGTCTGCAGTCTCTTTTTGATAGTAGATGCTGGACTTTGACTTCAACTGAGGCAAAGCTACTTGCTACTGTGATGACATTTTAGGATGGTAAGAGACTTCTTTATGCATCTTGTGGTCTGTTGATGACCTGTTTATGTTGGTCAGTTGGTGCCCTTGTAAATGATTCAGGAGACAGTGGAACAGCTGATTTGTAACTGTTTTGAGATCTCTTCCCAGTCTCATCTGCATCTACAACCTTCTTTATGAAGGCCCCAGAAAGCTCTTGGGATCTCACCATTGTAATAACACTCACAGAAATGTCCCACCTTCCATAATAAATGTTTATTCTAAAGTGGCTGGGTGTGCTCTACTGTATGTAATGGGTTGTATGAATGGGCATCTGGTGCAGAGATCAATACCTGAGATCTGGTCTAAGTGTTCAGAAAGGCCTCTACTTGTGAGGCCATATTTCTATGAAAATTGCCTTGCTTCATAATGTTGCCACTCAGAACAGCGGCCTTGTAGCTTGGCCTCCTATTGAGCCATTTAACCTGCTGTCAATGTGTTGACGGCAGTGGAAAAAGCATCACCATTTGGGTGGCTAAATGCATTCTTGGGCACTAGAAGATCTAAGAAAACACTGTCCAGCAGACGAGATTTAGAGAATAATACCTGTACGTACACACTCTCAGAGGTCAAGATTTGTTTGCACTGCCTGCCACTAACACAATCTGACAAATCTCTAGAGTCTAACAGGCCCAAGATATGGCGTCTAGCGCCAGCAGAAACCACAGAGAGGGTAGTTAGGGAGGGCAGGCCCTGCAGGCTCACCAAGCAGGCTCACCAAGACGAGGGCTTATAAAAGCTTCACCAAGGGCCTCTTCAATGTGTCAGCCATTTTTTATTGGCCCACAGTCTTTCTTTACGATGTCAGTGATGGCAGCAGAGATTAAGATTCCCCTTCCAGCTCATCTTCTCTTGCCTCCTACAATACACCTGGCCATGCCATCAAACATCAAACATGCCATGCGTTTCAAGAAAAAAAAAACACAGCAGCAGGGTTCCGGCAGGCGTCCAGCCGAGCTAATGTTGTGTGTAATTCTTGATTCCCCTTTTACTCTCGTCTCCTTGCTTGTTTGTATGGGGACACAGATCTAAGGTCAGTTTTACCTCTGTTGTACAAATCACTCGGATCGGGAGCAACCCTGAAATGATAGCTAGACAGATACAGTGGTGCTTGAAAGTTCATGAACCCTCAGCAACCATGTAGCAACCCCAACGCAACCACCTAACAACCACTTAGCCACCATATGGTGTTAACCAACATAACACCATAGCCACCACTTGAGATACTATAGCAACCGCTTAGCAACCCCAAAACAGACAGGATGCACACAATCCTAATTCCACATGGTGTCCATGCCTGATGTCCATGTTAGGTGCACCTGGACTGCTGGTATCATCACACATTTGGGTGAAGCAGGCTGAGCGCCATTTCCAGATGTACCTGTGGTTAAAATGAAGATGTGTACAGATGATGGTGCTGCACTAGATCAATGTGAGAGGGCATTTCCTACCCAGAGCATTGTTAAGACGTGCCTCACCTCTCTCTCCCTGCAATCTGAGACAGCTCAGATCTCACTTATGGTCATTTTCAATCCCATTCACCTATGATCCCGCTCCACTCTCCACCTGTCAAACTGTGTGTTTCTCTCCCCTGCTGACCCCTCCATGTTTTTGACGCCTCTCCGATCGGCCCGCTGAACCATGACCATGACATTGATCCATCCGATCAATGCCAACGGCTCTACTTTCCCACCATGCTTGATTACCTCAGTTTTCTCCTCCAAATTAAGCACTTCTCGCAGGAGTGGCCCGCTGCGGCTGGCCCTCGGTTCTCCCTGTTAAATATTTCATGGCGGTTCTCTGTATTTGGGCTGTGGCGCTTCTTTTTTTCTCTCCACATCGCTGTGTGCTGTAGCATCTTTCAGCTCAAATCATTTATTTATGAAAACATTAAGTGGCCTTGATTGGGCAGGTGATCACGCTGTGAAAAAATAAGGCGATGCAGAACTCCCGGACTTCAGTGTTCACGCTGACTGAAATAAACACAGGCCCAGTGAATAGGTAGGGGGGAATTCTCCAGGGGCGAAACCAAGCCACTAGGGACAGCCACTCTGCTGCCAGTTTATGATGGCCCTTGTGGCATCAGCTGTTGGCTAACCTGCCAAGGAAGCTCTTCACTTGTTAAAGTGCCGTCAAGTGTCGAGATTTCCTCAGCTGCTGCAGCAAGTCCGAAAACAGCTCTGTCAAAAGAGCACCAAGAAAGAAAGACTTAGCCCAGTGTGACAACATACCACCCCGGGGGCATACAGAGTCCCTGGGGCATATTCAAATGAGACTCTTGATTGGGTGCCGCACTGTTCACCCATCCTTGACGTGGGATGATACCATCATTTGAAACGGCAATCATCCTGCCACACTTTAGTGACCACCTACTAACACCATAGCAAACACCACCTGGAATACCATAGCAGTCACCTAACAACTAGCAGTTTAGCAACCACCTGGGATACCATCGCAACCACTTAGCAAAACCATAGCACCCTTCTAAAAATCATCCACTAGCATTAACTTAGCAACACCATGTAGCATCACCATAGCAACCACCTGACCACAAAGCAACAGCCTTGTAACTGTACAACCATTCTGCGTTACCTTCAGGATGTGCAACCCCCCCAACAAACACACACACACACACACACCACCAAACTGTGTTCTCTCAATGATGATGATGGAGCTCCATCCAATACCTTTCGGATGCACTGGAGTGGCAGAACTAAGCATCCAACATCAGTGCCTGACTTCACTGATGTTCTCACTCTTGTGTGGCTGAATGCAATCAAATCCTTTCCCCCATTGGCATTCTTACATCTACATCTAGTAGAAGAGCTAACCCAGCGAATTGAGAACAAACCCTACTAATACCCTTGATTTCAGAAGGTTAGGTAGGCAGGTGTCTATAAACTTTTGGACACATAGTGTATTGCACATCGCATGTCTAACAAAAAACACTTATGCTGTAAGAGGATCTGGCAGTACACAACAAACCCATACATTTCTATTGGAACAAACAAACAGCCTCCTCCGCTATTCTGACAAAGTGTCAGGCTCTCTAGTGCCTGGCCCCCTCAGGAGTCTGCAGCCTGCTTTCCTCTAAAGGCTCTCTCTCTCTCTCTCTCTCCCTCTCTCTGTCTGTTCTTGCTCTTTATCTCTCACTGTCTTTTTGCTCTCTCCTGCTCTCGCTTTCTGTCTCTCTCCATCTCTGCTCCCGCCTGTAGCTCCTCTTGTCTCCCTGTTAGAGTCGAGATCAATGGGGCCCTTGCAGACGCTGCCGCGACGATGGAAGAGACTGAATGCCATGTGGGCACGCTTATTGTTTTCCGACAAACCTGCTCACCAGCACCGTAATCCCTGGGAATCCCTTTGTGGATGGGAGAGGAACAGAGAGAGAATGTGTTTATGCGCAGATCAGATGTTAGAGAAGTCTGTCCGGGGCCGGCTCACATTGATTTGAAGAGCCAGGCCGCGGCACCGGCCCCCGGAGAAGCCATTTTTTGTCAGGCATCATGTGGGCGCCGTTTGGAGGGAGAGGATCTGAAACCGTTTTCATGAGGATTTCTTCTAAAAACGGCTCTTGATTGAAAGTGCGACCTGCTTGATTGGGAGGGTTATAGAGGAACACTGTTTCTTGTGATCGGGTCCTTGTAGGAGATAAAAAAAAACCCACGGCTGTAGAGACGGGCGAACAAAGTACAGAGTGTGTCTCGTGGAGTCACAGCACAAAGCGACTCTAATTAGAAGAATAATCTAAAAACGTGGGGCGCATATTTGCAGAGCCTCCTTTCCCGTCATCGCTCTTGTATAATCTCTCTGAGCCTCTCTGGCAGAATTAATTATGCGCTGATCTGGGTGGCTTACCTTTCGTGCCAATATGTGTTTAATTAGAAATGGTCATATCTGTGGCAGCTTGGTAATTTCTTATGATTCGGTACATCGCGTCGTGGCTGGGAATAAAGAGAAACAGCAGCTTTCTGTGGAAGTATTGTTTGCCTATAATGGCTGGGATCAGACTGAAGGCATCAAGACGATGGTATTTATTTAGAAACTAAAAAGGAAAAGGCGAACAAATCCACCCACTTCAACTTCAAAAAACACCCAACAATTGTTTTAGCACTGCTGGGGTAGGAGCAAGTCAACTAATCAACCAAACATTAAAGTAAGTGTTGACCCAACCTAGGGCTCCCACATAGGGCTAGGGCTTCGTATAAACAGCGATGAGGCCGCCAGGCCCACCTGATATTGTTTAGGTTGTTTGTGCTGCCAAATCAGCTCTGACCCCTTGAGGTATGGACTCCACGAGTCCTGTAAGTTGTGGGGCCTCCAAGGAAAAGGTGTTGGCTAGAGGGAAATAACCCCCCCCCCCCCCACACACACACACACACACACACCACCCCCCACCCCATCCAGTACTTTTGGGATGAGTAGGGGAATATGACTAAACATATTGGTTGACGATCCCTATTTTTGGGGGCTCAGAGAGGCTCAGCGGTCTAATGCCTGTGCACAACTCTATGTTTGGTTGGTTTAGATGCCTTTGTCTTATATTGTGTTCATACTTCAAATGGACCACACCAACAGAAGTTTGTTCAGAAATGGATCAAGATTCACCTACTCAGGCAGTTTTAGTTGTTTGGTGCACACCAGAGTCCAAAAGGCATTCACACTTACTCTAATGAACCACACCAACAAGAGCTGACAATATTCTAACCAAAGCTGGTGAGTATGAACTGAGAGAAATTATGCCCCATTTTAAGATTATTTTCAATTGATCATACCGATAACCAACTGTTGTGTGATAACCGTCACCCCACCTACTGTTGACACTCCAAGTGCCCTCACCTTCATCCCCCTCCTACCCCTCCTTAAATTCCTCTTCATCAACCTTTCGCCTCCCACAATTCCCAATGTATATAAGGCCATCCCAAAATATCCCTAATCAGACTACACTGACCGTGACTGATCGAGTTGTACATCTCTGTGTGTATCAATACACTCATCAACACTGAAGATCCAGTCTCCTGACTCCTGAATCTGCCTCCTGAATGCCGGATTTCTAACAAAACACACCCTAAAACTAAGACATTTTAGTCTGAAGACTAAGCCAAAATAAACCCTAAAGGACCAGGACCAACAACATGTTAGCCATAGATCATAATGTATTGGCTGGTCAGTGTATATCCCTACTAGAGTTCCATTAATTATTAATATGGTCTGTCTAAGGTCTGTTTCGAGATAGTTAGCACCCATGATGCTAGTGCTAAAGTGCTCCAGTCCGGTGGGGCTGACATGCTAATCAGAGTTTTCTCATGTAGTCAGAATGAATTGGAAAGCAAGACCAGACCAAAGCCCTCCGTCGAGTCAACCTGCTGCATTTGTAGTAGAGCAGCATCCCAATTAAATCCTGCTTCCTGCACTGTTTTTGCTGCTGGTGGAAGAAAAGGAAGAGTCCATATTTATTTTGTGAGCCAAAAAAAGAATACAAAAACATCACTTCAAGCACACTCCTTGCAGGCCTCCCAAATATTCACCTGGTTGTTGTATTTATGCATATGTGTGTGTGGGGGGGGGATTCGGGATTGCTATTGATTATTTGTTTGCACTGCATTTTCACAGCACTACGGTGTGGAATTCATGATAAGGTGTCAAACCGATGGTTGATCACTTAACATAGAGCATAGTAAGCTAATTAAAACATTTGGGTCAGTGGGAGGGCATTTGCTGGATGCTAAAACCACAGATGTTTAATTCAGACAATTGAGACAACCATTTCACATATCCATTAGCGGTGACCAACAACCTAATCAATGATTGAACACCCAGAACATGACACTATTCAAAAAGAACTGTGTTTATCTTGGTGTAGTTGAATAATGAGAGTTCGGTGCATGTAGGCAACACTGCTGTTCCTCCACTGAACCAAAAACCCAGCTGGGAAATGGGCTAAATTCAACCCCCCAAAACTGTTACAGTTTTGAATGACAGTTTTTGTTGCAGAACTCTCCATAAAAAGAAAATCACTTTGTTATTACTTTATTCTGAGGTGAATAACAGGGTGGTAAATAGGATTGTTAAATGACATGAGCATTGTGCACCTCAACCAAAGTCACACACTTACTATTTATACATCAAACAACAATTTAAATAGTCAATTAATGCATTCCTTGTCACCTTTAATGTGAACTGGTGTTTTTAAAGCTTAGCTTTCCAAAAGAGCTGTACTGGTAGACCTCCAGAAAATATCACTGTGATCCCCTCCACCACCCTCCTTCCCTCTCAGCTAACACAATCAGTGTTGCATTTGCGAGGCCTTGTGTAACAGGCTCCATATGGAAGCGTAGGAGTGCCGGAGCTGTGAGCAGGAGCCCTACAGGCCTAAACATCCAAAACAAACCTGCACAGACAGCTGGTGCCTTGCTACATAAGGGCAAGGCACCCTGCCAGGACTGAGTGTGTGTAAGGTAGACGAGCCCATGTTTTAGCTGGTCACCAGATTCAGTCGAACCACTTTGTTTTGAAAACAGCATTCAAAAGCACTAACTTCACACTTTTAAGAGGAGGCATGGGACATGATAACCACTTTTGGAACTTTTCCCAGCCAACATGCTCATGTGGGGCCCATGTTTAATCCCTCCTGGACCCATCACTGACTCTGGTGAGCATCCATATGTGGAGCCAATGTGTAACCTGAGGACTTTCTGGTTTCCAGTTAGGTCTTTTCCCTCTTGTTTCTGGCAGCAGTCTATGAACACTTTAACGAAGTGTCTCAGTATTATGTCTCATTTTCTTAAAATTCTTAAAATAAGGATTCATTATTTTTTCAAATGTTACAATTATATTATTACCTTCTGAGAACATAATATGTATTACGTATTTCCATATTTTTTGACATACATTATTACTACCAATAGTAATCATTTGAGATACTAAGTAAAAATTTCAAGTAAATAAGAAAATTGGTAATTATTTAGAAAGTCATTATTTTAAGAAAACATTATTTCAAGAAAACACTTTTTCCAGCAAATAATAAGACAAAACAATTTTATTTATAGAAAAGAAAAACAAGGCATTTGTCCAAGTAATAAATAATACTGTCCTCATTTTGCGAAAAATATAAAAATATATATATATATTTTAACATTTAAAAACAAAAATTATTTCCCAATAATAAATATTTATTAAATTATTATGTCTTTTTTTTGTCTGTATATTTTGAGATACATTAACATCACAACTATTCAAAAAATATTTCAAAACAGCAAATCATTAATAAAAAACTATTTTTATTTTAAAACAAAATGTCAAGCAAAGTCATTGATTAAAAAATACTATGAGCAACTATGTCAACATTTGAAGAAACAAAAGATAGAATAAAATTATTTTAGAAAATATTAATTATTTTGAGATCATTTTAATTATTTGAGCTCATTTTACTTACTTGCTATATTTAGATATATTGTTGCCAGTATTAGGAGTAGTAGGAGACGGTAAAGGAGGTAAACAAGGGAGCACACACAGTGAAAAACATGGGCCTGGAGAAACACTGAAGTGGTCAAATATGAGCCCTGCAGCACAGCATCTCTCCCAGCAAGTGTCTGTCAATCACCAGGCCACCTACAAGCGGCTTCTCCCACAGGAGAACCTGCCCAGATTTGCTTTTAGGAACCCAGAGAAGGTTCAAAGGCGCAGATGTGTTACTTGCAAGGGAAGGTTTTGTGTTTTCCAGAGCATTGATTTCATACTCCGGGCTTGCCCCCGACCAATTCCCAGTTCTCCTCATATCCAATATTTCTTTGTTCTTACATTTTCAAAGGTTTAAAAAAGAGAAAGCCCTCGCAACTGCATCCTGTTTTTTTTCCTTCTGTTTGCATGGATGCCCCTTGCCAAATTCGTACAGGATGCCGTATTAACAGTTGCCATGGCAGCTGCATACAAATAGGGGGTGGGAGTAATGAAAGGTGGGAAAATGTTCTTCTTCCTCTCATGCAACACTGCCTAGCCACACGACCCTCCTGCGCCCCCTAGTGACTCTGTAGTAGTGCATCCCACCGTTGAGATTACAGGTCTCTCTCCCCTGGAAGCCAAAGCTCCTCCACATGTGGGGTGAGCAAATGTCACCTGCTTTCTAATTACTCCTCAAAACCCAGCCCAGTGGTCCGGTTCCAGGCTGGTTGCCATGGAAACGTGGAAAGCCCTCTGGTAGCTTCGATTGGAGGCCCGGCCGAGAAAGGTTAGTACGACTTAAGGGGAAAGGTTTAATAATACACACGTCACATGGTGGGTTTTGCAGTGAGGGCCACATATGAAGTGTTTTACAACACTTGGTCAAAAAAAATCAGGATGTTTATAATAAAATTCCTCCCATTATGAATCAGTGTGGGTCCCAGTTGCGTACTAATTACAAACACTAGTTTTAAGGAGTTTCCCCCGCCCAATTTTCCCCTCAATTTAGCTGAGCCAATCCACTCCTGTTTTGTCAGTTTGTAAAGTCAAGTTAAGGTCTGGAACACCAAGAAAACATTTGGAGTGAACTGCTCATAGTACGCTGCTCTATATATGGTATTTGCCAAAGGTGGTGTTACTAAGTATTGACATTGCAGGGTGTCCAAATTATTAATTTGGGTTCAGAACTTTTGACCAGGGCTGCTTAGACATCAATGGTCAAGGGTTAAATGTTAACATGGGCAGACAGTCTTCTAGAAGGAAGATGCTCAAAACATGCTCTAGACTTAAAATTCGCCAGTTTGGAGCAGACCATCATAAGAATTAGTGTTTGCTTGGAAATGGACCCAGACCACAGGTTTTGCCAGAGCATGGATCAGTGCTTACCTGAGCACAGGTGGAATGTGCACAGCTGTCAGAAAGATCTGGTTTGCACCCAGCAATGTGAGTTTGCAAGCTTCCTTAAACCACCAGTACACATCCAGCTACTGCTGAACACTATGACCACATCACATTCAGGCTGATGTCTCAGAACAAACAATGCAGTTATATTAGGACTAGTCGCGGCCAGTGCAAGGTCTTAGAGCAGGGGTGGGCAATTCTGGTCCTGCAAAGTTTTGTGCTTTTCCTGCTCAAGCACACCTGATTCAATGCACCTGTTAATTACAAGGTTTAGTAGGTTTTTGAGGGCAAGGAAACCAGCAAACTGCTGAGCAAATGATGAGGATTAGAACCAATCACAGTCTTGGGGAGGTAAAGGGATTGTATTGTGAGGAGAAGGCCTCAAAACAAACAAGGAGGTGATCAGGGGTTCTGATCATAGGTCGGTGCACACTACACCTTACAAAGTATATTGACAGCTTTGTTTCATGTAACTCGGCCACCAAGTGTCAGACCACGTAAAGCTACAGAGGTGAATTGCTGGCCGCTGAGCTCAGAGCAAAGAAAAGTCTCCAATGCTCTGCAGAGCTCCAAACCAATCACAGTCTTGGTGAGGTCTTAGAACCATTAACCAAGTGATTAAGACCTTGCATTGTGAGAAAAAGGCCTCAAAACAAATTGTTGATCAGGAGTTGATCAGGGGTTTAGATCATAGGTCGGTGCACACCACACCTTACAAAGGGCATTGACAGCTTCGTAAAAGACTGGAATACTGGTAGAAAGGTCTTCTATTCAAAGCTAGCATAATTGCTGAAGTCTAGGTTCATCCAGAAGTTTAAACTAAAACATCCATAGAAAACTACTACTTTGAAGCTCCGCCGTTGGGAAAGAGGCAGTCAGTGAATTATACTGTGTCCTTCTCATTTTCTTTAATGAGGACCCAGGCTATACTAGTGCACAAATGATACCATTAGGGGTACCTCTGTACAGCAGATAAAACCTCAAATTACATATCTCTCTTTATTGAATGTGTGTATGTGTGCGAGTATGAGCATGCCACAGCCAGTGCTTGCATGTGAAATTTAATTGGAATTCCATTAATAAGATCTGTTCTGAGGTGTCTGTTTACAGTTCAGACATGATCAAATCCGATGTGCAGCAGATTTTACTGCTTATCTAAATGAGGCCAAAGAAAACAAACGGCAGAGAATGAAAACAATAAAGCTCTAGGATAGACGTGGAGAATGCAGTAACACAGAAATCAGTATGTGACCCAAAAAAGGTCATAGTGGCTAGGTGAGGCCCTGCTTAGTGTCATCAGATTAATGGCATTTAGCCTGGAATAATTACCTACCACTGGCAGAGCTAACGTTGCCAGTCCTGCAGTTCATCCTGAAGCAGGGTGCTTCATGTAAGTCTGAGTCAAGTCTCGAGTCACAGTTGCGAGTCCATGTCGAATCTCGAGTCTCTGTGGTGCAAGTCCATTTCAAGTCTATATTATCTGCTGTTCTAGTCCATTTCAAATCTATATTCTCTGCTGTCCTAGTCCATATCGAGTCTAGATTCTCTGCAGTCCTAGTCCATATCTAGTCTAGATTCTCTGCAGTCTTAGTCCATATCGAGTCTAGATTCTCTGCTGTCCTAGTCCATATCGAGTCTTGAGTCTCTAAGGTGAGAGTTTATGTTGAGCCTCTGAGGTGTGACTCAGTGTCAAATATCAGGGCTCTGTGGCATAAGTTTATGTTGAGTCTGGTGTCTATGAGGTGTGAGTCCATGTCTAATCTTGAGTCTCTGAGGTGTGAGTCCAGCTTGAGTTTTGAGCAAGTTCATGTCAGATTTTGAGTCTCTGTGGTCTGTGGAGTCCATCTCGAGTCTAGATTCCCTGCGGACCTAGTCCATAACGAGTTTCAAGTCTGTAAGGTGAGAGTTTCTCAAGCCTTGAGTCTCTGCGAGTTTGAGTCAAATCTTAAGCTGAGTCTTGAGTCTTGCAATCTCAGTCTGAAAGGAGTCTTAAGTCGTAAACATCCAAGCCGAGTCTTGATTCTCTAGAGCTTAACAGAATCATGTTTCTGGGGTGTAAACTTGAATGGAGTCAGGTTTCTTTGGGGTGTGAGTCTTTGCAGAGTCCTGAATATTTGAGAGAGTGAATATTGAATGTGAAGTCTCTAAAGTGCTAGGCTGAATCAAACCATGAGTCGCAAGTCACACGTGAACGATGATCCCAGGGGCAAGTCCGAGTTGAGCTACAAGACAGCAAAAGCCACACTTGACTCGTGAGTTGGTTAAGGGTGTTAGTTAAGCCCTTAGCATGGCTCAAGTCACTTTCTCTGGCATCCAGGAACTGGCTGCTTTAGAGCAATTTTATCCTAATTTTCAGCACTGCGTAAAGAATCAAAAGTCTTAAATGCTGAACCTTTCAAAAGCATCTGGATCACTTGTAAGTTTAAATGTAACAGTGCCAGAGATGCAGGTCATTTACAGGGGCTAGTTTCAGAACGAATCATCTAGTGTTTGTTTTATAGGTGTCTGTCAGATACTGCAGTGTGCTGCAGGACTTGATGCTATGCACCCGCGAGGCATAGAATAAATAGATAGGCCTTATTTATGAAGATGCCTTCTGCACACATGAAAGCCATCGCTATAAGAGTAGTTGAAGTGCCTAGCATGTCCACCAAGGGGTGCTTCCTAATTTAGAACCTTCTCAAAAGCAAACGTCCACTTGGTCCTTTCGCTCACGTACTAGCCACTGGCGTTGCTTAGCAACAGCACACAACACTTAGAGAAACTGTGGTTGTGTGCTGCTGTGCAGTGGAGAGTCTGTGTTAGCTGGCTCCACTGAAGAGTGTGTGCACTAGCGTGCTCCTCTGAACAGAGTGTGTATGTTAGTGGGCTTCTCTAAAGCATGCAGCACTTGTACCCTCATGCCAAGGATTCTCTCCTAAAAATGCCAACTGCTCAGGAGAAAAACTGATAACCTAACCTAGGGTGACCATCCATGTCCTCTTTTTAGGATATGAAACATGCCTCTGGACGGGATTTTTAAATTGCTACAGTTACCAAACCTTGTGTGGCTGTTTACAGCTTTAAACATGGCTGCTGAAGCCCCGCCCTTTCACCGCCACTATTGGTCTATGCATACCTGCATCTACATTAACCATTGGGCAACTGCCACCTTCTCACTGTCGCTATTAGGAACAGAATCACTGGGCCCAACACTCTGGACCAAGCAACTGACTGCAGAGTGCTGCTGACAGAACCATCATGCCCAACACTCCAATGGAACACTGAAAAAAACACTAAGTGAAAGACCCAGTGTTTCAATCACTATGCCCAACACTTTGGACAGAATCATTGAGCCCAGCAATCTGGACAGAACATCTGCATCCAGTAGTATGGAGGAACCACTAAGCCCAGCACCCTGGACAGAAACACACAACCCAAAACTCTGAACAGAACCATTGAGTTGAACCATTGAACAGAACTATTAGTATGAAGGAACTACTGAGCCCAACACTCCGATGAAACAACTAAATTTCAACACTCTTGACAGAACCACCAAGTGAAAGACCCAGTGTTTCAAACAGGATCGCTGTGCCCAACACTTTGGACAGAACTATTGAGCCCAGCAAGCTGGACAGAACAACTGTATCCAATAGTCTGGAGAAACCACTAAGCCCAGCACCCTAGACAGAAACACACAGCCCAACACTAAACAGAACCAATGAGCCCAGCAATCTGGACAGAACATCTGTGTCCAATAGTCTGGAGAAACCACCACCATGGGCAGAAACACACAGCCCAACACAGCCCAGACCAAGTCAGAGTTAGAATGAGATAGTCAAGAAAGAGTGAGTCAACTTAAAGCCAGACTGAGAGCAGAAGAGAGTTAAGACCAGATCCAAATGAGACAGAGTCATGACTAAGTCCAAATGAGAATCAGATCGAGTTCAAATCAGAATGGGAGCCAAGGCAGAGTCCAAATAAGAGTGAGATTGAGCCAAGAATGAGTCCAAATGAAAACGAGAACAAGTCAAGAATAAGTCCAAAGGAAAGAAAAAAGAATCAGACCAAGTCACTACCAAGTCAATACCTAGTCCAAATGAGAGTGAGACCAACTCAACGACAGGTCAAGTCTGAAATGCAAAAAATCCCTTTTAGGACAAAAAGTTCTAAAAGCTTAACAAATGAGAATTAGAGAGACTGTCAAGACTGATCTCAATTGAGAGCACAAAAGAGTCAAAACCAGATCCAAATGAAACCAAGTCAAGACTAAGCCCAAATATCAGTGAGACAGATTCAGGACCAAATAAGAATGAGACACCGTCAAGACTGAGTCCAAATGAGAATAAGACTACTAATAACCATGAGACTAATTTAAGATTGAGTCCAGCTGAAAGAACAAGAGAGTCAACCAGATCCAAATGAGAGTCAAGTTCAAATGACTGTAGTCAAGTCCAAGTCAGAATGAGACCAAGTCGATTGAGACTGATCGGAATGAGAATGGGACCAACTCAAGAATAAGTCAAGTTTGAGATGTAAAAAATACTCTTTGAGACCAAAAGTCCTGTTTTAAGACCAAGCCTTGACTTTTAGACAAGATTTCTTGGTTTGGATTCATACAGACAAGCGCTAATGTGGCCAGTTCTTTAAACCGACTGGCTGAAACTGTGATTTTTAGGTCGTTAAGTATTTTGAGAGTTAACATGAAGAATGTAATGATAAAAAGAACATTGTATCGAGTAAGCTGATGATTTGATGCCTTTGGAGGACTGGGTGGACCAACTGGGTGGAACTCTGCCGATGCAGAGAGAAGCTCCTTGTGAGGTAAATAATGTTTGAAATGTAAATTTTTATTTATTAATACACATCACTGTGTAATACTGTGTGTGTGTGTGTGTGTGTGTGTGCTGGTACTGGGTTGTAACTGTTCACTCACTTCTTGTCATCCACTCCCAACCGATAGCATCTTGTTATCACACTCTCAGCAGAGAATCCCTGAGATGGGAAACGTAAGCATGTCTCTGATGGGCTGCCGCCTCCACTGTGACTTACGGCTGGGCAAACCCTCCCTCCCCCTCCTCCTCCGCACAGCCGCCTAAACACCTGTCATTTATTTTCACTCACGTTCATAACTCTCGCCTGGGGAAAGGTCAGGGCACTTTATCTGAGCTTGAATGAACGATGCGTTGTCCTTAAAGCAAATGGCCGATACGTGATACTACAAACAGGTTAAGGGCGAATCCAGCCTTGTCAGTCATTCCTGGAGCCTGCACTTGAACACGGCATTCTGGCTGCAGCAATGAGCCGGAACGATGAGCATACGAGCTTGGCCCATCACGAACAATTACACACTCGCATGACTGCAATTGTTTGAGCTGACCTCAATCATTTTCTACAGCTGTAAGCATCCACAATGACATGTTTACACTGCACCAATCAGGGTGCGTTTAGCATTAGGGCTAAAGGCTCCAAAGAACGCATTTATTCAGGATTACAAGTTGTTATTTGATGCATAGATAGTAAAAATGTGAGTCAGATGTGGTTCCACAAATCTTTTTACCACCTTCAGATTGAATCAAACCAATTGTCTAATTGTTGGGGAAAAAACAACAAGCTCTGCTCTGATTGGGTGGTTTACGGCACGGGTGACAGCTCACAGAGCCCACATATCATAGCATATTATAGCTTAGAGGAGGCGAGACCATGCCCACCACCCTGATGCTGCTCACCTGGGGCCTGTCAGTAAAGCAAGCCCACTGATAGGCCGACAAAGCTAGGGCAAATGGTTCCAACGTCAAAGCACCGTCTGAAAATCGTCCGATAGTGGCTCAGCAGTCTAATGTGCTTCCACTATGGCCTGGGGGTCACATGTACGAACCCCGAGCCATGGTGCTTTGCCATCAGGGAGCTGGGTGCCCACCATCCTGGTGCTGCTCATCTGGGACCTATCAGCGAAACAAGCCCGGCGGATCGTCTCAGCTCTCACACAGTAGAGCATCAGGATGATTAGCATGAGGGCTCAGAGCTAAGACAGAGACTGCTAATGCTTCAAGGCAAGAGCCAGGTTGAGCCTCAGTCGGGTCTGTAGTCATGTTCTTTTAGGTTCTTTAGGTGCTGGTGGACGGTTTTAAGTAAACAAAGGTTGTTTGTCCTGAGATGAGGGTTCAGCTCCAGTTTGGTTTAGATTGTTTTCGAGTGAACGTACATTAGGGAGAGAAGAGATGGTAAAAGCTTTTAGCATAGCAAAGATGCCCATTGGCTCCCACTTTGAAGGCTTTCGCTTGCTAAGGGCCTGCTAAGAGTCTGGCAGTGGCAAGGGTGGTAAGGGCTTGCTCAGGGCCCCTATCAACCAGTATTCTCATAACTAGCAGAGTCTGGAGGTGGTAAGGGTAGTATGGTATTGCTAATAGCCCTTAGCAACCTGTATTACCATAACTAGCAGAATCTGGAGATGATGCTCTCCAATATCATCAACAACATTATATTCTCCTAAAGTTGATGTTGGGTTATACTGCTTTACCAGCTTTGACAAGGGCTTTTGCTAGTGGGCGGGGGTTTATGTACATTTTGTAGGTGTAAAAAGAGCAAGTAAAGACTTGCAAAATTGCATTTTCTAGTAATGGAATGGTCGCATACCGCAAAAGGTAATATGATAATTGCTCATTTTCACTGGGCTTTGGTGACGGGCCTTAGTCCAAGTTTGATGTCTTCTCATTTATGTCAGAGTGAACTTTTCATCTTTTATTTAACTCAAGTCAGCAAAAAAAGCTATGAGTAATATCAAGGCTACTCTCTCAGTCTAAAAATAGTTCTATCACTCGTACCCTGTCATTTCATGGTATCATAATAAGCTTGAGAAATGCATTAGCATTTATTTAACACATTTAAACAATTAACTCAGAAACAGGAGCCAATTAAAAGTCTCAAGTTAGAGGGGTCGCCTGTAATTCAACACAAAGATGAAACTCCGGCTCATCTCGACCTGCTTAAACTGTCTGGAACATCTGCTGCTCAACAGTGAAGTCATTATTTCAGGAACGCAACCATGTAAAACTCTTAAAATGTTCTTTAGCGGTTTGAGGGTGCTGCCCCTAGCTGTCATGAACACATAGAGACACATTGTTAGCGTGCTAGCTCTGACATTTCAACACTGTAACAGGCTGCTTTCTTCTCTAAAGCAGATGGTACAGCCTCTGCAAAGTCTCTCCTAGCTTTGGATCTTTTGGTTGTATACATCTTGTTGGAAAACAGATGGGGTGATAGACTGAGAACGCACTGCCAGCTAAATGTAGCTCAGTCAAAGATGACACTAGAATTTACAGAATCCAATTACACATGCAAATATCTATTTAAAACACACATACACACAGTCAGAATGACTGGGATTTATGCCATTTTTACACTTAGTGGCAATTTTATTAGAAACCTTGCCTACCTTGCAGTTCGATTCATTGGTCACTTCATTAGCCCTGTAGTCAACTGTAGCCTTGTTGTTGGACAATTTATTTCCCACTACACCATTCATCACTGTTCATTTTCTGTCCACAAGACCACGGTTATCCAGATATTGGAACACTGAAAAAGAACCAAAGAACAAAATACATCAGACAAAACAACCTCAACCAAAAAGGCATCAGACGAAAGAGCCTTGGATCAAAAGAAATTCAGACAAACAGCCTACAAAATAACCCCAGACCAAAAGACAATAGACAAAACAGCCTCAGAACAAATGGCATCAGACAAAACAACCTTGGACCAGAAGGCATTAGAGAAAATGAATTTGGACCCAAAAGCATAAGACAAAATCGCCTCAGACCAAAATGGAATTAGACAAAACAATCCTAGACCAAAAAGCAATAAAAAACATATTTGAACAAAAGGGAATCACAAAATACAAATCACAGACCTACAAATAATCAGACAAAATAGCCTCATAACAAAAAGCATCAGATAAAACAACCCCAGACCAAAAAAATCCTCATCCAAGAGTCAGGCAAAAGGAAATCAGACAACGGCCTTTTAACTAAATGCATCAGACAAAACCTTGGACCAAAAGGAAATTACACAAAACAACCCCAGACCAAAAACAATCAGACAAAACAGCTTTGATGCCTTTGGGTCAAAGTTAATTTTATCTAATGCCCTTTTGGTCCATGGTTGTTTTTTTCTGATTTTCTTTAGGTTCAAACAAAATATCCTTGGAGCAAATGGGAATCAGACAAAACAGCCTCAGACTACAACTGAATCAGACAAAACAGCCTCTGACCCAAAAGGAATATCACATTTCTTCGCTCCAGCAAAAAGAGCGGAAATAAAACATTTCAAGCTAAAGAAAGAAGCTCCAGTTAAAATGTTTGTGACAAGTCAGTAAAAAAGAGGATTCTGTTAACTGGCGTGGCATCTAATTTCGAGTGTGAGTTTTTAAACCGCTCTCAGACTCAAAAAGCAATTTTCTTAAAATCAGACAATCGAGTCTAGGAGACAAACTGCTCTGCTAATGCTAACCGCAAATCCGACATGCATTTTAATGGATTCAGGTAATCCTCAACTTCTCATCATGTCATATTAATGAGGCCCTCTCAATGAGAAACTGTACTGTATGTGGTTACTGAGATCAGACTCAGATTAGACTGAGATCAGAGCAACCACTGACAAGCTGAACTAATACGTGATGAGATGATTTTAAGAGGCAGAAAGGTGCCCTTCCAGCCAGAGCTTGCTGGAGGTAAGCACTTGCCGGAGAGGAGCCCATTAGCACCCCGAAGGTGAGATGAGGAGCGTGGGACGTTATTATATTGCTACTCTTTATGGTGCGCCATCTGTCCCGTCGTTTGTGTGGGCACCCTTCTCCACAAGCACCCCACGCTCACTATTGGTTTAAGTACAGGCTATTCCATTCACAGGCACTTACTACTCAACACACACACACACACTCAAAAAAGGAGATCAGCAATCATGCTCTCAGCACAGGCTATGTTCTGTTGCCATAAAGGTCAATAACCTTCGAGGACCACAAAATCGACACAAACCTCATAACTCATAAACAAAGCAGTACCTGAAGATCCTTATACCTCTACTGGCAAATCTAAACTTCTGGATTAAGTGCTAGCGGTTTTCCATGCAAATAAATGCATAATAAGGTTTGAAATATCTACTCTTTATTGTGACAAAAAGATTCGGTGGTATAACATTTCTTTTTAGACAGAGCTGCTGTAAATCTCAGGAAATGCTGGACTACAACGATTTTCTTTGAGAACTCACTGGTCACTCCATCTACAGAAGCTGGAAGCCTTGGTGGAGTAATGGATGTTCAGTTATCGTTCTCAAGTCAAGTTGCAAATCGGTCATGCAGATTTCTCCTGTACAACATCCAGAGAATTCTACCCTGCTTGTTCATTCTCTTCAAGAGTTGACTACTGCAGCTCTCTTCTGGCTGGTCTCCCTTTGCGCACCATCAGGCCCCTGCAACTTATCCAGAACACAGCAGCACGGGTCGTCTTCAACGTTTCTAAGTTCAGCCATGTCACTCCACTGCTGTGTTCTCTCTTCACTGGTTTCCTGTAGCTGCTGCCCACATCAGATTCAAACCCTTGATGCTGGCCTACAAAGCCAAGACTGGACCAGCCCCTCCATACTTGATGGCAATGGTCAAAAGCCAATTAATACCAAGAGTCCTTCCAGCTTCAAATACGGCTCGCCTCAACCTGCCATCCTTTAAGATCCACAGAAGACAAGCATCCATGCTTTTTCTGTCTTGCACCAAAGTGGTGGAACGAACTTCCCCTGAGTGTACGAATGGCAGAGTCATTCGCTGCTCAGGGAAGTTTGGAGACCATCATCATCATAATTTTCAGACCACTGTTGGTAGTTCTCACAACTGCTGACCTGGAATCCTTGTGGTCTTGGAGATGCTTCAACCCACTTGTCTGGTCATTTCCATTCAAAAACAACACATGGGTTTTTGACCATTTCATACACACATGGACAAATATGGGTTGTCCTCTTAGCCATTCTTGGGTGTTTTTAGCTGTGTGTTTTGGGTCATTATCCTGTTGCAAGACCCATGACCTGCGACTGAGACCAAGCTTTCTGACACTGGGCAGCACATTTCTCTCTAGAATCCCTTGATAGTCTTGAGAATCCATTGTACCCTGCACAGATTCAAGACACCCTGTGCCAGATGCAGGAAATCAGCCCCAGAACATAACAGAGCCTCCTCCATGTTTTACAGTAGGGACAGTGTTCTTTTCTTGATATGCTTCATTTTTCCGTCTGTGAACATAGAGCTGATGTGCCTTGGCAAAACGTTACATTTTTGTCTCCCAGAAGCTTCAGGACTTGTCAACATGTAGTTTGGCAAATTCCAGTCTGGCTTTTTTATGATTTGTTTTCAACAATGGTGTCCTCCTTGGTCATCTCCCATGATGTCCACTTTGGCAGATGGTGCGATCTGACACTGATGTTCCTTGAGCTTGAAGTTCACCTTTAATCTTTTTAAAAGTTTTTCTTTTGTTACCATTCGTATTATCCGTCTCTCTTTGATTGGTCATCAATTGTCCTCCTGTGGCCAATGTCTAGGGAGGTTGGCTACAGTCCCATGGATCTTAAATTTCTGAATAATTTGTGCAACTTTAGTCAGAGGACCATCAAGCTGCTTGGAGATGATCTTATAACATTTACCTTTAACATGCTTGTCTATAATTTTCTTTCTAATCTCCTGAGACAACTCTTTTCTTCGCTTCCTCTGGTCCATGTTGAGTGTGGTACACACCATGTCACCAAACAGCACAATGGCTACCTGTTGCCCTATATATAGGCCCACTGACTGATTACAAGATTGTAGACACCTGTGATGCTAATTAATGGACACATCTTGACATTTAACATGTCCCTTTGGTCACATTATTTTCAGGGGTATCATAGTTTTTGCCCAGGCCTGTTTAATGAGTTTACTTTTTAAAATAATTCTGTTGAAGCATGGTTCAAAATCAATGTCGAATTTTCATTTGTTCATTTTCATAGAATTTTTATTTATTATTACTTTTGTCAGATTCAAGTTTTTTTTTGTGACCATGGTGGGTTTTTAACCGAGGGGTACCAACAATTTTGTCCACGTGTGTATTTAAAGTGAACGTGGCTTGTGACTGACGCTGTGGTAGCGATGCTGTAAAAGGCCTGCAACCAGATGCTAGCATCTGGCGCTGTAGCAACACTAATGCTGCAGAGTCATGCTGGGCGAGACTAGTGGCTGCTGATGCTAAAGTTGTGGTAGCATTGCTAGCATTTAATTTCAAGGTCTGCAAGTCGCTCACTCAACAGGTCAGTAAGCGAAATTGCCAGGTGCTCTGGCAAAACGGTAATGATTATCTGTAGTGGTGTCAAAGTTAATATGTTAAATTGTTGACATCACTTTTTCCTAGTTTGATTGTATCCGGGCTGATCACATGGACCTGAATGTTGCTATTATACAATCCTTCAGTGGTTTCCAGTTGAAAATTCCTCTCTTGTTTCTCTCCTCCTTCCCTCATGCTGTGAGTGGCCACTGGCGTAAAGCAAATGCGACACACCAAGTGGTGAGTTGAAATTGGCGAGGACACATCGAAAGAATTGGCTGCATCCCAAGCCACACACAACCCCTCACAACAGCATGTGATAAACAGTGCATTACAGCAGAATGTAAAGTATAGACGTTTCAAGACACAAGAATCAGTGCCTGATGATGTTACATCAGATGAGCTGGTGTTGGAATTACCACACAAAGGTTTTTGTCTGTGTTTTGGATCTCCTATCCACACAAAAACATAGTTTTTGCTCACAGAAAACAGACCTTTCTACTCTCCAAGGTGGGGATGTTTTTAAAAGCTGCTTTCAGTGTTGTCATGTGGACAGGAAAAATAGATCTTTATAAAAAAAAGGCTGACATCACAGCACATGCATGTTTCTGGCATAATCTCAAATCCCTCCTTACTCCCTATACAGGGAACTACATAAGTCATAAAACTACAGCGTCTACATGCAGATAGCTCTAGATTTCTACATATAAATAAATGCAAAATGTAAACCAACCACCCCACCAATACATATTCGCCCGCAGCACATGCCTTTTCCGACATGTGAACAGCCAGTTACCTCCTCTTTTTCTGAAATACCACCAATGCAATGTTACCGGTCAACCTACATGCTCGGAAGAAAGCGTGTACCCTGCTCTGATGCATCAGCCACCAGACGCCAGTGTCATTTGGGGAGAAAGTGCCGTCTACCCACCCTGGAGAGAGCAAGGCCAATTATGCTCTTTCAGGGCCCAAGCTGGTAGGATTCGAACCAGCCATCCTTTGGTCATAGTGACAGCGCCTTTTTCTACTTGACCAAAATAGGGAGCAGTGTGTAATATAGGAATAAACTGCTGTGCTCTTTTTAGGAGGTACTTTCGCCCCATTTAGGGCTAGCATGCTCATGCAAGCATTTTCATACCTGTGTGGATGGAAAATTTTAAACTAAAACTATACATATACGTGTGGATAGGGTATACCAGGGACAGTGGCGACCAGATTATCCTGACATATTCCAAAAAATCCATCTTTTGCAAGGAGCAAGGAGCAGCTGAAGCTTGTTAGTGCTGACATTACCTCATTAGCACCTTTTAACACTTGCAGCCCTGCAGTCTTGCAGATTGCAGTGAACGTCACAGAGTCTGAAGTCGGCGAGTCCACTAGTGCGGAGATTTGAGTGCACACGAATGCCAATGCGTAGGCCTGTCACGCCAATGGACAGAGCTGCTTCTGAGTGGAAGCTTCTGCTGCATCACATCATAATCCTCATTAGCAGACAGACAGGGAGGGCACCAACTGAAGCATGGTGGGAAACGTGTTCCGAGCTGGCCAACCCTGATTAAGCTGCCTCCAAACCTGGGCACCCAGAGGAGGAGGAACAGATGCCCGCTTGAAAGCCGCGAGCCGGACGGCGCAGGGTCCAACCGAGCGAACACCTGGACCTCTCGCAGCACGCGACCAAACCGCTACCCACCCTCTTTAATAACTCCAGCGTCAGCCGCCAAAACCCATTAAGGTCAGCCACGGGTCCAACAGAGGCCGATGTTTCGAATAAACTTTCACCTCACGACCGGGATAATCACAGTAAGTCATCACCGCAAGAAAATGACTCCGGCGAGACGGCGGACAAGGCCGTTCATCATTCCGAGGTCTCCATGTGGTTAGCGTACACGTCTTCTTAATCAAGTCCAGTAAATACTACTGCTTAAACACAGAGGTAAATACTACAGCTTCTTTTCCAAGTGGGGCCGTAAGCCATTCAGGCCTCCTGCGACCTGTGGCTCTGAGGCGAGGGGTCCTCGCAGGTTGGGCCTCAGAAATTGCCATGCCAGCTGGGCCGTGGGGTTTCTGAACCGAGAGAATGTGTCAGTTTCACACCCACCAGGCTGTTGTGACAACCTCACCGTGGTCTCATCACAATCCTCATTAATCTCAGAGCTCTGTGGTGACTGTGACGAGATGAACGTTGTCAGCTGTGGATCTTCTGCTCTGAAGCAGAAGAAAACCAGAGGGAGGGGGAGGGGAGCTGTACGTGTGAC
This sequence comes from Salminus brasiliensis, assembly GCF_030463535.1. Classification (NCBI taxonomy): domain Eukaryota; kingdom Metazoa; phylum Chordata; class Actinopteri; order Characiformes; family Bryconidae; genus Salminus; species Salminus brasiliensis. Next base: position 31,041,878 of record NC_132899.1, on the reverse strand, counting down.
TGATACTGATGACTGGCAATTTTGGGCCAGTACACTACACCCTTAAAAAGAAATGGGTTCTTCCAGGGTTCGCTAAAGCAAGTGCAATGGTTTAACTTATAGCCATGACATCATCTGAATGCTTAACTGGTTTCTTGTCTGGTTAAAAGGGTCTTCTCTATGATGGACAGCCTCTTGAACGTTCTTTAATTGAACACAGTGGCACAGTGGAACGAATCAAACCAATGAAAATAATATCAGACCTGGTCATTTATTCATTGAGGAAAATGGTCTAATTTAAAGAACACCTCTCCCCATGCTCCTCATACACTGGGCAGCCATGCCTTTAGGGAGAGTGATGGCTCAGTTGCAGGTCCAGGTCCTTTAAGTAGCTACTTTTGGGCCTGGGACCCTGGCTTTTGTTCTGCAGTATAAGTATAATGCCAATAAAGGTACTCAACCACTGACTATATTATACATCAATGGTTCCCAAATGCGCTAATTAGCAAGCCTTTTGTTAAAGGCAGTGGAGCAGGAAACCACTGAAATGTGCAGGGCAGGAGGTCTCCATGACCAGGGTTGGGTACCATACTTTTATAAAGATTGTCTGCATGATTAGTAAAGAGTGTGTGGCACCTATGGCCCTCACTGAACTCCACCACAGTGCTGAGGACCCTTCTGTAGCTACAAGTGCCTACCGTAAAAAGAATGTGCCCCGTTTTAACCATTAGAAGTGGTGAGCACTAGAATGTACAGCTCGACTAGTCCAGAAAAGGCCAACATAGGGCTCGAGAACGGAGCTTGGTAGTGAATCATAAGAGGTTTTGATTGCAACATCATACTGCATTACAGCAGCGCATAAACCCTTCCGCTCCCGTCCGACAGCCGAAGCACTGCGCTGATGTGGATCCCATCCTCGCCGGGATTACAAGTCTGCTCTCTAAAGCGGCCAGCTGACAAAACGCATCGCTTTCCGCGCTCACCGGAGCGCATGCTTGCCTGTACCGAGGGAGCAGCGAACACAGAGTTTATTCACTAAACCCTTCCGCATCGTTAAGGCCCTGCCCATGCAGGGTGGGAGTCTGACACGAGCCTCGCTAACTCTTCAAAGAGCCGATTAAGATCACCCCTGTGCTTTCGAGGCTTCCAGCAGTCCCAGGCATCTCGCATGGCTATGGATGTGGATGTATCGCCCCTGCATTGACAGAGGTTAATTTATCTCCTACAGCTCCCGCCTCAAGGTGCCAGGGACAAGCCGAGTCAAGTGGAGCTGGGCAGAGGAAAAGTGTGGGATGGTGCAGTGGGAGGCGCAGAGCGTGAAGTGTTAATCACAAAAGGGGGTTTAAGGGGGGGAAAAAGCACTTTATGTAATTGTATGCCGGAGATTACTTCGTCAAAGTCACCCTTCATAAGCCGCCACAGAGAGAGGGCCAAACCGGGGGTCTTAACGTGCCTTCATGTGTTAAGACCACGGAATTGATTGTGCGATTCTTTAAAGCCTGTGATCTCGTATTCTTTGATATACGGGCCCTGAAGACGGCCCCTCTTAGATGGCTCGAGAGCTCAGAGCAATTTTCCAACTGTGCTCTAATTTATTTATAAGAGCATTTATAATTGCAGCGCTTACACAAAAATATGAAGGAGTAAACAAAGCAATTATAGGTTGAATGTGATTCCTCAGCAAATCAAGCGTCTGTGCTGATGTTCTAATGTCCCTAAACGTTCTGAAGCTTCTGCTCATAGAGATGATTGGAGCACAAACTAGCATGCATGGATGTAAATTTTGTGGTTGTGCTTTATTTTTGTCTTCAGTTAGTAAAAACCAAAGCTGTTCTGTCAGACTGAGGTTAGGTGACTCACTCTGCTATTTAAGAACATTCTGCTTTGCCGTTTCCCTTCGTGGTATGATTTGGGCCATCTGTACTGTGAAGCGCTGGGCTTTCGGTTTTAGCAGCATTCAACTTAATCCAAGCAAAAAGTAGAGCTCTATATGCTAAGTAGAACTTATCCTGCTCCTTCAATCGGCAGAACATCATGAATAAACACCAGTGACCCAGCTCCACTGGTAGCCATACATGCCCATACCTTGACCGTACCTCCATCACGTTTGACAGATGCTGTAGTACGCTTTAGACCATGAATCCTTCCTTTTCTTCACAAACATTGTGTCACTGTCTAAATACTTATGGACCTGACTGAAGGTGCCATGTAGCCTTATGACCTTGAAATGTGCACCATATTCTGATATTTCTGAAATCTGTTTTGTTCATGGTGTTTTTGATAAGAGAGTATTCACTTCTATATTATCTGATTCTCACAGTGAAGCACAACAACTTCAACTCACAGTGAGAGCTAGCCAGGCTAAAGTACAGCCTCCAAACATGGTGGAGGCAGTTTCACACACTTTTACTATAACTGAGGCCCCAAATTAAACACTGAGAGAGAGAGACCCTGAAAACTACATTCACAGCAGCTGATGTTCTGGCCACAGGTGGATCAGACAGAATGTAGATGTGATGGTAATAAAATCTAGATGAGTTTGATGGGCTGATATTTGCTGCTCTACTTTGTGGTGTAAATAAATGGACAGTGCTTAAAACTGAAGCCTGATCATAAGTATTTGGTCACAGAAATATGGAAAGCTGGTCAGCTTTAAACACGATAGAACTGTACTTAATCAGCTCGCCCCTCAGTCTGGTACAGTTGGGGTAAGCTACATCAGGCTGGAGTGCCTGTTTAAGGAGATGAATCCCGTCTTTCTACCCAGTGTCGCACTCAACCTGAAAGATGGGATTTCTGAAAGGGTGGATTATAGAGGCACAGACCAGCAGGGGCCTTAAACATTCCTCAGTGGTGCAGGTCTCATTTCCCTGCAAATCCATTGGCCTAATTAGCACGCTATTAGCGCTCTTTTATTATTTATGCTTAATTATGTTAAAGTGGCAAAAAATACCAGACAAAGGCTTTCAGGAGAATTAATTCAGGAGCAAGCATTAACGCTTCAGAACTGATTGGAGGTTGAAACTCTTTCTTTCCTAGGTTCTCATTTTTTGGTTGTTGTTATTTTTTGTTTCAAAGCAGATTTTCTCGTTGTGATCCTTAGTGAACATCGGCCCTCTGCCCGGATCTCTGAGGGGATCCAGAACTTTCTGTGAACCGCTTCAGGGCTCAATAAAAACTTTTCAGCTTTTCAGAGCGGACCGAGCGGTGGAATGATCTCGGTTGTGAAGTCGGCCCAAAGGATACATTCCTCAATAGGGTCTCTTTTTTTTTCGCCAGCTCAACAGCTTTGATGAATAGCATTAATAGTAACTGTATTACTTGCAGAAATTAATATTGATATTTTTATTCTGTAACTAGTTAATAAGTAAACACTGCACTCTTGTACTCAACATAACAACTGTTTTATAGAGGATGGGTGTTTAGAGATGGTTCAATATTTTCTATTGAATTAAATGATGTTTGCACTTAAACTCAGATTACAATCATGAAAGCTCTTAGCAATTAAGTTACAGCAGGAGACTCCAACCACCAGCTTCTACCTGACTTTGAGAGAACTCTACTTACATGCCTGCCACCCTGACTTTAGATGGTATTCCCTCCTTCCTCCTCGCCGCCACCAGTTTGGTGCCGGCCCTGTTGCCTAGGCGCTTGGCTCTACCCCGGCCTTTCATGTCATGTTTTTTCCCATTCAGTTTCATTGAGTTTTATTTAACAAATTGTTAAAATTATGAATCATTATTGTATTTTGTTAATTTTTTTTAAACGATTTGGTCAAAAAAAAAAAATCTCAAGTCTTAGCCCTATGATCCCCCCCAAAATAATACATAATTTAAAAAAAAGACCAATTTTATCAAAACAAATACCATTTATAATTTTAATACATCTTGTAAAATAATTATTTTCTCATGTTTGGACCAATGCTACTATAAAACAATAATACAAAATTATTCATTCATTTATTAATTAATCTTTAAAATATATTTTCTATAAAAATATCAATTTTGTCAAAATCTCAAACTTTTTTATGATTGACCAATTTTGTTATTCTCTTGTTTTCCATGTTGGAAAAATAATTATTATTTTGGTATCACTTTACTTAGATGGTCCAGTGTAGATGCCTTGTAGACGCTCACCTGATATTCAACTGAATCTGTATTAAATGCCACTGAACTGAATGTCTATTGAATGCAATCCTGAATTAACCTAACCCTTACCCTTGAATCAACCCTAAATCCTAAATCCTCACCCCAACCTTAACCTAAACCTTAAATCTAACCCTAAACCCAACACTTAGGTTAGAGTAAGGCTTAGAGTTATGGCTGCAGGTTACATTTAATAGACAGACAATTACATTCTGCTTAGAGTTCAGTTGCATTTAATAGATATTCAGTTGTTAAATATGAGGCATCTACACTGAACAATGCAAGTAAAGTGAAACACTTATCTTTTATTTAATTCTTTTGCCCCATTTTGCAAAATTAATAACTCATTTTCTCATGATTCGGACCTATGTTGGAAAAATAGCAACTCTTTCATGATTTTTACAGGTTTTATCAGAATAATGACTTCTGGAGAATTTGACTTTACCGACGATCAGTGAATAACCTTCTACCCCACTTTATTTCAGACCTAAGCCCCTGCGGGTCTGCGGATCTAAATAATCTTGCACTGCTCAGTGTAACATTGGAAACAGGAGTGTGTGACTCATTCTCAGACTACACTGTTCGTTATGGGGGAATCTTTTCAATACCTGAAGCTTTGAAATGCGCTCAAGTACACAGTGTCTTGCTGTAAGGCCAAAACTGCATTATCACAGTGAGCACCGCTGTGGAGAGGGCTTTCTCATCTCTGCCACGCCGAGCGCGGCTCTACCCTTATCAACGGATCCTTTCACTGAGTCGAGCCGAAGTGTGGAAGAACTTGATTAGAATTTCAGATCAGATCGCGGCGGATGGGACGCTCCTCTGCAAATTTGCAAACGCGCCCCGCTCATTTCATGCTCGGCGAACGGACCCCATGCTTTGCTACTGCTGAGAGACGAGAGCTATTAGCTATTAACCGCTATGGTAGCCTTGTTTTTCCCTTCAAGCCAGCACAAACAGCCCTGTGGCATGCCTGCAGTCACAAACACGATCAAGGGCCATTTTCACAAGCCATTAGAATATCAGGGCTGCTTTCCAATTGCAAGGGAGTCGCAATGGAAGTGCAATCAAGGACTAGGAAGAGCGATCAATCTGCAGCTCAGGCAGGGGGAATGATCCCTAAAGATAGTCACGAATGTTCACTAAGTCGCTAACTGCTCCACTCGATAGGCCTATAAATCGTTCTCCTGTACAAATCCCCTCTTAAATAACATATAAATATATTCTGATATTTTAGAAGAAACTAGTCTTTTTTCACAGATTCTTTACAGATGGATTCCAAACTAAAGCTCAATCCCAAACGGCTCCCTGTTAGGTATTGTGGACTGTTCCCGGTATGCAGTGGTCAGTACCTACCAAAAGTGCTCCAAGAAAGGACAACTGGTGATCCAGCGACAGGTTCATGGGTGCCCATGGCTTACTGATGCTCCACCTCACAACTTACAGGACTTCAAGGATCTGCTTCTAAAGTTAGTCTTGGTGCCAGATACCACAGCAGGACATCTTCAGAGGTCTTGGGCAGTCCATATCTCGACAGGTCAGAGCTGTTTTGGCAGCACAAAGGGGACCTACACAGTATTAGGCAGGTGGTTTTAATGTTATGACTGATCGCATTGGTCATTCTGCCTAACAAACATCGGCCTGAAGCATTTCCTACCTGGAAAGATCACTTAAAAACCAATACAGACTCCAAGCCAAAAATTATTCTTAGAGTCCGCCCTCTCGCTCCGTCTCAGAGCGTGGTCCGCACTGGCAAAGGAGAAATTAGTGCATCCACACAGCTCTGTAAAAAATGAGAACAGATTTATGCAAGTTCAAACTGGTAACATTAACATATTTAGAAATTTCCCTCTGATACAATGTAAGGACTTCACCCACATGCTCAACCCGGCAACCTTCCAGTCACAAGGTCCCTTGCCACTTGGTAACCGTGGCAAGTGTGAAGGGGGCAATAAAACCCAGACGGATCTATGGAAGAAGAAAGAACCACTCAATCGCCATATGTGCTGCACACATAGGAATTCAAAGAAGGAACCTTCTGGTCGCAAGGCTCCTTCACTAACCTTTAGGCCACGACTGCCCCTTTGGTGTACATAAAATGCACCACTTGGGATGAGAAGCCATGATTTTCATGGCCTATGTTGCATGGCTATAAATCAGATATGCATCCAATCTAGGGTGCTCAGATCTGATTTGGAACAAGCCCAAAACCACTTCATACTGGTAAGGTGACTGTAGCCAGAACTCCCCTCTGGGATCAATAATCTAATCGAATCTACTCTAAACAATCAAGGCTCTGACCGGAAATCTCTTCTGTGAAAAGGATCAGTTGCAAAATAAGACTCTTCATTTATTATTATTATTATTATTTTGACCGAGATGAAGATCAGACCACATCTTCCGATCTGCTCATGCGGAAATGAATCAGATTAGCCCAGAGACCCATCACCACCTCACCACCTCAGTTGTGTCTGTCCTTCTCATCTTCTCTTTACTTTGTACCTTGTCTAGCCCTCCTTCCTTCCTCCCTGCCTAATCTCACCCTGTCCCACTTTCAAAAAGCAAGGCCCAACAAGTAATTTAGCAGATCCGCTCTGACAACCGTAAGAGAAATCACTTGGGAATTCAGATATCAATTTCATACCGTTTGAATTTCCCTTTCATAATCATGCAAATGGCGAGAGTGGCAGGCCACGCCGAATTGCGTGGGACAAGCTCGCCTTTTGATGTCGACTCATGTTCGCAGTACACTACAACAAGTGGCTCACTAGGCCTAAGCATGGATCCGTGTTTTCAAAGGGGAATCGGTGACACGCGTCTCGCAAACCACCCCCACTTTTATCCTCTCGCCGAAGCCTACTTTTCACTGAAGAGCTCTGGGCCCAACTCTGCATTTTAAGTGAGTCGAGTGTTCTGAATTAATTACATACAGAGTCACTTGTATAGGAATTAGGCTCATTTAAGCTGTAGCAAAGCAAATCTTTGCAGATACCATTAGTGTTGATGGCCTGAAAATTGCCAGCATGCAAGAATGAGGGGTGCTGAGGGGGCTGATTTCAGAATTGTTTAACTGCAAATGCTAAATATAACACAGCAGACCTGTGTTATGTATTGTGTTATGTTCAAAATATTCGGCTGTTTAAGTTAAGAATGCATTTTTATGGAGGCTCCAAGTAGCTCAGCAGACTAAGATGTTGACACTATGGCCCAAGGATGGCAAGTTAGAATCCTGGGTTGTGCTGCTGTGCAATCAGAAGCAGGAGCCTAAAAGAGCACAATTGGCTGTGCTCTCTCTGGATGGGTCTCATAATTGGGTTGCTGACCAGGCAAAGTATTCTATAATTTAATACAATCTAGTAGGGTATACTGGCCAACAGCCCAATTATGAACTGGTCACATCTATTAAAAAATAAATAAAAATTCAAATTCAATATTTAGTTTGCTTCACCCTAAATGGTGAAACTGTACTGTCCAAGCTCCAGAATGTAACCACTGTACATTTTATGGTGCAACAGAAGCTGCAGTAAGCCAGCTTTATCTACATGCTTAGCGTAGCCTCTCTCCAACTACCTCTGTAGTCTGTACAGCACATATTCTTGAGCAGTGGTCCCCAAGCCTGTTCCTATAGAACCACCTTGCCGCAGATTTGAGAATCCATTTCTAATCCACCCCACCTGATCCAACTTATTATTAGTGTGTTCTTCATTCATTATTGGTCATTTTACTCTGGAAGGTCTCTGGAATTTCACAAAGAGTTTGGACAAATACTTTTACACATTTTGTACATACTATTATCCATAACATATAACGGTGTTATAGGTGAAGTGAAAAACATTGATCTACAGTGGCCCCTCTGTCAAGAGGTGGATATATTAGGCAGCAAGTGAAGTTCGTTCTTGAATCTGAGCCAGACCAGGCAGGTCTTGTGGGGTGTTTCCAGAACACAGTGGTCAGTACCTGCCAAAAGTGCACCAAGACAGGACATCGGTGAACCATAAACAGGGTCATGGGCACCTAAGGCTCATTGCAGATCATAGAGGCCCCACCTCACAACTTTCATGACTAAAAGGATCTTCTGCTGAAGATATTTTTGAGAGTTAGCCTTCAGAGGTCTTGTGGAGCCCATAACTCAATTGGCCAGATCTGTTGTGCCGGCACAAGGGGGACCTACTCGGTATTGGGCAGGTGGTGTTAATGTTACAGCTGATCAAAAACAGTGTAAAAAAATTATTCAAGCAATATAAAGGCCTCTTCTCTTTGCATTCAATGCTAGCACACTTTAGCATTTTTCTTGGGAGCCACTGAATCACAGCCATAGGCAATGTTCTTCACTCTGCTTCGAAAGTTTTGAAATTTCCACACAAGGTTTCGTGAGCTGCCCAAGACAGCAGCAGAAACTTTTTCGTAGATTTTGTTACCGCCTTACTATCGGCATGGACCGTGCCACAGGCTATATGCTTTCACGGGCATGAGCTTTCATTCTTATACATACTGCAGTCAAAAAACTGACCTTTTTTTCTCAAGATAAAGAAGCGGGCATGCGAGGTTTCTGCTTCACTGCTTGTCCGAGAAAGCGGCTGCCTCTGAGGTGGAAGTTTTGTCACCTCTGATTGCGGGGCGGAGCAGCGTTTTTCATTCAAGCCCTCCATCACCAGGAGCTTTTCGAGACCGGCTGTGACGGCTGTCAGAAAAGCTGAGCGCTGCCGATGAAGAAAAGTCCAAATTCTACACTTTGCAAGACCTTTTGAACCACTGATTGAAATGTCTGTAAAGGCCAGGGGCAAGAATTAATTAATAATAAGCTGAATAGTTAGAAGTCTAATTCATACAGAGCCTTTCTCAGGCACGCTTTATATAAGCAGATAAAAACAAAAACACAGCCACAACACACACACAGTTCTTACAAAACACCCAGAACAAGGCACTAACACTAACTCGAGATTACAGAGGAGATTAACCCACCGCTACTATATACTAACCACCATGGAAACGTCACTTTTAGCCAATGGGGACACATCAAAGTTAACATGCAAATTGTAGCAGCGTACTTACATCGGAAACACGTATGCAATCTTTTACTGTATGCTATTTCTGTCGGCTTAGAAGGCCAATGGTGGTCAAAACCAGGAGATTAGCTCTTCATTGTGGCTCTGAATTAACTAATACCCTCCCTACAAATGAGGATAGCTGAATTGAGATTGTGGGAATGGACTTCCTTGGCTATGACAGACTGTGCAGCACATCAGAGTCACTCTTCTCGACATCTCGGACCACCACACTGAATGAGCCCATGTGGCATTCATGGGCACTAAAGTTGTCAGTGTACAGTGTAAGTGTACAGTATGTGCCATCACAACAATAATTCATTTTTAGTGCCAGATAATTGGGGCATTTCTTGGCTTTTGCACACACTTATACAGCCCTCGATTACTCACGGTTCCTCAGAGTACCCACATAATAACTGGGATTTAATAAAGAGGAACTGGGCCATTTCAAAGAAGGCCAGCAGCCCCATCGCTTTCCTCTCGCCACAGTAATTACGACTACAAGCAGAGTGCCTTGTTCCACTTTATGGGCTCCAAACCCCCTCCTTTGATTCCTCCCCCCCGTTTTGATTCCCTGGATCTGGGTGCCGCTCTCATTAGCATACTGTACGCCGGTGCTCCTTTATCTGATTCTGCAAAACCGCAAGCCGGATAATTACACTCGTAATTACATTCCAGTTGTGGCTGAGATGACTCTACCTGAACAATCCTGCCGCCGTCGTTCGCCAACTAGCACCTCAAGGCTCTTCTCTCAGAGGAGCCGGAGCATCGAGTCACCACCAGGATGAGGAGAATGGGTGGGAAAAAGACCCACTGGCACTGTCCACAGACTTTCCACACAGCACCTAATATTGAGCCTTGGGGCACTTCGGAGCCAAGAGACAAATGAAAACAACACATGGTGTCCTGAGGGTCCTGGTCTACTGGGGAAGGCCCTCAAGAAAGATTGTCCCAGTAGACAATCTCTTACATTTGGGTCTGTAAATTCTTAGCTGACAGGTTTTTATTCATGTCCACAGCCTCTTTGCTTATTAAACACGTATTTCCCAGCTGCTCTCAATGTGAAAGGGCATTTTACTGCATTTCGCCTTTGCAAACAGCATCACTTTAGCCAGGACTTGACAAATATCTAACTTAAAACTGCCAAGTAGCCGACGGTGAGCAATTGCTGAGCACCCTGAACTATATACATTCACAGGTGACCACAACAAAAAGCTGTTTTTTTAGTTTAGCTGGTTTCGCTAGCAGTACCAGCCTTGATAGCTACTCGTAGATCCCTTTATAGAAGGGCAAGTGCCAGGGTTTTTCAACAGGCCTGCTAGCACACCGGATTGACCATTATGATGCAACTGTTGCTCAGCAGCCAGAAATGTAGCATGTAGTGTTAAGAAAACAAAACACTGTGAAGGGCATCTTTGGTTTTTCAGGCTACAGGAAACAACCCATTGGGAAAACCCTCAATTTGCAAGCAGAGGTGTACTAGTCACTCCTGTTCTTAATTGGATTAGAATCAGTCAACATTCTCATGTGGTTCATATGGGTGGAATGTGGGATTGGTGGGTTCAAGGTGGGCTCCTAATGGGCATGGGCTCTGTGTGGGTTTGTCCATGTATTTTTATGCTAGGACCCAGTTGGGCTTCCCAAATGATTCCCAAATTATTACAGCCCTCACATGAAAAGTCCAATCTAGGCCCCATATGCGGTGTACAACCCACATGCTTACGCCCTCCTAATCCCATTATATGGCATCCATATGTGGGGCCAATGTGGAACCTGAAGGCAAAACTTCCTGGTTCCCAGTTGGGCTACCCATGCCCCCACATGGACATGTTTACCACTAGAGGAGGGCAAGTAGAGGACCTTCCTTAGGAAGAACCACCCAGCCATGTGTTATTTCATTTTCAGGGATTTCTGAACCCAAGGCCAGAGTTTCAGAATTATGACATTACAGACATTCCCAACAACCAATAAACATTTAACATTTAACAAAATGAATGACTGCGCCCTGAGATTTTGCCGCAGACACTCATGTCCCATCCACATAATAAGACATACACAGAGAAAGGTCAGTCTCCAAATGCGGATTTGGCAAGAGACTTTAAGGAGCCCATAAAAAACAACCAGAACTAGACTTCCTTCATGACCGCAGTGTCCGTACTGCAGCCCTTCCGAATATTTATCTCTTTTTATGGCCGCAATATTTTAAAATATGATCAAGTATATGCAACCGTAACATAAAGCACGGTAAAGAGCACTATTTAATTAGCATTAACTGTGGTGCAGCGGTGCCGCAGGGGCTCTGAATCAGCATGACGTGAGGTGGCACCTAGTGCTTTATGCTAGCACTTCATGCTAGCGGTTGCAGCTTAATGTTGGTGTGGTCAGCTGCTAATGGTGAACCACGCTATGATTGACAGCCACAACCAGCAACTTAAGGATGCCGCAGAGGCTTTAAGGACCAGCAGGGCTGTCGGCTGTCGGTGTATCACCTCATTTCTGGCCTGAATGATTGAGCGCTATACAAGAGGTGGCTCTCGGCTGCTCTCAGGAATCAGCTGGGCGGCTTCATGCCTCGATTTAGACTAAGGAGCAAGCCTAGCAGTGACGCAAGAGCACAGTTGTTACATATGGGGTCAGCTGAGCTACATGCCATCATATGTGACACGATAGCCCACAAACAGGCTGCAGTCAGTGGAGAAATCAGTCAGAGCACTGAGGCCTCCACACCATTCATTAATATTTGAAATAACTGCAGTGAGGAAGTCGCAGCATTGGAACACAGCAGCTAGTTTTCCAGCCAAATATTTCTTTTTACTGCTTTTACTTTAGCCAGACCAAGAGAGCAAAACTGCTATGAATGAAGCAGGCTCACAGTAAGTTTCCGGAATGGCCTTTGCTTTAGCCTTGCAAGGCTAATACTGCAACAGCACTGCTAAAGGTGTGATAGCGATGCTGGGCGAGGCTGACGATGCTGATGATGCAAGCAATGCTAAGGCTATGGGTAGACATGCTGGGTAATGCCAGCAGCTGGCACAGCAGCAATGCCAATCCCCACAAAAGCAATGCAAATTAACCATGATAGCAATGCTTATACCACAATAGCTATGCTAACGCCGCAATATTAATGATAATGCCGTGTGGCCAAGTGCCAGTGGCCAACACCATAACGATGTTAATGCCGTGAAAGGGATTCTAACGCAGTGAAAGCACTGAAGCCATGATAGCATTGCTAACACCAAAATAATGATGATATCGGCGCAGTAGCTATTCTAATACTATGGTAGTGAAGCTAACACCATGGCAGCGATGGTAACACAGCGGTAGCGATGCTAACACCACAGTTAGGGTTGCTATCTTTCAGAAATGAAAATAAGGGACGCCTACCACGGCTCCTCTGGGCCATGACCACTACAGGCCTGACTACAAACATTTTTAATCTAGGAAATGTGTATATATATTAAAGAATAAACATTTTCTCTTAACTAGTGTATTTATTTATTAACTATTATTCCATTAGTATGGTTTGTTCTTTAAATGGCCACATATAATATTTATATTGGCTAATACTACCGAATATTAAATCATTCATCATTCATTTCATTAAAAAAAAAACCTCAAATGTCTGACGCTGTCCAGTCAAGGATGTGCCTCTTCCCACTCACGTATGTATTGGACTTTTATGGAAATAGGCAACAAAACTGGTTCAATACGAGACGCAACATTTAAGTGCCAAATAAAGGACGATTCTGGATTTTTCAGGACGGGTGGCAACCCTAGCCGCAGTAGCGATGCAGTAGACTCTGCTAATGTCCCAGTAAACATAATGAGTTGACAAACTATCGCTACAGACTTTGACACAGACACTAATTGCACAGTATGTCTTCGCACCCCTTCCCTTTACAATAATAGTTCAAGCAAGGAGACCCAACCTAAGATATTTGTTAGCTGTGTGGCTAAATGTAGTCCTGAGACTGTCCCAGAAAATGTCTCTTCTGGGCAAACAAGAGGCAGTTCTTGCGCATGCACAATCCATCGGTTCGTCCGTCAGTCAGTCAGGGAAATTCAGTTTTTCAAGAATTCAAGAATTCAGTTTCCATGCTGGGCTGTTAGTTTGTATTCTTGAAATTTGTACGTGGAGTTCCTTTCACATTTGTCTGGAGAGCAGAGTATCTTCAACCCGAGTCCCGCCAAAAAGGGGCACTGCCGTAGTACAACTGGCATTATAGCCTTACATAATTCTGCCTTTTATGAAAGAAACTGTGTTTACCTTCTCACCACAGCTCAGAGTCCGGCATGAGCACTTACTGCTGGGCAAGCCAGACTGGCTAAAGCACTTTATCGTCCTCCACAAAGACATCACATAAATCCCACTTCTTAAAGTGTTTAGAAGAGGGGAGAAGGGAACAATGAAGTCCTGCGGTGCGGCGAGAGACGTCTCAACTAGCATTAATCTCGAGGCGTGCTTCCCAGCGACTGTCCACCCAGCGTGATTACATGCCAGAGCATTTACTCATCGGTCGGTCCCTTATCTCCATAAAGCAAGCCTCTCCGGCTCCGCAAGCCTCTCCCGGGCCCCGGCTTTCCCTCTCCCCTCCCCCACCTTCGCCCACGGCGTCCGGACGGAGGGCCGGATTTTGCGGAAGGTGCGGGGAGGCTGAATTAATGAAGAGACAGAGATGCGTGCCATTGGGGAAGCTGATTCTAAGCACGTTGTTGGCCAACCACAGCGATCCCACTACAAGGCAAACCGTAGATGCTGCAAACCCAGGGAGAACTGCATTTAGAAGCACAGCCTGGAGTAGCAATGGTGCCACACATGCCGCAGGTGATCCCGACTCCAGGCACAACAACAGATCTTCTTATGGAGATGAAGTGGAGAGATTAAATATTTATTTAAGCCAGTGTTCACCAGGGAATTCTTCTGAAATAACTTTCAAATTTTGAAAAACTAGCAGCATCTCATATTCAGAGAGCCCATTTCATGATTTGTGTTTGTCAGTCCTTAATTTTACTTTCCAATTAACCAATTACCCAACTCACTTATGGTACCCCATACATACATTAGACTTAAAGGCTCAAAGATTGGGCAATACACATAGGGGTGTAAAAAGTATTGATATCAAAGTATCATGATATTATGTTTTGCCATACTTTATCGATGGGCAACACATATGACTTATAGAGGTGTATGAAAACATCGATACATCAGCGTATTGTCATATGTTTTCAATTGTGATATATCAATATATTGAAATATTGTGATATGTTTTGCAATGCTGTATTGATTCTAATGATAGGGCAACACATGTGACTTTCAGGGGTGAATAAGAATATTGATATATCAAAGTATTGTGATATGTTTTGCAATATCGTATCAATTCTACTGGTTAGGCAGTACATATGATTCACAGGGGTGCATGAAAATATTGATATATTGACGTATCATGATGTGTTTTATTATACTGTAATTTTTCTAATAGTTTGGCAATACACATGACTCAGTGGTGAAGTATCGCAATATGTTTTGCAGTGCTGTATCGATTCTACTGGTTGGGTAATACATAGACTTTTAGGGGTGTAAGAAAATATCCCTATATTAAAGTACCGCAATATGTTTAGCATTGGTATCAATCCTAAGGGTGGGGCAACACATTTGACTCAGTTTTTTGTACCCAGTTTTCCTAAAATTTAATTTATAAAAAAACAATATATCGCCTTGCTAACAGTATTGCAATATATCACAATATATTGAATCGTAACCCAGGTACCATGATAGGTATTGTATTGCCAGGTTCTTTACAAAACACAGCCCTAATCACTCAAGAGGGGAAAATGACCCTTAATGCCAAATTAGTCTGACATTATTCCAAACGATTTTGAAGTTATTCAGGTTTAACCACATTGGGAGCCACTTGCACCCAAAAGGGCAGGAGTCATGCCCCCGCGTCTGGATTTGGGTACACACCTGGACAGAGGTACAAGAAAGCCAGGCTTGTTATGATTCTGCAGAGAAGCAAAGAAACAAGAACACAGCTCACACTCTCGGCTCCGTCTGCTCATCCGCCACCTCTCCAGGGCACCAGTTACACACAGGGTGAGCTAATTACACTCCCCTTACACATCTCGGGGTGCCTTGGCGTCCGGCCTCTCCTCAAGCTGGGGCACCTGCTGGCTGAAGCAACGGCAAGCGCTTAGCGACTTCGCTACTGAGGCACAGTCATGAGCTGCCATGTTAAGACTTACATGGGGGTTTTTCTCTGTAAGCTGTGGCTGTGTGGGAAAGAAGCTGATCAGCAGTTTGTTTCAGCAGGTACACACACACACACACACACACACACATACACACTCAAACTCAATCTGTCAATAGAGTCGCCAGCAGCAGCAAGATATCTCAATCTTGCGGGCCCAAGCTCACAGCAGGCATTAGAGTTATTGGAGTGGATGCTGAGCCGTGGCAAGGATCGATAGTCTGCTCTAATGGGGGTTGGTGTGAGGGGGGGTTGAGGTTGATAAGGGTGGTACTAAAAAGGAGCTCAAATGAAGCTCTGACTCCTCAGGGTTGCTCTGCTTAAAAATGAAGCAACAGCCCTGACTACCCTGTAATGACTCCCACACGTTCACCACTCTTTGGAAAACGTCCCACATTCTGTATGTTTTTTTTGGTCCACCTAATGTAGGATTATTCTCCAAAAAGACCAAGCCATCAAACCATTAAAGAGAACTGCATTATTTTTGCATAGTTAACTGTGATCATCATCTTATTAGTTGTGTAGCTCTTTTAGATGAATCACAGTATTTTGTGCAGTTAGTCACAATCAACTGTGTAGTAAGTCATGATTAATCACAGTATTTTGTGTGGTTAATCATGATTAATCACAGTACTGTGGGCAGATATAATCATATTATCTCTGTAGTAAATCATGATTAATTATTGCAATTGCAATTAATTTAGTCTGTGTGGTTGGTCACGATTAAACGCTCTAGTCGCGATTGGTTGGTCACAACTAATCACTCTAGTCTGTGTGGTTTGTCATGACTAATCACTCTAGTCTGTGTGGTTGCTCACGGTTAACCGCTCTAGTCTGTGTGGTTGCTCACGATTAATCGCTCTATTCTGCATTGTCATTGCGATTAATCGCTCCTAATTGTGACCAACCACACAGACTAGAGTGATTAGTCGTGACCAACCGATCGTGACAAGAGTGATTAATCGTGACCAACCACACACACTAGAGTGATTAATCGTGACCAACCACACAGACTAGAGTGATTAATTGTGACCAACCACACAGACTAGAGTGATTAATCATTATCAACCACACAGACTAGAGTGATTAGTCGGGACCAACCAATCATGACAAGAGTGATTAACCGTGACAAACCACGCAGACTAGAGTGATTAGTCATGAGCAACCACACAGACTAGATGAATTGCAATTTACTACAGAGATAATTTAATTATTCATGACCTACTACAGGTAATGATTAATCGTGAATAACCACACATACTACTGTAATTAATCGTGATTTACTACAGAGGTAATATGATTATATCTGCCCACTGTTAACGATTAATTGCAGTAGTGTGTGCTGATGATTAATGGCTATCAAGTGATTAAAATATTTATTCGACTAACTGCAATTAATTTTATGATAATCATCAATATTCACATTGCTTTGCGTAAGTAATCAGGATTAATCAGTTTTCTGTGTTGTTAATCTTGATTAATTGGAGTATTCTGTATACTTACTCTATACTTAAATGGCATTAATATAAAAACAGAATTAATGGTTTTTATAATGTTACTAATTCTATCAGAATAAATGTAAACTCTTACTGTTTTAAAAGATTTTATTCCACATTCCCAGGATGTTGAGGACGGCTGTTTTCAAACATTGTTAAAAAAAATCAGGCAATCAGAAATCAGAGTCTTTCCAGACACTTGAAATGAATCCATCACGTCTAATTTACCCGATCCTGAAAACCTTCAGCCGATCAGCAGACCACATCTAAGAGCACTTTTAGGCAGAACGTGTCTCTTTCTCTGAGAATTTCAGTCCACGGCCATTCGAGTGTTGTGTATTTACATTACTCTAAAAGAAGTTTCCCTTAAATTAGGGTGACCTAATTGTCCTTTTTTTGGGACACTGCATTTTTCCAAATTGCCCAAAATGTGGGATTTACATTTATGGCATTTAGCTAACACTCTTATCCAGAGCAACATGGTTACTCGAATTACAGAGGTGGGCCAATGTAGTGTTTGCCCAAGGACTCTTATTGGTGTAGCACAGCATAGTCACCCAGACTGGGAATCAACCCCACATGGTGTGGTAGCTCACTGGCAGTGGTGCCACAACAACCACATACACCCTATGCTATGTTAATGATCCTAACCTGCTTGACTAGCCTGAGCTAGTCAGACTGTTTAAGCACCAGAAGGCGGTTTCAGGAATACACTAAAAAGGAAGCACATTTTCTCATATATGTTTAAAGCAACACTATGTAAAATATTTCCTTAAAATAGCAGTTTCAAACTCATGTTGATGCTCCGCTGATGTGTAATAAGAAGAATAGCATCTTTGTTGGGCTTGGCATGCTGCTAACTGCACTATGTAACTCAGGAGAAAGAGCCATATGTAACCAGAGCCATATTTTATAGTATTACTCTACCGCCTCAGTCCACATGCTTCTTTTGCATTCAATGAAAGTTCAATATCTCTCAGCTTTTCCAGAAAGGCATGTATGGATGTCCTATTTGAGGGGTGTCTCAAAGCATGAATTCACATTCTCACATGTAGGGGAAGCTCAACAAGAAGAAATACCGCATAATGCTGCTTTAAATGTAAGATTTTTGTGGATTACCAAAAAAAAAGATGTAATTTTTCCACACTTCTTTTGAACGACACCTGTTCTGATTGGCTACTCTGTATTGTGGTTTTGTGACATCACAAAAACAGTAAACTGTATGCTTTGAAACCTTAACTTATGTCAAACTCTCTAAAGCAAGGACATTTCAGATCTTCATGAATTTTTATCGTCCTTTAAGAAATAGAAACCGAGCAAGAGAGAAAGAGACTGAGTGAGAGAGTGAGAGATAGAGAGAGAGAGAGAAAGAGGCTTCATATGCCACAGTCTGACCTGCTTCGACTGCCCTGATCCAACAGTTTTGGCAGACTCAGAGTCAGAGGTGTGATGTTTAAGCAACTTTTGAACTGATTTTGCTCCACCTGTTTGACTTACAGTAACAAAGGGCCATCTGCTTTTGGCACCCAGCGACAGTGATGGCAGAGCGATGTCAGCGGCCCCCTCCCCGAGCTCTGGCAGCTTGGAGCCGGCTGAGTTCTCTTGGCCGAGGACGTGGAGCAGCAGGAGGAGTGGAGCTGACAGCCACCAGCCGCACTCACACTTTGCCTTTTTTTCACAGTTTGGCCGGGCAAGTCCGAGCAGCCGAGGAGCGATGATAGAAAGTCTTGGGCTCGAGCACAAGCACTTCTTTCCCACTCTGACATACTTCTACATAAACATGAGCAAGTGTAGCTCTTAATTGCGATATAAATGGTGAACATTTTTAGTCAATGCTAATGCTAATGTTAATAAAAAGGCCCAATACCTGGGTCTGCTAAGCTGCCACTATGGGACATTTGAGCAAGACCCTTTCACCTTCTTTGCTCCAAGGGGACCATAGCATAGCTGACCCTGCTCTCTGACCCAGACATCAATTTTGTTGTACTGTACATTGTGGCCACTTTTAATAACCCACGCCTGGAGCATGTTCCTGATTGAGCTCAACCTTCTCAAGCGAGTGGTTGGTTGCATCCTTAAAAAAAAGGTTTGGGGGATGAGATCAACATGGTGCTGTCTCAATGCTAAGCTAACTACCAGGTGACCGTAGATATGTCCTTATCCAGAGGGTCGTGCTACAACACATGCATAAGTATAATGACAATAGGTTCTTACAGTCATGGCCACAATGGCCACCAGTTTGTTGTGTCTATTTCTCTTGTTTGCACAAGAACAACATAGAAAAAAAGTAAAATCTGACAAAACTCCATAAATGGACTGGCGACAATCATTGGCACTAGGGAAATAATTGGATTTCAAATCATGTGATGCTTCTTTAACCTGTATCTGTGGTAAGTAACAGCTGCTGGTATTATAGAGATCATACACACAACCAGTTTAAGCTGGAAAACGTTGACTCAGTCCTGAAGTCTGTGTTCCACACTGGCGCAAAACTGGAAAGGCTAGAAAAGGAGTCACAGGACGGACCATAACTGTTACCAGGCTACTAGTTGGAGAACTATAATTTTTGCGAAGTTCAAGCCTCAGTTTCTTTCTTTCTTTATTTTCCAAACTGTTATGGTATAAAAGCAGTAGAATGCTTGAGGTTGCGATAACACAATGCCTCTTACTGCGTTAGCATTGAGCTCTGCACACTGCTGCCACTCCTTTTTACTTCCACTTCTATATCATTTTGGTTCCCCGTGGCGAAAGAAGAAAGTATGAGTTCCCAGTTGACATTTCGAGGCCATTTGATCAGAAACAGCTAGCAAATAAGTGCACTTTGCAGGTGTACAATTACCACAGTTTAATCAGCTGCCATCTAGCACATTCATAGATGGAAAGGGTCCCCTGTAGGACCACCGCAGACCAGACATTATCTGGAGGTGGACCATTTTCAGCACAGCAGTGACACTGGAATAAATGGCGGTGAATGGTGGAGCATGTGGTGGTGTTGCTAGGGTTTTTACATATGATACACACTCATTGGCCACATTATAAAACAAAATGTACAAATTCACTTGTTGCGATGCAATTATTACTGGTGTTTCGGCTGTACTGGGAGGAGTTTTGGTTGTCGAATACGTCTTGGAGACCACTACACATCTTGACCTCCTGAAGTGGTTTGAGTGATCGGATTTGTATCTAATCCATTTCAAATACGTCCTGGGTGTGTTTACACTTGCATTTTTATGTGACTTGGTGTTATATCCAGATATAATCCTAATTATCAAAACACATGAAGGAACCAGGTGTAAACAGGGTCAAAGCGACCAACTTTGAGGGTTAGCAGGCCGTGAGTGAAAGTCTGACCCATTAATCTAAAAGTCAGCAGGGCCGTTGTGTTCATTTTACTATGTACGATTAGTGTCTTTGGTGGAAGCAAACAGCTCTGCTGCCACAGTCCCTGCTGCATAGCACCCGCCAGGACAACAAGCTTACAGAGTTATAATCCAAACAATAAACAGTAGAGCTGGGGATAATTGCATATTTGCACAAACCGTAGGGGAGAGTGGGGCACAAACTAACACGACGTACAATGTACGTTTTCTGTAGTTAAACAATCTCCTGCAGAACAGACTCTTGGTTACCTTTTCGTGTTACCATAGCAACATCTGCACATTTTTGACAGTAATCAGACATTAGATTCATTTTTGCCATGGTACATGAGTCGGATATGAAGTTGAACTTCACAGAATTCACTCCTATATTATTTGAATCTCCCTCTTGGTGGCTGTAATAGAGCACTGAAGTACAGCCTCCAAACATGGTGCAGGTATTTTCAACAACAACTCACAGAGAGAGCTAGCCAGGCTAAAGTATAGCTTCCAAACATGGTGGAGGTAGTTTCACCAACAACTCTCAGAGAAAACTAGCCAGGCTAAAGGACCGCCTCCAAACATGGTGGAGGTAGTTTCACCAACAACTCAGTGAGAGCCAGCCAGGCTAAAGTACAGCCTCCAAACATGGTGGAGATAGTCTAATCAACATCTCACAGTGAGAGCTAGCCAGGTAAAGGTACGGCCTTCAAACATGGTGGAGGTAGTTTCATGAACTGTTAAATGATCGGATTCTGATTAATTAACAATTAGAAACGGTCAAGTTCCAGTGAGCTTAAACTATGACCCCATTTACACATGGTCACATCATCTTGAGGGTCAAAGTTATATCTGGATATAACCAAACCACATAAAAATGCAAGAGTAAACAAATAGAATACTAATTTAAAGCAGAATTTAGATCTGATTGCTTCAGGAGGTGGTAGAAGATGCATTTGAGCCACATGTTGCAGTGTAAACACATCCAACAACCAGAACTTATCCCAGTACAACTGAAACACTTCTTGATGCAGTTCATAGATGGGCAAGTGATCAGGGTTTGCATTGCGTGGAAGATGATCATGGAGGATCACGGCATGTAAAACTGCAAATTTTAAAACAGCAACCATCTTAAGCACAGCACTGGAAGAGGCTGAAAACACAATCGCTCGGAATCTGCATATTCCGTCCCCCCACAGCAACAGGATTTCAGTCTGACTCAGACTGGAGATACATTTGACTACCCTGTGTAAATGCATGTGGCTTAAATCTTACCAGGATAGAATCCAGATACTAGTCACATAAAGTGACCAGGTGTGCACAAGTTCCTTGTCAGCCTTCCCGGAAACCCCAGCTTGAATTTCTTTGGTTCAATGTGATGTTGGCCTATGCTCTGACTCTGTGAAGCACTGTGTCCAATGCTACTATGGCTGCTGTGAACGAACATATTTGTGGGCGAACCGTAGATGAATCGACTGGGTCTACAAAAAAACAAAAACAAAAAAAAACAAACACAAAACCACACAAAAAATATGAATGCGAGGCTGACAATAGGTTTTAGTGCCGTCTTTATTTCAAACTCCCAGACACTCCGCCTCAAAGCAAAGACATGAGGACATAGAGACAAGAACATCACTTTTTCTCAGTCTTGGTGCGTGTCTGGCTGAAGACATTCATTCTCTGTTTTTTTTTCTTCTTCCATATTTGGTGACAACAACACTTGCTGTAATTAATGTTCAAATAAATTAGTCATAATTACACATGGTACAACAGTGCATACGCGCTCAAGCTCTTCTCCGTGTTCTTATTGCACAAATTAAAAATACAAGATGTACAGAACAATGAAACAGCTGTCAAGTCACGATGGGGAAGAAGAAGATAAAAAAATCAATAGAACAGCATTGCTAAGGACAGGCAGTGATGTAGTAAGTGACTGCTGGGCTTTTTAGATAACT
This sequence comes from Salminus brasiliensis, assembly GCF_030463535.1. NCBI lineage: Eukaryota > Metazoa > Chordata > Actinopteri > Characiformes > Bryconidae > Salminus > Salminus brasiliensis. The sequence continues at coordinate 31,019,654 of NC_132899.1, read as the reverse complement.
GACAACCACTGACAATCACGGTGCATACAGTGGTGAAGGAACTGCAGTCGGGTACGCAGAATGGTTTGAAAGAGATCTGTAAAATCGGTAGAAATGGGAGCATGCAAAAGCCCAGGGCTTCTTTCCCTGAAGTATCATGGTGCGAAGAACCTCTTAAGCTGGTGGAAAAACCGACTGTGGCTAAGAGGATGGGAACACCATGATGCTTCTGCAAAAGAAGTCCCACCACAGGACTGGGACTACCATGCCATGTAGGTTTGGACGAAGGATAACACCGGAATTTGGCTAACACTGAGAGATCTCTCCTATAGTGAGCGATATGACATACAGGGTGAAGCTCTGGCATAGGGACTACTGGTAATAGCTGAACCGGCATCAATCAGTGAGCAGTATTGTCTAGTTTTAGTAAGGGAACTCCAGTGTCAGACAGTTGGCGTACTCAAGAATCACACCTTGCAGGACGGACTCGTTTCGGTGGCACAGAGCTGGACATAAAGCAAACTCATGCAAACATCTTCATTATCTAGTGTTGAATTTCACGTCAGGGTGTTAGGACTGAGCAAAAGATATTGTATGGTTGAGTTCAGAGTGTGTTAATACGCAATGCGGAAATCCACAAGCAGGAACCACAAGAAGAAAAGGAGACCTTGAGGAAACCCAAACGGAGTGCAATACACCTATGGTCATGTGGTTCACAAATACATGAGTTTCTCAGCATCATAGCTCACATCTTCAGCAGGGTTGATGCCCCGTGGTTTGAGAACCTGCTGGTCCTCGCAAGCTTTTTGTCGCCCCTCCTGCAGTCCCTATGTGGAAGCGAAGGCTGGCAGCCAGCTCCGTCAAGGCGGCAGAGCTGCAATTTTTAACTCAAAACAACTCTTCCTGATGGAACCATGCCAAGTGCTCCAAAACGTGACATCCTAAAGCAATTACAAGGCACTTGTGCTGTAGGACACATCTAGACAGAGTTGAAAGAATCAGATCCTCCACTAGGTTACAGAAAGTTAAAGCTAGCTTTTCTTGCAAACAACAAACCAGGATAAAGACTACAGTGGAGAACTCTAATAAATAATGTCTGTAAAAAAAAACACTCATAAAAAAAAAATCTGAGCCAACTCTGAAAAGGATCAACTTTCACGCTCTCGCACTAGTCAAAGTCAAGAAAGCTTCAGTCCCTCTCAGCGTGCCTTGCATCTTCAAGTTCTTCAAGCACCCCTCCACCCCCTGAAAATGGAAAGTGTACGTGTGTATGTTTACTACTGGGTTCTCGCTGACAACTGAAGGGTGCTCGCATTATCCCACTCTCTTCAACTGCAGTCAACAGGAACTATCTACACACAGAGATACTCTTCAGGCCACTCTACCATCTTGGCCATTTTTCGAGAGGCCACGTCTGGGTGTGCTCAGGTGTGCGCTCTCGTTCCAGAGTGGGATGCCGTTAGCGAGTGCGTAGGGTATGCAGAGGTAGTAGAAAGGGCCGCTTTGGAAGTCAAGTGCACTTAAAGTGGGATTTAGGGATTACAGCAAGGGCATCTTGTTTAATCTGTGGGACGCTGATGCACATTGGGAGAGAGACTTCCTAGAGTTCCAAGCGTTTCAGAGTCTGAAACGCTTCAAAGATGACACTAGCTGAATGTCACCAGTGAAGCCTTATGCACAGAGACATCCATGACGGGGCAAGGGAACCTCAGGTGGATGAACTACTGCAATGTGCACTGGTGAACAGATTCGACTTGTCCTACAAGGACTAAGCTGTCAATATCGATCAGGTAACAAGATGAGCGTGATTGGTGGTAAGTATAGCTAAAGCAACCGTTGTGGTAACTGGGTCCTAGGAACGGACAGAGGGATTGATGTGTCAACTGAGCAACTGGAAGACTGAGGGGACTTGCGAGTGGCATGATACAGTCTGCAGAAGGGTACTGGAAATAAAGGAAAGTTGCCCCTGCAGGACCCAGAATTTGCAAGGTCTCTCTGGCTCCTTAAACCACAGGTTCGAAGACAGAACAACAGAAGATTTGTGAGTTTTGTGGGTCACGGCATGCAAGCACACGACTGATATGAAGAGAGGTTACATAACAGACTTCAGCCACCAGGAAGCTTTCGCATAATAATCTTCCACAGAGGCCAGTATAGTGAACAGCTATGTCCGAGCTTGTACTTGGGGCCTAGGGCATTTCTTGCATAGAAAGACAGATAAGCTACAGGCAGGTAGCATCACTTTGCTTCCTTGGAAGTATTGCGTGGAGTGCATGCGGGACCTTCTCCATTTGATCACAGAGTACTACAGTGCATTTACTAAAGGTTAGGCTTCTTAAAAATACACTGCATATTATACAGTATACGTGAACCTCCTGACTTAGCTGAAACAATAAAGGCTCAGATTATGGCTTTGAGATAAAAACGCAGCGGACCGCTCCAGTTTACAATTCCGCAGTCAGGAATTTCACTTGTGTTGCTGCTTTGTTATAATGTAGCAAAATTACGGGGAACGAGATGGCAATTCGACCCATGGAGACCCAGCCAATGGGCGGCAGCCCACTACTGCTGTGCAGCTCATCCCGGTAACCATGCCAACCAGTCCTGAGTATCTCCACGCTGGCGTAGTCGATCCTACGCTTCCATTTCTCTTCTTCATGGTTCGGTGTTCTGAGCTGCTTCTCCTGAAGGCTGGAGAGACTCTGCGCTGCCGGGTACACCCAGGCTCCCAGCACTCCTGCTCATTACCGCGCTGGGTGGGTGGGCTCTGCCCGCAGGCCACAAGCTTCCACACTGCTGGAGGAGAGCTGGGGAAGGAGAGAGAGATGGAACAAGGGGGGAAGACGGGGGCGAGCGATTGCAGAAGATGGTTCCTCTGAAAGTTCTGGTCGTGGGCATACACTGAGTGCAGACAGTAGGACTGGGAGGAGCACAAAAGAGTCTCTCTCACACACACACACACACACATATAGACTACTCTCACTGAGACAGGGATGTGAAGAACTCTGCAAGCAAACACAAGAAGACAAAAGGCAGGAGAGAAAGGATGGCGCTGAAAAAGGACGAGAAAAGCACTCTGTAGCAGTCAGTCGACAGCACCTGATGGTTCTCCTCACTCTGCTGCTCATGACAAAGGGACAGATATCAGACGCAATCAAAAGGCTACAAGTCATACTTTGCTCTTTTAAAGGGCAACAGGGGACAATCAATTCCTGTAAAGCCAACAGAATGGACCCAACCTCACCAAAGCTGCTTATAAAGACGGACACAGGTCACGCGTTCAACAGACAGCATCCAACCTTCGCTGACTGACAGCAATTCTTAAAAGAGGGAAGATCAATCTGTTAAATTTGCTCAGGCATTGTGGTGTGAATTTTGTGGGGGGTGACTGTCAAAACTACCTACATTTCAAACGATCAGCACGTTTCTGGTGACACTGAACAAAGTCTGTAGTGTTGTGAGTAAATACAGAAAATATACTGAGTGGTTATTAGTGGTATCATAATACTCCTTCTTCTCCTTTTACCAGTCAGAATGGAACTCGGGTCAACTGTTCTTTTTATTTTATTAGCCAGTCAAGGGTTAAAGGCAACAAAGGAATTATTGTCAATCGCCTATTCATTCAAAATATATTACATTTATAAATAGCGCTTTTTCTTCCATTCCTCAAAGCTTTGGAAAACCTATTTAGCTTTCACCTGGCACAGACAGTGGGAAAGCTGAACAGCAGAGGAATACACACACAGCGACTGGATTTGCAGTGGAGTTTTTAAACCGCATACGAGAAGGATGTGCTGAATAACACAGGCAACCTGATGAGCAACCTTGAGTGCACATCTTATTTGGAGAGCTTGGGCAGATCAAACACAGTTACGCTCCTCACAATGTTCGACAAAATAAATAAGACCTCAGCGGAGCAGTCTTTTTAGAGCTTACAGGGCTTACGTGACGACCTTGCCGGGGCGGAGGGGGAGGGGAGGCATGAAGTCTGATGGGATGCCCTGGGCAGAGCTGTGGAGGGGAAGGGGGGGCTGAGGAGTGTAGGAGAGGGGAGGAGAGGGGTGGAGAGGTTACTGGTTGGCCTCGTTCCAAGTGTCAGGAAGTGTCAGTGGATCTTTGGCTTGGGGAGGCGTGAGTTACAGGGCTGGGGGAGCTCTCGAACTCGTGCTGAGCTTTGCTCTGCGTTGCTCCGAGCTTGGTTTGGTCTGAAGCCCCGCAAGTGGACGTTATGTGCTGATAACGCTGCGGGGGCAGTGACCTGCAAGGCTGAGCTGATGCAAGGGAGGCCACGGGATGGCGGAGGCATGTGCCTGGTCCTGGACGTACTGGTGGAGCAGGGTTGGCGCCCAGCTCTGCTCAGGATGCCTCTCCCAAGGCTTATCTGGGAGCCATCCCGGTGCCTCATCAGAACACCAGCTCTTCTGATGCAGCTAAGTGGTTGCAGACTGTCAAGGTCACTGGGTCCACGGTGTCCCCTCTGCAGCTGAACACAGTTGCTAACTTGGACGCCAGGGCCATGTAGTTCACCTATTCTGAGGTGCACATTGTTAGCATGGACCTTGGGACTGTGCAAGTCACTGATCGTGAGATGGGTGTCCAGGAGCTGGTGGAGGTCGTCAGGACCACAGTCCTGCAGAGTGACAGAAGACGTGGCAGGAACAGCAGTACTAACAGTAGCAGCAGCAGAGGCGGCGGGTGCAGTTGTGGGCACAGGAGGAGGAAGGATGGCGTTACTCGTGGTGGGGTCTGGTGAGACTGGAGCACACGACTGGAACTTCACTGGACAGTCACCATCAGATTTGGCATCCACAAGGTCACTGTGGGCCCCTGTGAGGACTCTGCTTGATGGTCTTTCCAGTTTGTGGTGTCCGCTGGATGAGGGTCGGGAAGGCTGTAATATCTGAGGCTGTGGGAGGAAAGAAACAACATCATTACAAGGCTTTTGCAAGTCAGCCCAGGGAGGTGCTTAATGATTAATCGCTCATAGCATGGCTCCACAACTGAAGGTGTATCTACTGTTTCAGTCATCACTACCATAAGCAAATGCCAACTGCAGAGCAACCTCCAGCAAATGAAATCCTCTCTTCAGCACCCACCAAACTCATCACCACTCTAAGATAAAGTTAATCTGTTGGTGTGAAATCTAGAGTGAGAGGAGAGGAAGAGTCATCCACAAAATGACAAGGCTTTGATTCACAAAGCCTTGCAGGACCCGTAAGAGCTGGGAGATGCTCATCGGTTTGGTGCTTGCTTATTAGCAGTGATGTGGGCTTCCACCTGAGGGGGTGAGGTCACAATCAAAGCAGCATACCGTATTCTTCACCTGAATGATACCACACTCTTTTACATCTTTAAAAGACTCACAACCCACAGCCCTGTCAGAAAGCAGACAAAAAAATAAATAAATAAATTTAAAAGCCGGTGCTGAAGGAGAGGTCAGGTTTTCCGGCCCATCTGGGGAGATTTAACGCCACTCATTAAGGCCAGACTGCACACGGAGATCTGGACCTGTCCATCATTCGGCAGCCTTCTGGGCGGCTTCAAAAAGAATTATTCCATAAGATGCTCCAGTGTGCAATGGAGAGCTCTCCCAGCCAAGGTGCCGGACCACTGCCGTGCTATTGTGGAATGGAGCCTTTGATGTTTGCTCGGCTGTTCGATTGGCGATGGAGTGCATTGACACCCTCCTCACTCTGAGGTCTGCTTGAGGGGCATCTTCGCAATGTCGGATCTCTTGACTACTGAACCCTATGCAGTACTAAATCCGAACCGAACATCTGCAGAATTGAATGGAGACGTTCTTGGCTGGATGTAACCACAGGATGGGCTGGGCTAGTACTTTTTTGAGGCATAAAAAAAACACCACACACACACAAGCACTTGCTGACAGAAGCTGCGCAACTGAATGAAATGCAGTGTTAAACGATAATAAGCTCTGTAATCCACAGAGTCAGAGCCCAGTTCAGGGCTTCAGTCAACGTAATGCCCAGCAAAAGTCTCTGGCTTGAAGCCCCAGTGTTGCAGCAGATCAGACAAAGCAGACCTGCACAAGCTCTGAGGCCCAGTCGGATCAGTTTCATGCAGCCACTATTAGACAGGATTTCCTGGCTCACAGCTCCACCTACTGGCTTTTTTCCCATCTACACCTCCTCCCTTTTCCACTCAGTAATAAACACTGTAGCATTTTTATGACGCTGGCCACATCAATTGTTCTGATCTCCCACCCTGTCAATATTTGCCCCCAGCCTAGCGCTCAGACTTCGAGAATACATTCTTTTGTTGTTTTTTTGTTTTCGACAGCCAACAGGAGGGAGGGAAGGAAGAGAGAGGGTAGAGAGAGATTGATCACACTGTGCGGCCAATCTCAGCAGCGACCGCCCTTCTGTTGGGGAGGTTTTTGGTCTTGAACGCCAGGCCAGTCGAGAAGGGGCACTGGCGTCTCTGTGCCGCTTCATAAATAATTTATGGAGGCTCACCAGAGATTAGGAACCAGCGGCGGACAAAATGTGACACAAATGTTAGAGAGCGAGAGAGGTGAGGACGAAAAGAATAAAGCAGGGATCCTGAAAGGAGTAGAGGGAGGTGAAAAGCTTTAGAAGGAGACAAAGAGAGATATAAAACAGGAAGGAGAGAGAGAAGCCTGTAAAGGCAGCAAAAGGGAGAGAGATGCAAAAGAGAGAGAGAGAGAGAGAGAGAGAGTTTATAGTGAACGAAGAACAAGTGAGGATATTGTGATGGAGAGGACACGTAAAAAGTCCAGACGGGCATCGAAAATTCTTCTTGACTTTATATGGGAAATACCACGGCAGGCACTCACCCACACAGTGGCCAAAGGCTGAAAGACTTTATGCACTCTATGCAACCCAAGAGTTATCTTCACTTCCTTCTTGTCCTCGTCTCGCCTCTCTACATTTGTCCCTTGCCAGCTGCTTCCAACCCTCATCCACTGGTGTCACGCATCCCCCCCAACTTCGTTTCCCCATCTAAACTGAATGCCAACACACATTTGGCAACGCCATGCAATCCCCACAGGCAATTTCCACAAGCACTGGGCACTTCAAATTAGAAGTACAGGGAGGGATGTCCTGATCCCCATCACCAGCTAAAGCATATTGTTATAGATGGGTGGCTTTCCTTTTTTTTTGACCAGGAGTGCCCAAACCCTTGCACGTCACTAAAATCAAGTGACTTTACTATACCATTTTAGAGTATAATCAACCTAATGGGGCTCTGAGTGGTCCTGAGGATCATTAGTTTGATTCCTGGGCCATGCTGCATGCCATCAGCAGCCAGAGTCAGAGAGAACACAACTGAGTAATTGGCCTTCCAAATTATAGTACATAGTTCTAACTGTGTGTTTTTGTAAGTTATGTACATCTGCAAACACTGGACAAGACTCCATATTAACGGTCAGATTCAAAAGGTATATAAATCAGACCAAACAGATCAATCAGGACATACTTAATTGAGGACACAACCAAAACACAGCAGCCATCCAACACCCTTCAGCCAGCCAAGAAACAGTGCTGAAATACTGCGAAAAATGATCTGAGCTGCAAGGAGATGATTTTAACATGGGCACTGTGGCCCGTCTCCGGTGGAAGTTCATGCATCAGAAAGAGTTATCATGCCGCCGTCATCATCAATAACCACAGAAATGATGCGAAGGCATTGGGGTGAGAGCGGTGTGTTTCTCAGGTTATATCATTAGTCCTCTACGTGCCGCAGTTAGACATCCTGTCACTTCATAACACTCCTGGAAGACAAAGGAACGCGAGTTCAACTCGATACATTTCTCCACAGAAAGTCTTAGATGGTCATCAACTGCAGAACGCTAAATGAAATGAGGCATATACGATTCAATTTTTTTTTTAATTTTTCCAGGGTGTCCTCGTCTTCTTCTCCTTGTGTGTCTGGAAGTGGTGCCCAGATTTTGGTTTCGGAACACAGAAACTCCCTTGGTTATTAAAGAAATTTTTCTTTATAACTCATTAGACACACCACACCCGGAGGAGACTGCAGTCGGTTTTAATGAATGGCTTGAGCAAAGTGCTTTTTTTTGTGTCCCCCACCTGTACAAGGACCATTTTCAGCTGCTACAAAAAGGAACTCACTGTGTTATAATGTTAGACAAACATTCATCTTACCACCTACTGTAACTGAATTCAATGAAGACAGAAAGAATGAGGTGGTGGGAGGATAAGGCGGTGTTCGAGGAAGAGGGAGACTGTGGAAAAGCGAGGGAGAGAAGACACTGAAAAAGACAGCTAAACAGATGTGAAAAAGAGAGGAACAGAGGAGGGGAGAAATGCCAAAGAGGTAAAGATACTCTGAACAATCTGACAGCCATGATTGGGCTCTCTAGTCTGCAGAGAGTGTGATGGGCAATAGGGGAATAGGCAGGAAAAAGACAGGTGCACTGGTGGGGACAGAGTGAGTACAGAGTGAGCAGTGGGACTGGGGGGGGCTGGTAAAGCAGACAGGGCTGGCTGAAAGCAGGTTGGAAAGTTGGGTGGATGTATTAGGGAGGACTGATTGCTGAAGCAGGGAATATGGACTGGGGAACTTGGACGGGGGGGTGGGTGATGGGACGGATCAAGGGTATGGAAATGATGGGGTGGAGAAATAATGAGGTGGACAGGGGTAGGAGAACGGCACAGTTTGATTGGGCCAAGTCATTATGACAAGTGGATTTGGGACAAAGAGATGTGAAAGACAAGAGAATAGGATGAACTGGGGGACAGAGAATGGGGTGGCTAAACTGTGGATTGAATTGGGGCTGTGATAACAATAAATGTGCTGGTGTCAGGAAAAGGGTGGCAAGACAAGAAACAGGTCGGTTGGACAGGGGTCAGGAGGAATAGGGAGCCTGGACAGGGGTTAGGAGGAATAGGGTGCCTGGACAGGGGTCGGATATAGGGTGCCCGGACAGGGGTCAGGAGGAACAGGTTGCCTGGACAGGGGTTGGATTTAGGGAGCCCAGAAAGAGGTCAAGATGAATAGGGTGCCTGGACAGGGGTCAGGAAGAATAGGGTGCCTGGACAGGGGTCAGAAATATGGTGCCCGGAAAGGGGTCGGAAATATGGTGCCCGGACAGGGGGTCATGAGGAATAGGGTGCCCGGACAGGGAGTCAGGATGAATAGGGCGCCTGGAAAGGGGTCAGGAGGAATAGGATGCTTGGACAGGCCTTGGAAATAAGATTGCCTGAATAGGAGTCAGAAATAGGGTGCCAGGACAGTGATCAGGAGGAACAGGATACCTGGACAGGGGTCGAGTATAGGGTGCCTGGAAAGGGGTCAGGAGGAACAGGATACCTGGACAGGGGTCTGAAATAGGGTGCCTGGATGGGGGTCTGAAACAGGGTGCCAGGACAGGGATCAGGTAGAACAGGATGCCTGGAAAGGGGTCAGGAGGAACAGGATGCCAGGACAGGGGATGGATTTAGGGTGCCTGGAACGGGGTCAGGAGGAACAGGATGCCCAGACAGGGGGTCGGATACGGGGTGCCCGGACAGGGGGTCGGATACGGGGTGCCCAGACAGGGGGTCGGATACGGGGTGCCCAGACAGGGGGTCAGGAGGAACAGGATGCCTGGACAGGCATCAGAAATAAGGTTGCCTGAACAGGGTCTGAAATAGGGTGCCGGGACAGAGGTCAAGAGGAACAGGGTGCCTGGACAGAGGTGGGAAATAGCGTGCCTGGACAGGGGTCAAGAGGAACAGAATGCCTGGACAGGGGTTGAATATAGGGTGCCCAGAAAGGGGTCAGGAGGAACAGGATGCCCGGAAAGGGTTTGGATATAGGGTGCCTGGACAGAGGTCTGAAATACGGTGCCTGGAAAGGGGTCAGGAGGAACAGGATGCGTGGACAGGGGGTCTGAAATAGGGTGCCTGGACAGGGGTAAGGAGGAACAGGATGCCTGGACAGGGGTTGGAAATAGGGTGCCCAGACAGGGGTAGGAAATAGGGTGCCCAGACAGGGGTAGGTGACCAGAAATAAGAGTGGGTAGGTGGACTGGGTTCAGGAATAGGGTGGATGTGCGATCTTGGGTTGGGTGGGTGATCTGAGATGGGGGAACAGAGGAGGTTGGATTGAGGATGAGGTTAATGGGTTGACTTGGAGGTGGGGGTGTGTAACAATGGAGCAGGTGGGGATTGGGAGCAAGTTTTAGAGAAAAGTCAGTACTGTACCACGCTGTATCTCTGAAGTAATGCACTAGCTCCTCCACTCCTGTGCCAGGGGCAGTTTGGGAGAGGCAGCGGGAGAGACAAGGAGAGGAGAGCTCTGTCAGTCAAAGGAGCACAGTGGAATGGCTGGGTGGGAACGCTCACCACAAGCAAACACACACTGTTTCTCACTGTTTCGCAAACACACACACGGCAATTGTTTAGCAACTCGTTCATCAGACACCCAGCACGTGTTTGATATGGTTAAGCCTCATCCAGCTGCCACAGTGCCAAAGGCTTCATGCATCGCATGCCAGGGTGTAAACAAAATAAACAAAAACAAACATCAAAAAGACACTAGCGGAGTGGGAGGGGTCTGCTCTCCACCTTTCCACTCGTTAGCCGAGGAGAACGAGCCACTTACATCACCTCCCAGCGCCACCGGAGTGTGGGAACAAGGCCTGTCGCACTGCTGCTTCAGTGCTGCTCGAATGACGTGTGTGTGTGTGTCTGTGTTTAGCCCAAAAGAAGCGGAATACTGCCCTCCCTCCTCCTCCTCCACGGCTGCGGGGTATCGCAGTCCCACGGATCAAGATCAAAACCCATGCTGTAATGAATTAGGCTGTGTGTGCTACCGCTGTGTAGCTCTCACTCACACACACACACACAGATTCATTACAGAATGTGTGTGTGTGTGTGTACGATCACACTCTCAGCTGTATCAGTTCTTGTCAGCCTCCCAGCGTCTCACTCATCAGCCATCTCAGTGTGGGACAGAAGAGGATGATGGGCATTTTTTATTAATTTTTTTACGCACTATTTCATAAGAGCTGTCAAAACTGCCACTCGACCCGGCTGGGATCGGCACGACGGAAGACGACGGGTGAGTATTTTCAGTCGCATTCACGTTCATTAAATGCAATGTTTAAGATTACGTGACAGAAGCGCTCTATCATACAACGAACAGCTCTGATTCAGAAATCTGATTGGCTGATTGTAAACTTCTTAATGTACACAATGTGCTATGGAGCGTTAAGGGGTTAACAAAGCTAACGGGACACTGTCTGACGAATACCTGCTAATGTGCTTATGACTCGCTAATCAACTTTCTGACTAACTGAATATTGCTACAGTTGACTGTATTTTGATGGTTTTATAGCAGTCCTAATCCACTGGAGGTTTCCCACGTTGCCGAACAGCCCTGGGCCGATACGAATCACTGTAACTCGCAGCAGACAGTGGCTTACTGCTCCTATTCACCACATTAATGCAAATAGCCTCTGATTGCAGGCGAGGATAAAGCAGAGCAGGTCTGACCTTGTCCGACCCACTGGAGATACGATCCAGCTATGTTTCACAACCAGAAATAAATACATACACAAACAGAGTGTGAGAGAGACAGAGAGAGAGAGAGAGAGAGAGAGAGAGAGAAAGAGAGAGAGAGAGAGAGGAGGAAGAGTGTGGGGAGGGTGAGTGAGGTTGAGAGTCAAAAAGAGTGAAAGAGAGTCAGGGAAGAGAGTCAGAGGAGAGCAAGAGATGGCCGAGAAAGGTAGAGAGAGAGAAGTAGTGAGCAAGAGAGATTAAGAGGGACAAGAATAGGAGAAAGAGAGTTCAGAAGAGTGTGATGAGAGAGTGACAGCTAGAGAGTCACAGAGTGAAAGAGGCATGATTTAGGGAACAAGAAAAAGCAGAGAACGAGAGATAGAGAGAGAGAGAGAATAATAATAAAACAGAATAAGAGAGAGTCAGAAAAAGTGAGACGTCACAGTGAGGGTCAGAAGGTAAGAGCAAGAGTCAGAATGGAGAATCAGAATAAGAAGGAGTCAGAAAGAGTGAGACGTCACAGTGAGGATCAGAAGGTGAGAGCAAGAGTCAGAAAGTCAGTAAGTGAGAGCTGAGAGCAAGAGTCAGAAAAAGTGAGACAGTCAGAAAGAGGGAAAGGTGAAAGCAAGAGTGAGAGAATCTGAAAGAATGAGAGGTGTGAGAGTCAGAGAGCGTTCGAAAGTGTGAAAGGTGAGCAAGAGTCAAAAAGAAGAGGTGTGAGTCACAAAAAGTGACATATAGAGTTGGAAAGAATGAGCGAGTGTCAAAGAGTGAGAGTCAAAAACAAGAGAGATAAACAGAAGAGAGAGAGAGAGAGAGAGGTTTGTTTAGAGGTAGAGGAGGTATGTGCCTATCTGTGGAGTGGAGGCGGGAGCGACTGTGGTACGAGATCTGGGAACAAGAGGAAGAGACTGAACTGTATGTGCGGTCGGGGTGAGAGGCAGGAGCACGGAGTGCGGAGGGGGGCAGCAGAGGGTCTTAGCAGCACTGCCGGTGGTTCGGAAAGGCAGATGCGGTGGCTTGGCGAACCGGCGCACAGAGACAGACAGACAGACAGACTGACAGACGGGGGGAGAGGACGGAAAGGTGATGGCACAGGCCGGGAGTCTACAGCAGGCAGGGGACGCTGTGGGGAGCTGCTGGGCGGACGGCGCAGGCCGGGGGGGGTTAGAGACTCACTCTGTTGGTGGTGGACGGGCACACACAGGCGTGAACTCCCCTGCTGCACACGCCTGGGAGACAGGAGGAGAGCAGGCGGCATGCCCTGTGTGTGCAGAGAGAGAGAGATACTGACCCACCACCTCACACATACACATACACACACACACATGCGCGCACACACACACTCTTTAACCCCTTAACATTTTTAACTGACCAGTGCAGGCCTCGCCCACAAATCTGTTCATTCATTACTAATGTTGCTAGGCTGGATCAGCTTTATAAACACAACTGCAGCAAATAAAAGAATATAATCGGCATAATTGATTAGTTAAAACATTAAAATTGGCTGCGTCCTAATTCAGGGGCTGCACGCGTCAATGGAGGCGGTATATAAGGGCGTAGCCAATGCTGCAATTTTTAAAAAAAATAAAAAGGAGCCTTCGATATGGGACAGCCTAGTCGCATCGTCTTGACGCAGCCGATATTCCAATGCAGCTTCCAAAGGACCTAAATGCACTACTACTATGGCCCAGGGGTCCAGAGTCCTGAGCCATGGCGCTTTGCCATCAGCAGCTGCAGTCTGGGAGAGCACAACTGGCCATGCTCTCTTCCTCCATTACTCTTAAGGGATGCTGGCTGGCACAGGGGTCTGTTAGCTGATGTGATGGAGCTGGGGACCCCGTGTTTTTCTCAGAGCGTCTCAGCTGCCTCGTGATGGTGCATTGGCAGAGCATTGGAGGTGGTGTCTGGCTTCGTGTCCTTACCCTCCTTGTGTTGCTCCATTAGCTAGTGCTGGTCGGACCTACGAACGGGTGGGTTAATAAGCAGGAAATATTTGTTGAACTTTTTTTTTTACTGCAACAAAATGTTTATTTTATTTAAATTAGTAAAAATTAAAAAACCCAAAAAAAATCTATTGAACAAAAAATATATTTTTTGCAAAATGAGACAAAAAATAAAAATATCTCTGCTTCATTGTTAAATATGGAAAATTCAGTTTGCTGCCATTCGCCTATGGTCACAATGTAAACACCGCAGTAGGCTGAACAGGTCAACATCCAGTAAAGCTTGTGCAAATTAGCAACAGTAGCTAGAATGCAAATGTGGACGGATGCTTGGACAGGTCAATTTCTCACAATCAGACCAGCATAGATGACATATTGCAGCAATAACTGGGTGATCAGCAGTTACCGGCCTAAGTTTGATTGAAGGTTAAGGGGTTAACACACACACACACACACACACACACATACACACACCTTTCAGAAGCTTCCACTGAAAGACAGACAGGTTAGAGCATACATTACACTCATTAGAGAGCCTCATCTCCCACATTCCAGCCTGAAGCAGCCCCCTGTGGACAATACAGTGGGGGTGTTAGCACTGCCCAAGCCCACTGCCAGCACTGACAACAGCTGGCCTCCTAATGACCATCAGCACTCCAGGTGCTCAAACTTGTGTTCTGAATAGATCTGAGGCGTCCTATCGCAGGTTCTCTTCGGTTTACGGGGTGAACGACCTCTCGCCTCGTTTCATTCAGGAGGTTTCTCATCTCGCTCATGGCAACCCGACAGCTGTCCAGAGGAACTGGACACTGTCTGATCACTAAAGAGCTTGACTTGAATGAGAAAGAGAAGATTATATAATAGGCACTTTTAAGGATGCCAATATTTTTAAATCAATCATGAAAACAAGCAGCAGAAGTGACTGATCATCTGTGGAGCAGGGCTTGACTTTTTTAGCCCCACCTACCAAAAACACATTCCACAGTTTTGAGCCCAGCGTGTGCAACTATTCTGCTAAATACTAAATGTTCAGACTAATAATTATATAAGCAAGTAATATATGATTAATATAAAAATAGCAACCACCTAGCAACATCATATCAACCACTAAACCTAATGGCAACCAAGTAGTAAAAGAATGAAAACTACTTAGCAACAGTATATTGACCAACTAGCAACATCATATTAACTAATAACAACTCAACAACTCGCAACCACTGTGAAACATGAAGGCAAATACTTAGCAAAAACCATGGCAACCACCTGGCATACCATAGTGACCACTTAGCATCACCGCAGCAGCCACTTAGCAAGACTATGAAAACTATTCAGCCATACCACAGCAACCACCTGGGACGACATAGCAAAACATCAATCACAACAACTCAATAGCAACCATACAATAACACTATGGCAACTACTTAGCATCCACTTAGCAATATCAAAGCAGCCACCTAGGATACCACGGCAACCACCTAGAAATAGCATAACACCATAGCAAAACACCAAAAATTCCAAGCAAAACCAGTTTTACCCTAGTGACCACAAGCAACACCACAGCAACAACCTGGAACACCATGGCAACCACCTAACTACACCATGGCAACTATTTAGCATCCACTTAGCAACACCAAAGCAACCAACTAGGCTACCATAGCGACTATCAATCAAATCATGTAGCAACACCACAGTAAACACCTGGGACAACATAGCAAGCACCTAGCAAAACCTTATCAATCATTAAACAACTCAATAGCAACCACCCAGCAACACTATGGTAACTACTTAGCATCCACTAAACAACACCAAAGCAACCCCCTAGGATATCATAGCAAGGACCTAGCAAAACAGTTTCACACTAGTTACCACATAGCAACAGTCTAGCAACTGCCTAGAAGTGACAACCAATTAAGCTGCACCGCCAACCTGTTTCCTTCAGGATATCCACTGTTCTAGTGGGTAGAGCAGTGCCTTACCCTTAAGCATGTTTAGCAGGTTGCGAAATAAGCATTGCCTCTATATGTGGATCCTGGCTTGGGGTGTATTTGTCCTGCAGCTTCTCATTCATTTGAAAGGGATTTTTCCTACTGTTCTGGAAGGCCTGCCCAACCTATCAACAGTTGCTATGAAAGAACACATTTGTGGGCTTTTTCCTGTCCAGCTGGGCCGTCTTTCTGGTCTGCTTTGTCCTCCCTGGAGTGTGTGTGGAGCTTGTTCCCGAAAAAACACTCTCTCTCCTATTATTACTCTGCTCAGGTGAGGCCAGACGGCGGGCGTAAATCTAAACCCCACCAGCTGCACCGCTCGACTCACAAAGGTGCATAAATCCTGGCGAGGAGGGACGGCCCGCTGGCCATCGGCCCGCTGAGTGTGTGATTAAGCGCTGGGTTTTTGCCTCACCGCACCGGGCTGCCCAGCGTCCCCTTCATCTCTCCCTACACCAACTCTTCGGAGGCCGAGCGCGTCCGTCAGCGCTGCTTATTGCAGGACACATTTCACACTTCCTCTTTTTTTTTCCCCCAGACCTAATCCCAACCACTGCTCCCCTCCATCACCCGGCCGGCGGGATAGGAGACGACAGCAGCTGCCGGGCAATTTCCACGTTATTGCTGCAGGGAGCTGGGGCGCGTTCCTCATCCACCGCCTCATCTACAGAGCAGCAACACTTTCGGGAGGCCGGCGGCATGGCTGACCTATAGGAGCTCCACCCAAATATGTGCTTCTCTGACCTGAAGAGATCTTTGAAGGCGTCCTGTGGTGTCTGGCTCCAAGATGTAAGCGGCAGATCCTTTAAGTCCTGCAAGTTGTGAGGTGGGACCTCCGTGTCCTTCCTCTGAGCGCTTTTTGTAGGTACTGACCACTGCATAACGAGACGGGAACATCCCACAAGAGCTGCCTGATGTTTTGGAGATGTTCTGACCCAGTTGTCTAGCCATCCCAGTGTGGGTTTCTTGCTTCAACAAATCACCTTGGGGTGGGGTTAGGTAGGTAACTTTCAGGAGGGCCAAATCTCAGCTTTTCAGGCCACTCATGGAGCAGCCCTGTCTCGCGGGGGCCAATATAGCGTACCTAAACATCTGAGCATTAGGTTGCATCTGCACCTTGCAGCTACCCACCTCTATCACACTGATTTGTCCAGTAGTACGAATGTGAGCTTTTCGGAGTGCTCCTAGGTGTGTACTTACATTCTGCACTCTCCACGGGGTCTGAGTGCTCTTGTCCTGCTGCCCTCGGCTCAGTGGCTCCCCCTGTGGGCAGTGGCACTGCGGCACCTCCAGCGGGGCGCCCTGTTCAGAGATAATACAAATACAAACAGCTCAGCATTTGGACGTTAAAGAAGACAGGTCTGTACACATATGACACGTGACCATCCTTTCTAGACCCTCAGCAATACCTAGAAAAGACACACAGTCAGTGTGTGTGTGTGGGCAAGGGAGGGATTTAATGGCCTGTCTGTGTGTATGTCTAATGGCTGCAGGTAGCGGTCAGGACGCCCCTGAACACATGCTTTTATTTCACAAAGGAAACCAGCAGAGAGACGGGCGGGTAAACACTCAGGACAAGAAAGAGAGAGAAAGTGAGCTGAAGGGATGAAGATAGTGAGGCAGTGAGGCGGTGTGGTAGAGAGAGTGCTTCTACACACACACTCTCACTCTCTCTCTCTCTTATGCTTTGTCATTTTTCATTAGAGCAGAGAGATGGAATGAATGCGTCACTACTTACACACATAAAAGAGTGGTCAAAACTCTCCCAAAGTGGTCCTGCCAACTAATCCCCCACCCCTCTAAGCTCCCCCTAGCACTAGCAATGCTCCTCACACCTGCTCAGATGCACGCAAAGTCAGCCATTGCCCCTTTCTTCAAACTGCTGCTGATAGGGCATCACCGGGCAGCCGTCATGTTCAGACCTGAAGACACCTGGAGAGAGCACAGACGATTGTGCTCCCTCAGACTCCGGACACTGATGGCAAAGCGGCGTGGCTCGAGATTTGAACATGAAACCCCCGGGCCCTGCCGCTGAGCCGTTCAAAGAAGCCTCCCTCCTGAACTCTTTTCCTAGAGCTCTGCTACCCAAGCCGAGCCTCAAAAGGCAGTCCAGGCCGAAATACTCCTTATAACTTCGGTGTGAGTGGGCGGAGCTAATCTGATGGTTCTGAGCATGCTCAATTCTCAGCATGGAGGGTAACCACTCCTGAGGCTTTTACCAGACGCTGTTCAGCGCAGAATGCTTAGCCCGGTTTTCAATAAACTGATTACATAACTGATAGACGGACAGATAAACAAATGGACAAATCAACGGACCAACATAAGAGTGACAGGCCAACGAATGGACAGAGGGACAGACACAGAAACAAATGGACAAACAAAAAGAAAAGTACACACAAACAAAAGATTGGAGAAATCGAGCAATTGAGGACGAGCGATTGTACGGATGGACGAACAGCCGGTCCGATCAATGAACAATAAACTGGACGAATGGACGGACAGATCAATGAATGGACGAATGAAGGGACAAACAAAAGAACAGAGCGGAAAGACATACGGACTAATGAACAAAGGTACAGATGGAGGGACAAACTAAAGAACCGACAGGAAAACTAACAGACGAGTGAATAACGGACAGACAGATGAATGGACTAATAAATTGACAAATGGACGAAAGAACGGACTGGACGGAGAGACAGATGGAAGAACAAAAAAATAAATGGCCAGGCAGATGAATGACTGTACAGACAGACGAACAGACAGACAAATTAGCGGAAATACCGATGAATGGACTCGTGAATCAACAGGCAAATGGGCAGATGGACAAATGAATCAACAAATAGCTGAATACATAGCTATGATGCACTTCACACACACACACACACACACACACACACACACACACACTGCTGTGGCATGAGGGATGAAAGCAGCTAAGATTAAAGGAACGATGAAGAGGCCAGAAGAAACCGGGCAGCTTTTACACAACTGTGAGGCTCAATCTGCAGAGCTAAGTGCAGAGGAACCACTCGGCCTCTCACACACACTCACACACACTCACACAGAGCTGCTCCACGTGTCCCACAGAGAGCCGATCCTGTATTAAAGCTAATGGCTAAAAGGTCATTTAGTAAAGCGCTGCCTTGAAGCCTGACCTGCAGGCGTACGGCGACGTCAGAGAGGCCACAGACGAGCCGGATTCCACACAGCAAAGACAACGTGCTGTAGCTCGCATGCTGAAAACACTCGATAAGATAGGGGATATGTAAATGAGCTCTACTCTGACTGGTAGCCTTTTTCAGAAGGCAGTCCAGGCTGAAACACTCCTTATAACTTCAGTGTGAGTGGGCGGAGCTAATCTGATGTGGTGCATAAATGGTAAATAAACCGGTGACCTCACAAAAATGGTACAATCAAACAGACTTTTTGGAGGGGGAGGGGTTCTGTGCATGGTTCTAAGCATTCTCAAACAATTCTCAGCATGGAGGGTAACCACTCATGATGCAGCCCCAAGGAGTGTACTGTTCAGCACAGAATGCTCAGCCCGGTTTTCTTAGCAGAGTTACCTGTTAACCGTACTTAGGGCCACAGAACTGTTCGGTGGGAGGGCTTAACGGCATAGGGCCCTGATTGGCTCCATGAACTTTGTGCCAAAAGATCCTGGGTCTTTATATTTCCAGTACAGAAAATACTGGCTATTGTCTCTGTATTGTATCTAATACATACAACACCAGCTGTTCCAGTTCAGCCTCTTTAACTGCACTGATCGTTAGTGTGGGGACAAGTAGACTTCAGCGCACTGTGGCATAACGAAGATTAGCACACTTGAGTCGGCCACCGGGCTCATCCTACATCACTACCACGGCTCGGCTCGCTCAGTGGAAGCTAGCATTACCTTCGCAGCGCTGATGCACCGGCTAGCAGACATCCTTGGCATTTCCTTGGCATGATTACACCATGCTAACAGATAATTTAGCAACACATTAAATGGAAAAAGAAACCGTAACTGGTCGGATTGTGTCTTACCTGCAGTGGAAAAGAGGCCAATGTGTATGTACAATGTCCATCAGTTGAAAGTAGGAGGACAGTTTGGTTTCTGTGATCCGGGCTCTTAAAAAGGAAGCTGAAGTAACAGTGTGTACCGAAAAGAGTGGATTCATTAGAGCAGAGCAGAGCCGTCTTAATCAATATGACAGCGGTGACACTCCTGTCTTTTATGCAGCACTGGAAGACTTTATTCAACTTGATTAGCCGAGATACAGCAGATGAGAGACACTCAAGATCAGAGACAGAGAAAGAGGAACTGTGTGTGTGTGTGTGTGTGTGTGTTATGGCGTACACAGTAAACACTACAGTTAAAACTCCAGAAGTTCCAGATGCAGCTCCAAACCGAGGACCCCCCCCCCCCAGTATCTCAAAAGTCAAGGGTCCCCTGATGCAGCTCAGAGAAAAAGTGCATTGAGGGTAACCATGTGTGTGTGTGTGTGTGTGTGTGTTACATTCCGCAGGCATTAGTGTGTACCTCTGACACACAAACCCTCCAGCTTAAACTCCAGAGACCCGGGATGCAGCTCTGCACTGAGGTCTTAGCAGATGTTTTAGAGCAAAGGGTCTCCTGATGCAGCTCCAAGGAGTGTACGGAAGGTAATTCCAGAGGCCTTCACCAGGTGTTACAAAGGAAAGGGTCCCCTGATGCAGCTCCAAGGAAGAGTGTACTGAAGGCCGCTCCAGAGGCCTTCGCCAGGTGTTACAAATGAAAGGGTCCCCTGATGCAGCTTCAAGGAAGAGTGTACTGAAGGTAACTCCAGAGTCCTCAGATGCAGCTGTGAGATGAGGCACAGCTCAGAGGAAAAGTGTACTGAGGCTAACTGAATGTGTGTGTGTGTGTGTGTGTGTGTGTGTGTGTGTTACATTGCAGGCATAAGCTCGCACCCCTGGCACACAAACCCTACAGTTTAAATTATAGAGGTCCTTGAAGCAGCTCTGCAGCTCCACAGAATAGTGTAGAACACAGAGAAAGAGAGAGAGAGAGAGAGAGAGGTAATCTCCAATTTCCCCCACCAGCTAGGACTCTTCTATCACACAATGCTCCCTGTGCCAGAAGGGTGAAGGCTAGCAAAGTCCATGTCAACACATGAAGCTCCACCAGATCTTCTCAAACTGCTGCTAAGGCAATGTTGCTGGAGCTCAAAAAGCTTGGTAGAGAATGCTAACAGCTAATTCTGGTGTGACAGCTGACAGATGGCCAAGCTGGCTAGCACTGCCCACGCTAAGGGAGGTGGGAGATGGAGGACCATCCCACCCACCCAGAACGAGCAAGAACAGTTGTTCTCTTTGGTACCCCCAGACTTATGGATGGCTGTGGCATCACTAGAGATCAAATCGGCGATGACCAGTTCAATGCTTGGACAGCAGGTGCCATTTAAAACACTGCCAAGTCCTTACACAAATGTCACTTATAGGCAGATAAAGAAGTGTCCACAGGTTGTGCGAGAAGTCCTTTATTTAAGGTGTGAGATTAGTGTGTGATATGCAGTCTCAACATTATTAGCTTGCCCAGGATATTCGGGGGGGAGAGGGGCAAACTAGTGTAAAATCAAATGAAGCTGAGCTCAAACGAAGCTTATCACTCAGCAGCTGAGATCAAAGTGCGGCGTGTGTGAGCTCAGCAGGGCCGGACAGAGTCATTACCTGCTGCACTACGTGAGCCGCTGCAGACGCTCGGTGTTCAAATGGGAAAGCAGAACTTCTAACCCATGAGGGCAGTGGGGGGGGAAGTCTCTCGTATAACGACATACGAGTTTTCGATATTGTATGACTTGCAGGTTTAGTTCTTGAAGAGAATCTGCAGAGATGGAGTACTTTTCCCCCAGACAGGACTCTAGTGCTCTAGTTTTCTTATAGCTGCTTTGGTACACATTTGCATGTATTTACTAAAAAGTTATTCAATTGACATTTAGCCTGTGATCCAGGAGCATGCCCCAGTGATCCAGGACACATTTGCATTATGTACCTACTTTAAAGTACTTGAATTAACAAGTGCCCCTGAGATCCAGGACTGAGCCTGTGATCCAGAAATGGCCCAGAGATCCAGGACTGTACTTGTAATCCAGAAATGGCCCCAGGATTTAGAAAACATTTGCATTATCTAATCTACTTGAAATGACAAGTGCCTCAAAGATCCAGGACTATGCCAGAGATCCAGGACCGAGCAAAAGAGCAGATACAGGACTGCCTGGGATCTAAAAACGGCCCTCAGATCTAGGACTGTGTCTATGATGCAGAAGTGCCCCTATGACTCAGGACCATGCCTGTGATCCAGAAATGGCACGAGATCCAAGACTGAGCCTGTGATCCTGAAGTGCCCCTGTGATACAGAATTGGCCCCAAGATCCAGGACCGAGCCAGTGATCCAGAAATTGCCCCGAGATGCAGAAGTGCCCCTGTGATCTAGGACTATGCGTATGATCCAGGAATGTGCCTGTGATCCAGAAATGGCCCAGAGAGCCAGGACTGAGCCTGTGATGCAAAAGTGCCCCTGAGATCCAGGACCACAACAGGAGATCCAGGACCATGCATGTGATCCAGAAATGGCCCAGAGATCGAGGACTGAGCCTGTGTTGCAGAACTGCCCATAAGATCCAGGACTATGTCAGAGATCCAGGACTGCCTGTGATCTAGAAAGGACCCTGAGATTTAGGACTGTGTCTTTGATGCAGAAGTGCCCCTATGATTCAGGACTGAGCCTGTGATCCAGAAATGGCCCCGAGACCCAGGACTAAGCCTGTGATGCAGAAGTGCCCCTGAGATCCAGGTCTACACCAGAGATCCAGGACTGAGCCTGTGATGCAGAAGTGCCCCTAAAATCCAGGACTACACCAGAGATCCAGGACTGAGCAAAAGATTAGATGCAAGACTGCCTGTTATCTGGAAACAGCCCTGAGATCTAGGACTGTGTCTGTGATGCAGAAGTGCCCCTATGATCCAGGACTGAGCCTGTGATTTAGAAATGGCCCCGAGATCCAGGACTGAGCCTGTGATGCAGACGTGCCTCTGTAATCTACAACTATGCTTATGATCCAGGACAGTGTCTGTGATACAGACGTGCCCCTATGATCCAGGACTACGCCAGAGATCCAGGACTGAGCAAAAGATTAGATCCAGGACTGCCTGTGATCCAGAAATGGACCAGAGATCCAGGACTGAGCCTGTGATGCAGAAGATTTCATGTTTCCCCACTATTATAATGAGCTCCTGACTGAAACCCTTTCAGCTCCTTTGGTCTGTGATGTGCTCATACTTCAAATCAATCTGCAGAGAAGTTCCTTCAGAACTAGTCCACTTGTTTGGTCCACATCAAGGTTTTCATGGCAGGGTGGAACTTGAACCTCCTCTAAACCATCACACCAGGGTTCGGTTTTAATCAAATCAAGCCAGCCCAGTCTGAACATACCCTAAGAAAAAAGACGTACCATCTGCTGGGTGAGTTTAGCGATTAGCATCTCCTTCTCCCTTAGCTCTTCCCTCAGGTTCTGCACCTCCTTCAGCAGCTCCTCCACCTGGAACAGCAACAAGTATAAGGTTAAAAACACACAGATGAGCTATGTAAGCAACAACCTATGCCTACTAATGTACTACATAATACTAGCAGATTGTACAAATTAACAATTACAGATTTTAAAGAGTGGCCCAGCAGTCGAATGTGCTACCAACTACGGCCCAGGAGTCTCAAGTTCAAATCTCAAGCCATGCTGCTTTGCCATTAGCTGACGGAGTCTGAGAGAGCACAACTGGCCATGCAGTGTTTGCTGATACAGGCGTCTGTACAGTTGGTGTGGTGGAGCTGGGGACCCTGCGCTTTTCTCTGAGCGTGTCGGCTGTTCGGCGATGACGCATTGGCAGAGGTTTAATAATAGGTGGTGGCTGGCTTCACACGAATATGAGGAGATGTGCGAGTCTACCCTTGCCACCTGACTGTTTAAAGAAGCAGCAATTGTAGAGAAACCAAAGTGCAGCACTACATTTTTAGGATTTTCTTTACGTCAATAAAACCCATCAGCCAGCATGAGCTATTTCTGAGTCACGGACAGGTACACACAGTACCAGCAAAGCAAAAAACAAGCAAACAAAAAAAAACAGCAGGTGGGGTCGGGGCACAGGAGAGCCCACCAGGACTAACCGGCATAAAAGCTCACTGTTGCATGATGCCCCTCAGATGGAGATAAATGGAAAGGCCGCAATTATCATGACGAAAGAGAGGGAAAAAAAGGGGAGAAACGAAACAAACAACTGCAAATGAGGCACAGAAATGTAACCATGCTTTGAGAGGCAGCAGATCACAGCACTTCAGGTGCTAAAATCAAAGCGTTAGAATTTTAGCCCAAAAGCGCTCATTAATTATGTTTACATGCATGCAGTAGTCCCAGCTGCCCTTTGTTTGTCTAAGAAACTCCAAAAAACCAAAGCAAGACGTTTACAAGACGAGCCGAATAAAAGAGTACCCTATTTAAAGTCCTATTTACATGTATGACAGCAAACACACAAGGCCTAAAGCAACCTTTACACCTGAAATGATGAATCAATTATGGAAAATGTGGAAATGTGGACAAATCAAAGTCAGGAGGAGGGCTCAGGACCAATCGCAGCGAAGGGGAGGTCTCAGAACTAATGAGGTGTTTATTAAGGACCAATCACAGTCAGGGGGAGGGTCTCAGAACTAATGAGGTGTTTACTGGGGACCAATCACAGTCAGGGGGGAGGTCTCAGAACTAATGAGGTGTATTTTAAGGACCAATCGCAGCGAAGGGGAGGTCTCAGAACTAGTTAGCTCCAGCACCACTATGGATCAGGTTGCCCACAAAAATCAACAACGTGAGCCTCATTATAAGCAGTCTTTAGGAAGCTGCTGTGCAGTTAGGCAGGGAACAAAAATAAGGATGGCTCGTAATATCTGTGGTATGGAGATTCTTGTTGCGTTGAAGCAGCTGTAGAAAGGGACGAGCTGTGAGCTTGAGTGATGCGGCTTTATCAGCCTTGCTATTCTCCGGAGCGCTCTACGGAGATTGCAGAATAAAACCCAAGGGCAAGAGCGGTGATAAGCAGGGCAGCCCTAATGAAAAGGGCTTTATTAATTGATGAAGGGGAAAAAAATTACGTATAACCAAAAATGAATTGCTCTCGCAAGGGGAAGTAAAGGGCATGTGGCCTGAGCTCAGCTTTCGTGCTCCTACAGTCTGGGAACGTGGTGGGAGTTTAATCATATTTTCCGACCGAGTTAAAGTGAATGAGTTGGTATTCTCCGAGCGAAGAAGGAGAAAGGGGCCTGTAGAAAAAGATTTGGCCTGGCATGACACCTAGGTGGCTTATTTTTAACCCAGTATGGAGTTGGAGAGTTGTTTATTTAAACAATGAAACAAAGCAAAGAAGAGTCTAGCTTCCCTCTCCTACGTCTTTACCTGCCGTTGGCTGTTTGGCTCTTCTGAAGACGGACTGGAGTCCAAATCTACAGACTCGTCAACTGATCCATCCTCTTCAATCTGCAAAGGCAAGAACACACAAACAAACATGCCCGTAAATTAGCCAGGCCCGTCTAATTCTGCATAGTGGCTTACCCTCGGGACAAACCTTTTCAAACCCACAACACTACTCACCAGGTCATAATGAAAGCAAATGCCTTCTCTGGGCTTTGTTTATAGCACAATAAGGGAACTAAATAACAAAATGGAAATTAATGGTGCAGGGAACAACACAGTAAAGCCACCGACTTAATTATGACATGCAAATAAAGAGTCGACTCTTCACCGATGGAGTGCGCCCGCCGCTTAACGAAGGAATTAATCTGGCCTGGTGAGCAGGAACTCGGGAACATCAGCCAGCGCTGGGCGCACCTTAAAGAGGAGCACGGCCATGCATAACTGATCCCGAATCAGTATTCAGGGCTTCACAAAGTCTCCGGCCCTAATCATATCCATCATGACACACAATAAGTAACTGACCCAAGAGCTGGCGATGAAGGAAGCGGCTGCCTGCGTAGAATGCTGATGAGGCGATTGAGAGGCTGGCTTTTTTCTTTTTTTTTTTGGTGGTGGGCGAGGGGAAGGGGGAACACACCATCCATCTCCTGAGCGAGAGCTCGGGGACAGAATGATCCAGAATGGCTGGAGGGAGGACTCGAAATCCAGCGTGACGGACCATGCTCGCACTGTATAGAGAACCCTTGCTTGGGGCCATTTAATGAAACATACATTCTATAGAGGCCAGAGTGGGTTCACACATTCAGTGAATGAGTAAGTGGGTGGGTGGGGAGGTCGGGAGGTGAATGGCATAGTTACAAAAAGGTATGCATAACAGAAGGGAAGCGTGGTGTATATACTCCACAATGCTGCCTGCAGATCACGAATCTTTCCTTTCTAAACGTGGTTCCATGGCAAAATTATTTATTTCACACCGCCTTTTGATGAAAATGCTGCCCTTTCAGAGGATGGCGGGTGTTTCAGCTCCATGGAGCACTGTCTTTCATCTAGCTGTCAGAAAACTGAAGGTAATTTCAAGACAGCTTCCTTAGCCTTAGCCCAAAAGGAACGAAGGGGTGGAAAGGCAATGAGAGACAGCCTGTTAAAATACATACCACCAACTTTTGGCATAAACCTATGCTACGAAGCTATCCTTGAACATCAAATGCTAAGAAAGGGAGTGGGGTTGTTGCGTTACACCCTAGAGTTGCGCATTTGTAAGATCATCAAATGCATTGGTTAGGGTCAGATCAACAGAACAAGAGGGATTGTCTGTATCTTTATCCGTCTGATTCGCTAGCCTTCCATCCTTCTACACTTATCCTTTCATCCCCAGGAAGAGAGCCTGGGTGAGAATCGAAATGTTCTTCGGGAAAGCACGCAAAAACCTGGTTCGGATCCGAAATCCACTACGATTCCCAACCTCAGGTCACTTCAGAAGCCATTCATTGAAGCAGAACTGATCAAAGATCATTATTCCAATCTCGGGCTACTGCATTGAGCATGTGTGAACCTTGGACTTTTTCAGTATCTGCTTTGCCAAGACCACTCCAAAGACCATTCCTCAAACCGGTGGCTGGACCTCCAAAAACACTTGAGCACCAAGGGCAAGGGCATGTTCTTCCAGGATCAGCTAGTATTCCCAACCTCAGGCCATGCCAGAGGCAGTCTGCCAAAGCAAAACTGATCAGAGATCAACTATTACTCCAATCTCAGGCTACTGCAGAGAGCTTGTGTCAACCTTGGACTTCTCCAGTATCTGCTTTGGCCAGCATTGCCAAGGCCACTCCAAAGACCATTCGCCAAACTGGCGGTGACCGAAGAACAGCTGGATCCACAAAAACACTTGAGCACCCAGGGCAGGGGCATGTTCTTCCAAGATCAGCTAGTATTCCCAACCTCAGGCCACTTCAGAGGCTGCTTGTCATAGAGCACGCATCAACCTTGGACTGATTCCGGCAGTCAACTTTGGCAGTTGACCCTAACCCAAAGATCATTCCCCAAAGCGTCAGCGACCAGAGTTCAGTTGGATCCCCCAAAACACTTGAGCATCCAGGGCAGGGGCATGTTCTTTAGAACACACTTACCTTCACTCCCACAAACAAAGGCCTGCTAAATCAATCATTAAATCCATTAGCTCTATATGAGAATGGATGTCTATATTCACTCACCCCTTTTTCTCCGTTCTTGCATGTGACAAGAAGGATGCCTTTCAAATGCACACCTTCCAAGAGATTTCCTGACTCCCCACATTGTACCGCACAGAAGCCCAGTCTGCAGAACCATTCATTAAGCCTATGACCTCCACTATTAACAAATAGGCTACAGATTAGCATGTAGCCTCCCATCACTGCCCTTTACATAGCCTCAGGTAGACAAGAGGTAGATAATGAAATCAGTGGCCTTAGACAGCTATATTGACATTTCTGGCTGACGAAAAAGGCCATAACAGTGGAGGATGATGCTTTGTGTGTCTTGTTTGAAAATCGTGCCTGGTATTGTGGAGCATATGGCGCCATTCATCCTGGCTGAAGAGTCGATATGATTTGCACCTTGCTGAAAAGCGGTGCCGGCTCAGAGTGCGGCAGCCGGAATGAGACTTTTACAAGGCCTCATGAATCCTAAAAAGCTGCATTATGCTCAGAAGGCACATGTGAATGCAAGGAATTGACAAGCACTATTGACAAGTCTGGAGAAGTCAATTGCGCTTGCAAAATAGATGAGCATAAAATGAATGGCAAAGCAGAGAACAAGGAATGGAACAGAGCTCTGGGTTAGTAAACCTGGCCAAAAGCAGATTTGCATCTTCAAGGGCGGATTTGCAGGACACAACCTGGAAGAACCAGGCAAGACTCAAAGCATCTATAATAAATCACAACAACAGGCAACCAAGACGTGGTGTAGCGACGTCTCTGTCCTGTCATGTTTCTTCCTCCAATATGACTAAAGGTCAATTGCATAATTAAGGTGTTCGGTGCAGGGAGCAGAATATCTGCTGTCTGCGGAACGCCTGAGGAAACACAGCGTACGAAGAACACATGACGATAATTAAAGCTCCTCTTTCCATCACATTCGTTGGAGTTTAATCAAGAACTGCAGTATGAAAATTCCACGAGGTGATCGATTTCACCTGAGGCACACTTTGCATGCAGGTCTGGATTGCTTTGCTGGAGTTCGGTTCTGATCCCCGCCCTACGGATCCTAGTTTCCCATTTAGAAATAGTGGCAGTGCTCAAATCTGCTTGCTAAGATCCTCCATGATTCTTGCATGGA
The DNA here is from genome assembly GCF_030463535.1 of Salminus brasiliensis. Classification (NCBI taxonomy): domain Eukaryota; kingdom Metazoa; phylum Chordata; class Actinopteri; order Characiformes; family Bryconidae; genus Salminus; species Salminus brasiliensis. The sequence continues at coordinate 30,991,470 of NC_132899.1, read as the reverse complement.
AACACTGGCTTGCAGTATCCATCCAGTCTATTAATTAAACAACTCCACCAACTCTTCTCATCTGCAGGTTGCCCGACTTCCCTTTGTAGGCTTATCACATCTCTCCAACTCCATCTACCATTAATACCTCAGCAGACAAAGCTTTTGAAAACTTTCAAAAGATGCTTAGGTTCTTGGCAAGTTCCAGCAGGGCTGACCCATCAAGCTCCTCCACTCCCCCACCATCCCTCTATTTCTCCCAGTGGACTCTGGGCCTCTGGCCCACGCCGGAGGCCCTGCTGTGCCGTCTTTGTGCTGGCCGTGAGGGGCATACCATTACCGCCCAAAGCAGTCTGCTCGGCCGTACGTAGTGGGCGTGTTTAACGAAAGTTTCTTAAGGCCAGCTTTTTTTTCCCCTGCTGCTATAAAGACCGTCTGAGGCAGAAACCTATAATTACCGAGGTTGGCGTAGTCGGTAAGAACGGCACAAATCGATCGTGCTGACAGAACAGGCTGGTATGTATTAGTCACACACAGTGGACCGAACAACGGTGCATCCTCAGCAGAGGAGGGTTACTGCCAGACTCGCAGATGTCGCAGATGGGGTTGCATCAGTATCGACACGCAGTAATATTTGAGATGAAACACTGCAGAGTTGCCACTCCAACCCGGGCAAGAAAAGAAGAGGGTCCATCAGCTGGGATATAAGATGTAAACATATCATGTGGTCTCTCTCTGATAATAGTTTTTTTTTATGTAAATACAGTTGAAGACAATTTATAAGAATATATAAACAAAAAGAAAAATTATATATATTAGGGAGGCACCAATACCACTTTTTCCTTTTCAATACCAGATTTTCAAGTATCTGCTGAACTATAATCTATGATATATATCCTGATATTTATAGAGTTTGACTTTTGATAGGCTTTTACTTTTTTATTTTTATGCCAAATAAGATCCAATAAGCTTGAAAGTTGAAAGGGCAGTGTTTACTGGTTGAACAGCACATTTGCAAAAAGAAAAAAAAAGTGCTACACACGTGGACAAAATTGTTGGTACCCCTCGGTTAATGAAAGAAAAACACACAATGGTCACAGAAATAACTTGAATCTGACAAGTGAAAATCTGACATGAAAGTCAGACATTGCTTGTCAACCATGCTTCAACAGAATTATTAAAAAAAAAAAAAATCATAAAACAGGCCTGGACGATTCCTGTAACTGTCAATGAGACTTCTGCACCATTCAGCAGGTATTTTGGGCCATTCCTCATGAGCAAACTGCTCCAGTTGTCTCAGGTTTGAAGGGTGCCTTTTCCAGATGGCATGTTTCAGCTCCTTCCAAAGATGCTCAATAGGATTTAGGTCAGGACTCATAGAAGGCCACTTCAGAATAGTCCAATGTTTTCCTCTTAGCCATTCTTGGGTGTTTTAGCGGTTAGTGTGTTTTGGGTGTTTTGGGTCATTATCCTGTTGCAAGACCCATGACCTGCACCTGAGACCAAGCTGTGTAGCACTGGTCATCACACTTCTCTCTAGAATCCTTTGATAGTCTTGAGATTTCATTGTATCCTGCACAGATTCAAGACACCCTGTGCCAGATGCAGCAAAGCAGCCCCAGAACATAACAGAGCCTCCTCCATGTTTCACAGTAGGAATAGTGATCTTTTCTTGATATGCTTCATTTTTCAATCTGTGAATCATTTTTCCATTTGTTTTCAACAATGGTGTCCTCCTTGGTCGTCTCCCATGAAGTCCACTTTGGCAACGACGGATGGTGCGACCTGACACTGATGTTCCTTGAGCTTGAAGGTCACCTTTAATTTCTTTCTGGGCTCTTTTGTTACCATTCATATTATCCGTCTCTTTGATTTGTCATCAATTGTCCTCCTGCAGCCATGTCCAGGGAGGCTGGCTACCTTAAATTTCTAAATAATATGTGCAACTGTACAGGAACATCAAGCTGCTTGGAGATGGTCTTATAACATTTACCTTTAACATGCTTGTCTATAATTTTCTTTCTAATCTCCTGAGACAACTTTCCTTCACTTCCTCTGGTCCATGTTGAGTGTGGTACACACCATGTCACCAAACAGCACAGTGACTACCTGTAGCCCTATATATAGGCCCACTGACTGAATGCAAGACTGTAGACACCTGTGATGCTAATTAGTGGACACACCTTGATTTAACATGTCCCAGGTCACATTATTTTCAGAAGTACCATCATTTTTGTCCAGGCCTGTTTAATGAGTTTACTTTTTAAAATAATTCTGTTGAAGCATGGTTCAAAGTCAATCTCGGATTTTCATTTGTTCATTTTCATAGAATTTTTATTTATTATTACTTTTGTCAAGTTATTTCTGTGACCATTGTGAGTTTTTTCCTTCATTAACCGAGGGGTACCAACAATTTTGTCCACATGTGTAATGTAAAATGTATATGAAATATCTGTTTAATGGTAATAACTGTTTAAGACTGGCGTCAGTAAGCTTCATGGTATCTGTGCTCTCTATTGCCGATACTAATACTGTGTGCAAGAGCCAGTATTGGCGTCAATATACATATATATTAATCTAAATCGATGAATAACACAAACTAATTGTCTTACCAAGTTTGGCTTTACAGAGCCTAGTGACTTTTATTACAGAAGTTTCTCTATTAAAGCTTCTGTGTCTGAGCTTCCTTGTGTTTGAGGTTATAGTTCTCAAAACTACACTGAGATATTATAAGAAAATAAACAGAGTCCTCTAGACTGTTAATTAGGCATTTATTTGTTCTCCCACCCAAAAATCCAAGGACGTGCTAGCTAGCATTTTAACTTGTGATTCATCGGAAGTAATCTCAGAATATTGCTCTGATGAAAAGGATTCAACTTTTTTTTAATTAGATTGATACAGCAGGTGTTCCAATACCTTTGTCCAAATAGTGTAGTATAGTTATAAGGAATTATAAATATTGACAATATAGACAGCAGAATATAATTACTGATTTAGATCATTCATCTGCTACAGCTGGACTGGACTAACCATAATTCTGGAAAATTCAGACTTCTTTAATTAAATAACAGAATTAGGACCTAAAACACAAAGAGCATAGATGTGCTGTGTGTGTGTGTGTGTGTGTATGTGTGTGTGTGTGACAGACCTGCAGCAGTCTTCTCAGCTGTAGCAGCTGTTCTTTGACGGACGAGCAGTCCTGGGCCATGTGCTTCAGCATCAGCTCGTCCAGAGACGCGTGTCCTGACCCTCGCTTCCCCAGGCCCTGCAGGTGACAGTCATCAAACGACGGCAGAACAGCAGCTCTGCAGAGTGGACAGACAGAGAAGAGAGGGAGACAGTGAGACAGAGAAGGACAGAGAGGAGGACTTAACTGAAACTCAACTCTACACGCAGCATCACCGTTCTGACTGAGGCTGCAGTTAACTACTATAATAGAGACCTATTAAAACTACACTTTCAACTTAAATAGAAAACCAAAATCTCGAAAGGAATCATTATTTTTGACAAATTTAATTGCAATTTAGATAGTAATTTTTAACTAAAAATTATATGAAAATCATTTAAAAAATAAAATAAAATAAAAAGTAATTATTAAAGTAATTAAGTAAAGTGATTTTCGTAAAGTTTCATGCATTTTGTCATAATTTTCTGAAAATGCATCTAAATCATGAAAACAACTTAAATTCCATGAAAATCAGTCAAACATTTGAGAAAATAAGCATTTTATGGACAAAACAGGTCACAATTCAATGTTTAAATTCAACAAGTCAATGTCAACAAGTCAAAATGTCAATAAAATTAGCCATATCTGGACAAAATTCGTCAACACAAAGATAATAAATCTTATAACACAATTCTTTCATTTTTATAAATCTAAAATAAATACTTTGACAAAAGCTGTGGAAATGTCTAAAACAAAATAAGCAATTACTAAAAATGGAAGGTCCATGATTTCACAAATTCTGTCAAAATGTCCAAGAAAAAAAAAAGTAAATTATGCCATGTTGTAGCGCTGTCTGAAAAGGTTCTGCCAAATTTTTCAATGCACTATAACAATCCCACAATGCACCGCACTAAGTAGTGTACAAAAACAATGTACACTAGCAGACATGGAATTCTCATAATTCACCCGCTCTGAAGATTCACATGCAGCTTCTCTGAGGAAGGCCGAGGTAAAGACCCCTTATGTGACGAGCAGCGAGCTCACACACTTAACGAGGTCGCTCACTACCTTGTGAAATTCTGTTCCCTATAACAGTGCCCTATAAAGTGACCAAGACTTCTGCATGTAGGGGACAGTGACTAGAGCACAGTGTGGGACACAGCTTCAGTCTCCACAGTATGAGAGTGTTGGCGCACACAGGTGCACTGTTTCACCCACACGACCTCACTCCGGATCACTCCGGGCTCTCTCAGTCATGCGCTCACGTTGTTCCCTACAAAGGGGGCACTGAATCGGTGGGTCGGACAGAACGGAGATGAAAGTGCAGTGTGACAGGCCCACGGGGCTGTGGCTGTTCACGGAGGCAGAAGAGTGTGACGCGGGAGGTGATGGTGTGTTGAGGGAGGTGATGGTGGGCGAAAGCAGTGAGGGATCGGAAAGCTCCCGCAGGGGTCAGTCAGCTCATATTGAGTTTTCTGAGGCCGGAGACGCGTGGAGAAGAATAGAGGACATGTCTCGTCACTTAGAGACGAAGACGGAACAGAAGGCTGGGACAAAGCGAAGGCCCACTGAGCGCTGCGGGGAGCCGGCGACCTGACACTCAGCGTTCCGAGGCTTCCGTGACCCGGCGAGATTCAGACGACAGCCGAGAGCCAACCTTCATGGCCTGAATGACGACAGGAGGGTCCTACCACTCCGGTAAGGATGGAAACAGAAGAGCAATAGGCTCGCTTGCTTCATGGGAGGTATCCGAGAGTGGGTGTTCTGTTACCATTACGACACAACACACAATATCACTTAATTTTTTCCTCTGTAAATTCCCCAATTTACCTACCTAGGACTCTTCCCATCACATAAAGATTAGGGCTTCACCCCACTACTCCAAACTGCTGTTTATGCAATACCACTGGAGCTCAACACACTTTGAGAACACGAATTGCTAGCATTGCCAACAAGGGTGGGCCGCCCGACCCCATGCGTTCCTTAAGAGTGGGTCAGCGGACATCTGCTGCAGTTCGGAAAGATGTGGCGGCTAGTTATGCATGTATCGAAGGAGACGTGTGTTAAACTCCTTACCTCATAATGTCAGGAGCACTGCTAGTGCTAGGGGGCGCTACAAAACGGTGGGTTCATTGGCATCACCAAATTGGGAAAGATTTGACAAACATATAAAATAATTAATTAATGTTTGTCGAACTTATTAATTAATATTCTAGATAATTAAAACTGACCTGTTGTTGTTGTGGTGCTGTTCCAGTCTGGCCCAGCGCTGCTGTCGTCTCCTCCACTGTCCCGGCCAGTATCCACTCTCTGAGCGTTCGTAATGGGACACTCCGTCGACATCTGCAACAGTCAGAACAGAGCGGACTGAGCCAAGTGACCAAGTGACCAAGTGTGGGAGACGGAGGGTAACAGTCCCTGGCCCTGACAACTCCAAGAATTTGAAGTTTATGAATTTTAGGTTCTCCTGCCTGGACAAATAGTTATAATGGACACACTGTTGAGCTCGGCCTTAAAAATTGACCCCTAAAGCTAAATTGTACGAGCTGAGAAACCTTTTTAATGACACAGAACCCTTCTCGCTTTTTTTTTTTTGGCTATAAATGGCAAGACGTGCCACTGTAGTATTTAGTTAGGTACTCATTAATAAATACTTTTGGGGGGCACCTTAAAATAGCGCCGCGCTAACACAGCTAGCTTGATGCTAACAATGCAAACTACCAAAAATGACTTATTTGCCACAGGAATTCGAACCAGGGACCAGGTAACAAAAAGCGAATACAGTAGAGTAGTGTAGTGTGGGTACCATGCAGTGGAAAAGGGCCGTTATACTCTCTGGAACAACTGGTATATCTGTGAACCCAGACTTCCAAATGAACCTTTTAAAACTTTTCCCAGCGCTACACAGAACCCTTTTTGCTTAGAACGTACTTATTTTTTTGACTGGAAACAAATATTTTTCAATCTTGAAATGGCAAGAAGACCAGAGTGATTTAATCGGGATTCTTCCCCTGTGGTATTTAAGCAGGTACTCGTAAATGAAGATTTTTGGGGGCCCCTTAAAGGCCAGAGCCCCCAACCGGACCAAAACGAATGTTGGAGTGGAACGTTCTGTTCCAAGTCATGGCCGAACGACCAGATTTTCCACACCGTTCTGGTTAGCTTAGCTCACTGATTCCACAGTTCAGCTCGTTTGTTTTGCTTTTAATATCCACTGGAGGAGCTCTGGCTCGAATACAAGTGCTCGGAGGCTAAATATGGCCAACAGTAGTGGCCAAATTCCCCCCCCAGACAGGTCTAAAATGGTCTCTGAATGTTTGGTTGGTGTCCTCTGGCCTTTGGTACCCCATCTGCCTAGGCATTTCCCCAAGGGGAAGAATAGACCATGCTAATACAGAGGCTTCATAATAGACCCACAGCACCTCAAAGATGTGGACGGAGATATAAGGCCCGAGAATAAATGTGACACGTGAGGCGTAGGGGGGTGCACACTTCTAAGTAGATCTATTGCAAGCTTTATGATCAGAGAGACAAAAGCCTGACTGACTGATCTGCCAGCCGAGGAACATATCAGCACTAATATGGGCTCATAACTCCATCTGATAGCAGACTCTGGAGATTCATATCAAGAGAAATCTCCCTCCCCCAGCCAGAGGTATTATGGAAATGATGCCATTTCATCTTCAGCGCAACAGAGCTAACTCTCCGGTTATTCTGTCGGATCGAGTGACACGAGGAAGTGGAAGAGCGAAGCACTCTGAGAAGAAGACGGTCACACTCCACACCCCCCCCCCCCCCCCCCCCCCCAACAAACCCCCCTTGCTCTCTCACACACCCCCCCCCCTCAAACTACCGGAAGAGACTGAAAATAGAACGTGCTTAAAATCACGCTAACTTTGAACTCCACTGTAACAATCCTTTCTCTGTTATGTCTGTAACTGCTCGGCTTCTGAACGAGCAAACTACAACAGCAACCTTGTTGACATGACCAAACAACAAATACGACGCCTCTTCAAAACAGCCGGCCGCTCGCGGTTTTATATAGCAGCTGCAGCGACCTGTAAACATGAACCCTGAGAGGGGAGGAGGCTGCTTTAGCGAGGCGGCGGAGGAAGAGAAGTTCTGTAAACTATCCTGCCAGGAAAGTTCGGCCAAAACAGCAGAGCTCCAGTCGGCCTGCAGGTACAACTCCTCACAGTCCGATACTCATCAGTGACCTCCCTGAGGACACTCCACTTTGAGAGTGGCTCTACATGAATACAGAGCTATGAAGGTACAGGAGAGTAGTTTCTTTTAGTACCAGTTAATAAAGTCTAAAGTGGCCACACAGCGGAAGCAAAAAGCTAGGGTTTCTAATAAAGTGGCCAGTGTGAAAGTCCAAAGTAGATGTTTCAAATAAAGTGGCCAAACAGCGGAAGCACAAGGTAGGGGTTTCTACAAAAGTGGCCACACAGCGGAAGCACAAGGTAGGGGTTTCTAATAAAGTGGCCACACAGCGGAAGCACAAGGTAGGGGTTTCTACAAAAGTGGCCACACAGCGGAAGCACAAGGTAGGGGTTTCTAATAAAGTGGCCACACAGCGGAAGCACAAGACAAGTTTTTTTAATAAAGTGGCCAGAGTGGAAGTCCAAAATAGATGTTTCTACTAAAGTGGCCACACAACGGAAGCAAAAAGCTAGGGTTTCTAATAAAGTAGCCAGTGTGAAAGTCCAAAGTAGATCTTTCAAATAAAGTGGCCAAACAGTGGAAGCACAAGGTAGGGGTTTCTACTAAAATGGCCACACAGCGGAAGCACAAGGTAGGGGTTTCTAATAAAGTGGCCAGTGTAAAAGTCCAATATAGATGTTTCAAATAAAGTGGCCACACAGCAGAAGCACAAGACAAGTTTTTTTTTAATAAATTGGCCAGTGAGTGGAAGCCCAAAGTAGGGTTTTCTACTAAAGTGGCCACATAGTAAAAGCACAGGGTAGAGGTTTCAAATAAAGTGACCAGCGAGTGGAAGTATGGAAGGAAGATGAAGTATCTAACTGAACTATCGTACCTGCTGCAGTCAACTATATCTGAAGGACGAATGAGCTCACGCTTACTGACCACCTTCACTCCTTCCACCTTCAATGGCACTTTCCCGTTAAAGCCTTCTGTGTGTGACCACTAGAAAATATATGACAGAACGCCTCAGGAATGCATAACAAGGTTGTTTCTTTTTTTTGCCACTCACCGCTGTGGAGAGACGCATCTTCAGGCAGGTCCACGTCCAGCATGAGGTCATCGTCCTCCAGATCACATGACTCCAAGTTCTCCAAGTTGTTGAGAATGTCCTTGTGAGCGGAATAAGAGAGAGGAGACAAAAAGAGGCATGAGGGGGAGTGACGGACATGAAAAGATGACTGACCCTCGTTTAAAGCTTAAATTCATCGGCTGGATTACGAGAACAGCCGAGACGGCGTGAGCAAAAGGGCCAAGAGCGGCGGCGGTATGCAGGTAACCCAATACGCTGAAGCGGGCCGTGATCGGCTGAGGAGAATGGCACGGACGACAATAAGGAGAGATGTAAAGTTGGATCAATACTCGGGCTATCAGGTTTTGTTGCGAGAGACCCACGCCACTGGGATTTGGATCTGAATAGCTTGAGATAAGTGGGTATGGAGTGCGCCTGGGTACAAAATCGATCCATTCGAACTCCACTCCCTTACAACAGCGAGTGAAAAAGTACACTGACCACCTTATTCCAACAAAGTTCTGAAGAAAGTGGCAAAAAAAAAATCTAACAGCAATAACAACAATTAAAAAAAAACCAAGATATTGCCATGCCAAGGACAAGATTGAGGATTAGGGGCTCTTGAGCGTAAGATGTTTAAGGCACATGTAGGCACTGCTGGACAGGTGGGGGGTGGGGGGTGGGGGGGAGAGAGAAAAAAAAAAAAAGAGGCCGGACAGACAACTGGTGCATGTTTGAGCAAAGCGAGGTTATCTGTGCCGCTGCAGCAGCGGCAGCGGCGGCTGCACCCGGAACCCTCCTTGGCTTCCGAGAGCTTAGTCCCAGCTGAAGAGCTCTGTAAAATGACTTTTCCCCATGAGCGACTGCTGACCACCCATAGGAGGACAGTGAAGGAATTTGGAGGGATAGAAAGGCTTTAATATACAGTGCAATGACCAGAATTGGAGGTCATTGATTTCGGAACGAACTGCGGTCACTGCCGGCACATCAAAGAGGTTTGATGGATAAGGAGTTTAAAGCAGTCAGACACCCAGAGCACATCAACCTTCTGCAGGACATGGTTAGGTTAGGTTAGCTCTTATAGTTTATAGTTATAGTAGTTACAGTATATTCTTATAATTCATATCTAAGCTTGATCTGATTATGTGAAAGCAAAAATTTTGGCTTGGTGTCTAAGCTCCACCCCTTTCATTTCAAGTGGAGGCATCTAGGCTAAAGAAATACACTGTAAAAACCCCACAACGCCACCAATGCTGAGAGGGTGAAGGCTTGACGTGTCAAACACCAAGAGTCCCCATTTTTCCCCCAAACTGCCATTAAACACAACAGTACTCCAGTGAAGCTCAACATGCTTAGAGTACCAATTGTGCTCTCATTGACTCCGGCTGCTGATGGCAAAGCAGCATGGCTCGGAACTCAAAACGACAACCCCCCGGGGCCACAGTGGCAGAGAGACTGTGAAGCTGCCTCCCTGTTCACAGGATTTAGAAGGCAGGTTTAAAGTTTATTGCGACCTGATGGAGAAAAGACAGAAAGCGTCCATGAGGTGATCAAGAGTCCAGACTTCAAACTTTGGCCATGCTCAGTCCAGGTTAATCTAAACCCAGAAACAAAAGGTCAAATGGAGCAGGCAAGTGACCAAACAACAAAATCGGCCATTAAGTCCACCTGGGCTAAAGTGTACATCTCTCCCTTTTCTCAGTGCAATTACACAGAAAATGAGAGAGCGAGAGAGACCGTACCGTCTGTACTGCACTGGGACAACACCACCTGCTTTCCCCACCCTCAGTCATTATGAATACATGTTTTGTAAGTGCAGTTCTGCTTTTGAAGTGCTCTCTCTACTGTCCGCTCGATCGATATGCTGGTTATGTCCTAATTCAGGAGGTTTGAACTCAACACACTGTCCTGTTTTTCAGCCAGTACTGTATTTTTCCCCCCATTATCACAATAAAACATCCCATACAGCCTCAAAAGAATGGCCTTCACGCTTCATACAATACACAGCTACAGTTTTTAGAACAATACCTTTCTGCTCTGTGGTTACTTCAAGGCAAGGCCCACCACCCCCTTTCCAGGGCTTTCAAGCATTAACTGCCCGTTTAAGGTCCTGCTACAGCACCTCAAAGGGGTTATGGACTGTAAAACTTCATTTGTTTTAGTTCTGTGCTTGTGCCTGAAGCAGCAAAGCATTTGTCCACCATGTTTGACTACTGCTACAATGCTCTTCATGGGGAAGCTTTACACCAGAACCTTTCAGAAGTTCCCATTTTAAACCCATTCAAATGGGTCACTTTGCATGTTTAAGGTGGCAGTAACGCCAGGCTCCTGCAGATGGCACTGCACAAAGATGATGGGGCTGTAAATAACTGCAGGGTTTGTGACAGGACTCAGAGATTGAGAAGAATCCAGTTACACACCATTAAGGTTTTTATATCCCTATTGTATCGTCATATCTTATACCTATACTGTACGAATAATTTCTTTGGCATTTAAAACCAGTAGACAGGTTTAATTGTACACTTTTGCTCCGTGGCACAAGCTCAGGCCTCAAGCTTGGTCACCTTCCAAGTTCACAGCGCTTGTGAAAGTGAAAACACTCTTGAAGAATACATGCCTTGTTCTATAAAGCATGCTTCCCCCAGAACTACCACCCGTTTGAAGCCCTTCTGTTGGTTTTCGCCTCTTGAACTTCTTCAACAAAGTAAAACGAGCCAGAAATCTGAGCAGGCTGTTGGAACACCTCAAGGAAAGGAGAGGGAAATGCAGAGTTTGCCGACAGAGGCAGCTCATAGAGAAGCAGAAAAGAAGAAGCAGGTCACTCATCAATATTGCAAAGGGGTTGTCTAGCCACTGCAACCAAGGGTGTGCATAATGTCTACAAACCAGCAGGAGAGCTGTGGTGCTCACGGAGAGCTCGGGTGGGGAGAGGCAGGGCGAGAGAAATGAAAAGAGAAGAGCAAGAGATGAAAAAACAAACCCAGAGGGGACAACGTCCAATGGACTTAATGCGCTTACACTGCGGCTAGCTCGCCGCTTTGTAGGGCTCAGACAAGAGTGATTGCTTAATGAGGGTAAAGGGTGACAAGAACATCCTGCAAACCTGATATTGGACTTTCTGGACGATCAGACTACCAGATCTGAAGTGCAGAGAAAATGACATGCATAGCAGCTGACTAAAACTAGCCTGGTACACAAACAGTGACACAATGCCCAAACTTACCTTATCCTGTAAAATCCCCAACTGCGTCACATATCCGTCAGAAGCTTTTCACACATTATTTTCACAACTTGGAGCACCTGTCCAGGAGGGGTTAGACAGGGTGACCCTGGCTGTGCAGGGTGACCACGGCTATGCAGGATCAGGGAGGGAGAAGTGGCATAACCAGGATCTTATGGGCTCCAGTGCAAAGTAAAAATACAAGCCCCCATAGGAAAATTACCTTAAATTCAGGAAAAACAAGACAACATCATTTGCATATTTACTCGCTGATTCTCATGACCAAGTTATGGTCATTGACTGATCATACAGAATAGTAACCTATTAATCACAGATATGAAATTCTTCCAATAAAGAAGTTTTCCCTTTCTACAGGCTTGGATGAGACTGCTCCACCGTTACCCAACGCCACTGGATAACCAACGGAGGTAGTAAAGGATAGTTCAGGGACATCCTGCATGTCCACTTGATCTAAACTTGCTTTCGCTTCCACCTTTGTATGTTTTTGCAGGGCGTTGGTGGTGACAGTAGTGAGAAAAAAGTGAGAGTGTTGCAGGGTAATGAAATTCTCAGGAGTGATCAGTGAAGTGGAGGCAAAGGTCAGGGCCATCACAGGCCATGATTAGATCTGCAGTCGCATCCTTCGCTGGAGTAAATCTGCAGTGTGTCAGAACTCTGCAGGACCACTTACACAGCTCAGTCTGAGCCAACTGCTCGAGTTTGGCTTTCCTAAGCGGCCCAAATGTCTCACTCCTGCTCATTTCCAGACCGCGGCAGGAGCGCCTCACTCAGATCAGATCGGGCAGAGCTTTCTAATAAAGCCCACTCTCTCCATCTCCTCTTTCTAGCTCTATTACATTGTGAAAATGAACAAAGAGGCTGCAGCTTCCCCTACGGTCTGTATGCAGGGACAGGAAACAACGCTGGAGGCTTGTCTCTACCCAAACGACATTGCCGTTCCCTCTTGCAAAAACGGTGCCTTCTCTAATATCATGGCACTGCGATTCCATTTTCTTGGCTTCAGCTGCTCCCAAACATCCTGCAAATACCTCCAAGTCTAGTGCAGATCCTAATGACTCCCAACAAAGGGACATAAGGGTCCAACTCTTCTCATCAGCTAATGAACAGCGCCATTGCTGGGAGACAGGAAACAAACAGACAGCAAGGAGATTGGAGGCATGTTACAGAGAGCATCTACAAGGAGCTGGCAGAGTTGCTGCCTCTAATGAGGTCCAGTGATGGAATAATTACGTGGCGAGGAAAAAGGCCAGTGATTGGGTCCTAAGAGACTTTTCAGAGACTCGTGGGACTGAAAGCGGTGGAGTCTTCCCTGAAGCCCTGAGAAGAATTCACGTCACAGCTTTAACTTATTAATAGTCTTGTTTTTTTGCCATTAGTCATCTGGCATTGTTTACTAATACCAGTAACCCCCTGGACTAGAAGAAGAAAAGACAACCCCAAAATAGGATGACGGAGTAGATCAGCGACTTCCATTTAAGGTAGTGCGCTGAGGCAATCAGGTAAGGGGCTCAGAAACCCAGATAACCAAATGGTTTCATCGGCTGGCAACAACAACAGTGGGCATCCCTGGGGGTAACGCACCCTGCCTACATATTCTCTGCTATAACAGCTGAGATGATTAGACGGAGCAGAAGGAGCCAGAGTTGGAAGTCCGCAGGGAAAGAGCCAGGACGCAAGAGAGATGGACAGAGAGAGATGAATGAAGCCATGAGTTATGCCCGAGTCCTCTCCCTGTTCCACCGCAGATATACCTAGGCTTCTCACAGTCCCAACAACGGACCAACACTGCCCCCTCGTGGAGCATTGCTTAGTCTTTACAGCCAGAATGGAGATTTATCTTCAGGACTGCTTGCCTGGCATGCTGTCCCTGATGGATCTTCTTGAAACTCAATTTTTCTACCCATAAATTAGACTGGCTAGTCTGCCATAAACACGTCTCGCACAGAGACAGAAAGTCAAAGTAGTGTCCTACTCTTCAGACAGAGTGCATTATCTTTTCAGATAAGCTGAAACAGATCCAATGTTTCATCATGGAGTTTTTTTTTTGTTTTGTTTTGGGTTTTTTTAAACCCACTGACTGGGTTGTCAGTCATGTAGGACAAGCAGAGACAACAGATTTGAGACTACAAACTAGAACTTAATTTAACATTCCATTTCTTATGATTTTCACACTTTTAAAGCTCAATTTTGTACATTTTTCATATTTTTTTGTCACATTATTTGTTATTTTTACACATTTTCTCCCAACACATTTACGCCAACTACCCAGCCCATACATCTTCTCCCACTTCGCATGCAATTCTTCCGACACTGGGAGAGTGAAGACCAACACAGGCCTCCGCAGACATGTGTGCAGCCAGCCAGTGCCTTATTCCGAACTGGCGCCAAAAAACACCAGGCACCACGCAAAGTGCACCCGACTCAGATTGCTAAAGTGATCTGGGGAAAAAGTGCCATCTACCCACTCTGGAGAGAGCAAGGCCTCACTGCCGATGGCTAGCAGAATGACCAGGATTCGCACTAGCGATCCTCTGGTCATAGTGACAGCGGCTTATTTCACGTGGGGCCTGTCACATTTTTCTTTTTTTAAACAATTTGCTCCCCAATTTAACTGAGCCAACTACCTCACATATATAAAGTCGGCCACTGCCCATCGATCCTGGAGCATCAGCATCTTTGTCTTCTGAGCCACTCAGAGGTTAAATGTTTTGTTAGTGTCTTTGAGATCGTTATGCATAATAGCTTTGTTCTGATTGGCTGCCTAGTGTTGCACCTCAATCAGAAAGCAGTCATGGCTAAAATATTCTTAATGGCTTCAGCAGGTACAGCGTACAGAGTACAGTACTAGAGAATAACAGGATGTTTAGAAAGTCCCCTTAGCATTAACCTGTGCCAGTTCACCGTCTGACCTTTTCACTGACCCACTGTGCGTGAACCATGATGAACCCAGTTTTGCTTAGTCATATCAACAAGACTCTAAATCAGCCAAATCCTCCATTAGTGCAATTATCATCATCCTCAACAGACAGCAGGTCTAGAGGCCAGACCTGGCCAGTCTCAGGTTGACGACTGCAAACTAAGGGATCGAATGGCAAGGAGATGACTATGCAAAGCACAGCAGCACCGTCGGTGTGGGGGTGTAACGGACCACATCCCTCAAGTTCTCTCGTTCAGATGGGTTTCCAGCAGCTTCTCCATCTTGAGTGAGTCAGTGAGTTTGTATCTCTTTTCCACAGGTCGTCACTGCCCCCTACAGCTCACACTTCAGGCTTCTTCGGTGCCAGCAGTGCTGTAAACAACAACTCTCTGTGATTCTGGTGGATGATTTGATCCTTGTGAACACAGGTTTATCACTGAGGGAATACCACAGCAGGAGGATATAGATGTGTAAGGCATATATTATATTCCGTATTATTTTCTATTCGTGTTTCTTTTTTTTACCCCCATCAGATGACATAGACAAAGAGTTAAAATGTATAAAAGAGGTATACAAAACAGTAATGCATACTTCTCCGATCAACCCTCAGAAGTCTAAGAATGTGCCATTGCGTCACACACATACTCCGCCCTTTTCATTGAATCTCATTACCAGATCATACGTGATTCACAACCGGAGTTACGAGGCTGTGAAGACAGCTCGAGATACTCGTCTCTGCCTATTGCATGTCTCACTGGTGGATTTGTGTGTCCGTCTGTGTGAAACTGTCCAATAGACACTCAGAAACTCATTCATACAATTCTAGGCCCCAAATCAATTAGTCCACATGAGTTAAGGGTGTTATAACAGTAATTTGAAAGAATTTTAAATTCTGACTTAGAAAGAGCAGAAACGCTGTGGAGGCGGGGGTCACCCTAGTATTTGAACCCTAGCAAGATGATGATTAGCTCACATTCAACCAGGTGTGTTCAAACTTTTGAGTGGTATTCGGGGAGATTAAAGGCACACAGCGCCACCTACTGTACAGGGACAGCCCGTGTTCAAAACCCCTGCAGTTAATCTTTGACTGAGGAACAGAATAGTCACATCGACACAACTGAGTGCAAATCCAAGCAATTCTATATTCTATATACAAGCTTGGAAAACAACCACCACCACTATAGCTCATCCTCCTACTCAGCTCTGCTAGAGTACAAAGGCCTGGACCTGCAGAAAGTAGAGCGAGACAGAACCTCCTGAGCAGGGACGCGAGCGACGGGTCACACTCGCTTACGCAATTACACTTATCTCACCCTAATACTCCGTCTGATACAGATCAATTCCATCTGGGCGAGCAGACGTTTTCTTCGGTGCTATGATACAGCCACTGATACAGTGCCATTACCGAGAGTGAGAGAGTGTGTGAGAGTGAAGGAGAGAGAAAACCAGCTCAGGAGTTTCATCTGATCATCTGTTGGCTGATAAGGAGCATATCTCTTATAGTGAAGTCAGTCCAAAACTTGAAAGTAAGGTTGTTGCTATATATTATACTGAGGGAGGTCCCGATTCAGTTTTTGTGTCCCCAGTTTGATCAGAGTATGCAGAATATTGGCCAATACCGATCTGACTCTTGCTGGTCTCATTGGGTTTACACACGTGGACAAAATTGTTGGTACCCCTCGGTTAATGAAAAAAAAAAAAAAAACTCACAATGGTCACAGAAATAACTTGAATCTGACAAAAGTAATAATAAATAAAAATTCTATGAAAATGAACAAATGAAAATCTGACATTGATCCATTGAACCATGCTAACAGGATTATTTTAAAAGGTAAACTCATTAAACAGGCCTCGACAGAAATGATGGTACCCCTGAAAATAATGTGACCAAAGGGACATGTCAAATCAAGGTGTGTCCATTAATTAGCATCACAGGTGTCTACAATCTTGTAATCAGTCAGTGGGCCTATATATAGGGCTACAGGTAATCACTGTGCTGTCTGGTGACATGGTGTGTACCACACTCTACATGGACCAGAGGAAGCGAAGAACAGAGTTGTCTCAGGAGATTAGAGAAAGAATTATAGACAAGCATGTTAAATGTAAAGGTTAAAAGACCATCTCCAAGCAGCTTGATGTTCCTGTGACTACAGTTGCACATATTCAGAACTTTAAGATCCATGGGACTGTAGCCAACCTCCCTGGACGTGACCGCAGGAGGAAAATTGATGACAAATCAAAGAGACGGATAATACGAATAGTAACAAAAGAGCCCAGAAAAACTTAAAGATGAACTTCAAGCTCAAGAAACATCAGTGTCAGATCGCACCATCCGTCGTTGTTTGAGCCAAAGTGGACTTCATGGGAGACGACCAAGGAACACCATTGTTGAAAACATCATAAAAAAAGCAAGACTGGAATTTGCCAAACTACATGTTGACAAGCCCCAAAGCTTCTGGGAGAATGTCCTATGGACAGATGAGACAAAAATTAAATTTTTTGCCAAGCCACATCAGCTCTATGTTCACAGACGGAAAAATTAAGTATATCAAGAAAAGAACACTGTCCCTATTGTGAAACATGGAGGAGGCTCTGTTATGTTCTGGGGCTGCTTTGCTGCATCTGGCACAGGGTGTCTTGAATCTGTGCAGGGCACAAAGAAATCTCAAGATTATCAAAGGATTCTAGAGAGAAATGTGCTGCCCAGTGTTAGAAAGCTTGGTTTCAGTCGCAGGTCATGGGTCTTACAACAGGATAATGACCCAAAACACACAGCTAAAAACACCCAAGAATGGCTAAGAGGGAAACACTGGACTATTCTGAAGTGGCCTTCTATGAGCCCTGACCTAAATCCTATTGAGCATTTTCATAAGGAGCTGAAACATGGCGTCTGGAAAAGGCACCCTTCAAACCTGAGACAACTGGAGTAGTTTGCTCATGAGGAGTGGCCCAAAATACCTGCTGAGAGGTTCAGAAGTCTCATTGACAGTGACAGGAATCGATTGCAGTGATTGCCTCAAAAGGTTGTACAACAAAATATTAAGTTAAGGGTACCATAATTTTTGTGCAGGCCTGTTTCATGAGTTTATTTTTTTTAATAATTCTGTTGAAGCATGGTTGAAAAGCAATGTCTTTCATTGGTTAATTTTCATAGCATTTTTATTTATTATTACTATTTATTATTATTATTAATCACTTCCTGTGTGTAGGTGTTTAGCGGTACACACTCTGGACTGATATCTGTTGTTGCCTACTGATATGAACTAACTGTTTTTAGTGAGTGAATGTACTATGATTCAGTTTCAATAGTGTGTGTATTAGCATTAGCCTCATCCCGGTTCTGAATGTTCCACACTGCAGACTTTAAATGGTCCTGTAACATGTGGAGATGCTCCTCACTGCTGCGGACTGGGACTGATGCTCTTTAATGTCTGTTCGAGGAGGCTAGGGGGTGCTCTGCTAGAACAGCGAAAAAAACAAAACAAATCGGAACTTAATTTAATTTTAATTTAATATAGCCTTTATCCAATACATTAAATATATTTGGATCCGTTGTCTAATTATATTAGCTATTAATTAATTAACTGATTATTTTGTCTCATCTCTTTAACACAATTTAGTATTGCACTTGGACTTACAATACTAACACTGCTAACACATTCAGCCAGGGCCTCTGAAACTGCTTCAAGGTCTTCATTAAAGTGCCACAGGCTTGCCAATGGGGGTAACATGCAGTATGACTTACATATGACTTACCGTGAGCAGGGAAGTATTTACGAAAGTATTGACTTCTAGTATTTGTTAGCAACATTAGCCTCACAGTTCCCCGAGCTAAAAATAAAGAAGCACATTTGAGACACCCAAGAGGCCTTGGCTGATCATCTGCATCTGAAGTAACTGGATATAACATGCCATGCCCCCAAACTATAACTATATACTGATCCAAATCAATGCTCCACTTCAATGAATCACTAAGGCTGGAGGTCACTGCATCTCCTGGGCTTGGGAAAACATTCTGTGGATCCACACTCAATTCTGGATCCTTTGGTGGCACTACAGTGAGCTGTCTAATGCTGTGTCCAGTCTGGCCTCAGTCAGCTCCATTAGAATGACATGGCATTTTGTTGGAGAGCATCCTGCAGTACTCTCTAACACCCACAAGGTGGCTCTCTTGCATCGTAGATAACAAACAGTTCTTGAGCAAAATGCTCAGACGTCAAGGCCGTTCCAGCAGAAGCTACAAGGCAGCCCAGTCAACATCTATCCCACTTTAAAACACACCTCAACAGGAGACAACAGGAAGTGAAGCAGAGTAAAAACAGCACTGATATCATAGTGAGTGATCTTGTATGCTGTTAAAGCAGGTGGCTCTCCTGCCAGCTTAATTTACATTTAGTTAAATGAACATGGCCTAGTTCTGGGGATTCCACTACTCCTAATACTGCAGCTTGTTTTCAGCCATGACAAAACACTGGGATTTCAAAATGCAGATTTTTCAGCATTTTCTCAGCTATTTATTCGTCATTACTATTCACCATACTTAACCCACTCCCTCCTTGTTTCTACTGTTTTTACTGTACATTCTATCAGCTTTACTTATCATATAGAAGCATTTTGTAGTTCTATAATTTAGGCTCTAGTCCAGCTGTTTCTCCTTTCACCCTGTTTCTTCAGGACCCCACAGGACTGCCCACCACAGAGCAGGTAGTGTTCAGGTAGTGGGTCATTCTTAGCACTGCAGGCATCCTGACTGATACAATGGTGGTGTGTTAGCAGTGTGTGATGCACTGGTATAGGTGGATCAGACACAGCAGTGCTGCTGGAGTTTTTGAACCTCAGCATCACTGCTGCACTGAGAATAGTCCACCAACCATAAATGTCCTACCAAAAGGACAAAACAAAAGGACAAAGGACAAAAATACCACCACATCAGTCAGTTTCACTGCAGTGCTGAGAACGGCCCACCTCCCAAAAACTACATGCTCTTTGTGGTGGTACCACCCACAGTTGATGGTGGAAGACCTAGGAGAGACAAAACTTCAGCAACTGGCTTGTCGTTGTTGCTGCAGTGACTCAAACAGTGTGTCCCAAAACTTTTGTCCACAATGTCCAAATATATATATATATATATATATATATATATATATATATATATATATATATATATATATATATATATAAGGGCTGTAAAGAGACTGTAATAGCCCCCCTTCCCCCCCCCCCCCCCGTAGCTGTTACTTAGGCTTTCTCTAACAGGCCTGGACAGAAATGATGGTACCCTTAACTTAATATTTCGTTGCACAACCTTTTGAGGCAATCACTGCAATCAAATGATTCCTAACTGTCAATGAGACTTCTGCACCTCTCAGCAGGTATTTTGGGCCACTCCTCATGAGCAAACTGCTCCAGTTGTCTCAGGTTTGAAGGGTGTTTCAGCTCCTTCCAAAGATGCTCAATAAGATTTAGGTCAGGGCTCATAGAAGGCCACGTCAGAATAGTCCAATGTTTTCCTCTTAGCCATTCTTGGGTGAGACCAAGCTTTCTGACACTGGGCAGCACATTTCTCTCTAGAATCCCTTGATAGTCTTGAGATTTCATTGTTCCCTGCACAGATTCAAGACACACTGTGCCAGATGCAGCAAAGCAGCCCCAGAACATAACAGAGCCTCCTCCATGTTTCACAGTAGGGACAGTGTTCTTTTCTGTATATGCTTCATTTTTCCATTTGTTAGTAACAAAGGGGTCCTCCTTGGTCGTCTCCCATTAAGTCCACTGTGTCTCAAACAACAGCAGATGATGTGATCTGACACTGATGTTCCTTGAGCTTGAAGTTCACCTTTAATCTCTTTAAAAGCTCTTTTGTTACCATTCGTATTACCTGTCTCTTGCAAGTTTAGTGACAGGAACATCAAGCTGATTGGAGATGGTCTTATAACCTTCACCTTTAACATGCTTGTCTATAATTTTCTTTCTAATCTCCTGAGACAACTCTTTCCTTCACTTCCTCTAGTTCATGTTCACACGATGTCACCAAACAGCACAATGACTACTGTATATATAGGCCCACTGACTGATTACAAGATTGTAGACACCTGTGATGCTAATTAGTGGACACACCTTGATTTGATGTTCCTTTGGTCACATTATTTTCAGGGGTACCATCATTTTTGTCCAGGCCTGTTTAATGAGTTTTTATTTTTTTAAATAATTCTGTTGAAGCATGGTTCAAAATCAATGTCAGATTTTCATTTGTTCATTTTCATAGAATTTTTATTTATTATTACTTTTGTCAGATTCAAGTTATTTTTGTGACCATTGTGGGTTCTTCTTTCATTAACCGAGGGGTACCAACAATTTTGTCCACGTGTGTAGAACTGGCCCACTTTCCAGCTGTTTTTTTGTTCTGCTGGATGTTCATTTAAAGGAGTAATAATGTTTGAGTGTTTGAGGTTTACTGAACCCTTTTTATTCAACCATGCCAAGGTAAACACCATTCTCCATTAAGTATGTTGGAATGTAGTTGTTTCACTGGAGGACATTTGAGAATCAGAATTTACAGAAGTTCAACTCTTTCAAATAAGCCTGAGTTTGCAACAGTTAATAGTTAAATCAATGGCTTGATTGGCTATGCCCGTGTGGGTGGGCAGATGACACCCTCTCTTCCCAAGCCCCACCCCATCACTCTTGAATCTCTTTTTTTTTCATTTTTAAAAATAGGTTTGATTTGGATGCACTGAAAGTGGATTGTACAGATTGTATTAATGACCTTGTTTCATGGGGAAAGGACAGGCTTCAAATTCAGGTCACATCACGGACCCTTTCAAAACATATATTTAAAATGATCCAGCATATACAGCACCTCCTCTCTATAAACATCAAAGAAGCCTGGATTTCTGTTATGCACTGAATATGTATATAACACTAGTAATGACAACAGAGCTCTAGACTCATGAGAAGCGATAAGTGCACCGTCATTCCCTCATTTAATCCCACAGCTTTAGCTTTCTGAACCGTGCATGCAGTGAGGAAGCGAGCGCTCCGATTGGCTGTTGTGGTGGGCACGAGGGAATCACCACAGGCAACAGCCAATGAGGACGCTGACAGATGGACGTCTTTTCAAAGTGCACGACTGGTGGCGCAGCTCCAGCAGCAGAAGCTCCATGGCTCAGCAGAAAACCCTCCCCTGCCTGGAGTACGGATTTGCATTACAGCTGAATGGAGCTCCTGATCGGATTCTGAGGCCTGTCCACCCAGTGCTTCCTGGTTTATTCATTTCTAACAGCGCAGGAGTGATCCACCGCTTTCAGTAACTGTGTGCTGCTAAAGGCTGAACATAAAAAGAGCCTGTGGCAACTCCCCTGACTTATGACTCCCAGTTTCCTCCCTGTAGCACACAACCATGTGCCTGAAGCCTCTTTAAAAGGGCTGACTGACTCACACACAGGCGTGAAGTAAGCCTATCTGAGTTTACACAGTAAAAACATCACTCTCAAAAGAGGGATGGAAATCAACAGAGTGACATACTGACTTGATCGTCCACTTGGTATAGCACAATGCTTCGCAGGTATAGAAATGCATTTAAAAGTTTAGTCCCATTAAAAGTGAAATTATAATAATTTTCCCCAAATCTTCAAGGAAACAAAAAGACACTGCCTCTTTTAAACATCAATTGGAAATAACCGTGTCCCCAGCTAACAAACTGTGCCAGCCAACAGAGTGATGAGGGGGGAGAGTGCCATCTACCCACCCAGAAAGAGCTTGGACAATTGTGCTCTCTCAGATTTCGGTCACTGGTGGCAAAGCTGCATGGCTTGGGATTTGAACTTGCGACACTCTGGTCATAGTGGCAGGGAATTAGACTAAATAGGGCTCCTGGAAGCATAACAATAGTGGAAGCATTTTCATCATTATTATTACCACTAATTTAATAAAGACCCTCACTTACCTTACAATTCCAGCTGCAGGTTCTTAGGGGGAATCGTCTAGGATAGGTTACCTCAGGGTTTCCTCAACCCTGGTCCTGGAGGCACCATGCCCTGCACACACTGAAGTGCTTTCGCTTCTCCCAACAAACCTGACTGAACTAATCAGCTGGGTATACTAATCAGGGGGTGTGTTAAAGCAGGGAGTCCACTGAAATTTGCAGGGCAGGGGGCCTCCAGGAGCACAGTTGAGAAACAGTAGCTTACTTGAGCCATTTATATCTGGGTTTTGCGTCGCACACAGCCCTTGTGTACTGGTGTTTTACCAGTATGTGCATATGTATGCTCATACAAGTACCATCAAACAGGACACAACATCGTTAGCATGAATGACAAACAGCTCCTTCATTTCTGGATCAGGTACAAAACACACTCCCACAGCGTTTTTCGCTCCAAGAACTCCCCTCAGGAATCATTTTGTGGCAATTTGTGTTAGGCTACAGCACTGCAGATGTAGCCTACTTTGCCAGCTCTAGAGGCCACTTTAGTTCCCGGTAACATATGGACCTCTGTTTAGACTTCAGCTAAAAAATTAGATTTCTAGGGAATTGTACTTGGTCTCCCGCAAAATGGCTTCATAAACTTCACTGGGATTTCTGAAAGGGACTTCAGATTGGGGTTAATTGGGAGAACAGTGGTTAAAAGAATTGACGTTGTCATCTAATCAACAGCATGTGACAGCTTTTGCAACACTTGTACTTTTTGACAAATGGGAGTGAATTAGTCAAAAGGAAGTTAGCGAGTCACATGCCCTCCACACAGTCTATGGAAGCCAACTCACCATGCTGTTGAGGTCAGAGTCGTAGCTCCCACAACCATGTGTGGCTCCTCCCAGCGGCTCTAGAACCTCTTCGTCCCACATATAGGTCCCGCCGGAGCTGTCTGAGGGGGAGAGGTCCAGCGAGGAGCCATGTGGAAGATCACCCCCCGCAGACATCGTCCGAGTCACACAGTGTGGGGAGATGTCGACTCCTTCCCGGCTCCCTACATAGGACAAACGGACTAGTCAAATCCTTTTTCTGTTGTTTGTAATCAAACAGTGATTGACTGTATGGGATCACAGCTGACATTCTGATGAACATTATGGTAGCATTGGTTCTCAAACTGGTCTTCAGGGACCACCAGATGGCCCACATTTGTGCTTTATCCCAGTGTTGCAAGTTGAGCTGGAGCAAAAAACTGGACTGTCTGGGCCGTCTGGGGGATCCACTGGGTTAAGAAAAGCCACCAGCCCTGGAAGGTCACTGCAGGAGTTTCTTAGCACTGCATTGCAGATTTTAGAATCCTATTTTACACATTGAACACAGCTAATTCAACTTAGCAGCTAATTTTGGAACCCACTGTAGGTTAAATCTGGACTGTAAGACAGTCCAGGGGGCAGCACTAATTTCTGCAGGGCAGTGGCCCTCAAGGACCTGACTCTGATAAATGCAGAAAAAAAGAAAAACATTAAAGCCAGAGACATACCTGTGAGGCCCATCTCAGCCCAGTCTACAGTCTCAGACAGGAAGCTGTGCAGACTGGTTACCGACGACCCCTCCTGACACGGACTGACAAGAGCATCGTCGTCATCACAGAGCCCAGACTGGCCATTCCCTCCATCATGGACAGGTAATAGATGGATCCCGATCCCATTGCCTAGATCATCAAAGTCGTCCATGTACTCTTCGCTCACGTCATTGCGCTCCAAAGAGGATGTGGAGGACAAAGACATGTCCTCTGGGACCTCAAGGGACAGAACCTGGAGGCAATCAGCTTCCTTGGGGTCATCTGGAGTGGTTTCTGCACTTTCATTGTTGCTGGATTGGTCAGATGTTAGTGGAACCATTTCTTGAGCTTCGGCATCCCCCTGCACCAACCCAGCATTTACTTGGACCTTTCCTGGCAGTGCTGTGCGGGGCTGCTTGATGAGCGACGGACGCATTAGCTTGTAGCTAATTGCTGCCTGCTTGCTGCTAGAGCAGTTGGGCAGAAGTGATTTCTTCAGGGCTGTGGGTGGTAGTGGGCAGCTAGTGTTTGTTGAGACTGTAGGTTTTGCTACACCAAAAGGACCTGCTCTCTCACCAGCCAACATCAGAGAGGGCTGAGTGACTGGAGACCTGGCCAGCGGGGACTGCGCAAGCGGCCTGGGTAGCTCCTTCGCCAACTCTGCTGCTCGGTTAAAGGAAAAAGAGCGGGTCAGCGGTGGACTGGCAGGGGTGGTAGAGCTCTTTAACTGGCTAAAGCTCTGCGAGCGCACTACATGCTCCACGGAGACAGACTTGAGACTGTCGCTGGACTGTGATAGGGAGGACGAGGAGCCAGGTTTCGGGAGACCCGAACCAACCTCGTTCATGCCGGCCTTGCGGCTGTACAGCGACAGACTAGGGGAAGGGTTTTTAGGGGCAGCAGTGCGTGGATTGGCCCTGGTGGACTGAGGGATAGTCCTGGGACTTGTGCTAGCTGCAGTGGGAATTGAACGCCGAGCCTTACTCACTGGGGCAGCGGAGGGCTTTCCGATCTCTCTAACCATTGGTACGGAGCGTGGCTGCTGTTGGGAGCGGAGCCCTACGCGAGGCTCCTCACCAGCATCTGGAACCTTCTCTCCACCATCATCCCTCCCCTTCTTCCACTTCACAGAGAGAGAAGGAGGAACTCGAATTACCCCATTCTGCTTTCCCACAGGTACCCCTTTACCCCCGGCAGAGGACACAGGCAGGGCAGAACCGTTGGGGAGGGGGCCGGCAGCAGCCGGGGCACGAGAACCGAACTTGGGCAGTCTGGAGACCATGGTGGGCTGCTTGAGGGCCGTGTCTTCCATCGGCTACCTCCCCCACCATGGGTCTGAGCACAGAGACAGAGCTGGGGAGAGAAAGAGAGGGAGGGTTAGACGCATCAGGCAACGTTTCTAGGTCAACAAGGTTAAAAGGCCTTTTGTACATTTTTAATGCACGGTACTGAAACCGACAGTGCGGAGTGATTCTGCCCTTATATTGAGGACCTGTGCATGTGTCTGTAATGGTGAAGCTTATTTTACGGCAGCAGGCCGAACTAGGACTGAACTCAAGCCAAATTCCAACTCATCCTCTGAGTAATCATCCTTCAGACCAATCGACCACACACACACCATCACCACCACAGTCAAATACATCAGTAAAGAGTCAACCACACCCTTTTCTACGTCCCACAAATCAAATGGCGCTTTTTTTCAATGCATGGTACCTACTAGGCTTGGGCGGTGTAACATATATACCATATACAGCTATATTTAACCACGTCTCTAAGCTGCTCTGGGCTGTCTGATACTCGATGGAGCTGTAGCTGAATAAAGTCATTCTGTCTTTCTAACAGCAGCAGCAGCTTAATCATTAGTCTTGAGTCGCCTGAGTCTTTCTCATCTGAATGTTTATAAGTGGAGTTTCTGTTATCCTGCTTACTAAGCTAATACTAGCCAGCCACTTTCGCCTGATTCAGAACAGTTTAACACTCGGTACCTACTCCATTAGGCAAATTTGGTACCCCTGGGACTATTTTAGTACCTGCTCGCTTGTGGCTCCAAGTTAGCCAAGCAGGGACTAAATTGACGTGACGTGTAAGCACTGCAGAGCACTGCCTGGCCAGACAATCATTCTATGTAACGCAATATAGACATCCAGCACAAACTAGCCATTAGTCAAATCGTTAGGCTTTTGAGCTAGTTGGCTAGCTATTTTAAAGTTGTACAGAAGCATTTTGTTGATGCGGTTTTTGTGTCTACAGACTAGCTAGCTACATTAGCTAGCACTATTGTTGTGCTGTATGGAACCGTGTGTATGCTGTTTAGGTTGCCATTGCCCTTGTCATTTTGTGTAGCTTCCACACTCAATATTTTTCTTTTTTAAAGGACCTATTCTCCTCCTACATGACTGGACATGTAGGAGAAAGCTAGCAGGCTAACTGGCTAACGCTACAATGATAAACACACCCTGCCAGCCTTTAAATAAAGCATTATCTAAAAACTGAGACATACAAGGGAATGTGTGTTACTTGTGTCTGATTCGAGCAAAAGGTGTCTATTTTTTACAGAGCTGACTAAAAAAAATAACAAATAGCTAGCTTGACGCGAACGTAGCTAGCTATCCAAACCAATTTATTTATCCATTATATTACATTTATATTTATATATATATATATATATATATATATATATATATATATATATATATATCGGCAAGCTGCCACTGTTGGGTCCTTGAGCAAGGCCCTTTACCATCTCTGCTCCCCGGGCGCTGGAGTTGGCTGCCCACCGCTCTGGGTGTGTGTGTGTACTCACTGCCCCTAACACATGTGCGTGTGTGAGTGTGTGTTCACTACCAGATGGGTTAAATGCGGAGGACACATTTCGCTGTACAGTGCACACTGTACAGTGACAAATACGTGCACCTTTACCTTACCTTTATATATATATATATATATATATATATATATATATATATATATACACACACATACACATATATATATATATATATATATATATATATATATATATATATATACACACACACATACACACATATATATATATATATATATATATATATATATATATATATATATATATTCAATATAACTTCCTTTCTCTCATAATATGACTGCTTTAAACATAACCATATAAAATTAACCATTTCAAATCTGGAAACCTGTTCAGATAATGTCATTACAAATCTATAAATCGTAGTAATGGTGTTTTGCAATGTCGCCAGCTACCAGGCAGTGAAAAACGAACCAGGTAAAGCTAGTCAAGTCGAGTAGTGTAGTGACCATGCAGTGGAAGTGCCAGTCCTAAAACCCCATCCCTAAGGTGTAAAAAAAACATCCATCACTTTATCAACTCCTGTGACACCTGCGACCTGCTGAGGGTGCGATAATCTCAGGTCCCGAAACAAGCAATCACGTGATCAGTCTGTGATCTGGAAATAAACTGGGCTGGAGGCCCTGCAACTAGAAGAGGCAGATGGCAGGCTGTGCCCCTGCACCGCCAAAAAAGGGACAACCACTCTAAGAAAGAGGGACACTCTTACGATACCTCATGAGACCAGTGACCTGCAAATAGGGCAATGATCTCACACCTAAACCAAACTATGCCTTCTGAAACAAGCCATCATGTGAGCAGCCTGTGATCTGGAAACAAACTCTACTGAAGGCCTTGTGACTTTTTTTTTGTTTTGTTTTTTTCTGAAGCCTCATGCTGGACCACACTGACCAGGATGTCCTGGAGGGCCAACATATGACTGAGCAGGAATATCTAGGTATCGTCTCAAGTGCTGAGAACACAAAAGTCTTCATTCAGTCTGAGAGCACAGGACTCCTGTGACCAGATCCGGGAACATGATATGGTTCTTCTTGACGTGAGCCCAACATTTAGAGTCAGAACCTGCATTCAACCTTCTCAAGGTAACATTCCTTAGTAGGATTCCTTGGGAATGACTCAAAGTATGCTTCCAGCCTCCAGGCAAGGTCACTACATGACGTTCCAGCAAGCAAAGACGTGTTTGAATAGCTGACTCAAGGGCAGAAGCTCATTTCCCTCCTCAAGACAACACAAACATGAGAGTCGGCGGTGCTCAGCGAGCAGACCTGTCACAAAGTCTCCAGTCTCAGCGGTTACGTAACCTATTTGGAAGGATGGCTAAGAAGCATCCTCTGTTTACAAATGATTAAAGTTTCATGAACCGGTACGAGCAACACACATCATCGGCCTCTTTCCCACTGAAAGGTTGATCGGTTCTAAGCATTAAGAACTTTGGCACGGAAAGCTTAGCGTACAGTGGGAGGTTGGTCAATTGGTCCATATGTGCCTCAGCTTTGTGCTGAAAGATCCTGTCTCTTTTTCCAGTACAGAAAAAGGAGGGGGGACAGAGACTGGCTCTAATAAGTTTGGCTACGGGCCTCATCCAGCTTCACTACCGCAGAGGTTACCCTTCAGCCCTGCAATGGAAAAGAGGCCACAGTGCGTTCACAGCTGAGAAGCCCCAGGGCTGGATAGTCCACGGTGGTAGGTCAAACAAAAATGATGGGGTTCTTAATAGAGGACAAATCAAGCAGACAGCTTTGAAATAGGTATAGCAACAATAATGGGCACCTAATCTCAGAAAGGGATAGACAGCAGAGAGGGTGCGACCACTGAACCCAAAGCAATCAGTGCTGCATGGAGGCGGAACCTGCGAGTAGTTCACAGGACACAGAGATTTATTACCCATTTCTGTGCAAAGCCAGTCAGCAATCAATGGAACTGTGTATGGTCAGCAGGTCTCTGGACTGAAGGCAGTGTGTACAACTATTGTGTGGGTACTTTACAAAGCTTAAGCATTAAGTACTACACTACTACACTAATCTTGTCCAAACAGTTCCTTAGTGCTGCAAAGATCTGCCACATGTTTTCATGCTCTTGTAACACGACCAAGTGCTCAGTGTATGTGAAGAATATTATCCAAGGTGCTCTCAAGATAACCCGCAGACGCCCGAGCAGCGTGTCACGCTGGGCGAGTACAACTTCCAGGTCGGCGTAGGACGGCTCTGATGGATGGAGCAGTACTGTGGCAGAGAGAACAGCCTCATGTGTACTTCACACAGACCCCTGCATCTCTGACACACAAACAAGCTAAATCAAGGAGAAGGGTCTTGAAGGTCATTCCTTTGGAGCTGCAAGAAACGTCCACAAAGAACATTAGTTATGACTCATGATGAGAACTGAACCTGGATAATCTTGCTCATGACACCATGGGCTGTAATATCTTAATGGCTTAAGTTCTGATCTAAGCGTTAGTGAGAGAGTGTGTGTGTAAGAGAGAGAGAGAGAGAGAGAGAAAGTGAATGAGTGTACAAGCACCAGTCTCTCTAACTGCAGGGGTCAAAAATGCTGCATGATAAACCAAAGACACACCAACCATGAGTTAAGGCCCTAGCTCTGACCTAGCATGCTAACTAAGAGCTAAGGCTCAAACCCCAAACTAACACACTAGCCACAAGCTAGTCTAAGTCTAGGCTCAACCTATTGTACAAACCACTAAGGCTCTAGCCTTGCCCCGACATGCTAACCACAAGCTAAGGCCCATACCCCAAACGATATGTTGACCATAGGTTGAGGCTAAGGCTAAGGCTAATTAACATGCCAATCATGAGCTAAAGGCCTAGTCCCAAACTGATGCACTAACCACAAGCTATGGTAAAAGCCCCAAATGATTATGTTGACCAAGGGCTAAGGCCAGATTTCTTAGCTAACATGCTAACAACAAACTAAGCCCCCAGATCTTAACCTTGATAAACATGAACTAGTCCCAAACTGACACACTAACAACAAGCTGAGGCCCTAGCTCTGACCTAACTTGCTAATGATGAGCTAAGGCCCAAGCTTCAAACTAACAAGCTATGGGCCTAGATTTGACCAAAAATGCTAACGACAAGCCAAAGATCACAAGTGTAGACCACAAGTTAAGGCTGAAGTTCTTAAATGAAGTGCTAATCATGAGTTAAGGACCAAGCCCCTAACTAAAACACACTAACCACAAGCTGAAGCCCAAGCCCTAACCTAACATGCTAACGCTGAGCTAAGGTCCAAGCTCTTAATTGACATGCTAATCACAAGCTCAGGTCCTAGTTCTTCAACAAAGTGCCAACCACAAGCTAAGGCCCAATCCCCAAACTCACACACTAACCACAAGCTAAGGCCTTAGCCCTAACCTAACACACTGACCATGAGTCAAGACCTTGAATCTGACCTATCTTGCTAATGAGGAGCTAAGGCCCAAGCCTCAAACTAACAAGTTGAGCATGAGCTATGGCCCTAGATTTGCCTGAACATGCTGACCACAAGCTAAGGCCTAGGTTCTTAAAGTGGCAATCATGAGTCACTGGCCAACCCCCAAACAAGCTGAAGCCCTTGTCTCGACCTAACATGCTAACCATGAGCTAAGGCCCTAGTTCCTAATTGACATGCTAATCACAAGCTGGGGCCATAGTTCCTAATTGACAGGCAAGACCCTTGCCCCAGGCCAACATGTTAACCAAGAGCCAAAACCCTTATCCCCTATTTTGGGGGGGACACGATCAGTAAAAGAGCACCAAGGCAAAAGGCTCTGAACGAATTCCTGGCGATACGCTAGGTAAGACAGGGTTAAACAGGCCACATCATCCTTGTGAGGTCATCGTAACAGCTGTCCACTGCTGTATTAAGAAGTGTTTAACCCAGAAATTCATACTAAAGCTGGTTGGGCTCATTGTACGAGTAATATCTGGCTCTGCAGAAATCAGAAGTGTTGATAACGTTCCTACTGACCTCAAAAGGCACTGTGCTCTGGCCACACACACAGTGACCCACATTCTACTCCTCCCCACCATCACACTCCCACCTCAGGGTTTAACCCGGATTGAAGCCCAGAGTGGTTGTGTCCAGAACTCCACAGTAGCCAGCGTAAGTTAGCTCGAGCTTGGACTACCTCCAGCAGACATAGCAAGGTCAGAACCGACTGCAGAGACCTCTCTAGCTACACTACCATTCAAGGTGTATGTACTGTATATTTTTGGGGAAGGGGTGCACACTGGTTCCAGGGGTGCACTGATTTTCAGAAAGTGACATCATCATGTGAGCATCCACATGCTCCCCCCCAGCCTGTGGGGAGTGAGCATATTTGGTCAAAGATCCAGAAATCCTGCAAAGTTGTGTTGTGACAACAAAAACAGCGTCATGCCCGTGTTAGGAACTCTAAAGTTCCCACTACGTCATCTTCCCGAATGTCACTAGATCCTCGGAATGATACACTCATAAATGAGCTAAGAGATCAGGGCAGCTGCACCAGAGCCAAGCTGTACCCGGAAGCACACAAACTCATTAAATCCATTAAAATTTGATGGCGTCTAGGTTTTAAGTGCCTCTGTGCCAGCAAGCCGGTTCCACCGCTATTTCCAATGTGTGCTTCATCACTGGGAAAATGCACACTGCCTCCTAAACAAATGACTGCACACGGACTACTATACTGGATTTCACTGATCCGCACATACAGACACAATAATTGGCTATGAGCTGATGGTGTCAATGCACATTGATGACAGTTAAAAAGGAAAGACTGCTAAGTCTAAGACAAGCCGGAGGACAAACATTGCAACGTCCAAGCAAACCCAGAGTACAAATACTATCAAGACCAAGACAACAAGACAAGTCTGAGAACAAATACACTGGACATCAAGACAAGTACAAATACTAGCAAGAGTAAGACAGAGTACAGGAAAAGTGCCGAGGCGAGCCAGAGAGCACAGGGCCGGTGGCGGGCCAGAGAGCACAGAGAGCACAAGGCAGGTGGCGGCCCAGAGAGCACAGGGCCAATGGCGGGCCAGAGAGCACAAAGAGCACAGGGCCGGTGGCAAGACCGAGACAAGTCAGAGTCCAGGACTGAGACAAGTCAGAGTACAGGACAAATCTGGAAGTCTGACATCTAGACAAGTCTGAGTGCAATCACTATCAAAACCTCAAAGTCTCAGTACAAACCAGAGTATAAGATCATTGCCAGACTTAGTCCAAATACAAACACCACTAAGTGCAGGTTAAGTCAGAGTAGAAATACTGACTCATGGATCATAGTCTGAGAAAATAGAAAAGATGGCACAATTCCAGGAAACAGCTCTTTGAAATAAGATCATATTGAGACGTCATACAAATCTGATATTACTGTTTTATTGGACGCAGTTCCAGAATTTTACAATGACGCATGGTACTTATCCCACGTGGAAACCACGTTTGCAAATGGAAATATCTAAAGTGGCTATTAGCCCGACATTAACCTGATGTGGTGCAGGTCATTTTATTCGCCCCTTGTCTAAGAGCGAACGCTACCCTCTTCAGGCAAAACAAGCCCAACCATGACGACATCAGATAGAGCTGAAGAGCTACAAGAGAGGAGAGGATAAAGATCAAGGCTTGAGTGCTCAGCTGAAAAGCCAAGGATGCCTTTATGAGTCCAACAATAGGACATTATATGAATCCTAACTACAAAGACCAAAGCAGGACAGCGTTCTGAATGGTGTTTTTGAAGGGCGAGGCCTTTAGGTGGCTTTACTAAAGACAGCCTACACGGCTTTAACCTTTTCAGGTCTTCTTCGGAAACCAACAATAACGGCTGCTGCTACATCTGAATGCTCACTGACCGGAGGTTCTCCTCACGTATCTGCGTTTGTCTTCATGTGTAACGAAGCAGAAGACCTGGAGGGGGAAGGGGGCAAAAAAATCTAATCACAGCAGACCATCCAAACTCAAGACCCAGATTTTGAACACGTCACATGTGTCTCCATGGCAACACATTACAACATGTCTGACTGCTCACCATGTTTGCCCTGGGGATGTGTGGACGGAGCGAAAGACCTACTTTAACAGCCGTGACGAGATACTGGGCCTTATCACTAATGATCCTCCTACCCCTGACTTGATGTTGTAACACGAGACCTTGACAAGATCTCTGGGGGAGCATTCCCTGAACACGGCCCAGTTTTTCCAAAAGCTTCTTGGTGTTAATGTCTTCTTAACTGGTAGGGAGAGCGTTAAGTGTGATGCTCCTTCGACCCCCAGCCCAGCTTAGGAACAGCGTGACAATAGACAAACATCTGGAGGAAACACAGCTCAAATGCGGTCAAACTACAGAGGTTATGTTAGGTTCTCATGTTCTACTTGAAATGACTGTTCTAGACTCCAGACTACTGCATTCAAACTATCCAACAATTGCAGAATGTTCTCACTCTTGTTTGCACGGTTCTACCCATTCCACGCTGTTCCAAAAAGTTTTACTTTATCATACGTTAATTTCAAACGATAAGTATCTGCCGATATGGATGTCATTCCAATATCTTCATCCATCTGTACTGTTACCATTAGAACGTCAGTTTCTGGTGGATTGAAGAAGAGTCTTCTTCAAAATTCAGGACACCCTATTAAATGTGTTCAAACAGAGACAGAGCTGTTCTGTTGAAAGGCTGTATGCTCAAAACAAACGTCCTCCAGTCTGGCCTGAGCCAGCTGAGTCACTCTACACCGGCAAACAAGAACATCACAGTGAGCAAGCAGTTTGCTGGTCTCAGGCCAAAGAGTGAGCCCACAGCAGAAGATATGCCCAAGACAGATGGGTTTAGTACTGCAGGCGAGTCTAGCGATGCTGTGCTCACAGCACGAATCCAGGTGTAAGCTGGTGTAAGGATCAGATGTTTACCAGTTTTAATGATATGCAAAGGAATAAAAGCAGCAGTGGGTGGAAAACCGGAGAAAACTCTTCTCAAAGTCTTGAGAGTTTTGTCACATTAATCCAGAATCTACGATCAATATCGGCACAGTAACGCAACGTACAAACACACAAAGGTCAGCTGTATCAGGCAACACTGCAGCCTCAGGGTCTGATACTGATACTGAAGGTGTCAATCACTTCTTTGCCAAATTCCATTCCCGCAGCATCTGACAGTCGGAAGCATGAGTGTATGAGATGTACGGGAGATAGAGGACTTAGAAAAAATTGATGAAGCTGAAGGCTGCCATCTTGAAGCTGCCTGTCAGCTTCTGTTGAGGCACAAGATGTTGGCTTGCACCCAGAGACTGGAGACTTGACCTGGACTCAAGACCCATCCCTGCCTGTGGTCTAGAGAGTCGACGCTCGACCTGGACTCCTAACCCAGAGACTGGAAACTTAACTATGGATTGCACCCAAAGGCTCAAGACCTGAGCAAGACTCACACCCCAAGACTGGAAGCCTAACCTGCACTTGCACCCCAGGCTTTGCATCTTGGGCTTGCAACTCAGGTCTTGAATCCATGGTTGAGTTTCAAGTCTCTGAGCACCCCTGAGACTCAAGAATTGACCTGCACTTGCCAACTCAGAGACTTAGGCTCGTACCCAGAGACAGGAGACTTGACTCTAGCTTGCACTGAAGACCAGACCCAGACTAGCACCGCAGATTCTCAAGACTCGACTAGTGCTGGTAACCCCATTATTAGAAAAGAGATTGGGATTATGGGACTGTTTATTTTTATATTATTAAAGTATTAAATGTATTAACATTAGTACTTAATTTGCTCCAGTTGGTTGAATACGGCAGTCAATGCCTGTGTGTACTGAATTGAGAGACACGTTAAAAGACGTTTGTTCCACTGCCAGTCCCATCCCTAGACTAGTGTTTGCATTAGGAGTGGAACCTGGGCCACACCCATGATTACTGAATGACAACATGCAGTTAAGCAAATTAAAACCACAGCATGTCACAGAGTTCACCTTTACACAGCTGAGAAAAAAACAACTATCCAGATGCTTCCTTTGATAACGGCTGAATGGAACATCTTAATGACTCACCTGTCACCATCTGTCATAAGCAGAACTACGTAGAAGTGACACACATTCGCCAGTGTCACTGGCAATTCCTACCCGCTAACTAAGACACAAAGCTATCAGTGCTGGGCAGGTGAAGATGGGATGCCACCACAGCTTTTTTTTGCTGCTAATGCAACTTTACTGGAGTGCAACAGTGGGAAACTACATGGACAAAAGTATTAGGACACCTATACGTTATACCAACCCCCCATTGCAGCTCTAACAGCAGGTCTGGAGCTCTGCAGCTATTAAATCAGCAGAGCGTTGGTCTCTTTTCTGCACAGCATCTTGCAAACCTCGCTCTGTAACTATACGTAGTCTGAAACTTGATGGCTGAGGTTCCTAAACGCTTCCTCTTCTCAATAATACCACTCACAGCAGATGGTGGAATATCTAGGAGGGAAGAAACCTCACCAGCTGACTTGCGTTATTACAGAGTGGAAAGGTTGACTGTATAGCTAGGGGCTTGATTTGACCTGTGGCAATGGCACTGAATGCAGCTTGAACTCGGCTTCAATGATCCAGGGGATGTGTCCCAATACTTTTCCCCATAAAGTCAGAATGTCCGCTAAGAAGACACCTGCAAAAGTTGGCATGTCCTCCCGAGCGACTGGGAAATGGTCATTCTACCTACCTACTAGTGATGACGTTCAAATGAACAGGGACTGGGCAATCGGCCTGTCAAACTGGGTAGAAAATTGGGTTTAAATATAAAATAAATTTAAAAAAAAATTTTTTTTCAATGATTAAGAACCATGTAAGCACCCAAAGCCCTCAATGAGTGATCATGGTTCAAAGGAAGGAAGTCCAAACCACCCATAATTATTACTTATACCATAAACCTGCATCATGTACGCTCCCAACAGCAACACTGTCTAAAGTCTATTTCCTGTATACAGCCTCTGTGCGTACGCCACGCCAACTCGACTGTGAACTGCTGATGCAGCATTCCATAAACAAGCTTTCGCTGATCATTAGTGAGCTCTTGCAAAACGAAAACAGGCCCTCCACGCGCTGAACGCTCGTGCCATAAGCACAACCCGGCACCAAGTTCACTACAGCGTCCTCTTAACTCATTCAGAAACATGGAAAAGGAGGCGTTTCCATCCGGTTCACCTCCAGAGGAATGTGACTCAAGGAACCGTTGGAGAAATCCGGCAGGGAGAAAGTCAGTCAGCCGTGAAAGTGGACAACAGCAAATGCCACTCGAGCACGTGCTACGTCCTTGTGCCGGCGGAGAAGCCGTCAGCCCGCAGCTTCGGGAGAAGCAGGGGGGTTAAATATTTGATGGAGTGCTTGTGTACGGCCACCGCCCCGGCTCACTCGCTTGGGCTCTGTGAGG
Source organism: Salminus brasiliensis (assembly GCF_030463535.1). Taxonomy (NCBI): domain Eukaryota; kingdom Metazoa; phylum Chordata; class Actinopteri; order Characiformes; family Bryconidae; genus Salminus; species Salminus brasiliensis. Next base: position 30,955,270 of record NC_132899.1, on the reverse strand, counting down.
GACAGGCGCCCGGCAAGGGTTAGTCACTCCACAGTAAGCTCACGCTGCCCATAATCTACAGAGGGTACTCTGACACACATTGATGGCACATACGCTGCCCATCAAAAGGCAGCTTTGCTTATTTCAATAAATACAACAGTTTTTGAGGTTGGGAGAGTGATACACGCAGACCATGAATTGGCTAAAAACGGACACCTACAATAGCCAGTCTTCGAACAATAGACAGAGACATAACACAGGGACAATACATTCACAATTTGCGTTGGACACCGATGGAATTTGGCCTCCAGTGAGCTTCGCTGCTTTGCCCAGGAAGCCAAGAGGGTTAAGGGCCTTGTTCAAGGGCAGCTCAACCAATACGCTCAAAACCAATAACTCAGTGCTCTAACCACAAAGCCGCCACTGACCCTATACTCCTCTATACTAGGGCTACACAGTATATATGGTTAGACAGCATAGACATTGCAATCCACATGGCAGGATGTACAAGGACGTAAGGCACTGCAATTCAATTTTACCAGGACGCAAAAAGAAAATTTGCATAGATCTCATTTTCCATAACGTACACTATAAAGTCTCCTAAGGCGCTGCCACTATTACCTGAGTATTGCTGGCTGGAGCCCGGGTCTGCTGCCTGCCATCAGCAGCCAGAATCAGAGAGAGCACATCTGGCCTTGGTCTTTCAGGACGTGGGTTGATTGTGCTTCCTCCCCACATCAATGTAACGTTGGTCAGCACAGGTGCCTGTTAGCCGTTTTATCCTCCGAACATGCTAGACTACATAGCTCTGAATTTTTCACCACCTGGCTTTTGCTAATGATGACCGTGAACAAGCCATAGCCAAGACCAGCTAAATAAGGTCTCGGAGCTTGGTTAAAGCCTAAAAAACTGAAATTTCTTTAAACTTTATTTAAAATTGTACAAAACAACAAAAAAAAAAAAACTCATTTTGCTTAAAATGTCAAAAAAGGGTTCATCTTCAGGCCTTTAACAGATCAGTTTATCTTTCACTTACTTAGAAATGTGTGTCTTTAAACGCATTAGTCATATTTAGGTCTACATAAATAAGTATTTCCCACAAACATCAGTTCATGCTTCATCAAATTAAACATTTAATCCTTCTTCAATAAAACATGATGGCCAGCTTTAGCATTAGCATGAGCAACATGAAAAAAATAGCAAACTCTCTCAAAATCTTTCCAGAAACAAAAACACAAAATGAAATGTGAACTTTTCTAAGGAACATGAGCATCACCCCATTAGCCATCTGTATAGCCAGATGGTCAAGACCACAGGGTCACCCTCAAGCCACTGCCATCCACATCAGTATTTGGCTAATTTAGCCCTGTCAGTCAGGCAAAGAGCCTGCGTTAGCATTCACAGAGTAAATTTTAAGTGAATTCGCCACAGTGATAAACACAGACTCGAGCCTAAAGAGCACAGGCAAGGCCAAGGAAGCTGCCCGGGCTAGCAGAGCTGGTCAGAAAACACAACGCTTTCAGTGCTAGCAGATGGCGCTAGCTCAGGTCACCTTCACCCAGAGTCATAACCGATCCCGCTGCACTAGCCGCTCAGGTGTGTGTGGGGCGGTCTTAATATAGCTCTGTACCCCAGCCGGGCCCAGAGCAGCAGGCATCTGAAAATTAATCTGCCATATTAGATGATCCATAACGTGTGCTAAGGCAGCTAGCAGAGAGTGATGTTCTTGGGGAGGGGAGAACTTGATTTTCGGCACTCAGGCAGGCATACAGGCTCTGATAGGTGTCATCTCATCACTGGTAGGTGAGGAGATGTACACCAACAGTCAACAGTTTAGACATGCACTCAAAGACAATGAGAACTGAGAGCAGAACTAGAATATGAAATATTATATATATATATATATATATATATATATATATATATATATATATATATATATATATATATTAAAAAACAGTGAAGATGTTTAATCCAGAAAATAAGTCAAAAAGTAATTTACTAGTGATGTACCGGATCAGTCACAGATCAGAATTTTTTGGTTCACCAAAAAAGAAAAAAGGAGAGAAACTAACCAATTTTAGCACAAACATTTTTTGTATTGATGACTCTTATTTTGACATGACCCTTTCATTTCTTTTGGTTTCTTATTTTGACATGGTCTGAGTTATTTGTTTGTACTAGTGACTTTAATTATGACATGATACATTTATATTTATTATTAACTTATTTTGACATGATCCATTTATTTCTTTTGTTGACTTATTTAGACATGGTCTGTTTTTGTTTGTATTAGTGACTTTAATTATGCCACAAGAGGAAAATGACAAATCAAAGAGACAGAAAATACGAATGGTAACAAAAGAGCCCAGAAAAACTTCTAAAGAAATAAAGGTGAACTTCAAGCTCAAGGAACATCATTGTCAGATCACACCATCCGTCGTTGTTTGAGCCAAAGTGGACTTCATGGGAGACGACCAAGGAGGACACCATTGTTGAAAACAAATTATAAAAAGGCCAGACTGGAATTTGCCAAACTACCTGTTGACAAGCCCCAAAGCTTCTGAGAGAATGTCCTATGGACAGATGAGACAAAAATGGAACTTTTTTGCCAAGGCACATCAGCTCTATGTTCATAGATAGAAAAATGAAGCATATCAAGGAAAGAACACTGTCCCTAATGTGAAACATGGAGGAGGCTCTGTTATGTTCTGGGGCTGCTTTGCTGCATCTGGCACAGGGTGTCTTGAATATGTGCAGGGTACAATGAAATCTCAAGACTATCAAGTTATTCCAGAGAGAAATGTGCTGCCCAGTGTCAGAAAGCTTGGTCTCAGTCGCAGGTCATGGGTCTTGCAACAGGATAATGACCCAAAACACAGCTTTAAAAAAAAAAAAAAAAAAAAGGAAAACATTGGACTATTCTAAAGTGGCCTTCTATGAGCCCTAACCTAAATCTTATTGAGCATCTTTGGAAGGAGCTGAAACATGCCATCTGGAAAAGGTACCCTTCAAACAGAGAAATCCTGGAGACAACTGGAGCAGTTTGCTCATGAGGAGCGGGCCAAAATACCTGAGGTATTCTGCACCCAGAGGTGCAGAAGTCTCATTGACAGTTACGTGGTTTTTTATTGCAGTAATTGCCTCAAAAGGTTGTGCAACAAAATATTATGTTAAGGGTACCATCATTTCTGTCCAGGCCCGTTTCATGAGTATATTTTTTTAATAATTCTGTTGAAGCATGGTTGAAAAGCAATGTCTGACTTTCATTGGTTAATATAAAATGTAACAATTCATAGCATTTTAATTTGTAATTACTTTGTCAGATTCAGATTTATTTCTGTGACCATTGTGGGTTTTTCTTTCATTTACCGAGGGGTACCAACAATTTTGTCCACGTGTGTAACTAACTAGCTAATCTGGTAGCACTTCATTTGGATGGTCTAGTGTAGATGCCTCCTAGATGGTAGCTGACACTTAACTAATGTTCATCTGAATATGTATAAATACAATTCTACAATAAGAGCGATAATAGATATTCAGTTGAAGGATAGATAGCCAAAGAAGATGATTTTAACCTGCAATGTCAAATTTTTATTCCACATTTAGCCAAAACGCTCTCAAATATGGTGCGAACTGTTAGCATCCTAAGCTAGATCTACCGTTCAAGTAACAAGGCTGACGTTGACTTGTTATTCGAACCTTCAGCTCCACCATAAATAACGCAGCAGTCACATTTCTGTGCTAGCTCACCTGCACCTTAATGCGTCATCTCATTTAAGGTGGAATGGCGAGTTCAAGTTAGAAACAAATTTTAGCTTTATGCTCAAGTAGCACTAGTTTCTAACAGCCAACAGCTTCATCCAGTTCCTACTGTTCATTATTTGAACTCTCAGCTCCACCTTAAATCATCCAGCGGTCACATTTCTGTGTCAGCTCGCCTGCACTTTAACATGGCATCTCATTTAAGGTGGAACTGTGAAGTTGAGTAAGAAAGTGCTGTTAAATGCTTAGGTATTAGTTCAAAGCTAGCGTTCTGTCACACTGGTGCTTGACTAACACAAGCTTTGTGTATAAACTGAGTGAGTGGCGTCGAGTGACTGGTGTTGGAGTGACAGAAGGAGCGAGTCCACCCTGTTCTCCGGCGCTAGCTAACGCTAGCATAAACAGCTCCCCTGTACTCTTATTAGCCCTGGTCAACATTTAGCTGCAATTAAAACTTGATTTTGTGGTTTATGTCACTGTTTAGGTCATATTTTTTGTGATTGCATGGCTCCACATTTGTCATGGAACTAGTACACTGCTAGCACACGTTCACATGCTCATGTCTCCGACGAAGTAGGACGCTCAAGAGGACATCCCCGAGCCCAAAAGCCCCCTCTCCTCCCTGTCAAACTGGGCCAGAAAATGGGCCAGCCCGATTACGGTTCCCGAGTGGCCGTCTCCCTCAGCAGCACCGCTGCAGTCTCGGTAAAGCACAATGTGGTCGTTGTACAGGAGCTGAGTGTCGGTCCTCCGCTTTCCCCTCACTGCACACACACAAAGAGCTTCATTCTTATCACAGGACCACCACGCTCCTGCCTCCGGCTCGGTCACACGTGCAGCTCAGAGGGGCCACCACCAACAGCGCTCATGTATACAACCCGCAGGGGATCAGGTGCACGTTAGAGGCAGGCGATACACCATGTACACAAATCACACGACCGGTGTTCAGTTTCAGTGGTTTTGACTGACGACAAACACTTAACTGCAATGTGTGCTTCAAATATTTCAGGGAAATCATAAATATATATTTATACACACACACATACACACAAACAATCATAATATAGGTGAAACAATTTCCACAGATCAAAAAATATATTCTCACATCCCCTACTCCTCCTAATTCCCATTTACTCCACCCATCCATCTCCACCTATTCCAGTCCCTATCTAAATCCACCCACTCATCCCCATCTATGCTCACCCACACTCATCCACATCCATCTCCACCGATTTCCTTCCCCATCTATGCTCACCTATACTCATCCTTATCCCCATCTAGAACCTCCCACTCATCCCCATCCATCACCACCTACTCCCTTCCCCATCTATATTCACCCACTCACCCCCTTCCATATCCACCTAATTCCTTCCCCATCTATGCTCACCCACACTCATCCCCATCCATCTCCACCTATTTCCTTCCCCATCTATATCCATCCACTCATCCCCATCTATCTCTACCTATTCCATCTCCCCGTCTATATCCACCCATATTCATCCCCATCCTTCTCCACCTATTTACTTCCCAATCTATACCCACCCACTCATCCCCACCTATGTCCACCTAATTCCTTCCCCATCTATATTCACCCACTCATCCCCCTTCCATATCTACCTAATTCCTTCCCCATCTATGCTCACCCACACTCATCCCCATCCATCTCCACCTATTTCCTTCCCCATCTATATCCATCCACTCATCCCCACCTACACTCATCCCTATGTATCTCTACCCATTTCCTTCCCCATCCATATCCACCCACTCATCCCATCTATCTCCACCTATTCTCTGTCATCTATACCCACCCATATTCATCCCCATCCACCTCCACCTATTCCCTTCCCCATCCATACCCACCCACACTCATTTCCATATACATCCACCTTTTCCTATCCATACCACAGTATTCCCATCCCCATCTATTCTCACACATAACATTTCTAACCATTAATAACTATATGCCTCCATTGCCACACCTATCCATGACCACCTATACCTTATACCATACATACCCACTAATACCATGCCCTTCCATACACATCCCCAGCCACACCGTCTGTATCCACCCATACCCTCCTATACCTACACTCATACCTATACCACCCCATCAATCCCCACTCTATCTATGCCCATTTATACCTATTCCCAGCCACAACCACCCCCCTTCTCTAACACTCATCTCCCAGCACCAGTGCGTGACACGGCTAAGCAACAGGCTGAGGCTCATTCTGCATCGGGGCCACACCCTTCATTCCACCGTTTAGTGCCCCAGAGGCGGAGCAGCACCCAGTCTGTTCAGACGCCACAAACTGCCTGTCTGCAGAGCAGCAGCACTCAGGCTGGTCGACCTCACTGCCTAAACAAATCACCTCAAGAAGAAAACCCGGCTCAATTCAGCTCAGCTGTCCCACAGTAGAGACAATACACAACGTGAACATCTAGGAGGAGGAGGAGGAAAAAAACCCTTTTCAGATGCCAGAAACCGACGCAGGTCTGATCTCTGCCCTGACAAGAACGTGAGCCCTGAGTGGGCATTCCCCTCTTATCGCTCGAACACGGGCAGAACGTGTGCAGCTCAGCCAGACTTTGCCCTGTACTGAGCCAAGCACCTCCATGTTGACAGTCATGCAGGCATCATCATACAGCTCACATGTCGCCCCCCAGATCTACGGTAGGATATCCCACCTCTGTCCAAAACAGGAACCGAGACCATTTTCCTCAACCTGGGTTCAATAAAGGCCTTTTGCTTCTGCATGACCCAGCAGCAGCAGCAGTACAGCTGGCTGCTTGGCAGCGACTTTTCATCAGGATCAGACTAACCTCAACTTGCCCAGGCTGCAACACACACACACACACACACACACACACACACACACACACACACACACACTCTTACACACCCTTACCACTCACCACGCCCAGAGAACCCAGAACATGAATTATCTATGGACATGAGACACCACCGAAAGTCACAGAAGGTACAGAGAGGAGGCCGGAGCAGAACAAATAGAAAGACAGTGAAATCAGGCTGTACTTAGCAGCAGGTTCTACTATATACAGCTTTGCCCAGCGCAGATAAAAGGTGCATGATACAGCAGAAATATCATCTACATCATGATACAGGTGTGTGTTTACACTTCTCAGCCCTGGTGCGACTGCTCTGTGAGTGCGGTTAGTTAGAGTATATGTGAATGCCTTTCAGGCTCTGGCACGCACCAATCAAGCAGGCGGGTCTCAGTCGGTTTCATAAACAGACTTCTGGTGCAGTTTGTTTGGAGTATGAACACAATACAAACCAAAGGCATCCAAACCAACCAATCACAGAGTTGTGCACAGGCACAGGGTTCACTCCTGCCCTGCCCACGGCCTGTTTTCCCATATGTGCAGAACGAGAAATCCGAGAATACTCCAGTTTAGCGTGTACATACACTGCAAAATCTGATCACAGGGCTAAAAGCCAGCTCTCTTTAACAGATTTTTTAATTTAAGGTCATTATCCATCAAGTCAAAAGTTTTTTTCTACAGATATTAATGTCAGGTCATCAGTTTAAGATCCTAATATCGGATTTCTAGACCTTGCTGTTTTTAATGTGACAACTTGAATAATCAGATGACTGCAGAAATCAGATTATTAGTTCATGTAAACGCACCAAGCCTGTGTTTACAGTCCAGTTTCCATATTTGAACTGCATAAACAGGGGAAGTTAAAGGTCTGGTTTATAATCATCAGTGTTTACATGTCATTTCTAACTTCTAACTCTTATTAAAGCTACTGAACATTAGTTTGTCATTAGCGTGGCCCTTTAACATTTCCAGGGGGTCATGTCTGGAGAGCGCTCTCATACATCTCTATGGAACTTTGGTGTTTTCCACTTCCCCCTGTTGGTGGAGCTATAGCAGCTTACCAGTCTGGAGTGGAAATGACCGAGACGCCATTCTCCATAGTACAGCCAGGGTACCATCAGTGTGATTCCAAAGCTGCTATTTTAAGGTAAAATTAATACATAGTGTTGCTTTAAACCAAAAAAAAAAGATCTAAATCTTAATATTATTATTTTAGTTTATTATTGTATGTCTCATGGTTTAGGAAACATGGACCTCCATTAAGACAACTGGGGTGACTTTAATTCACTTACCCTCCAAACTTGTTCCTATGGTGCTTGGACCCCTAATAATACCATATCAACCAGCTACTTGTTATTATGCAGTTACTATAAGGTCATTACTGTTGTTTACATGCTCTCTCCAATAGGTCTCCACCAATCGAGAAGCCATCAGACGACGTATTACCACAACTGTGATAAATGACATCGCAATAACAGTAACACAGCGCCTCGATGCCTCTGTAAAGCGATACGAGTATATGTGAAGGAAATGCGTGGCTGGCCAAAGTCTCCTTCCTGACAGTGTAAGTAGCTGCACACTAATCTTGTTAGCAGGCATGGGGAAAGTGCTTTAATCCCGTCAGTGCTGTTAAAGGCACACCGGAGAAGGAGCACAGGGATCAGCTGCCCATTATGGACACGCCGGATCACACCACTGCCGGGATGAGACAGGCCTCGGAGACAGCCGGGCTCAGAGGTGAACAGGATTCGACAGACCATACCGGATCTACACAGGGTTAGACACATAATGCCTGCCCCCTCACAGCGGTTCTGACCTTCACAGCACCACACTGACCCCCATAACCCCCCTTCCCCCCCCCCCCCCCCCCAAAATAGGTGCCGTAACAAAAACACCGTAAAAATCATGCTGGCGGATAAAGAACACAGAAGAGGAAGCTTCACCACGAGGATTCATCACTTCTTCTGTAGGGAGCTCTGGAGCTCATGACTAAGCTCGGGCTGTGGTGTCTCAGAATGAGCTGCTTAATCCATGACTGCGACTCATTCAGGTAGACAAGACGAGGATGCGCCGTTACGGGATCTCTGAGCTGATAGCTGATGTTTTTCAAGGGCATATCGGTGGATGGTGACACCTTAACGTTTTTTTAAAATGTAGAAATTGGGACCAAACTAGAGCTGGGAAATCTTTTATATCACGATATTTAAAGACATTCTGTCATGTAGGCAAAAAGGCACCAACAACATAAGCATGTTAGAAATTGCTATCCAAATACTCTCACATACTGAGTACTGTGATTTTTACTCAAAATATGCTTCACTCCACTGAATTAAATAAGACTGATTACACTTTTTGTAATTAAACATGCAGATAATCAGTGCTCTTTAAGCCTTGACGATATCCACAATACACCCATGAAAGCATTTTGTGTCACGATACAATAGAATTGTCATATTGCCCAGCTCTAGACCAAACCCAGCAGCATTACAGAGAAATACTGCATTTATTAGTAGGGGTTGAAAACATAATAAAATAAAATACAATTAATAAAATGCATATACAGTCCAGTGTCACCCAAACACACCTCTGCTCTTCTGGAGTTCAGTACACGGTTATTAACCAGCTCTGAATTATCACCAATATTATTACCAATTTAAACTAAAACATCACTTATTTGTTTTTTGACAACTATCCACCAATACCGTGAAAGCCCACTCCCACCATGGCAGCAATGAGCTAAAATTTACTTACGAGACTTACTTTGATTGTTCTAGAAATAATAACTAATTAATAACTAAAATGTTTGGAAAATATTAACAAAACACCTCAAAAGATAAACTTTTCCAAATGTAAACTAGTGTAACAGATTAACCGTTTAGTATTTTAGAAAACTGATATTTTATCAGAATGTCATGCAGAATCTCAAAATTTACACAACGTTACTTACACATGCATTTACTTTTAACTTATAGTAAAATTAAAACTTATAATATTTTAAAATAAAAAGATAGATTTTTTATGCAATTTTAACTAGTATCTCAAAATTATAAACTATTTTCTCAAGATAATGGCTAAACCATAGATTTTCTTACAATTACGACTTTTCATTACATTTTTTATTATTTCTATACAATTTCAAGACAAGTCATCATTTGGGGTATTTTTAAATCTGTGATAAAATAATTTATAATTTCCAGATAAACCATTTTTTTTAAATGATGAATTATCTTAAAAATTATTAATTGCAATTTTAACTGGTATCTCAAAATCATAAACTATGTTCTCAAGATTATGGCTTACTATATCTAAACCATAGATTTTCTTAAAATTATGACTTTTCTTGATTTTCTTTATTATTTCCATACAATTTCAAGATAAGTCATACTTTTATTGTAATCTATGGATTAGATACAGGACAAAATATATATAAAGAGTTAAAATTATATAGAAATAATTTAGAATTTCAAGATAAACCATATAATTTTTAAGTGATGACTTATCTTGAAATGATGAATTATTAGAAAATGTAGTATATGAAATCAATATGAATGATCTGTGTACTGGAATAATCAATAATATCACCATCTTTAAACAGTATCTCAGATGTACATTTCCAGCTCCCATATTAATGACATTAATCTTAATGATATTAATCTCATTCTCATATTGAGTCAGCAGTTTATTTTTATACAGATATTAGAGTCAGATCATCAGTTTAAGATCCTGAAATAAAATATTGACAAACTGAACGTCGTGCATCTCCACCACGGACCCCCACAGACCCCCACAGACCACCTTTACCCACCGACTGAGCCCTTCTCCAGGCACCGAGCAGTGGACCACCACTAACCGAGGACCTACTGCTCCAGCCCGGCCACTTACCCTAAATCAATCCATCAAACGACCCGCTCGGAGCCACCGCAGCGACGCTGACCCGACCAGTCCTGGGAAGCAGATCAGGCGACCAGTCTCCGAGCCGGATCACCGGGTGACACGCCAGGAATAATGAGCGTGAGCCGCAGGAACGGCAGACCTCGCGGGCCGGCGGATCTGCAGGGGAGGACGGCGACGCGGCTAACCCGCTTTAGCTCCGGAGCTAACAGGCGACCGGGCGCAGGCTCTCCCTCGCGGCGCCGACAGCGAGGCCGAACCCGGCTGCGCTCTCACCAGACCTCCGCTACCGGCGAGTCCACCGCTCCCACCGCGGTCCTCTCCGGTTAAAAACGTCGGGTATTCACACCAAGCCGCGAAGGACGCGTTAAATCCGAGCTAATCACTTAAAGCTCGACGATATTTACCAATATTAATCAATAAACAGCGCTGTTATCGAAGCCCGAAACCGCAGCTGCTGCTGAAACCCAATCACAGCTGATACCGAGAATACACAACACACAGCAGCGCCCCCTAGCGCCCACCCTCAAATACAGCACACAGCAGCGCCCCCTAGCGCCCACCCTCAAATACAGCACACAGCAGCGCCCCCTAGCGCCCACCCTCAAATACAACACACAGCAGCGCCCCCTAGCGCCCACCCTCAAATACAACACACAGCAGCGCCCCCTAGCGCCCACCCTCAAATACAACACACAGCAGCGCCCCCTAGCGCCCACCCTCAAATACAACACACAGCAGCGCCCCCTAGCGCCCACCCTCAAATACAGCACACAGCAGCGCCCCCTAGCGCCCACCCTCAAATACAGCACACAGCAGCGCCCCCTAGCGCCCACCCTCAAATACAACACACAGCAGCGCCCCCTAGCGCCCACCCTCAAATACAACACACAGCAGCGCCCCCTAGCGCCCACCCTCAAATACAACACACAGCAGCGCCCCCTAGCGCCCACCCTCAAATACAACACACAGCAGCGCCCCCTAGCGCCCACCCTCAAATACAGCACACAGCAGCGCCCCCTAGCGCCCACCCTCAAATACAGCACACAGCAGCGCCCCCTAGCGCCCACCCTCAAATACAACACACAGCAGCGCCCCCTAGCGCCCACCCTCAAATACAACACACAGCAGCGCCCCCTAGCGCCCACCCTCAAATACAACACACAGCAGCGCCCCCTAGCGCCCACCCTCAAATACAACCCAAGCACTGTGCGCCCCCTAACGGCAGCAGTAAGGTACAACACACAACAACGCCCCTTCCTGACATTCTTAAATATATAAAAGCCCATTTACTGGCAGCTCTGAAATATCAGCCCATAAATCAGATAACAGTGAGCACACATTACCACAACCCTTCTTGTATACAGACCCACTGGCTAGAAGAGCATTGTAGATGAGGTCATGAGGCAGGAGTTCAGGAAAAAAGATGAATATCAATTAAAATGGTCAGTTTGCATAAAAATACCAATATGTAGGCCTAATTAATGCGGTTTAAAGAAACAGAAAGGAGAATTGGTCAGCATAAGAGCCACACCCATACATTCCCATCCCATCTCCCATACCTACACCTTTCCATCAACTTACGCCCATCCAAAAACCTACCCACCCATCCATTCCCATACCCACTCATCCTATCACCCATCTATATCCATACCTACCCATATCCACCCCATACCTTCCCATCAACTTACAGTCATTGCAATACCTACCCATCCACTCCCATCCCAGTATCGATTCACACCCATCCATCCTCATACCCACCCTACACCCATATCTACCCATTCCCACACCTATCCACCTCTATACCTACCCATCCACTCCCATCCCAGTACCCATTCACCCTCATACCCACCTTACATCCATATCTACCCATTCCCACACTTATCCACCTCTATCTTCCCATCTACTTACGCTCATCGCACTACCTACCCATCCACTCCCATCCAGTACCCATTCACCCTCATACCCACCTATATCCATACCTACCCATTCCTACACCTATCCACCTCTATACCTTCCCATCCACTTACGCTCATCGCACTACCTACCCTTCCTTCCCCATACCCGCTCATCACAGCCACCCATCCATATCCATACCTACCCAGTCATCCCAATCACCCACACCTATTCATTCCTATACTTCACACCACAGCCATCCCTGTGCCATCACCCATCCAGACCCTCTCTGATACCTAACACCCATCCCTACCCACTCATCCAATCACCCATCTATATCCATACCTACCCATTCATTTCCATCCCAACATCACCCATATCTACCCTTACCCATTCTGATGCCTTCCCATCCATTCCCGTCGTAGTACCCGTTCACCCACACCAATCCACATCCGTCCCAACGCCGTCATCCCGAGCCATACCTACCCATTTACACCAATCCTCACTTGACACTCACTCCGACATCCACCAAACCATACCCACCCCTACTCCTCATCCTTATTCCCGTACCTACACATCCATAAACATGCCCAGCCCACCCCCATTCCTCACACCTTCCCAATGACTGACCTCCAGTGTTCTCCTCCTCGTTAAGAACGAAAGAACCAAACCAGTCAGCAGATCATTTTTATTCAAAATCAAGAAACAGAAGACGCCGTTGTGAAGCACGGCCAGTGTGAACTTCACACAGTGTGAGCTAGAATCAGCCTGAGGAGGGAGGCGTCCCCCAACCCTTTACAGAGTTATACTGGAGACAGAACACATGAGCAGAGCGCAAGAGCTTTGTACTCATTACAAAAGCTTTGCTTTGGCCTCAAAAGCCGCCACCGCAGCAGGTCGCGAGTCTATTATGCTGCTTCGGGCCTGGCGTGGGGAGGTTCGTCAAAGGTAGTGTGTTCATCTTCCACCTTCCTTGTAATTACAGCAAAAATATATATATATATAGTTCTTTGGGTGAATCTGCCAAAAACATGAAATCAGGAAGTTCTTCAAAAATATTGTTTTATTAACATCGGTCAGAAACACCTTCTTTTCTTCTCTGTATTGGAGACTAACAGCACTAGTGCAGAACGCTAGGCCATGATCACCACCATGGCCAATTTCAGTCCGAGGCAGCAACGCTCTCATAGAAAACGAACCACTTCAGGTGACCTAAAAAACCTTCCCATGGACAGTTCCTTAGAGAATCAGGTGTACATGTGAACTTTAGGAATTAAAGAACCCCTGCACTATGTCTAGAACCCTTGAGAACTCAGGTTTGAGTGCCAATAGGACTACAGTTTGGTGTTTATGAACCTTAAAGTTAATAATTCAGTTCTACACTACCAATTTCCATCCTCTCTTTTATCCCATATAATTAAACAGGCAGATTAAGTCACTGCGTCTTTAATACTGAAATATGTAAATTGTGCCTTGTTTATTATCATCACATGAGGGTTCTTGAAACCTTCAACCCGCTAAACCCTGTACGTAAGCCCACACTTCCATACTATTATAAACGTAACACTTCCATAGGCCCTAAAATAGAACCCTGAGGCACGCCACAAACACCTCGCAAACGAAACGTCTATGCAATAGCTTTAGCTTCACGGTTAACAGAGGAATCATTAACTTAAAGGTTTAAGAGGTTAAAAGGCGTCCCATAGTTCACATGAACATGGTTCTTTAAGGAACCAAAAATGGTTCTTCTATGGCATCGCTTCGAGAACCTTTTGTGGCACCTTGTTTTGTCAAAATTCAGTGGTTAAGAGGCACGGAAAGTCGTTCCGAGTGAGTTTCCGAAACTTAAGAGTCTGAGTTGTTCAGGTTAAAGCTGATGGAGAAGCTATGTTTTAATACATTCGTGGTGGAGGGATACACGTAGGGCGACGTGAGGCAAAATAGACCCCAAAGAAAACGTAGCTGTCGTCCATCATGCCCATTCCATATACTCTCAGAATTCAGAAGACACTGGTAGGTTCACTGGAGCGATCGGACAGTAAATTAAGTGTCAGGTTTCTCCACTAGAACCATTTCAAGCCAAATTTCATTTCTCAACCACTGAATTCTGCAGCAATTTTGAGAAGACGGTGGTTTTCCCCTTCCCCTAAAGACTGAGCCTCGAGTCAAGCGTACACGCACTTGTGTAGCTTCAGGTTGCGCGGGTCGGCATAGCGCTTCCCGCACTTGTCACATATGTACTGCTTGCCACCTCCGTGGACGTGGCGCTTGTGCGTGCGCAGGTGGCTCCCCTGGCTGAAGCATTTGCCACAGTACTCGCAGCTGTACGGCTTCTCGCCAGTGTGGATCCTCTCGTGGAGCTTGAGACTGTTGGCGTTGTTGAACCACTTGTCGCAGTAGCCGCAGCCGAACGGCTTGAGGTCCGAGTGCGTGCGGCCGTGCGAGATGAGGCTGCTCTGCTGGCTGAAGCTCTTGCCGCACTCCTTGCAGGTGAACGGCTTCTCGCCGGTGTGAATGCGCTTGTGGATCTTGAGGTTGACCGCCTGCCGGAAGGTCTTCCCGCACAGGTCGCAGGCGTACGGCCGCGCGTCCGTGTGGATGCGCTCGTGGTTTCGCAGGTTGACGGCGTGCCGGAAGGCCTTGCCGCACTCCATGCAGGAGTGGGGCTTCTGTCCCGTGTGGATCAGCTGGTGGGTGAGGAGCGTCTTGGCCCGCGTGAAGCTCTTCCCGCACACAGAGCAGACGAAGCTCTTCTGGCCCGTGTGCGTCTGCTGGTGGCGCGCCAGGTTCTGGGCGATGTTGAACTTCTTGCCGCAGGCCTCACAGCCGAACGGCTTCTCGCCCGTGTGGATGATCTCGTGCGTCTTCAGGTGCGCCGCCTTGCCGAAGCACTTGCCGCACACTTTGCAGACGAAGGGCTTCTCGCCCGTGTGCACGCGGTGGTGGTCCACCAGGCTCTGCTTGTGGGCGAAGGCCTTGCCGCAGAGCACGCAGCCGAAGGGCTTCTCGCCCGTGTGGATGCGGTGGTGGGACTTCAAGTTGCTTAGGGTGGAGAAACTTCGTCCGCACTCTGTGCAGATGAAAGCTCGCCGTCCTCCGAAGCTCACGATGTCCTGACTGCCCTCGTTGCTCTCTTCCTGCGGTCGCCCTTCTCCTGAGGTCAGCTCCAAGTGACCTGCAGAATGCAAACACAGGACAAATACAGTAGTGAGGAATGAAGCACTGTGTGATGCACTCCAGGTCCCGTCAGCTCAGGTAGTCGTGTTTAGCGTGGCTAGTGGATATGGTCAATAACGGTCAAAGGGACATGAAACCAGGTTGGTAGACACCTCCTAGGTTCCTATTAAAGAACATGTTTGGCCAAAAGTCTAAGTAATTAGATCACTGATCCCAGGTTCAGTCAATCACCTAAGACAAGTCTGGTATCTGACGGGAGCTTTATTTAGTTTAGCATCAGAGATGCTAGGTTAACAATGCTAACAAACAAAGGACGTCACCAATCATTCATTTGGTGAATGGGTGTGGTTTAGAAGAGATTGGTGACCGCAAAAGCCCAGCGTTTGTTAGCATCGTTAGCCTAGCATCTTCCAAGCTAAACGAAAGAAACGCATATCAAATACCAAACATGTCCGGGCCGATTGACCGAATCTGGGCTCAGGGATCCATCACGGTCCTTCTATTTTTTCCCACCCAAACTTCTCCTTTAATACAAATTTTTGGACACAATAAAAGAACATCATTGGCCAGATGTGCTTAACGTGTGGATAAGGCCAACTCCTAGGTAAATACTCCATCTGAACCCCGCCCCCAAACCTAAATTTACCTGCAACAATGGACTTCAGGTCAATGTTCCCAAGTTCGTCTTTGATGGTCACAGCCAGGGTTAGCGGCGACTCGGGTCGCTGAGGTTCCTCCGTGTCTGCAGCCTGAGAGAACAACACATTTACTATTCAGGTCCTTAATCCTGCTCCTGGAGTCTCACTGTGCAACAACCGAGGAGACAGAGGACACAACAACCTTCCCACCTCCACCAAATTGGCCCCTCTTGCAGGCGGAGCTCAACAGCTTCACTGGAGAACCCTAGTTTCACCCCAAGCACCCCATAGCACCCCAAAATACAGCTGGGTGTTTTGTTGAACCTCACCTCGCTCTGTGTCCTCGCCTCCGAGCTCCTTCCACAGCCGTCATACGAATGTTCCTCCTCTAGGAGTCAAAAGTAAGAAAGTGTTAAGTACTGAGAACACTTCTCAGGGGGCGTGGCTCTTAAAGGGGGCGTTCCGGCCATAACGACTAACTAAGCCACTGGTATAGCATCAGTAAACACGCCTGTTCTCCTCTTTCGACGAAGCTGAAGAATCTCTGGAGCGAGATTTTCCCGTTTAAAGACTAGGGAACCCCCTCCTGATGATGTAACGTGAAGGTGGGAGGTACCTTTGGAACACTGCCAAAGCAATTCCCAGGCCTTCTTTAAATCAGGGGCGGGGAATTGAGGGCTGACAAATTAACCGTGTGGGAAACCGGCCCTACACTAACTTACGCTAGCTTGGCTCCATTTGTTAGCCTACAGCTGGGTGGCTAAACCAGCAGCCAGGATGTGGTGGTTGTGTATGTGGATGCATGTGAAATGCATGCTGGGTATTGTAGTGAGAGCACGGTGAGATGAAAGTGATATTCTTGAACACTTGATGCAGTACTGCTACCAAATACGACAGAAAATTTAAGGAACATGACTGATCACTGAGCCCAGATTCAGTGGATCAGCCAAGAACTGTTTGGTATTTGATGTGTGCTTCTTTAGCTAACAACAGGAGATGCTAGGCTAACATCGCTAACAAGCCCTGGACTCGGACTGTCACAAATATCCTCTTTGTAAATACACGGCAAAAAAACGTATTTTCTTCAAAAATCCATAGAAAGGCCGTGTAGAACTTAGCGAAATGATACAGATGCACAGACGAAACTGGTGACAGTCCAAGCCCAGCAATTGTTAGCAACATTAGCCTAGCATCTTCCAATCTTCTTTTGCTGTAAATTAAAGAACACCACATCAGATACCAAACCTGTCCTGGCCGATCGACTGCATCCGGAGTCAGCAATCGATCATGTTACTCAGAATCTTCTCCAAACTTCTCCTTTAAAAGCTTAGCCATGTTTTAGCCAGACTGCAGACTGCCCCTTTAATGACTCCTTTAGACACATTGTCTGGTTGGCTGAATACAGTGTGAACTTGTGATGGTAGCTTGTGAACGCTGCTCAGCACACCCTCAGGAACCCCTGCAGCGAGCCCTCACCCAGCTCTCCGACCGAGAGGATGTTCAGGATGCTCCCCGGATGCTGTGATCTCTTCCCTGAAAACGTCTTGCACTCCAGGTCCAGCAGAAACTTGGTCTCGTCCACAAGCTTGATGATCTTCCCCAGAGCCTCGTTGCCCAGGACCTCCATGACTGACGCAAACTTCTTCTGCAAGAAGGAAAAAGTCTCCATGAGCAAATCCCAGCCGTGGAGAGCGCTCTACTGATCGAGGCTCGCTTAAAGGGGAAGTCCACCGATTTTCCAAGACCACATCATTGGGGGGCTGAGATGTAAACAGTCAACCAGGTGTCAGGGTTTGGTGGTGGGGTGGTTCTCTGTAGAGACCACGACTCAGATATAGGCATTAACTCATTCACTACTGATAACACAGGCAAATCAGTTCCAGCCGGCTACACGTTTTTGGAGGGACTATTTTCTTGAACAACGTCCTTCGTGTATCCCTCCACCGTGAGTGGATTTTAACATGTTTTAGACCCAAAATCTTCTCAAATCCACGGTAAAACTGTGTCTCGGGCATCGGCCAGCATGTTCCTAATCTTTTGGGGTAAACAACTTTGTATGAGGGAGCTTTTAGAGAGGCATCACACTCCTCTGCTTCCATCACTTCCCATGCACCATCACCGCGGACGATTCTGGATGACTGTTTACATGTTTACTTAATTATGCATATAATAATTTATGCATTAGTCACTGCAATTTTGCATAATTAATATGTACATATAATATTCGCTAGCCGCGCGCCGAATAATCACATACCACCCTGTCCTCATTCTCCGCGTGCAGGAACAGAGGTGTTGTTGTTGTTTGCATGTTTGTTGTTGTTGTTGTTGTTGTGGTGGTGCTCGTGCTCGTGCTCTCGCTCTCGTCCCGCAGCAGCACCAGCGCGCTCATCTCCGCCACCGCCGCGCGGATCAGCGCCTCCAGCACCGCCGCCAGGTGCGCGTGCAGCGCCAGCACAGGCATCGGCGCTACCGCTATCAGTCAGCTAATCGATTAAAAAGCTGATCGACTGATAGGCTATTCCGATCGATCACACAGATCTGCCACGAACAGCAGCATAGCGAGCCGACAACACACCAAAGCTAGCCAGTGCTAGCTTGCTAGCTAACACTGCTAACAGCAGCGCGAGAAGTCGAGTCGCATCCGGGTCACGATGTCAAAATAAAAGCTCTGTTAAACCGTTATAAGAGTCTCTAAAAAAGGGCTCAAATAAGTAAATAAATAAATACATAAGTTTAAAAATATTTGTATTTTTTAAAGTATATTTTACTTGATAATTTTTTATTTGGACATCAACATGCATAAACAGAACAATTATTTTTAGAAATTTAAAAATAAATGTGTTCGCAGATCACAAGACAAGTTTAGTAATAATAATAGTATTATTACTAAAATAATAATAAAATAAAATGTATTATTACTAAAATAATAAAAATATTATTACTAAAATAATAATAAAATAAAATGTATTATTAATAAAATAAAAATATTATTACTAAAATAATAATCAAATAATACAAATATATTATTAACAAAATAATACTAATAAATAAATAAAGTGTTCGCAGATATTGAAAGATCACAAGATGTGTTTAGTAATAATAATAATAATAGTAAGTATTGCTACTAAAATAACAATAAAATAATAAAAATATTATTATTAATAAAATAATATAAATAAATAAAATATTCGCAGATATTGAAAGATCACAAGTTAAGTTTAGTAATAATAATAATAATAATAGTAAGTATTATTACTAAAATAATAAAATAAAAATATTATTACTGAAATAATAATAAAATAATACAAATATATTAATAATAAAATAATAAAAATAAATAAAGTGTTCATAGATATTGAAAGATCACAAGATTAGTTTAGTAATAATAATAGTAAGTATTATTACTATATAATAATAAAATAATAAAAATATTATTACTGAAATAATAATAAAATAATAAAAAGAAATAAATAAAGTGTTCGCAGATATTGAAAGATCACAAGATTAGTTTAGTAATAATAATAATAATAATAATAAGTATTATTATTAAACCCCAACGAAATAAACAACGTCCGCCTGCGGGGAGCGCTGCTGCGCCCAAACCGCCCCCGTACCTCAGCCTGGCCGGGAGAAGAAGAGCAGAAGGCGGCAAAGTGCGGAGACGGAGAGACGGAGAGACACAGACAGGAACACAGACCGAAACACAGACCGAAACACAGACCGAGGCTTTAGTCCCACTCTCAGTGATCAGCGGGTCAGTGTGTGTTTGAGTTCAGCCCTCCGAAGACGAAGCTGAAATTCGCTCCTTATCCGAACTGTCAGTTCCACCTTAAATCCAGAGGAATCGCTGCTCTGTTTAAGGTGGAACTGAGAGTTTGAGGAGGAGGAGGATGATGATGATGATGATGATGATGGCGGCTGCTTCATGTGTTTATCTCGCTCTTCCTTGCAGCAGTCATGGGTTTGCTGGAGCAGTGCGAGCAGCTGTTCAGCACCTCCAGCCTGTATGAGGTGCTGGGGGTCGAGAAGGGGGCGTCAGACGCCGAGGTGCGGCGCGGCTACTACAAGCTCTCCCTGCAGGTGCACCCTGACCGAGCCCCCGGAGACCAGCAGGCCACCACCAAGTTCCAGGTAAAGGCAGCTCACTCCAGCACTAGAGGAGGTTGAGGTTGTAGCGCTTGACCGGCCCAGCTCCGCCCACAGCAACCGTCGCTAGGTTAGACAAGCTTACGGTAAATTGACCAAATGCTACATAAGGGTGAGTTTCTGCATTGACCATGTCTGACAGGTCCTCGGAAAGGTCTACGCCGTGTTGAGCGACAAGGAGCAAAGGGCCGTGTATGACGAGCAGGGCATCGTGGACGAAGAGTCGGACTCCGTGGATCCAGACCGCGACTGGGAAGAGCACTGGAGGAGGCTGTTTCCTAAGGTCAGTCCTCTGCATGTACTCCTGAGCATCTGAGGATCTCGAATATGCTCAGATTCTGATCTCGGGAACTGTGTTGTGTCAGATCACGCTGCAGGACATCATGGACTTTGAGAAGCAGTACAAGGACTCTGACGAGGAGCTGCAGGACCTGAAGAGGCTCTACCTGCTTCACGAAGGGGACATGGACCGCATCATGGATTCGGCGCTGTGCTGCGAGCACGACGACGAGCCTCGCGTCCGGGAGATCCTGCAGCGCGCCGTCGAGGCCGAAGACGTACCTGCCTTCAAAGCTTTCACCCACGAGAACGTCAAGAAGAAGGCCAACCGCAAGAGGAAGGTCAGTGGTCATGCAGGCCAGTAGTTGTAGTAGTAGTAGTATTGGCTTGGGCGGTGTTTTTTACGTTGTTGCTCTGTGGCGTCCAGGCGAAAAAGGAGCAGCAGGAGGCGGAGGAGATGCGGAAAGAGATGGGACTGGACGCTGAGGACAGTCTCGTGGCCATGATCCAGGTTTGCACACACCTGCCTTCTTTAAGGGCATTAATAAGGAGTCTCCGCACTGATCTGTGTACCGTAGCCTCAGCTAATACACTGGGAGGAGCTGACTAGGTGATGGATCCAAATGAGTACCAGATCAGTACCAGTATATCTAATCTGGCATAGTTAGAAACCAAGATGCTGAGCTTGCAGTTTAGGTTTTGTCTTAAAATTGATGACCGAGCTGAATTCTATGGAATTACGTAAAGCTTTTGAGAGCTTGCCGTCGAAGTCCAAGCACTAAGCTCCATTATGGAGGGATGGGCAAATGTTTAAGAATGCACCGTGAAGTAGCCGAATGCATTCGTTAAAAGGAGTGTCCGCAAATATTCGTCCGTCTAGTGTAGGTGCCTCCATTGATGACGAAATCACCAGGAATTTCCCTATATGACGTAGTTGTGTAGCCCACTTTGGTCGCTGCACGAAAGCCTCTAATTGGCTCCTGATGCTGATTCCCATTTGTCACTAAGCCCCGCCTCTGGGATCATCCACCCTGAGAGCTATCTGAGGCTTTTTAGCTTCATACGCCACAGCAGTGACCTAAGGGAGCGTCAACGTCATGCTAGAATCACTGAGTGGACTACACTTCTCTTCAATGGTCATTTACTCACACGCTGGTCATTTTCCTCTCCCCCCTGCAGCAAAGACAGAAGTCCAAAGAGAAAGGATTCAACTCTCTCATCGCGGACCTGGAGGCCAAGTACTGCAAGAAGCCCTCAGCGGGGAAGAAGGGGGCCAAAAAGTGAAGGCTCGTTGTTCTTCATACCTGAACTGGAGAGATGTCTGCTGAATCTCAAAGTACTGGCTGACTGAGCTGACTGCCCCCCAATTCCTCCAGAGGAGTTCTTATACGGCCCATGTGCACTTTAGAGTGTTCATAAGGTGTTATCAAGCTTTAGGTTTACACGTGAGGCCCCGCTGACCACCATCTCCAGCTGTAGGACTGGGGTTTGCTTAACCGAGGGTGACCTCTTTCCCTGCTCTCATGCTTGGTTCGTCATGTATGAGCAGTTTGTAATGGGTTGTTGACCGTGGCACTTTTTTCCCCCCCACTGTTCTGGACCCCACGTGATTATTAAAATATGTTTTTCGTTATAAACTAGCTCATGGTGTCCACTTACCTTCTCCAACACTCGCCGATCTCCAAGCTAATCCTAGAGTAAACACATGTCAACAAGTTTGGCTTCTCGAACTGAGATTTATTAATCGTGGATTATTCATTTACAGTACAGTCGTGCAAATATTGGTTCTACGTAGACGCCCATTCTAGAGGTAGATGTACAGCCTCGCACCTAAAGCCATTCTGGGTTAGTCAGGAGATCTTTCCAAGTTACAGCTGCATGTTAAAAACTTCATGTCCAGTCAAGTGGTGGGCATCTCTACGGGGACAGAATTCAGATCTCTGTAGCCTACAGCAGGAGTACCCGGTCCTGGTCCTAGTCCAGAAGAAATGCCACACTGGACGCAGCGTTAGATTTTACTTTTAAGATTTTAGGATGAGAACTTTATGAATCTGAAAGCATGGCAGAACAGAAGGAGCCACCAGGGCTTACATGTACTGAGGTCAATACCCCCAGACACACCCTAAATACATACATCCATACATCCCCAGCTAATTCCGTTGCACAGAAAAGGTGAAGACCCACAGCTATGGGCGAACTCCTAACTTCCGACGAGTCCCGTTCAGCTCTGCTCTCGTTGGTTGACAGTCTTAAAGTCATGAGGTCAAAGTCCATGACCACGGTTTCCCAAAGGGGGCGCGACGTATGATCGGGGTGGCCCCGACCGCTATGGGAGGACTAAAGATAGGATTGTAGACGCCCCACGCTACAGGAAGATAAGCTGGGAAGACCATTGTTTACGGTCACCCTGAAGTCGGTAGGTGATCCAGGATAGTCGGGAAGAGCAAACTGGGCCCAGTTGTCTGTAGTGTGGGGTTCAATCCTGGTCCTAGAGAGCCACCCCCAATCTAACACCCCCGATCACACCTGATCCAGGTAATTAAGGCCTTTAGGAGTAGCTGCACATCAGAGTCAACTGTGTTGGATCTGTACTCTTCAGGGTGGTGGATCTCCAGGACCAGGATTGAGCAGCCCTGGACCAGGCACTAGGGAAAATAGATGGCCACTCGAACAACTGTGGCGAAGACTCACTGTTCTTGTCCAACTTTACAAGTAGCGTTAGCGTAGCTACATGAGACAGGGCTATAAGGCTATTGTCCTACGTCCTTAGGTATCCTTAGAACGATAAAAGGGACTGTTAGAAGGTTCAGAGGTTCAGAAACAATATAGATTACAGAAACCAAACGTTTTAAATAAGAGGTTAAAAGGCATCAAGAGGTAAAACAGCATCAGGACGGGGACGGGGGGCGTGGAATCATTACTGGTCTCTTTTAGCTTTATACTGACCCCCTGATCATACATCATGGACCCCTGTAGGTCCCTGGACCCCACTTTTTAAAAACCACAGCATTAGCCAACCTGCAAGGAGCATCCCAGGCACTTTCTTGCCTTACTAGCTTATTGAGCACCGTGTGAGGCTGGAGGAGATGCAGCAGTTGTGCAAAGGGTCTACTGCTCCACCTGCGTCCCATGTCGAGAGCCGTGGAGCTTCCTCTGAAGCTGTTGCTGGTCAGCCCACTCCTGGATGAGCCGGTTGGCGATGGCGACAGCAGGTGGCACCCAGAAGCCTGGAGGCTGGGCTCTGAAGTTTCGGGGGGGTCTCTTCATCTGCAGGGCGGCCAGGATCTCCTCCAGGCTACACCAGCGAGCGTCCTCCAGCTCCGCCTTGTCCAGACTCAACTGCGAATGGAAAGAAGTGAATAAAGTTCTGCTCCTAAAAAGGAAAGAAAGAAAAAAGTGGGAAATGCCTCACCTGTGTTTTGTCTGGGGTAACTGTGGCATGGCAGGCCACCATGAAGGAGCTCTGTGGGAAAGGCCAGTGCTGCGAGGCGGAGTACTGCAGCGTCTCCACCTCCAGCCCCACCTCCTCAGCCAGCTCCCGCCGGAGAGCCTCCTCCAGTGTTTCCCCTGAAAACACAAGCACCGCAGCGGTCTGTACTTGGGCCTGCTACAAGATTCACATGATTTTACTCCACAACAGAGCCGATTACAGTGCACCTGAGCAACAGCCTGGGCTACCATAGCAACCCCATAGAATACTATAGGAACTGCTTGGCCACACCACTTTCATTTAGCTTTGGTTTCTTAACTACAGACTATTTTAACTACTGAAGCTTATTTTCATAGAAAAACAATCTATATACCCAAATAACATTTATTCTATGTTCTATTTAAAAAAAATATTATATAGAATGAATTTGTTATAAATATATATATAAAAAAAATAAATAATATTTTTTAACAAATAAATAAATATATATATATATAATTTCTTTATTTATTTTATATGATTATTTTAAATGGTAAATATATATATATATATATATATATATATGTACACACACACAATTTGTCTTAAGTACAAAAATAGTTATGTTACAAAAATATTAGAATAATATATTTATGTTTATATTTTTATTCCTTTTTTGTAGGTATTTGTGAACCAAATAAAAATAATTATATATTATGTCATTTAAAAATATTATATATTAAATATTTGTTAAATAATTTTCAGCTCTAATATATATATATATATATATATATATATATATATATATATATATATATATATTTTGGTAGACCCAAATAGAGAATGGTGGGGGGGGTTAATATAATTATATTTTATATTCTCTCTATATATTTTTTGCGGACCTAAAAAACATATATGAACTTGTATCTAGTTTCTATATTTACTAGTTTCCAAATATACATTTTTAAATTCTGTATAACCATCTATATTTTTGTAGGCCTCTGTAATATTGCAGCAATAGCTGTTTAATAGCAGTTAACATCTTGTACGCATTATTAGCCGTGCAGCAGTTTGAGGGTAACGCATCCCTTTAGGCCTGTAACATCACTGCTCGGCGCTACAGCGCCTCCTGCTGAAGTGCTGCCATCAGTGACTCACCCAGGTCGCAGAAGCCTGCCAGCGCGCTGTACATGCCCGGCGGAAAGGAGCTCTGTCGGGCCAGCAGACACCTGCTCCCGTCGGACACCAGAACGATCACTACCGGCGCCATCTGCAGGCCAGCAGTACAGGTTAGAAACCCATCAAACTAATTCGGTTAAATTAGATTAAATTAATGTTGCCAACCAATCCGATCAGACAGGTTGGACTCTACCGCTGCCACCACTCACTTGGGGGTAGTAGGTGATGCCGCTGCCGGGACACACTCGTTGGCTGCCAGACTGGTTCCGGACCGTGGGCTGTCCGGTCGCGCTGCAGAAGCCATGCGTCTGATGCCACCGCAACAGGGCCTGACCCTGCGACACAGAGAAGGACGGCAGAGTCTCACACCTGCGTTCTGGACAGGCGAGGTGATCTCACTGATAACCCTTACGGGCAATACGCACCTTAGCCACCCACGAGGCGTCCGACCCCCTCAGCATTAAGAAGGCTTTCTGGAGGTCCATGAAACTGCCGCCACAGAGGTTCTCCACACCGTTCTGCTGCAGATCACCTGCGACCCAAATCCGAACAGTCATCACGACACCCAAGACAGTCCTCCTGAAATAACGGGCTCGTGTGCATGCTCCGAGCTCACCCACCCACGTCCAGGCAGAAGCAGGGCTCGTTCGCCTCGCCGCAGCCCATGAGGACGGCCTCGCTGACCAGCCGCTTGTCTCGTCCGAGCTTCTCCAGAATGTGTTCAACGGCTGAGAGGCAAGACAGGCGCAGACTTACAATTACGGCAGACTTACAATTATGTCCCGATCAGGGTATTTTGGCCTGAGTCTCTTAATGCCGAGTATCAGACGATTCTGATCTGATCCTGGTGGATCAGACAAGCTGCTGACTAATGGGTTCAGTAATCTATACAGTTTCTGTAATCAGACTTTCTGGACTGACTGATTTCATTTAGTCGGGACCTTTTTAAAATGACTGATTTATAGTGTTTAATATCTGATAATCCAGTCTGACCAATCAGCTAGCTCCCAGCTCCTTTACAACACTGCAGTCCGATCACCTCCTATGTGTGTGTAGTGGTACACACTCTGGACTGGTATCTGGGGTTGTTGGTCTACTGGTGTGTAATAACTGGTTTATAGTGGGTGAATAAACTGAGAAAGGCGAGCTCCGGTTCTGCGGTTCTCCCGCTGGTAAAACAGAGCGTTTCAGTGAGAGTTTTATAAAGGGTCAGATATTATGGTCTGTTTTCAGGTTCCACTGTAAAATAGCTCCACACTGCAGAACCTCAACTCCTTTATTTGCCTTCTGAGAACGTCCGCAGGGGCTGTAATGGCACCCTGAGGACACCAGATGGCGCTCCGTGAACACCGTGGTTAAAACAAGGACTCTGAGCTGGATTGGGATTAAAGTAGCCAGTACCAGATCCATTAAAATGTGCCTGGATTGGATGGGGATGTTCCTAAGTTGCAATAACGAAGGTGTTATAGGTCCTGAGGCCTAACACAGCCCTACCGCCACCACGTTAGAAATGCTGGTACTGTGCTCCTACAGTACAGGAATGCAGGAGTTTGCCGTTGTGTCCTTGAGTAAGTTCTGCGAAGGGTTTAAGGGTTTACATTTAGAGCTAATGGCTCTCGCGGTGGTTCTGTGATGCTCTAGAACCTCAGAAATGGTTTTAACACTGATCGATTGTGCCTCTTATACCTGAAGTCTTGAGACACGACGGCTGGCAGATGCCATCCTTGTTCTTATGAACCAGAGGGGCCAGCTTGTGGTAGAGCAGCAGGCTTCCAGTTTGGAGGGCTTTCCGACACGCGTCATCGTCCTCTTTCAGCTTCATCAGATATCTGCACACAGAGGGGCCACAGATATGACATAACTCAAGGGTCATGATGGCAACAAGCTCAGAGGAGCTTCTCTAAGAGGGCCAACGTTTATGAGCCATGGGATCATTTCGGGGAGTCGTGAAAATTGTCCACCACACAAATTACAGGACATTGGTTGCCATGTCATGCATATAACAAACAATGTCCTTTACTGTGCGTTATATTTATGGCTAAATAATCTAGAAAAAATCTAAGCCCACAGATTTCAATACACAAATATTAT
Source organism: Salminus brasiliensis (assembly GCF_030463535.1). NCBI lineage: Eukaryota > Metazoa > Chordata > Actinopteri > Characiformes > Bryconidae > Salminus > Salminus brasiliensis. Next base: position 30,927,973 of record NC_132899.1, on the reverse strand, counting down.
ATTTGTCTTAAAATCAACGTGTACATCTTAAATTATTAATATAGTCTGGTAACATGGAAACAGTTGTAGAATAAACCTGCGAAATTGTAACCGGCTAAAATTGTAGCTTGACGCAACTTTTATTTTGTAAAATTTAAGGTGGAACCTCAACAACTGTCTACATGGCCATGCACAAATGCTTGTAATAGCACTTTTTAATGTGTTATTTTAATTAAAAACTCTTAATTAAATCAATTCAAGCTTAAAACATTAATTAGCTGATTTTTTTTTAATTTAGTGGACTCTTTCCATGGACTGGCTCTTTATGTTCTGGTGCATAAATGGGGGGGGGGGGGGGAGTGACCTTATTCGGGACACATAGGTGGACAAGCACAGAGGGGTCAACAGCTTCGGCTTGAACAGAGACCTCAGCGACTGCATTCTCCCTGAAACACACCGAAACACACCGGACGAACCTGAAAAACACACAAGCAGTCCAGTTACAACTGAACTGAACCGGTCCTCAGTAGCCATATCTGCATAACCTCTATTTCTCTATTTATTATTATTATAATTTTTAAAATTAATATTATTATTTTTACATCAAGTAAAGTTAGTTTAAACCCACTCTAAATTAAAAAAACAGCGTGCAGGAATATGCAGTACTGTGTTTTGAGCTCCTCCTGAGGTTTACGGAGCCACTGCTGACCACAGTCCAATATGTCCGCCACGGCTAAGTCTTTAAAAGCGGGTCTCGGTCCACTTTTCTCTAGTCAGGGCCCCCGATTAGTCCGTGTGTACGGCCTTTTACATTAAAGCAGCTAAACTGACGATTTTTAATAATAATAATAAAAAAATGAGTGAAGATTTAAGCCTCGCTGCTAGTTTTGTAGTCCGTCTCAGAAAACTACATGTCCCGTTTGAGCGAATCAGAAGCCGCTCTCTCATCCGGGTACTCTGGGTGGCTAACTCGCTACTTGTTTTTCTTCCCTTCGTCGTAAAGTTTCATCTCGCCGACCCGTCTAATGTGATCGAAATCCTCACAGATTATTAGTTTAGAGTTTATATAGTTCTAAAACTCATAAGAACCGAAGAATGTTGCTAAGGAACGGCTACGATAGCTAGCTAGTTAGCTAGCGAATGCTGCCGCTATCAATAGCTTCACCGGACAGAGAGAGAGAGTAAACAATGGGAGTTGTAGTTTTTAGCTCACGATTGAACTACAAAACGGTGAAAAACATGTTTACGTCTAAAATAATAAAATAAAAAATAAAGAAACAGCGTGAATTATGGATGTAACGTACAATCTAGAAGTCGGCGGCTAATTTTAAATCACAATTAAATTTAAATGTTAAATTCCCGCAATTATGTCGACCTCCGTCCAATCGTGTTAAAGCGGAAACAGCAATCAGTGTAAACGGAATGCTCTGATTTTTCACTTTTCCCTCATTAATACCAGAACTTTGCTCGCGTGCGTGTGTGTGTGACGTTTCCTACTTCTGTGCGCGCGCACACACTTTCTGTACTGTGCAACGTCTCCTAAAAGTTGCAGGAGGTTGAATTTCCCTTTTGTAATGACCGTCTTTTACCAGCAAAGCGCAGTTATTTTATTTCCCACCCTCGCTGAGCGAGGCCACGCCCCTCTGCGCCGGGATTGGCTGCTGGCTCACGCCGTTCATGCCAACATGCCGACTGCGGGGGAGGGACATGTGAACTCCTGGCCAATCCCAGCGCAGCGGGGCGGGGCGGGGCGGGGCGGGGCGATTCGGGTCGACCCGTAGAGCTTTCCAGAAAACGGGTGCGAAGAGAAGAACGGAGGGGCTACACGTAGCCGGAGAGCCGAGAGCCGAGAGCCGAGAGCCGAGAGGTCCATAGTGTTAGGAGGAGAATCCGCAGAGGTGAGTGTGTGTGTGTGTGTGTGTGTGTGTGTGTGTGTGTGTGTGTTATTAATGGGTGTTTACAGAGCTAAATAGAGAGGGAGAGAGACACAGAGACACAGAGAGGGGGAGAGAGAGAGAGAGAGAGAGGGGGGGGGGGTCTAGAAATTTCCTCGCTGCTTCTGGAGACTGACTCGCTGGCTGGAGTTTTTTGGGGTTCGCTGGTGTGTGTGTGTGTGTGTGTGTGTGTGTGTGTGTAGGAGAGTTTGGTGGTAATGTGCATTTACAGTGTTGGGTCTGGTTGGGGTGCTGTGTGTGTATGGTGGTGGTGTGTGTGTGTGTGTGTTTAGGGTTTCATACTTGGCAGTAAAATAACCTCTATGGGTCAGTGTGTGTAACAGCACTGTGGGTCAGTGTGTGTAACGTTACTGTGGGTCAGAGAGGGTCAGTGTGTGTAACAGCACTGCGGGTCAGTGTGTGTAACGTTACTGTAGGTCAGTGTGTGTAACAGCACTGCGGGTCAGTGTGTGTAACGTTACTGTAGGTCAGTGTGTGTAACAGCACTGCGGGTCAGAGTGTGTAACGTTACTGTAGGTCAGTGTGTGTAACAGCACTGCGGGTCAGAGTGTGTAACGTTACTGTAGGTCAGTGTGTGTAACAGCACTGCGGGTCAGTGTGTGTAACGTTACTGTAGGTCAGTGTGTGTAACAGCACTGCGGGTCAGAGTGTGTAACGTTACTGTAGGTCAGTGTGTGTAACAGCACTGCGGGTCAGAGTGTGTAACGTTACTGTAGGTCAGTGTGTGTAACAGCACTGCGGGTCAGAGTGTGTAACGTTACTGTAGGTCAGTGTGTGTAACAGCACTGCGGGTCAGAGAGGGTCAGTGTGTGTAACAGCACTGCGGGTCAGAGTGGGTCAGTGTGTGTAACGTTACTGTAGGTCAGTGTGTGTAACAGCACTGCGGGTCAGTGTGTGTAACGTTACTGTAGGTCAGTGTGTGTAACAGCACTGCAGGTCAGAGTGGGTCAGTGTGTGTAACGTTACTGTAGGTCAGTGTGTGTAACAGCACTGCGGGTCAGAGTGGGTCAGTGTGTGTAACGTTACTGTAGGTCAGTGTGTGTAACAGCACTGCGGGTCAGTGTGTGTAACGTTACTGTAGGTCAGTGTGTGTAACAGCACTGCAGGTCAGAGAGGGTCAGTGTGTGTAACAGCACTGCAGGTCAGTGTGTGTAACGTTACTGCGTGTCAGAGAGGGCCAGTGTGTGTAACGTTACTGCGGGTCAGAGAGGGTCAGTGTGTGTAACGTTACTGCGGGTCAGAGAGGGTCAGTGTGTGTAACGTTACTGCGGGTCAGAGAGGGCCAGTGTGTGTAACGTTACTGCGGGTCAGAGAGGGTCAGTGTGTGTAACAGCACTGCAGGTCAATGTGTGTAACAGCACTGTGGGTCAGAGAGGGTCAGTGTGTGTAACAGCACTGTGGGTCAGAGAGGGTCAGTGTGTGTAACAGCACTGCGGGTCAGTGTGTGTTACGTTACTGCGGGTCAGTGTGTGTAACAGCACTGCAGGTCAGTGTGTGTAACAGCACTGCAGGTCAGTGTGTGTAATGTTACTGCGGGTCAGTGTGTGTAACAGCACTGCGGGTCAGTATGGGTAGGTGTGTGTAACAGCACTGTGTGTCAGTGTGTGTAACAGCACTGCGGGTCAGTGTGTGTAACAGCACTGCAGGTCAGTATGGGTCAGTGTGTGTAACAGCACTGTGTGTCAGTGTGTGTAACGTTACTGCGGGTCAGTGTGTGTAACAGCACTGCAGGTCAGTGTGTGTAATGTTACTGCGGGTCAGTGTGTGTAACGTCACTGCGGGTCAGTATGGGTCAGTGTGTGTAACAGCACTGTGTGTCAGTGTGTGTAACAGCACTGCGGGTCAGTGTGTGTAACGTCACTGCGGGTCAGTAGGGGTCAGTGTGTGTAACAGCACTGTGTGTCAGTGTGTGTAACGTTACTGCGGGTCAGTATGGGTCAGTGTGTGTAACAGCATTGTGGGTCAGTGTGTCACTCAGCCCCTCCTCTCAGCCTGATCATGTTCAGCAGGCACTGACTGACCGCTCATCCTGCAGCGCTTGTTTCTGTCCAGTCGTCCACAGCACCCCCGCAGTACAGTCCAGCAGCCGGCTCTGAGGAGCACCTGCAGGAGACAGGAACAAGCCTTTACTGGTCCTCACAGTCCAGCTCAGTCACATGACCTCACCACATTCCTGTGCTCCGCTGTTGGGCAAAGAGGCCCGAGGCTACCTTTGAGGCTCAGTGGGCTGTGTTCATTACACAGAGGAAGTAGTGGGCCTGGAGAGAGGCGTTAGCGTTAGCATTAGCAGCAGCACCTATTCATAAAACCAGAGGTGGAGACGGGGGGGGCGTGTGTCTGACCTAACTGACCCCCTGGAAATCTAGAGAACTAGCACTGAAGCTACCAGTGCTGGTAGTGTGGAAAAAGTAAATAAATATATAAGCTTTATAATAAACACATTTAATAAACATGCTTTGTAAGACAGGATTAACAAGCTTTATAAACATGTGTTATGAACATGTGTTTAAAGCATACTTTATATTGCAGGATTTACAAGTTATAACAATGCGTTATAAACATGCATTATAAACACGCTTTATATTGCAGGACTACATGCATTATAAACATGCATTATAAACATGCTTTATATTACAGGACTACATGCATTATAGACATGCATTATAAACATGCTTTATATTACAGGACTACATGCATTATAAACACACTTTATATTACAGGACTACATGCATTATAAACATGCTTTATATTACAGGACTACATGCATTATAGACATGCATTATAGACATGCTTTATATTGCAGGACTACATGCATTATAGACATGCATTATAAACATGCTTTATATTGCAGGACTACATGCATTATAGACACGCTTTATATTACAGGACTACATGCATTATAAACATGCTTTATATTGCATGACTACATGCATTATAGACATGCATTATAGACATGCTTTATATTGCAGGACTACATGCATTATAGACATGCATTATAAACATGCTTTATATTGCAGGACTACATGCATTATAAACATGCATTACAAACACGCTATATATTGCAGGACTACATGCATTATAGACATGCATTATAAACATGCTTTATATTGCAGGACTACATGCATTATAGACATGCATTATAAGCATGCTTTATATTGCAGGACTACATGCATTATAGACACGCTTTATATTGCAGGACTACATGCATTATAGACATGCATTATAAGCATGCTTTATATTGCAGGACTACATGCATTATAGACACGCTTTATATTGCAGGACTACATGCATTATAAACATGCATTACAAACACGCTATATATTGCAGGACTACATGCATTATAAACACGCTTTATATTGCAGGACTACATGCATTATAGACATGCATTATAAACACGCTTTATATTGCAGGACTACATACATTATAGACATGCATTATAAACACGCTTTATATTGCAGGACTACATGCATTATAGACATGCATTATAAACATGCTTTATATTGCAGGACTACATGCATTATAGACACGCTTTATATTGCAGGACTACATGCATTATAAACATGCATTATATTGCAGGACTACATGCATTATAGACATGCATTATAAACACGCTTTATATTGCAGGACTACATACATTATAGACATGCATTATAAACACGCTTTATATTGCAGGACTACATACATTATAGACATGCATTATAAACACGCTTTATATTGCAGGACTACATGCATTATAAACATGCATTACAAACACGCTATATATTGCAGGACTACATGCATTATAGACACGCTTTATATTGCAGGACTACATGCATTATAAACATGCATTACAAACACGCTATATATTGCAGGACTACATGCATTATAGACATGCATTATAAACACGCTTTATATTACAGGACTACATGCATTATAAACACGCTTTATATTGCAGGACTACATGCATTATAGACATGCATTATAAACACGCTTTATATTGCAGGACTACATACATTATAGACATGCATTATAAACACGCTTTATATTGCAGGACTACATGCATTATAAACATGCATTACAAACACGCTATATATTGCAGGACTACATGCATTATAGACATGCATTATAAACACGCTTTATATTGCAGGACTACATGCATTATAAACATGCATTACAAACACGCTATATATTGCAGGACTACATGCATTATAGACACGCTTTATATTGCAGGACTACATGCATTATAAACATGCATTACAAACACGCTATATATTGCAGGACTACATGCATTATAAACACGCTTTATATTGCAGGACTACATGCATTATAGACATGCATTATAAACACGCTTTATATTGCAGGACTACATACATTATAGACATGCATTATAAACACGCTTTATATTGCAGGACTACATGCATTATAAACATGCATTACAAACACGCTATATATTGCAGGACTACATGCATTATAGACATGCATTATAAACACGCTTTATATTGCAGGACTACATGCATTATAGACATGCATTATAAACACGCTTTATATTGCAGGACTACATACATTATAGACATGCATTATAAACACGCTTTATATTGCAGGACTACATGCATTATAAACACGCTTTATATTGCAGGACTACATGCATTATAGACATGCAGCTTCGTTTTTATGATAGCGTGAACGTAGTAAGACGGTGTGCTGTATGTATATGAGAATGCACTGGTCTGACTCTGTCTCTCTGCCTCTGTCTCTCTGCCTCTGTCCCTCTGTCTCTGTCTCTGTATGTCCAGATGAAGATGCGGAGTGTGTGCTGTGTGTTGCTGATCAGCTGCCTGCTCCCCAAGTGCTCTGCCCACAACGACTTCTTCACCTCCATCGGTGAGTCTCTGGAGAAGCAGTAGCTGCAGCCACCCTAACCCAGCAGACGTCAGCCCGACGCAGGCAGCTCGTATTTCCGAGCGTGGCCCTCGGTGCCAAAACCTGTCATCGGACCTGTTAGGACCAGTCCTCGTTCACCTGATGAGACACGACCTCGCCAGATTTTTGGGAAAGGCAGAGTGAATTCTCTACGTTCATTCTGCAGTTTGATCAGTGGGAATTCTGCAGTTTGATCAGCTGGAATTCTGCAGTTTGATCAGTGGGAATTCTTCAGTTTAATGATCAGTGGGAATTCTGCAGTTTGATCAGTGGGAATTCTGCAGTTTGATCAGTGGGAATTCTGCAGTTTGATTATCAGTGGGAATTCTGCAGCTTGATCAGCTGGAATTCTGCAGTTTGATTATCAGTGGGAATTCTGCAGTTTGATTATCAGTGGGAATTCTGCAGTTTGATCAGCTGGAATTCTGCAGTTTGATCAGTGGGAATTCTGCAGTTTGATTATCAGTGGGAATTCTGCAGTTTGATCAGTGGGAATTCTGCAGTTTGATTATCAGTGGGAATTCTGTAGCTTGATCATTGGGAATTCTGCAGTTTGATTATCAGTGGGAATTCTGCAGCTTGATCAGTGGGAATTCTGCAGCTTGATCAGTGGGAATTCTGCAGTTTGATTATCAGTGGGAATTCTGCAGTTTGATCAGTGGGAATTCTTCAGTTTAATTATCAGTGGGAATTCTGCAGTTTGATCAGTGGGAATTCTGCAGTTTGATCAGTGGGAATTCTGCAGTTCGATCAGTGGGAATTCTGCAGTTCGATCAGTGGGAATTCTGCAGTTCGATCAGTGGGAATTCTGCAGTTCGATCAGTGGGAATTCTGCAGTTTGATCAGTGGGAATTCTGCAGTTTAATTATCAGTGTGAATTCTGCAGTTTGATCAGTGGGAATTCTGCAGCTTGATCAGTGGGAATTCTGCAGTTTGATCAGTGGGAATTCTGCAGTTTAATTATCAGTGGGAATTCTGCAGTTTGATCATTGGGAATTCTTCAGTTTAATTATCAGTGTGAATTCTGCAGTTTGATCAGTGGGAATTCTGCAGTTTGATCAGTGGGAATTCTGCAGCTTGATCAGTGGGAATTCTGCAGTTTGATTATCAGTGGGAATTCTGCAGTTTGATCATTGGGAATTCTTCAGTTTAATTATCAGTGGGAATGGAGTTTGATCAGTGGGAATTCTGCAGTTTGATCAGTGTGAATTCTGCAGTTTGATTATCAGTGGGAATTCTGCAGTTCGATCAGTGGGAATTCTGCAGTTCACTCAGTGGGAATTCTGCAGTTTGATCAGTGTGAATTCTGCAGTTTAATTATCAGTGTGAATTCTACAGTTTGATTAGTGGGAATTCTGCAGTTTAATTATCAGTGGGAATTCTGCAGTTTGATCAGTGTGAATTCTGCAGTTTGATTATCAGTGGGAATTCTGCAGTTTGATCAGTGGGAATTCTGCAGTTTGATCAGTGTGAATTCTGCAGTTTAATTATCAGTGTGAATTCTGCAGTTTGATCAGTGGGAATTCTGCAGTTCGATCAGTGGGAATTTTCCTGTTTTGTTTTTAATGTTTGTTTCCTCTGTAAATTCTCCAGAAGCTTCACTCCATCCGCTGAGTGTGGCTTTGGTGTCGAAACCTGCACTTAAAGCCACAGACCTGCAGTTGTGGTTCTCTACATTTCTCTTAACGGTGTCCACCCTGTTGTGTCTTCAGGCCAGATGACCGATCTGCTGTTTACGGAGAAGGACCTGGTGACCTCTCTGAAAGACTACATCAAAGCAGAGGAGAGCAAGCTGGAGCAGGTCAAGCAGTGAGTGACTCCCACCACGCCTCCCACACACCTCCCATACCTGCCACGCCCACACCTCCACTACCTGCCACCCCCACACCTCCACTACCTACAATATCCACACCTCCCATACCTGCCACCCCCACCTCCACACGCCAAGTCTCTATGCAGTACCTGTAAGTCATGGGACCTTTCTTTGATGTCCAGGTGGGCAGAGAAACTAGATGCCTTAACCGCCACGGCGACGCAGGACCCTGAAGGTTTCCTCGGCCACCCAGTTAACGCCTTCAAACTGATGAAGAGGCTGAACACGGAGTGGGGTGAGGTGGAGGACCTGGTGCTCAAAGACATGTCCGACGGTTGGTACCTCTTCCGGGTTTAGGAGACACGTAAACTTAGGGGTCAGCGTAAACTCACCCAGCCAGTGACTGTCCTACTTCTTCTCCAGGTTTCATCTCCAACCTGACCATACAGCGGCAGTACTTCCCCAACGATGAGGACCAGACTGGAGCGGCCAAAGCCCTGCTCAGGCTGCAGGACACCTACAAGCTGGACACACACACCATCTCCACCGGTGACCTGCCAGGTGAGTGTGGCCTTCAGAGCTGCTCATGGCTGGAAAATAAAATAGCCAGCGAGTGGAAGCACAGGAAAGGGGTTTCTAATAAAGTGGCCAGCGAGTGGAAGCTCAACGTAGGGGTTTCTCATAAAGTGGCCAGTGAGGAAAGCACAGGGAAGGGGTTTCTAATAAAGTGACCAGTGAGTGAAATCTCAAGGTAGGGGGGTTCTAATAAAGTGGCCAGTGAGTGGAAGCTTAAGGTAGGTGTTTCTAATAAAGTGGCCAGTGAGTAAAAGCACAGGGAAGGGGTTTCTTATAAAGTGGCCAGTGAGTAGGAGCTTAAGGTAGGGGGTTTCTAATAAAGTGGCCAGTGAGTAGAAGCTTAAGGTAGGGGTTTCTAATAAAGTGGCCAGTGAGTAAAAGCACAGGGAAGGGGTTTCTTATAAAGTGGCCAGTGAGTAGGAGCTTAAGGTAGGGGGTTTCTAATAAAGTGGCCAGTGAGTAGAAGCTTAAGGTAGGGGGTTTCTAATAAAGTGGCCATTGAGTGGAATCTCAAGGTAGGTGTTTCTAATAAAGTGGCCAGTGAGTAGAAGCTTAAGGTAGGGGTTTCTAATAAAGTGGCCAGTGAGTAAAAGCACAGGGAAGGGGTTTCTTATAAAGTGGCCAGTGAGTAGAAGCTTAAGGTAGGGGGTTTCTAATAAAGTGGCCAGTGAGTGGAAGCTTAAGGTAGGGGGTTTCTAATAAAGTGGCCAGTGAGTGGAAGCTTAAGGTAGGTGTTTCTAATAAAGTGGCTATTGAGTGGAATCTCAAGGTAGGGGTTTCTGATAAAATGGCCAGTGAGGAAAGCACAGGGAAGGTGTTTCTAATAAAGTGGCCAGTGAGTAAAGTGCACTTGCTCCTCCAGGCGTGACGTCGGATTTGCCCTATAAGAGCACTCTCACCGTGGAGGACTGTTTTGAGCTGGGGAAGATCCCGTACTCAGAGGCGGATTACTACCACACGGAGCTGTGGATGGGGCAGGCTCTCAGACAGCTGGACAAAGGAGAGGAGTCCAGCATCGACGCTGTGACCGTTCTGGACTACCTCAGCTATTCCATCTATCAGCAGGGAGAACTGGAGAGAGCCCTGGAGTACACCAAGAGACTGCTGATCCTGGGTGAGTTCTTTACAACTGATATATGTACAGTGGCATGCAAAAGTTTGGGCACCCCCAGAGATTCAAGCTCTCGGACGAATTTCGCCAGCATCTCCGACCTTAATTAGCTTCTCAGGGCTATGGCTAGTTCACAATCCTCATTAGTAAAGACTCCTCGAACCTCGTCCCACCATGGCTAAGCCCCTCTGAGCAGCTGCCCAGCACTCTCTAGAACCTTAACAGAGCTGATGCCCACTAAGCAGGAGAAGACCGAAATGGTGGTAAACAGGAGCGGTGAAGGTTAAGTTGAGGTCTAGGAGGCCGAGAAAACTTTCAGACAGAACTGCTGGTAGGATTGCTAGCAGACTCTGGAGGGGTGGTGCACTGTTCTACTGTGCAGCAACACCTGCACTAATCACGGAAGAGTCTTTAGAGGAAAACCAGAGGTGTCAGCAAAGACGCCGGAAGGGACGATCCATAAGGCCATTGAACCGAGGTAGGATGGTGAATTTTCTGAGACAGTGGTTCATCATCTACAGCCATTTATCTCATATTAGCATATGCAGAATCCATGATCCGTGATCTGAACTCAAGAGCAGCAGCAAAGACGGAAATGCGTACTATCAAGTTGGCAGATCACAGGTTCCTGGGGCGGTGCGCATCAGGCTAGGCCGTAGATTCAGAAGCGTAAACTTCAGTCCAGCAGATCTGTCTGAAGTCCTGTGAAAAATGGTATAGGTATAGGTATGTTTGGAGAAAAAAGGGGTCCTGAAGTTCTCCAGCTGTTTTTTCTTAAGATATGATGTGATATTCTACATAGAAAAGAAAGAAAAATTTTTGGTCAGTTTGCAAATTCTTCCCGCACAGACCCAGAACATCAGCGAGCCAACGGCAACCTGAAGTACTTTGAGTACCAGCTAGCCAAGCAGAGGAAGGCAGAGAAGGTGCAGAGTGGAACCACAGAGGAGAAAAAGGAGAGGGAGAAGAGGGAGACGGAGAAAAAGAAGAGTTTCTACCCTGAGAAGAGGAAGTACGAGCAGCTTTGCAGGGGGGAAGGCATCAAGCTGGTGAGTGAACCTTGTTGCCCCGTCCAAACACAGACCTAAACGGGAAAACCCATAGGAAGAAGTGTATTTACATTTCGGTGTGAAATGTGGATACGCGTTAAAGCAGCAATATGCAGTAATGGGTATTTCGTGCTCCTGGGTTCCCTCTACAGGCGAGAAGTGTAAACCGCACTCAAGGAGACACATTTGCACATGCATTTCTGGACTTTTTGAGGGATGCAGAACCCTCACTGAAAGTGAAGGCATGTGGACTGAGGTGGTGGAGTCATTTTAAAGGATTACACACAAATATTTAGAGCAGCGCTACGCAGTTCTGGCCAGTTCTCCCCCGAAGAAAAGACATGTTTAGATTTTCCTCGTCATCGACATCCCGTATAAAACTCAGAAGACACTTGTAGGTTCACCGGTGGGATTGGACAGTAAATAAAACCTAGTTAAATATGTTTATATAATTGTGTTTGTGTTGGTAGTCATGGCGACCAACACCTGATTCCATTTACCACCACTGTAAAGCAATGTGATTCTGTAAATACAAATACACTTACAATCATGAACACCCGTCAAACGAATCCTCATCTTCACGATGATGGTGAAGGTACTTATTATTACCGAATGTCCGGTTGGCACAGAGAAACGTTGGCGCTAGCCAAGCCCTTTCACTCTGCCCCAGGCTCAGCTCCTCTGCTCTGGGACGGGTGTGGACAGAGCTCATTATGTTTATTCACTGGGTGGCAGCTTCTGTGTATGCGCAACCCTGCAGTGTTATTCCATAACGATCATATCAAGGCAGGAGAATTCAAAGGCTCTGGCCTGGATGAATCTAAATACTGAACAGAAACCCAGACGTTGTGTCTGGACCCTCTTTCTGAAGCGTAAACTGAGTCAACCCAGGTTCTGAACGCTAATCTGAGCAAATCACAGCCACAAAGTTCAAAGCTGGACCTGAAACAGGACTTAAAAAAAATAAATAAATAAAGTAAATCGAGGTGGTCAGGCTTGCCCACCTGGTGTCTACTTGCTGGAATTCCCAGATCTGACCTGTGTTTCTTACATAAATGGCACCAGGTGATTGACCTATACTAAGCTCTGAAACCCAAAGGGGGCCTCAATTTGTTACTTGCAGGATACCATGGAGGAACCACTTTTGCTTTTGAGTTTTCGAGAGTTTCCCACTCGCACACCTGTTACAAACATGGTTCTTCATGGAATTATGAGTGGTTCTTCTATGGTATTGCTCAAAGAACCAGTCGAACCCCTTTCTTTTTTATAGGAGTGTAAAAAAAAACCCTATAGAAGTAGTACTGCTAGTTCTGAAACACTAGGTAGCCACATGAACTGTTAGCAAGCCTTGGCTATCGGGGGGACCATTTTGGCTAGTCACAGTTCACACAGTAGCTCATTAACAAGCCCTTCCTGAATTGAAGGAGGTGTGGTAGAGCCAGGGACACGCTCCGTTCTTGTGGATTGTGGAAACCACATTTGCTCAAGGGAAGTTTGCTGAGCCCCTAAAATCTTTGAAGAGGAGCCTGTGGATTGAAGCCAGCTGTGTGGCTAATTGGTCTACAGATGTGCTATAACCATATTAGAGCCCAATATCGTTTTGGAGGGCTAGAAATTCCAAAACCTGATCAAATTTTATATTTACATATTAAATTTTGTACTGTACAGTACAGCAGAGCTTGGGTCAGCCATGCTGCGGCACCCCTGGTGCAGAAAGGGTTAAGGGTCTTGCTCAGTGGGCCCACCAGCGGCAGCTTAGAAGCCCTGGGTATTGGACGATCAGTAACCCAGTGCTCTAAATATTGAGCCGCCATTTCTCAGACCATTTGCTGTCCCTGTTGGGGAATTGAACCCTGGTCCTCTCCATGAAAGGCAGAAATACTGTCCAGTAACAGTCCAGTTTCTTTATTATTATTATTATTTTATTTATTCAAATGATTCAAAAGTTATTTTAATAAATAAAGTTCACAAGTTTTTTCCCCAATCATCAGAAGGTTGTGAGTTTGAATCCCGGCGAAGGCCGTAACTGTTTATTGGAGTGAGAAAGTTCTAAAGTTTAATGTTGTTATTATTATTATTATTATTATTATTATCCCTCTTCACGTCTATCTGAACCATGCAGACGGCGCGTAGACAGAGCCGGCTCTTCTGCCGTTTCTACGACAACAACAGACACCCGTACTACATACTCGGCCCTGTGAAACAGGAGGACGAGTGGGACCGGCCACGGATCATCCGTTACCACAACATCATCAGCGACAAAGAGATGGAGAAGGTGAAGGAGCTGGCCAAGCCCAGGGTGAGTCCAGCAATGTGTTTGATGTGGGGAAGTCCAGATGTGTTTTGCTACTCATGACTTGAGAAGGTCATCAGGACAGGCTTATGGTACTGAACCAGTGGCTTACCTGGAATCTACTGGGCCCCAGTACAACGTATGTAATTTGACTGTTGTCATTCTGTAGACGGCATCACGTCCATGTTAGGAGCCTCGGGTCAACCCTGGATATCCACATGGCAAAAATCCCCTCTATACCCTGTAGTAAACAGCAGTGCTCCAAAACCGAAACACTACGAGATACCGTCCATAGGATGACGTCATGACCTCTTTAGTACGTTAAACATATTCGGATTCATCAAGTCATTCATAGTGGGTGTGGTGTGAAATACCGAGTTACGGTGGCGGTGAATGTTGCCAGACGTCTCTAAAGACGTCCTCTCGGAAAGTTATTACACCTAATGGTGATGAAGACACTGCCTGATACCTGAGACACTTTTCTACCAGAGTTCTGAGATGATTTTGTGTCTAAAACTTGTTTTTAAAATCGCATATCATTAAACTGGTGGAGGGATACATGCTGCAGGGTGTTGTGAGGCTAAATAGTCCCCATTGAAAATCTGTTTTTATTTAGATTTGCCAGTATTTTACCATCATCATTAACATTACGTTAAGTACTCAGAAGACACGTGTAGGTTCACTGAAGGGTTTGTAAATATAATAGTAAATATAATAGTAAATATAATGGTCTATATTGGCCTGGTTCCGTTCACCTCCACTGTTAAGAAATCTGAGTCCCCATATGGGTGGTTTAGCTATGCTATTAGTTGAGTTTCAGCCTTAATGCTAAAGGTTAGAGTGGTACAGCAGACTGACTGACCGACTGAAGCAGCTGCTGACCCTGTAGAGTAATGCTAACCAGCCCACACCAGTGTTCCCTCCCTGCTAGCACTGTTAGCACTCACTTCGAGAATGTTTGATTAGCTGGAATGCGGTAAATCCCTGAGCCCCTGCACGCAGTGAGCGAGGGTGGGATGGTGTGAGTGCAGTCGTGTAACTCGTGTCCTCTCGGCCGGTTGGCTCCACAGCTGCGCCGAGCCACCATCTCCAACCCCATCACTGGTGTGCTGGAGACCGCCCAGTATCGCATCAGCAAAAGGTAAGGAGCCCGCAGGCGCACAGCCCTGCCAATCATCCGGCCACGCCTCCCCTCCCCGCTGCAACGTTAGCAAGAACAGAGCCAGCAAAAGGGATCTCGCACACACTCTCGCAAACGTCTCAACTCCCATGAAACCAGCTAAATGTGGCCAACAGTAAATACGAACGAGCGGTGATGCTAACTAGCTGTGTCAGTCATTTTAGTCCCATGCTGACAATGAATCTAATGGACATTATATGGAGTTTGCTGATTACGAGCTGTGTCCCAATACTTTTGTCCATATAGTGTATCTGTGATGTCTGAATACTGCTAACTGGCTTTTTCAGTCATTATAGTCTCATGCTAACAATGAACCAAACTTGGCTGTGCTAGTTAGCTTATTAGCTTAATGCTATGCTAACTAGCTGTCTCAGTCATCATGACGTCATGACTACGGATGATAAAAAAAAAAACCTAGGAGTCATTATAGCCTCATGCTGACCGCCGCTGCTGTATTTACTGTTAGCCAGGTTTGTATTTGTGGTTGAACATTCTTAAGGTGAGCATCAGCTTGGTGCTCCTATTGACCGGTCTCTGAAGGGTGTGTGGGTGTGTGTGTGTGTGTGTGTGTGTGTGGGGTTCCTTTTGCTTGTAGCTGGTCATGATAAAGTTGCCGCGGCAGCTTTCTTAACACAGAGGAGATACAGGGAAAAAACACACACACAGTCGGAGGGGGTGCTCTGTGCTGCTGGGTGTAATTTGGGGTGGGAAACTCGGTGAACTTGAACTGGAATTAGCAAGCAGTGACGGACCTCTCCTCCCTCTCTCCACTCTGTCCTTTCTGCTCTCTCGTCCTCCCTCTCTCTCTCTCTCTCTCTCTCTCTCTCTACCTCTACCTCTCTTCCTCTGTCTAATCTGTGCCTACCCCATAGCTCAGGAGAGCCACCGTGCATGACCCCCAAACAGGGAAACTCACCACAGCCCAGTACAGAGTCTCCAAGAGGTAAGGGGTCAGAGGTGAAGACTTGGCGGCCAGGCATGTGTCCGTCGCTTCCGGGACGAGGTGGCTCTGTTTCCATTGGTCCAGCCGCTGCGCTTTACACTGAAATGCCTTTTAAAGGGTCCGTATCCAGTCCCCGCCCCCCACCCCATTACGCCAGACGTATATGCTGGTCTCTATTCCGCTTGGCAGCTTTCATGTGCCTCATGCCAAATGCAATTGGCTCGACACACTTCATTAGATAGTGGGCGGGGTTACGCTCCGCACTGTATAGGCAGATTGCTTCTCAAACGTTATATTTATTCATATTGACCCTTTAAGAGTCTCTCAGTTTAGCGCATTCACCTCCCGAAAAGGTCTCGCCTTTATCAGACGTCTCCCTGCATCCAGGTGGTGTCTCGCAGGTGGTGTGATAAGCTGTCTGGAGGCTGAGACAAAGCAGGCCTGGAGCCTAACTCTCGTAAGGAAGTAGATGGCAGAACTGGTCTCGGATCAGCAGCAGCTTTACTCTCGTCTGCTCTCTGTCTGTCCGAACCTGAAAGCGGCACCGTGGACCTCAGCAGTACAACTCCTTAAACTGCAGGGACCTGCATGTGGGCCCACAGATCAGTTGCAGTTGCTCATTACTACAGAACAACAGTGAAACAACAGTAATATTAGTCTTAGAGAAATTACTGAACAGTTTAGCGGATAATTCATAGTAAATACTGAATCGTTTGCAGTCTATACTAAATAATTCACAATACATACTGAATCATTCATAGCGGATACTGAATCATTTATAGTAGATACTGAATAATTTATTGCGGATACTGAATCATTTGCACTGGATACTGAATAATTAATAATAGACACTGAATAATTCACAATAATTAATAATTTATAGTAGATACTGAATAATTCCCCATATATACTGAATAATTCATAGCGGATACTGAATCATTTATAGTAAAGACTGAATACTTCATATCGGATACTGAATCCTTTGCAGTCGATTCTGAATAATTTATAGTAGATACTGAATAATTAATAGCAGATACTGAATCATTTATAGTAGATGCTGAATAATTTATTGCAGATACTGAATCATTTGCAGTGGAGACTGAATAATTAATAGTAGACACTGAATAAGTCACAATAATGAATAATTTATAGTAGATACGGAATACTTTACAGTAGATACTTAATAATTTGCAGTCGATACTGAATCACTTGTAGGAGATACTGAATAATTAACAGCGGATACTGAATCGTTTATAGTACATACTGAATAATTAACGGTAGATACTGAGTAATTGATAGTAATCACTGAATAATTCACAGTGGATACTAAATCATTTATAGTACATACAGAATAGCGTATAGTGGATACTGCATAATTTGTAAAAGTTAATAAAAATAAATAAATATTACATTATTTGAAGTAGTTATCAAATGATTTATAGTAGCTACTGAATAATGAAAAGTAGGTACTAAATAATTTACAGTAGATACTGAAAAACAAGATAATTCATAGCGGATACTGAATAATTCATAGTAGATACTAAATCATTTATAGTAGATATTAAATACTTTGCAGTTGATACTAAATCATTAATAGTAGAGACTGAATAATTCATAGTAGGTATGGAATAACTTACTGTAGATGCTGACTAATTCATAGTATTTAATGAATAAATAACAATAAATATTGAATCATTTAAAATAATTATCAGATCATTTTTAGTAGTTACTGAATAATTAAAAGTAGATACTGAAAAACAAGTCTTACAGTTTAAAACAGTTTAATATTAATTCTGCAGTTTAAGGAGTTATCACATTATCACATCATCACATTAACTGTCATTGGCATGTTTCCCATCCTCGTCGGTCATCCTGTGTTTGTGTCTGTATGTGTATAAGAGAGAGATTAGACTTTTTTAATGGCCTTTAGTCTCACCTTCATTGTTCCAGTCAGTCATTTGATTTGAACGGTGTGTTTCGAGCGCCCCCTGGTGGTTAAGCCCACACTGAATTTTACTGGAAGGTCACTTGTTTTGGCAGAGATGTTGGCATCCCTCTGCATTTCCCCCTTAAGGCCGAGCGCCGAGTGTCTCGGGATGTGAGCTCATCAGTCAGACATCAGGCTCCTGCTGAGTCAGGAGGAGGGCTTCGGTCTGCCCCATCACTGCCAGGCCTCAGACGCTGGGTCTTCGCGGTCACGCCGGGCAGGGCTGTGTTCATGGCACCGGTGGCTTTCACTTCAGAGGGGGGTTTTTATGGTGGTGTAAAGCTTTATTGTTGACGTCCGCTTTAAGAAAAGCTCTTCATGTGGCGTCTCTGCTGAGACAACGGCTGAGTGTGGACGCCCTGTTTTATCCTAATGAGACATAAACCAAAAACAGCTGCTGGTCCTTTTCACCCCGAGCAGCTGCAGATCACTTGTTCCAGCGTCATTCCCAGAAGTGACCTCATCCCCAAAATAAAAACACTCTTAAAGTGGTCGTTTTAGCAAAGGTAATCAGCCAAGACGTGTATATGTCACTAATTAGCATCATGCTAACTATTTAAACGCTTAAAACAAATCCTCACACAATCTCCTCAACCCCTGAGGAGGTGTTCAGTAATGTCTAATAGACTTGCTTTATGGTTTCCCCACACTGTCGGACTCTCTGTTAGCTGTTAATACGAGCTAACGTACATTAGCATCGCTAAAACATTGACAGCAGCTGACGTAGTCGCTCGATGCTGAATTATACAGCTTAAAATATTGTGTTTACACGGTTGCGTACCAACAGTTATTCATAATAATAAGTAATTATGTAGTAACTGTCCATTATTATGTATACGATATTTTTAACGAGGTCCAGATTCTAAAAAAATATATATGCTAACAGTATGTCATTAAATAAATGAATAATTCTTGATATTTTAAGTCTTATTTAAGTTCAATGCATATGTAAAGGCATAAGAAACTGTACAAAAAATACATTTAAAAATTGATGTCGCAACAACCAAGCCGACTGATCAGCTGTGTCCCTGAACTCTTCATCGCCATTTCTCTCTGTTCCCCCGAAAACAAAACCTTTTGGAGAGTCTGGAAAAGCAGCCTGATATGCTAACACTGCTAATAATGACTGAAAACTAGCGCCGGCCTGTTAGCACTGAGCAAGTGAGACGGTTGTAGCTGTTTTCTATACATGTGGGTGCTAACTCCTCCTTCATTATTCTTACTAACCAAACCCTGCATGCAGACATTTTCCCTCACCATTCCAGTCCACTCGCCTGTCGCAATACCTGCTAACGTTATCTTGTGCGTGTTTCGGAGATGATCTGATGGGCTGTTTTCTGCTGGCAGTGCCTGGTTAGCAGCCTATGAGCATCCGCTAGTGGACCACATTAATCAGAGAATCCAGGACATCACGGGCCTCGACGTCACCACAGCAGAGGAGCTACAGGTGTGTCAGTGTGATCCTATCAATATAGTTAGCAAAACTTGACAATTTAAATATTTGATTGGTCCTAGGTCTAATTCGAGGTGACCATATTGTGACACAGATGTAAACCTCTGTCCGTCTCTCATTTTTCCTCCCTCCAGGTGGCTAATTATGGTGTAGGAGGCCAGTACGAACCACACTTTGACTTTGGACGGGTAAACAAGGCCTTTTTTTTTTTTGCGCTGATCTCTGGCTCTTCATATTTGTGCTAATTGCCATCTGGCTCTTCACATGTGTGCTGATCTCTGGCTTTTCATATGTGTGCTAATTAACATCTGCCTCTTCCAATATATGCTGAACTCTGGCTCTTCATATATGTGCTAATTAATATCTGGCTCTTCATGCATGTGCTAATTGCCATCTGGCTCTTCATATGTGTGCTGATCTCTTGCTCTTATGTGTGCTAATTAACATCTGGCTATTCATACATTTGCTGATCTCTGAGACTTCATATGTATGCTGATCTCTGGTTCTTCATACGTATGCTAATATTTGGCTCTTCGTTATTTGTGCTGATCTCTGGCTCTTTGTTTCTGTGCTATCTAGTGCTTTTCATATATATATATATATATGAAGGTGGTCCTGTGGTCCTTCGTATCTGTGCTGATCTCTGGCTCTTCATATATGTGCTAATTAATATCTGGCCCTTCATATATGTGCTAATTGCCATCTGGCTCTTCATATGTTTGCTGATCTCTTGCTCTTCTGATATGTGCTAATTGCCATCTGGCTATTCATACAGATGCTGATCTCTGAGGCTTCATATGTATGCTGATCTCTGGCTTTTCAGACGTATGCTAATCTTTGGCTCTTCGTTATCTGTGCTGATCTTTTGCGCTTTGTTTCTGTGCTGATCTTTGGCTCTTATCTGTGCTGATCTATGCTGACCTGTGGTTCTTCGTCTCTGTGCCGATCTCTGACTCTTCATATATGTGCCGATCTCTCTTTTATGACCAGAAAGACGAGCCGGATGCCTTTAAGGAGCTGGGCACGGGCAATCGCATTGCCACCTGGCTCTTCTATGTAAGTGTATTTGGCCTGACTCTAAAGGAGCTGTCTTCCACTAACAGTTCCACCACTGTCATAATTTATACGGGACACATGTTCCTCCTGTGTTTGTAGATGAGCGATGTGGCAGCAGGGGGCGCCACAGTCTTCCCTGAAGTAGGAGCAGCGGTAAAGCCAATGAAGGTACCTGCATGATTCTTACCCCTGGTTTGCTAGAAAATAGATGCAGTGTGTTGGGAAATGCTTTGACACTGGGGTTTTACCGCTTATTCTGACTCTGTTGGTGTATTTGTGTGTGTGTGTGTGTGTGTGTATGTGTGTGTGTGTGTGTGTGTGTTGTGCAGGGAACAGCAGTGTTCTGGTATAATCTGTTCCCAAGTGGAGAGGGGGACTACAGCACAAGGCATGCAGCCTGTCCAGTACTGGTGGGCAACAAATGGGGTAAGACCTCATTCAGACTCATCCTAGACGCACCTGTTACCATGGTAACGACAGTAAAAGTTGGATAACCATAAAAATTAACTGCCGAAAGTCAGAGCAAGACGCATAAATGAGCTCCGGCGCCTTCGTTTACTGTAACGGAGTGTAGCTGTAGTTCCCTTTGGACTCTGCTCTGATTGGTCAGACCTGTCTAGGGCGGGATCGAGACAGTAAATACAGGAAGAAGGTCCTTTCATTAAAACTCTGAATACCAATATATATATATATATATATATTCATATTTCAAATCCATTAGCCTGTGTGCTAAGTCAGGATCTAGCCGTGTCCTTTTTGGGATCGGAATTACCACCCCGTCACACTCTGCTGTTCTCTTGTCTTTCCTCTCCAGTTTCGAATAAATGGATCCACGAGAGAGGTCAGGAGTTCAGACGGCCCTGCGGCCTGCTCCAGTCAGACTGACCCCTCCTTCCTCGTCCCTACCTCTCTCTCTCTCTCTCGTTCGCCCATGACCCTGTGGACTGTGAGCTGCAAGGCGTACCTGATGGACCGCCCCATCCCACACCCTCGTGCTCACCATCCACAGCGTTCGCCTCCAGCAGCCACCTCGTGTCTGCCTTGTTTTTTGTTTTTTTGATTTGATTTGATTTTATTTCGGATGAATTTGCGTCGATACCATTAGTGCCTTTTCCCATTGCTCATAACACCCCCGCCCACCTCCCTTCCCCGCCCACCTTTTATAACACTCCAACCTGCACAGGGCCTTAAAGAAGTACTGAGCAATTTTGAACCTAACCTGTATCTGCACACCTGTATTCAGAAAAGGACGGAAAACCTGACGACGGGACATTCGCTTGTAATAGAAGCCCTGAATTTCTGAATTTGGGTCTAAACTCTTTCTGATCGCCATGGAAACCAGAACATTTTAGAAAAAGAAAAAGTGACTAGTAACCAAAACTGACCAAACCACAAGAACAGCTGTGGTCAGATGTTTTTCTCAGTACGTCTCATCCAACGTATCATACTTGTAGGTTCCACACTATATGGGCAAAAGTATTGGGACACTTGCTCATTCCTAAGGGTATTAAAAACAGATCCTGCTTTTGTTGGAGTAACTGTCTCTATTGTCCAGGGAAGAAGGCTGTTCACTAGATTTAGGAGGAGCACTGCTGTGAGGATTTGATTGCATTAAGCCACAAGAGTGTTAGTTAGTGGGGTCAAGATGTTGGATGAACTCCCCAACTCCATGAAGAGTTGAACAGTTCTTCCACTGCTTCATAGCTCAATGCTGCTGGGGGGGCTTTATAAATACCCCTCTCTAGCCCACGCCTGGCATTAGGCAGCATGAACTGTATTAGGCAGCAGTAAAGACTTAAAGTAGCTGAATGCATTCATTTGAAAGGGTGTCCACAAATATTTGGACATATATATATATATGGCTATAAACGTGTCCTGAATGTCAGGAACTGCCCATTGGCTTCTATTGTAAGAGCATTAAGAGTCCCGTGGGGTTTCCGTCCTTGCTGTCTGTTGTAATGCAGCGGTAGGATGCAGATGCAGCAGATAGAGGTTAGGTTGGTTCTCGCTTGACTGTTTGAATATTCCTTAGATGTTGGTGCAGGACTGCTGGGGGCTGATCTCAGAGCTTCAAAATCAGACAAATCAGACACCAAACACCAAAGACAGAGCTCCCAAAGAACTGAGGAACCGGCAGATGCTAACACTGTTAGCATTGCGTCTCGTTAGCATTGCGTTCGTTCTGGAGAGACTTACCCAAGTCAGAGCTGTTCACAGTGGTGGTGTATGGAACAGGGCGACGGCCCAAACCCACCACTGAACGAACCCACACGAGTGGCAAATCTGAGGAAAACACAATGGTCCCTTACGGCACTATATTTTCCCCACGCTCTACGCCTTGCGTGTATCCCTCCACCCTGAAAGGATTTGAAGGCCCAAATCTTCTTAGGTAGAACCCTGGTAGGACAGTGTCTCAGGCAGTGTCTTCATCGTCGTTAGGTGGGAGAACGTTCTGTGAGGGAGCTTTTAGAGAGCTTCAGATGTCTGCTTGCATTCACCTCCACCGTAGAACAGTTCTGACTGGGTAAGGTTATCTAGAACCGAGCGTTTCACACCCGGTTCTTACCAAACCCCACTCTGAATGAATTATGGTGTGTTTTTAGCAATTTTGGAAATTTGGTGGACTTTCCCTTTAGGCCAAAAAGCAGGCCTTCAGCCTGACTGAGGTGGGCTCGTCGCCGAGATACACCCTCCATTTGCTTAGGTATCGCCGAAATTGCAGTTTGGTGCTAGAACCTCACTCTTCCGTGTAGTGTGTGTGTGTGTGTGTGTGTGTAGGAACACGCTAGAGCTCAGTACTGTGATTATCCCAAAAGCTGACTGCACACACACACACACACACACACTCTCGCAGTGTCACTCTAACCCCTCTTACTCCACCACTCGCACACTCCCTCTCTCTCTCTGATGCCAAGGTGGCGCGTGAGAGCCGATTTGCAAGCTGAGGTCATTCACACGGGGACAAACGGACAGATGGTGGACGTTTATAGCCAAAGGTCCGTTTCTCTCCGTCCACGTCCAGCCTGCGTCCAGTTACACCATCTGACCTCCATTAGTCTTCAGCCTGACCTTCTGATGCCCACCATTAGAGCCTGAAGTGCAGGGGTGTAACAGCTGAGGGGCAACTGGACGCATGCCGGTCAAGTCTCTTGAAAGCGATACTTAAAGGGGAAGTCCACCAAATTGTCAGATTTCTTCTATTCTTTGGGACTACTTTTTGCCGCACAACGCTCCGCAGCATGTATCCCTCCACCAAAAGTGGATTTGAAGACCGGCGCCGTCTCGAAACTCTGGTAGAACGGTGTCTCGGGCATCAGGCGGAGTGTTTATCACCATTTGGTGTGAGAACTTCATGCGAGGGAGCTTTTCGAGCTCCAAACATCCGATTCCGTTCACTGTAGAAAACGTAACGCCACACTTACCGCTCTGAACGACTTTCTCAGTGTTTCTCTAGTGTAACCATTTTCACTCCATGATGTGACTCCAGTCAAACCTGCCTCGCTAAAGCTCCTGTCGTCAGATCGGATTATGGATCTGCTGGTGAAAGCCTCTATTTATATCTCCCAACATGCAGCTCGTTGCGCGTCGAGTCCTGCTCCATGTCGGAATACACGAAGTATTCGCGGTCGAGTATTTTTTTCGGGAATGTGTGAACGTTATGTTTTCTACAAAAAATAAAAACCATATTTGTTGAAGTTTTTGTAGTTTGTTTGTTTTTTTTTGAAGCTTCAAAGGGGTCGTACTCCACGAGTATTCTGGGGTCCAGAAAAAACTGTCATTTTCCCCCGTGTAAATATTCACAGTAAGCCTTAAGAAGATCTTCCCGAAGTCTAATAAACGTCTGCTGGATTTCACCAGTACTGGGTCGGGTTTACCTTAGCGTACCTCTGACCAATCACAGGGCTAACATGGCTCTGGCCTCTCTTCCAGTCTGAGGAACCTGCAGAGCTAAAGCTAAAGCTCAAGTTGCGACTAGAGGGCCGTGTAACTCGAGTATGCCTCGGGCCGGCTCTGGCTGTAGGCTCTGTAGGTGGATGTGTGGGTGTGGCTTGGGTTTTGTGATGTCACAAAAACAACGTAATCGATGTGTTTTACGATAAAATCAGATCTGAAGCGAAGTCGCTCGTTGTTTATATGGGTTTTATTGGCGTGGCACGGCGCAGCAGTACAGTCTGGTGTGTTCTAGGCACTCATGGTTCGGGCATCTCGTAGTCGGCCGGGTGCGACCCTTCGCGGACTCGTCCGAAGCAGCCCAGGACGAGGTCCACCGCCGCATTTACTGTGGAGCGAACCTCGTCCTCCGTCCCGCCTAGCTTCGGGTTCACCTCCACGATGTCCATGGCAGACAGCAGGTCTGTGAGGGGGAAGACGTGGACCTGGGTCAGCTGCTCATGCCCCCAGAAATGTTTGACCATAACTGACCTTTACCCCTAGATCTTTTTTTGGGGCCTAGCCATTTTTGAAAATGATTAGACAGTGGACAGAGTGGACACAGTTCGCTCACCCGTTTGACAGATGTGCTCTGTGATGTAGATCCCCTCTCTGTACGTCAGACCGCCAAGCACCGGCGTCCCTGTCGCTGGAGCCACCGAGGGGTCCAGAGCGTCGATGTCGTAGCTCAGGTGGATTGGCTTTTTCACCCTGCAGTGCGAGACGCAGCGTGAGCTCAGCATGTTCAGAAGTGCACACTGAGCTCTAGACTTTATGCTCGGGGTCGGTACTGAACTCCAGGTACTTGCTTTGAAAAGATGTGATCACACGTCTGTTCCATGACTTTGCCGATTCCGAGACGGTCTACCTCCGACATGGAGAAGACCTTGATTCCCAGGTGCTTCAAAATGTAGCTGGAAAAGAGGATGTTACTGGTGTCAAAGATGGGAAATCCAGGGCCATGAAGTCAAAAATCCATCCCAGGATTCCAACTGCCTTTTCTATCTAGCTGTAAAAGAGCTTCCCAGGCGGTTAATGTGGATTTGTAGTCTACGGACCTGGATTTTCCATCAAGCTGCAGTAGAGCTTTCCTGGCGGTTAAAATAAAATCCTGGTGTGGATTTCTACATTTTGGGACCGAATCTTCGATTTAGCTGCAGCAGAATCTGAACTATTACAGTTTTCTTTGGGACTACTTTTTGCCGCACAACGCCCCGCGGTATGTATCCCTCCGCCAAAAATGGATTTTAAGACCACTTTCCTGGCGGTTGGAACAAAATTCTGGGGTGGATTTCTACATTTTGGGACTGAATCTTCCATCTAGCTGCAGCAGAGCTGTCCTGGCAGTAAAAACAAAATTCTGGGATTGGATTGTTACTTTCTGGACCTGGATTTTCCATTTAGCTGCAGTAGAGCTCCTGGCAGCTGCAACAAAATCCTGGTGTGGATTTGTACTCTACAGACCTGGATTTTCCAGCTAGCTGCAGCAGAGCTGCCAGTTAAAACGAAAGCCTGGAGTGGATTTCTTTACTTTATGGACCTGAATTGTTCATCTAGGCTGCTGCAGAGCTGCCCAGGCAGTTGGAACAAATTACTAGAGCACTGGAGGATTGACCACAGAGTTGTGGGTTCAAAACTCAGCTCCGCTAAGCCGCATTACAGGGCCTTTGAGCAAGACCCTTGATGTTAGACTGTGTTTATTATTGAATAATTTATGAGGGCGTGGTTTGGCTCTGGCTCAGTACTTACTGCTCCTCTGCGTCTACATCTCTGAGTCCGATGTACACAACGTCTCTGGCTGATATACAGGGCTTTATCCAGGAGAGGTTTGGCATCACGGGAATCTGAACGGGACGAAGACGGGTGAAATACAAGCAGAAAACAAATACAAGACACTGTATACAGTAACAGTCAAAAGTTTGGACACATGTAGTTGATTGTGTGCTGATCGTCATCTTTAGGGTGGTGGTGGACACTGGGGACACTGGAGGACACACAGGTATCCACTGTAGTTAGGATTTTCTGGCCTAAGTTGGCAGTTGAGCTGAAAGGACATGATTTAACAGTCATATAGTCATATATCTGTGTGTGCCCCAGCGTCCTCTTTTTTAAAAAATAAAAAATATGGTCACCCTAGCATTTGGATCGCATGTTTTTAAGATTCTGGTGTGTCCAAACTTTTGACTGGGACTGATAACTGTGCATATGCAGATGAAATTGTTCGCTAAAAAAAAATAATAATAGTAATAATAGTAAATAATAATAGTAAAAATTGCTGTTCAAAAAAAAATTTTTTAACACTGTCATTGCATGTTGGGTCCACAGGGGGCCGCCAATTCGCAGACAGCTGAATGTAAGGTGGGCAAATCACCTTGTTTCGCAGCTCGTGGATGAGGTAGGACATGGGCTGCCCGTGAATGTTGCCAGTCGTGGTGGTCAGGGGCGTGTTGATATCAGCATGAGCGTCCACCCACACCACACTCACCTCACTTCCAGAGGCCGCATGGCCATGGATCGAGCCGATCGCTAGACTGTATCAACGGAGAAAAACAGAACACTGGGGAAAAAGCTCGCTCCCGGTACGTGAGCCTGACCCGCAGACGTCCTGCCGCTCTTACCTGTGATCCCCCCCGAGCATCACACAGGTGTGGCCGTCACTCTTGACCCTCCGCACGGCGTCCGCAAGCCGTTGGTTGGCGAGCCCGACCACTCGCGGCCTTTTCGTCCTCCCAACCGGCTCATCGCTGGACACGTCCTCGAACGCCAGGTTCCCATAATCCTTCACGTCACAGCCTGCCGGAACCAGCAGGGCTCTTTAGATGGGGTGTAAAACCACCGACCGCAGGCGCGCCCAAATGGAAACTAACGCAGCGGTCAGTTGGTCAGTGAGAATTATGAGGTCACTAGGTCATCAAAATGCTAACACTGCTACAAATAGATATATACGTATATATCCTGGCAAGCTAGCACTCCAGCATGTCTAACTGAGTGACCGTAGAAGGCATGGACAGACTGGACGCAGACTGGACGTCTTTCAAAAGTGAGGCAACTGCAGCTCTAGCGCCTCTGCTGGCTGACTGCAGAATTATGCGTAGCTCTGCCCACTACAACTACAGAAATGGGCCAATACTAGCACAGGGAAACCGAACTGCTGGAATCTGGAGACGCTGAAGACGGACAGTCGGTGGGACTGAACTGTATGAGGATGGGCGGAGCTACACATCATACTGCATCCAGCCAGCAGAGGCGCTAGACCTGCGGTAGCTTCACTTTTCAGAGATGCTGTGCTGTCCATGCCTTCTACGCTAACAGTGAACTAGCATTCGTTGATCCCGGTGCCTTGGAGGTCTGGTAGCTTGTGCACTAGGGTGGAGCTCTAGATAGGAAGTGAGGAACCGTGGGAGATGTTTTTGGTAAATACAGGTTCTATAAACGCTGTGTTTCCAGGACAGAGGTGATGGGGGCACCAGACTGAGTCCACCGAGCTCCAGCCACGGCAGAAATAAAAGAATAACCCAGGATAAACAGACCGCAGGCCAATACATCACTGATGAGACGGCCTGTGTGTTATTGATTGAACCTGGGCAGAACCCTCTCCCTCGCTGGCTTATTGTGTACACACCACCAGGAGAGCGATGCACTCGATGACGGGGGCGAGTGTGTTTGTGGTTTCACCATCACAGTTTCTCAGAATTGCCATTAAGGTTGCTTACACACACACACACACACAGGGTGGGAGGTACAAGGTCAATAAGCCCTGTCCTATCGGATCCCGTCTCTCAGGTTCCCTGAATTAAACACTGGTCTCACACACAGACATCCATAGTCCACATCTCTCGTTAAATCCCTCTTTGTGGCTGATCAGAAAGGTCCATAAGTATGTGGACACCTCAACGGATTTGAAATTTGCCAACCAAGACCTGGATGAAGCTCAGATTTTCTTACTTTAAGAGGTTTAAAAGTTCAAAAGTATCTGGACAACGGACCACAGAGGTGTTTCATGGCCAGGTGGGGCCTGTTCCCTGGTTATTGTCCTGACGAATTAGGGAGATAAAAGGTCTGGGGTTGATTCCAAGGGTTGAATTTGACTTTGGTGGTTGATGAGAATTTTCAGGATGCAGTCCAAGGAGGTGGTGAGGAGTCCAGGAGTGGCCTAATCAACATGAGCATTTATGGGACCAGCTGGGACGCCGACTACGGCAACCTACGAGTGTGCAGGATCTACAGGCCCAGCTGTGGGAAACACCTGTGGGCAAACGTGCCTGAGAAAGGAGTCGGACGCTCTCGTCCAGCTAGGGCTCCAAGTTTTATTCACTATTTCTAGGACAGTTCCTAAAAAAAGGACTGTCCCTGGTAACTGTCCTCAGATGAGGAAGCTGCACGTGTCTCTCTTTAGTCTAAAGTTATAAAAGCTGTTTTAGTGTCCATTAAGCGCAATTATGGGCTTCTGCAGGGCTTTATGTTGGGATGGCAACCGTGTCAGAGTGAAGCGTAACCTGTGCCTGATGACCACAGCATCTGTGAGCTCCTCTGACTGATGGGGGAGGAGCCCACACCTAACATCACCCTGACCCTAACATCACTCTAACATCACCCTGACCCTAACATCACCCTGACCCTAACATCACCCTGACCTTAACATCACCCTAATATCACCCTGACCCTAACATCACCCTGACCCTAACATCACCCTAACATCACCCTGACCCTAACATCACCCTGACATCACCCTGACCCTAACATCACTCTGACCCTAACATCACCCTGACCCTAACATCACCCTCACCCTAACATCACCCTAACATCTCCCTGACCCTAACATCTCCCTGACCCTAACATCACCCTGACCCTAACATTACCCTGATATCACCCTGACCCTAACATCACCCTAACATCACCCTGACCCTAACATCACCCTGACCCTAACATCACCCTAACATCACTCTGACCCTAACATCACCCTGACCCTAACATCACCCTCACCCTAACATCACCCTAACATCTCCCTGACTCTAACATCTCCCTGACCCTAACATCACCCTGACCCTAACATCACCCTGACATCACCCTGACCCTAACATCACCCTGACCCTAACATCACCCTAATATCACCCTGACCCTAACATCACCCTGACCCTAACATCACCCTAACATCACTCTGACCCTAACATCACCCTCACCCTAACATCACCCTCACCCTAACATCACCCTGACCCTAACATCACCCTGACTCTAACATCACCCTGACCCTAACATCACCCTCACATCACCCTGACCCTAACATCACTCTGACTCTAACATCACCCTGACCCTAACATCACCCTGACTCTAACATCACCCTGACCCTAACATCACCCTCACATCACCCTGACCCTAACATCACCCTGACTCTAACATCACCCTAACATCACCCTGACTCTAACATCACCCTGACTCTAACATCACCCTCACCCTAACATCACCCTGACTCTAACATCACCCTAACATCACCCTGACTCTAACATCACCCTAACTCTAACATCACCCTGACTCTAACATCACCCTAACTCTAACATCACCCTGACCCTAACATCACCCTCACCCTAACATCACTCTAACATCACCCTCACCCTAACATCACTCTAACATCACTCTGATCCTAACATCACCCTGACTCTAACATCACCCTAACATCACCTTGACTCTAACATCACCCTGACCCTAACATCACCCTGACCCTAACATCACCCTGACTCTAACATCACCCGACTGGAACAACATTTACCCCACACACTGCATGTGCAAAGGCACCAGACAGTCCCTCACACAGACTCTTTCAGAAGGTGCCAGAGCAGCCGATCCATCACTGCCACAGAACTGAAACTGAACTGAACTGACCCCCCAACACCACCCACACACACACACACACACTCACACACACACACACACTCACACACACTCACAAACACTAACACACACACATTCACTCAAACTAAATGTCCTTTAGTTACACCACCCTAACATCACCCCTACTGTCACATCACCCTAACATTACCCCTCCCCCCCACCAGCCCTATTATCACCCCTACCTTAACACCACCCTAACATTACCCCTCCCCCCCACCAGCCCTAACATCACCCCTACCTTAACATCATCCTTACATAACCCCAGGTCCAACACCACCCTAACATCACCCCTACTGTCACATCACCCTAACATCACCCCTACCTTAACATCACCCTAACATTACCCCTCCCCCCACCAGCCCTAACATCACCCCTACCTTAACATCATCCTTACATAACCCCAGGTCCAACACCACCCTAACATCACCCCTACTGTCACATCACCCTAACATCACTCCTACCTTAACATCACCCTAACATTACCCCTCCCCCCCACCAGCCCTAACATCACCCCTACCTTAACATCATCCTTACATAACCCCTCCCCCCACCAGCCCTAACATCACCCCTACCTTAACATCATCCTTACATAACCCCAGGTCCAACACCACCCTAACATCACCCCTACTGTCACATCACCCTAACATCACTCCTACCTTAACATCACCCTAACATTACCCCTCCCCCCCACCAGCCCTAACATCACCCCTACCTTAACATCATCCTTACATAACCCCTCCCCCCACCAGCCCTAACATCACCCCTACCTTAACATCATCCTTACATAACCCCAGGTCCAACACCACCCTAACATCACCCCTACTGTCACATCACCCTAACATCACTCCTACCTTAACATCACCCTAACATTACCCCTCCCCCCCACCAGCCCTAACATCACCCCTACCTTAACATCACCCTTACATAACCCCAGGTCCAACACCACCCTAACATCACCCCTACTGTCACATCACCCTAACATCACTCCTACCTTAACATCACCCTAACATCATCCCTACCTTAACATCACCCTAACATCACCCCTACTGTCACATCACCCTAACATCACTCCTACCTTAACATCACCCTAACATCACCCCTACCTTAACATCACCCTTACATAACCCCAGGTCCAACACCACCCTAACATCACCCCTACTGTCACATCACCCTAACATCACCCCTACTGTCACATCACCCTAACATCACTCCTACCTTAATATCACCCTAACATCACCCCTACCTTAACATCATCCTAACATCACCCCTACTGTCACATCACCCTAACATCACTCCTACCTTAACATCATCCTTACATAACCCCAGGTCCAACACCACCCTAACATCACCCCTACTGTCACATCACCCTAACATCACTCCTACCTTAACATCACCCTAACATCACTCCTACCTTAACATCACCCTAACACCACCCTTACATAACCCCAGGTCCAACACCACCCTAAGCCTTAACATCACTGTCGCTGGTGCCGCTGGTCTTACCTTGCTGTCTGAGTCTGTCCAGCAGTCCAGCTGCCCGGATCAGGTCTGGTCCCAGCTCTACTCCGTCCCTGGGCTGAGCAGGACACACTGTATTAGTGCCAGTCCAGTTTACACCCCCCCCCTCTTCCTCATCCCACTGACCCCCTCAAACCCTCCCCACCCCCTCACCTGCCCCCCGCTGAACGGAGCCCCGATGATCCCCACAGACCGCAGCTGCCCCAGCGCGCGCCGCATCCCTTCGCTGCGAGGACAGACTCGGAACAATCCGCGCGCGCTCTCGCGGATTAAAGCGCTGCGCGCGACCCGCCCACAGCGCACACACATACAGATACACACACACA
This sequence comes from Salminus brasiliensis, assembly GCF_030463535.1. Classification (NCBI taxonomy): domain Eukaryota; kingdom Metazoa; phylum Chordata; class Actinopteri; order Characiformes; family Bryconidae; genus Salminus; species Salminus brasiliensis. Next base: position 30,896,019 of record NC_132899.1, on the reverse strand, counting down.
AACACACACAAACACTGCCCCCCCCCTACACACACACACACACACACTCTCTCTCTCTCTTCCATTTTCCTCTGCTCTGTATCTCTCTATCTACTATGGCCAAAAGTATAGGGACACCTGCACTTCTCTCAGAACCTCTCAGAAAAAGATCTGAGAGCTGAAGAGCTCCAGTCAACTCACACTATCCATCCCACCCCGCCATAAACCCTGGAAGAAGCTCATCATTCTGCCTTCCACAGAAAACCAGGCGAGGCCTTCAGAGAGAAGCCCACCACCCCTACAGTCAAACATGGTGGAGGTTCAATTATGTACTGGGGTGATGTTGCTGCTTCTGGCACCAGTGGCCTTGACTTGACCCGCTTGGTGTTAGGAAATCTGAAGACTACCAAAGAACTCAGCACAACGTTAGGACCCAGTGCTACAGAAGACCTGTGGGAAGATCCTAAAACAGCAGCTGGGAGAAGACACCTTCAAATCTGAGAGGCCTGGAGCAGCTGGCAGACGAAGAGTGGTCCAGAATTGCAGAAGAGGGTGGTAGGGAACTCATGGTGACGGGATGTGACCGATTACAGCTACTGATTGTAGAGGGTGACCGTCATTTCGTCCATTTAGTCCATTTCTGGAGATCTGTATAGAATGAAATCAGCGTTTTTCATCTCTCAATATTATTAAAATAAAGATCAAATGTTCATATGTTTAAATATAGCACAAAAAGACAGGCTTTCATAGGGTGTCATTTTTTTTACCATATATAGTAAAAAAAATATTATTTTTATACTCTAAAATTGTGAATATATATATATATATATATATATATACTAAATATATAATAATGCACGTATTTGGGTGTAGAAATGTGATATTAGTGCATTTGGAAGTAAGGAAGGAGGGAAGCCTTAGCTAGAATTAGCTATAGCTAGTTTTGCTACCGAAAGGAAATATGTTCATAACTTGGATGAAGGCCAGTTTGCTAGCTATGATGTAATATATAAAACAGAAAAATAGAAAAATACAGAATAAATAAATATAATAAATAATATTAATTTCCATCTTTTTCTTCTTTTTTTTTAAACTGTTAAAAAAACGGCCAATAAAAAAATTAGCCAATCATATTCCCCCCCTCCGCTGTATCCGGGCAGAAACAGCCGAGCGAGCTCTCCCATTGGTCGGTCGTTCAGTCCGTCTCGCTAGGCTTTAGCTAGCTAGCATTAGCTAGCTATATCCAGGTTTCCGTTAGAACTAGCAGCGCTGAAATCACTCAAAAACCACCAAACAAACGAAATATATCAATATATTATGTAAATATATAAAGTAAAAGGTAAATATGATGCAATATGTCTATGTTTAATCTAGAACCGTCACAAAATAGTGTGTAAATGTTGAGTGTGCTAGCGCTAGCTAGCTAGGTTAGCAAAGGGACGCTATAATTAGCTAGCTAACAGTAGTAGCTAGCATTTTTGTGTAGCTGGTAGCCTCAGTTTTATTGTAATAAAAACATAATAATTAGTCATATTTAATAATACAAACGGCTTTATTTCTTTTAAACCGTCACCCAGGGCTGCTTTGCGGGATAGCTAGCGCTAGCAAGGCTAGGTGCTAGCTAGCTAGCTAAGTGCTAACTGCTAACTGATGCCCTTGATGTTGTTGCTCAGGTGTAAATCAGTGGAGAGCGCGAGGAGGGGCGGACAGGTGCTTGTGATGAAACTTTGGCTGGGCTGCAGGTAAGCAAGATCTGCATGGGTGCAAACTACAGGGGGGGGGGGCAGCAGGTCTCAAGCCCCCCCAAATAAAGAAGGTATTAAACTGTATTAAAAACAGTGTAAAACACCCTTTTACTGGCTGGTTGCCAGATTTGCAGTTTCCCCACCCAATTAGCTGAATTCATTAAGCCTGTTTTTTTTATAGGTCTGTTTGCTGGTGCAGTTCTCAGGACTGTAGCTAGATACACACTGTTAGAGCAGGGGGTTCAAATCCAGGCCTGGAGGGCCAGTGTCCAGCACGGCTCGCTGATTTCTCCACTGAAGTAAACCCACTACGCCCGGTAGTTAACAGACTATTTGATCCAGGTGTGTTTAGGTAAGGTCACTGGCCCCTCAGAACCGGATTCGAAGAACCCTGTGTTACAGCATCTTTAATTCCCGAGTCCGGCACGGCCACCAAAGAAGCATTCTCCACAACCTGTAGACGAAGCATCATCACTTATCTGCGAAGCACAGCTGGGTTAAAAACCCGACCGGTAGGAAGCAGCAGCAGGAGGAGGCTGGCTTTACCCGCACTTTTTAATGGAGATCAGGTTGTGTAGGATCAACATGGGGTCCTTTGTGGGGGGAGTAGAAGTGTGTGAGCTGCTGAAATTGCACTACTCAGCTCTGGGGTGTAAAGCATGGTCCACATCAAGTGTTCTCAGATGTTTCTCCAGATTTCTTTTCTCCAGATCTTTTGGGCGCGTATGATGACGGGGTTGTGGGTTCAATACCCGGGATCGGAAAGCTGCCACTGTCGGGCCCTTGAGCACCCTTGAAGCAGATCTGCAGCCGGTGGAGGTGGTTTCACGCACTGCCACTGTACCCCGGTCACCCCCGACGTCCCAACCTGACCAGTTCCAACCTGACCAGTTCGTGCTGCACTGAAACATTTCCCAATAGAACCGACACCACTTGAATGTAAACAACACCTGAGCCCATATAAATTCACGGCAGCTGATGTTTTGGACCTAGGTGGGTGAGTTTGATGGGGCTGATATTTGCCGTTCTGCTTTGTGTTTGACGCAGCAGCCTCTTTTCACTGGTCTTAAGTATTTGGACACAGATATGTTGATGTGGGAAAGCTGGTCTGCTTTAAACAGTACAGACCTGTACAGTGAGTGCTACAGCTCACCCCCATCAGTCTGGTATAGTTAACCCTGGCTGGGGGTAAGTTGTAGTTTTTTCACTCGCTTAGCTTTCGACTGAACTGTGAGGGAGCTTCGGACATGTGGTACAGCACCCATGCACTAGTTAGGGGTCAGTGCCACCATTGCTAGTAAGATAAGGACCACCATCCAGCTCTGTGGAGGTTATTTTTGTGTTTCTACCGTGTCTTAAACCACATCTATTAACCAAACTAAGAGCTGGAGAAAAGGAGAAAATCATTTTAGGCCTAAGATTGGAGTCTCAAAAACACAGAGTTGATTTTTAATTAATGTGAAGATTGGTGTCAGACGGTGGTTCATTTTGTGTTGTGTTTAAACCAGGGCTGCTCCAGACAGTCGACGAGACCAGTCATCAGTCAGAGCAGTCAAAAAGGTATTTCTTTTGGTAAAACAGACAAAAGCTTACAGAAATTCCATTTTAAGGAAGAATTTATTAATCAAAAATGTATTCGATTGTGGCAGGGCTTGCTCAAAGAAAATCTTCATGACAGCGTGCACTGGCGGTCCACTGTTGAGGCGAGCTGAAGCTGAGGCAGAGGGGGGCGGTAAGTTAAGCTTGCAGTAACAATGGTTCAGAAAAGGTCTAAAGTAAGGAGGTATTTTTGAAGGCAAACCACTGAAGCAGGAATCTGCTGTAGGCGGCCATTCTTTTTTTATTATTATTATCTGGGCAGATTTACTGCAGACAGTGAGTTTATTTACTGGCAAATTCAGAAAATGTGTTCTGTAGATTTCTGCTGGACCCGTCAGTACACGGGAAAGTAAGACCACGCATCTGCTTTGTAATTTCTATAGGCCAGTACAGTCGTTCAGTTTAGACCGGTTAGCTGTTTGTTGTGCAGGAAAAGAAAAAGGGGAAAGTATATCGGAAATATTTCTATATCTAACTAAGTGTTTGATTATTTAATCTTTACATTCAAAATGTATTAATATTTAATGAAAAAGAAATAATAAAATAAATGTCATAAACCTTGATAAAAGAAAAAATATTTTTTCAAAATTCTGCAATTTTTTATTGGATTGACTTTTTATTTTCACCTAAAAATCTAATTCAATTCAGATCTTGCCAAATTTATTTAGCTAATTTAGTTTATTTCTGAGTTTTTACATTTAGACAGAAATGAAGACGTAGGCCGGTCCTGCTAAAGAAATTAGAAATGATTTTAATGTGTAAACTGATAGAAATAATTAAAATTGTCTGCAGTCTTTCATCTCACTTAGCGTCTTTAACTGAGTTTTAAATGCTATGAACAGGTATGAGTCGGGTACAGCCCTAGTTTAAACCTTGACTGCTAAAAAGCAGTGTTTACTCACTGTGTCCCACTGTTTAACTGAAACTGATTAAAAGTTGGCTTTATATCCACTCAGAGTTTATGCAGTTGATGGGGTGTTTAGTAATAGTAGTAAAATGTCATAAAGTAATTATATATTCATATATAGCATATTGACAGGTCCCTCCCACTGCAATTCTTTGCCCAGCACTACCTGACATACAGCACCCACATGCACAAAGCCTCTGCATTAAATATATAAACACACTGCACTTACTTCTCAAGATGCACCAAAGATGTGATTATTATAGTGTTTTAAATATGAAAACAGTTCAGATCTTCAATTTTCAGCTTTTTTTTTAATCATTAGGATAAACAATCATTTGCATTTTGTTTGATGCATAAAAATGAATTTTAAAAACAGGACATATTCAACGGCAGGTCCAATAATGGCATAACGACACGGAAACGAGTCAGAGTTCAAAGTGATGTCTGCATTTCTGAACATCCAAGGCGATGCGCCAGCACGGCCCAGCTGGACTCTGGTCAGTGTTGCCTTAGCTCCCGTGGGTGTTTCTGCAAAAACCCTGTTAATGTGTAAGCTCGCTGGGAGTGAACCCATCACGAACTGGAGGAGAAGCTCTGGCGATGTTAGAAGTAGCTCTGAAGAGGCTCTCCGAGGATCGTCTCCATCTCCTGAATGACCTTCTGGACCTGATGCTCCACCTCCTCACATTCATCTGCGATAAGACACACGGTTATATTCATGCATCCTAATGAAGACGTATCAAAGACCATGGAACAGCACACACGAACACACAGCTTACCTTCCATGAGCTCGGCCAGGAAGGGGATGGTCTCCGGCAGGAGCACCATGTAGTTCTCCCTCAGTTTGCTCGCCAGCTCCAGCAGCATCATTAGAGAAGAGAAACGCACCTGCAGCAAAGAGGTGGGACAGCAGTTCAGCCCAGTGCACTTGACCCCACCGATCAGCATCCACTGCCTCCAACTTTATTTACGATATAATGTGGACAAAAGTATCGGGACACCTGCTCATTCATCGTTTCTTCTATAGAGTTTAACCTGCTCTTTTGTCCAGGAGAGGCGGCTTTCTACTAAATTTTGGTTGCTGTGAGGTCAGGATGTTGGATGATCACCACCCCACCTAAACCAGCACACATTAGATACTAAGCATGTCTTGACTGATCGACCGTATCTGGGCTCAGTGATCAATCAGATTTAATTCAATTCTTTTGAACTATTCTTTAAGAATTAGACCTTGAGATTTTACCTTGGGAGAGCTGTGGCGAGTCTTCAGCAGGACCTGGTAGTTGAGAACCTTCCACTGCGAGTCGTCTCCCATCGCGACAGAGAACTGAGCCACGCATGGAACCAGGTGCTGCGCTACCCGGGTCTGATACACCTGCTCTCCTCCCAGCATGTTCTCCACCTGCCAACGGACCACACAGATGTGAGTGGCAGCTTCGTTATAGAGAGATAAGCAGGTCAACCCCCCCCCCTCCTTCTCCTTAGGTCTATACAAGCACAGTTACAAGCATCTTCACAAGGGCCCAGAATCAACATTGCCTTGGCACTTATGTCTGTACCCACCTGATCCACCAGGGGGCTGAGGAGAGCGTCGGCTCTCTCCTTGCTGAGGAAGCGATGCGTGTCGTACAGGAAGATTTTATGCAGGCAGTCCAGGGTGTACTGCAGCAGCAGGCAGCTCTTCTGCACGTTGTCGTCCTCGTCGTCATCCTCAGAGTCGAAGAAGGCTTCATCTGTGCAGAGGGATGAGATGGAGTGAGATATCACCAGATGACATATCAGATACAGTGACCCCCATTGGGAGCATTTTCACCTAAACAGTTTCCTTTAGGAGGAGAAGGAGCAACAAGTAAGGCGCGAGTAGAAGGAGACATACCGGTCTGGGTGGAGTTGAGCTGACGGAGCAGGTCCGAGAAGGGCTTGACAAGCTGACCAGCAAACAGCACGAACAAACCCTTCAGCCGGTCGGCGATGCTGTCGGCCAGCCTGCAGAAGGTCAGCATGCGGTCTTTAGACGCTCCTTCAGTCTTGCTCCAGTCGAACAGCTGCCAAAAGAAGAAGCCAGTTAGACTCATTAGCTTAGCTTCGTTAGCAGGAGAACAGTCTGCTCACAGCAGAACAACCTCAAGACTCGCTGGGGTTAGAAGAACAGAAGCTGAATTTAAAGCTTGTCCTCATGGTTTTGGGTCTGTAGCCACTCGCTAAGCTAGCCTCAGCTTAGATAGCTCGGCTACAGATCCAGCGAGTATCAGACAGTCCAGAGAAGCTGCTGCTGCTGCTGACCCTGACACAAGTGCTGACCATAAGAACTCGTGTCTGAGAACTAAGTTCTGCTGGGCTTGGACTCGTAGCCGGCTCGCTAGGCTTAGATAAGTTAGCTGGCAGGCTAAACACCACAGCGCAGCTAACGGAGGCTAAAATCACACCTGTTTAGAGGATGAAGCCTCATATCTGAGAGCACAGAGTCAAGGGAACGGTTTTAGGACTCGCAAATGAGCTTCATTGGCTTAGTAGTTTGTTCATGGCTCATGAGGGTCTGTAGGGTTTCTACTCACCTTGAAGAACAGCGGTCTGAACGTGACCTCGGAGAGCTTCATAACCATAGCCAACAGGCAGTCTATGACATAACCCTCGATCTCTGCGGTCTTCTCCAGATCCCCCTGTCCAAACAGACCACAGATGTTCTCGTATCAGACTTACGTTGCTCTTTGCTACAGGAAGGCCTGCTCCCGGTTTAACCCAGCGGTCAAAAGGCTAAAAAGTCACCTGGCAGTGTTTGGTGCGGAAGTCGAGAGCCAATAGGAAGAAAGAGGTGAGCTCTGATTGGTGGGAGTTGAACTGCTCCTTCTCCATGTGACCAACATGCTCCTTCAGGATGTTCATCAGAGGGCCCAGACGGTTCTGAACCAGCCAAGAGGACACACACACTTACGGTTACAGTCTAATTCAGCATTGTTCTGTGTATTAGAAACACTTGACGCCTAATAAGCTGGTACAGGCTTCATTAGACTGTGGCACACACCTGCTGGGAGTCCACCATGCCGCCGTAGCACTTGGCGAGGGTAGGAAGCAGGACCCTGGAGGGCACCTTAGTTGCCAGCGTTGAGCTGAGGGAGGAGAGTCTGACGGCCAGCTGAGGGCAGGAGGAAAGGCGCTCGGCAACTCGAGCCAGACGCGTCACCTGCTCCAAAACAGAGAGCGTCAGGAGACCAGTCACGAGATTACCGTACGCAAAAAAACCACAACCGGTATATGAAGGAAATATCATTAGGAAGAAGCAGACGAATGGGTGCGATGCCCTACAGTGAAACGTAAAAACAGAGGCCAATTTGATCTTTAAAATCTGCTGCGTTCTCACTGGTCAAAATGAGACTCAATATAAACAATATATAAACAGTCCACAGGGCTTCAGTTCTTGTTGGATGCACTATGTTCTTAGCCAGAGAGCACAAGGTCATTCTGGCTCAGTAAACACAATTGGGCTTTGTCGGATTATCTTTATTACAGATCGAGTACAATAATTATTTTATTAATAATGGCGACTCGTAGGTTTGTGGAAAGACTAAATTCTTAATTTGTCCTTGTTTAAGTCATGTTTTTAATCCTGAGAGGATAAAAAAAAGACTTTATATCACCGATATTCTGGCTTGTCTGAAAGATTACTTCTTGAAATGCTTGAAATTCTTACAACATAATGAGAAATTGTATGATTGCTACGATGGTGTCATTAGAAACATTAGGTATACAGGCTGTGTTTATAGTATAGTATTTAAATTATTTATGTATTGACTTTATTTGCAGGGTGGCAGTAATATGAGCTGAACTGAAGAATTTGAACAGACAACACAGAGGTAAGAATTACAAATCCATGTAAAATATAAAACCCGACCTTACATTTAGCATGAGATTAACATATTATGACCCATGGAGAGCAGTTGTGAAATTAATTAATATGTAAGGCAGTGAAGCGAGGAGTCATGAAAGACTAGATCAGATTGGTAGAGAACTAGATCATGTAGCAGCAGTATTATTGCTCCTTGGCTCCCCCTACAGTTGGGGAGTGCAATTAACTTCTAACCCACTGTCATAAATACATACATTTTCCCCTTTTTCTCCCAATTTGGTTATGCCAATTAACCCACCTGTTCTGGGTCCCTTACAGCAACATTATATAAGAAGTTTGCCTTAACATATACACTGACTAATAGAGGATGGCAGTCGACACATCATGGATATCTGAATACGATCCCAATAGCTCATAAATTCTCCTCCCAAAACACAAGCAGTGTAAGCAGTGCAAGCTTGTAGATTTCTTGTGTGTGCATTTGTGTGTGTGTCACCTGTGATATGGTGCCCTCGAGGTACGGGCTGATGAAGTGGGGGAGAGTTTCTGCCGTTTTCTGCAGGGCTGTGACCGCACTCAGCAGATACACCTCATTCGACAATAGGTCCTTACGCTCCTGTAGGGTCTGTAGGACCGCTGGCATTAACCTGACACGCACAAACGCACAGTTAGCATCAACACATCAGGAGTACAAAGACTGAAATAAAACATCAAGCAATGTTTTACTACCTAAGCAGTAAAACCAAACCAAATAAAAGCACATTTCCCCCCTTTCCCCACTTCCCTGATCAAACCAACAGCTGATTTATTAACAAACTCTGCTGGTTTATATGCTGGCCTGTTACTGATTGACCAAAGTTTAGAAAACAGTATATGCTGGTTTTATTCTGGTCTGGTGCTGCTTGACCAGTACAGCAGTGTTTTTAGAGCACAGCATATGCTGGTGTACGCTAGTCTGGCACTGATTGACCAGTGTATCAGTATTCAGAGCAAAATATATGCTGGTTTATGCTGGTCTGGTGCTGATTAGCCAGTGCATTAGTGTGGCCTATGCTGGTCTGGAATAGGTTGACCAGTATACCAGTGTTGAGAACACAACGTATGCTGGTTTATGCTGGTGATGTTATAGGGAGTGTTTCAGCCTGGGCTGCTGTTTTGCATGAGGCAGCCAGTCAGATCAGAGATCATTCACGTATATCAGTCTTAAAGGCACATGATCAACAACAGCCTGTTGTTGGGGTTGGGAAAGCTCCGTACTTGTGTATTTGCGGGATGGCGAGGGCCTTTAGGGTGCTGGTGACCTCGGCCACACACAGCAGTGCGCTGCTCATAACGTTCCTCTCCTCCTCAGGGTTCGCCACCAGCTCCACCGTCCTGCTCAGCACCGGCAGGAACGCCTCCTGCCGGCCAGCGCCAAAACTGCGGCACAGCAGCTTCAGGCTGTAGAGGGCCGTCTGCCGGTTGATGGCCTGCTCTTCTTCCTCCTGTCCTCCGGGCAGGACACGACCACGGGCCACTATGACCAGGAGGTCGCCGATTAGTTCCAGCAGCACGTCCACCTGGAACAGAGACAGACGGGAGCTCGGGATGTCAATCACAAGGGTGCGACTGGCTTAAGGTAAAAAAAATGAAATACAGGAGACATGGTCAGCCTGCATTAACGGCCACAATAGGCCTGTGGATGCGCACCTGCTGCTCTTCCCACTGGGTTCTGTGCTGCAGTCGGTTGTTGAGCAGCTCCATCGCCTTCCTCCTCACGGACGGCAGCTGATTAGCCATCAACCCACGCACCACAGTGATGAAAGTATCGGTGGGCAATAGGGCGTTCACCTTCAGAGAACAAAGAGAGCTCATTTTCTGTTTTGGTTCACATTTTAGCTTCTGCTAAATATTTGAAATTCTCACAAACACAGCTTACACCACAGGTAGGTCACTAAACAGTCACTAAATACTAAATCCATACAAATATCTGCGTCCAAATAAATACGACCAGCGAAAAGAGGCTGTTGTGTCAAACACTGTCCATTTATTCTACACCAGAAACTAGAACAGCAAACATCAGCCACATCAAACCGGTCCAAACCGCCAGTTTGTAAGAGAGTTAAAGTGAGTTGTTGATGAAACTACCTCCACCATGTTTGGAGGTTGTACTTTAGCCTGGATAGCGCTCACTGTGAGTTGTTGGTGGAACTACCTTCACCATGTTTGGAAGCTGTGATTTAGCCTGGCTAGTTTTCACTGAGTTGTTGATGAAACTGCCTCCACCATGTTTGGAAGCTGTACTTTAGCCTGGCTAGCTCTCACTGTGAGCTGCTGTGAAACTACCTCCACCATGTTTGGAGGCTGTACATTAGCCTGGCTCACTCTCCTTGCGAGCTGTTGAGTTGTGGGGGAACACAAGTGGGCGATTGATCTGAAAAAAGTTTCACTGTGGGGCACTGTGGAACCAGTGGTGCGGTGGTCCTACCTTGTCCAGGACGTCATAGGACTTGTTCAGCAGTGCCCTCCAGAACTTGGCTGTGGGTTTTTCTGCATTCTCCTCTACGCACTGAGCCACCGTGTGAATGTAGCGCAGGTTCTCCTCCAACAGACTGCATAGACACACATTGAAATGTACAGAGGCCGCCAACAGCCATCAACACCCATGAACCCCCATGAATCTTCAGGACCCCCACGATGAACAAACTGTGCTTTAGACTCTTACCTTTGCTGAAGGTTCTGCAGAGCTTTTTCAGTCAAATCCTCACAATCGGCCACCTGAACCAGAATCAGAACCAGAATCAGAGACCAGCGTTCAGTGGTGGGGTTTATTCCTCAGCTTCTTTATACTGAACCACAACAGTAGAGAAAAGCCAATGGGTTTCATTACCTTTCCCACGAAGCTGCTGGAGGCCAGTAGCTGGGCCATGAAGGACACGGAGAGGAATTTGAAATGCCGGAGCTCTTTACCACTGTGGGTCTCCACGCTGAAGATCAGATCCGCGGTGCTCTCCTCCTTCTTCTGTCCTCTCGTTCCTCTTGCCCTCCTCTTGTCTGGGACTGCGGAGAGGGCGACATGCCAGAGATGTTTCAATTACCCACACTAGCGAGTTTGAACTGTCGCTACTGTCTTCTACTAGATTCTGGTGGAACATTGCTGTGAGGATTTGATTGCATTGAGCGACAAGCGCGTCGATGAGGTCAGGATGTTGAATGATGATGATGATTATGATCATGATCACCACCCCACCTCATCCCCAACTCCCCAAGTATTGGATGGAGCACCCCTCTAGCCCACGCCTGGCATCAGGTACATGTTTATCTTCTCCAGAGAGTCCGACTGCATATTTTTGGAGGGGTGTCCACAGATATTTGGATATACTGTATATAATACAAGTCAAGCCCAAATAGATGGTGTCTCTCTTACCCTCCTCTTTGTCCTGTGGTAGGGCCATGAGGAACTGCAGGATCTTGGTGAGAGAGGTGAGCTGCTCATGAACCTCGAACTCACAACACAAGGAGATCCAGAACTCCTGATCCCGCTCCAGAGCTGCCTCCTGCAAAACACAGCCAAACCATCAGTACACAAAGTCTCAAAAAATGCCAAAATATTAGAACAGACCGAATTTGACCAATGGTAATTATTATTTTTGGTTATTATGGGTGTCATTAACCATCACGGTCTGATGAACAGGGATTTCTGCTGAGCCTTACAGATGGTAGGGTCAGAATTTGGCATGGTCAACAGCACAAATCCATGGACTCAGCCTGCTTGTGTCTACAGTCCAGGCTGGCGGAGATGGTGTAACAGGGTGGCGAATGTTCTCCTGGCACACTTTGGGCTGTCAATCACAGCACTGTTGCTGACCACGTACACAGTTTGACCATCTAACGGCTACTTCCAGCATGAGGATGCACCATGTCTCTGAGCAGACGCATCTCAAACAGGTTTCACGGACTGGTTTCACGGACATGACCCACTAGTCCCACTAATCTGAAGAGCTGAGGCTGTATCCGTCTCTCTTCCCACATTCCCGCTCACCTTCTCTGCTCCGGCGGCGCTGAGGGCGGTGTGCTGTTTGAACAGGAGCAGCAAAAGGACCCAGAGGAAGCGGGCCGGCCCCAGCGTATCCAGCAGCTGCTTGAGGATGGGCAGGCGTCGGTGCTCGGGCACGTGCGGAAGAGCGTCGACGAAAACGTGCGCGATCCGGGTCACCACGGCCTCCATCTGACCCTCCGGCTGAGCACCACCGGCCTCGTGAGCCTTGTGGAGGAGCGACAGACACACAGACAGACGTGTGGAGATCAGCGGCAGAGTCAGCGAGTCGGACCCCTTTCCCTATCGGACATTGGTTTCACTTACTTGGATCAGTGCGGGAATGACTGTCTGCACGGTCCTGCTGATGACCTGGAAGCTGTAGGAGTCGTCCAGACGCATGATGTTGGCTCCCATGAATGTGAAGATGGGCATGATGTTGTGCAGAACTTTTTCCTGAACAACAAAAGAGGGGCAGCGGTTTCATGGACCAGGGCTACTTTATATATAAACAAACAAACAAACAAACAAGTGTGTGTTACTCACAGGAAAGATTCCAGCCGCGGTGCCCAGCAGCAGCAGCGCATGGTGGTGTGTTTGAGGCATCTCGGACGTCCTCACGCACTGCACCACCAGCTCCACGCTGAACTTGTCCTCATCCAGGACGTCTGGAACAGAAAACAGAGCCTCTGCTAAGTTTGGCTGACTTGAGGGGTCTGATCACGGCCATGTTGCCGCGTACCCACCCACCCTCGACCTTTGGCCGACACAACAGGATACGCATGCAGTCCACAAGGCGCCGTTCTGGCACCTAGCCTTCATTGATGGCATCAGCGACCTTTTCGGGGGGCCATGACCCTTCTTGGAGCACTTTTGGACTGTTCGGACCCAGTTGTCGAGAACATCAGTGTTATGGGGTACTAATGTTATGGCTAATCGGTGTAATTACCTTTCAAGTGTACGTACCACAAAAGCGAGAGCCTTTACCTTTGCTGATGGGCACTCCCTGCGGGGAGAGCTTCTGACACACGTTGAGGAGGACGCTGAGGAGCAGCTGCTTGGTGTACTCGATGTTCTCCGGCTCCGCAGACACCTCCAAACACCTGAGGCGCAAAAAACACCACAACAACCTTCATCCACCCGAAAGCAGACACCACAATCTGGCTTATAAGGAGACCCTCGAGCCAGTTCTCGCTGGCTGTACCTGGAGAGAAGGCTGAAAAGTGTCGGCACCAATATCTGAGCCCTCTTCAGCTTCTTCTTGTGCTGCAGGAGCTCCAGGATCAGGGTGACTCTCGGCCAGGACACAGCTTTTTCTTCTGGCGGGACGTCCTGCGCTTTCCTTGGGATGGAAAAAAAAAAAAAAAACAGACAGATGTCGGCATGTTGGTGCAGCCCTGTGAACGTAGCTCGGTCAGCCATGGTCAGTTCAGGCCACTCACTTGGGCTGCGCTTTGCTCCGCCGAGTCTGCTGCACACTTCCGGACACTTTGGGCTTTTCCACAGGAGTCAGTTCGTTAGCCACCAGCTCTGCATCCACAGCGATCTGCAGAGGATACGGTCACGCGGTCAGTCAGACACCAATGGACACATCCAGAATGGGAATCCAGGATTTCCATCGGAGGATCCGCGGCAACGCTCACTCACCCCTTTGAAGACACTGTTGATGGTCTGGGAGCAGGCTGGGGTTTTGCTGTCCACCAGCAGGTCGAACATCACTCCCAGGATCCTCTGCTGGATCTTCTCATCGCCCAGGGCCGCAAAGAAGGGCTTGGTGATCTGGGTGGAGCAGAAACACAGGAAACACAACCACTCCCTCATTATGGTGAACCCTAGAGAACGGCTATAGAGGGTGGTTACCCGCCAAGCAACACCATAGCAACCAACACCTGTACCGTAGCAACACCATAAAGACACCTTAGCACCCATCACCTATACAGTTGCAAGACCTTGAAAGCCACCACAAAGCAACATCTTAACAACCAACAACTATACCATAGCAACACCCTAGCACCCATTACCTTAGCAAGCAACAGCTATACTAAAGCACCACTGGAAACACCTTAGCAACCAACAATGATACCATAGCACACCCATCATCTAAAGTTGCAAAACCTTAGCCATCACCAAGCAATACCTTAACAGCTAAACTACTATAGCACCACTAAGCAACTGCTTAGCAACACCTTAGCAACCATTACATGTACAGTGGCAAGACCTTAGCCACACTTTAGCAACCAACAGCTATACCATAGCAACCAACAATGATACCGTAGCAACACCTTGCCACCCATCACCTAGAGTTGCAAAACCTTAGCCATCACCAAGCAATAACTTAACAACCAACAGCTATAACACCACTAAGCAACTACTTAGTAACACCATAACAACCATTACCTATACCATAGTAACCAATAACTATACTATAGCACCACTAAGCAACTACTTTGCAACAACTTAGCAACCAACAATGATCCCATAGCAACACCTTAGCACCCATCACCTATACTATAGCTAGACCTTAGCAACCAAGCAACAACTTAGCAACCAACAGTAATTCCAAAGCATCTACTAAGCAGCTACCTAGCAACCCCTTAGAAACCAACAATAAAACTGTAGCAACACCCAAGCACCCATTACCTGTACCGTACAAAGACCTTAGCCACCATCTAGCCACACCTAAGCAACAAACACCTACACCACAGCAACCACTAAGCAAATACCTAGAAACACCTCAGCAACCAACAGCTGATGCCGTAGCTACCTTAGCAACCACCCAGGAACACCTGTCTCACAGCAACATTGCTGAGCTGCACTCACACTAGCAGCTTCACCAGTATCACTAATATCACTGTATACGGAAGCGCCCACCTGCTCCAGGGCAATGATCTGGAAGCTGGCGATGTGGGGGTAGAGCCTGGAGGAGGTGCGCATAGCTGTGACGAAGAGCTCCAGGCTGCGAGCGTCGCGCGACAGCAGTCCTGCCGACGCCTCGGTATACTTCCCCAACAGCAGCTGCAGAAACAGAGCCTCGTCCAGCAAGAAGACCGCCGTATCCGGAGAACACTGCTCCAGCAGGCGCTCCACAGCCGGCAGGAGGATCGACAGCACCGACTGGAGGAGAGAGAGATTGAGAGAGACCGATGGACAAAAGTATTGGGACAACTGCTTCATGCATCATTTCTTCTTCTGAAATGAAGGGTTTTAAAAAACGAACTGTCTCTACTGTCCAGGGGAAAAAAGACTTCCTACTAGATTCTGGAGGAGCACTGCTGTGAGGATTTGATTGCATTGAGCAACAAGAGCATTAGTGAGGTCAGGAATGTTGGACGATCACCACCCCACCTCATCCCTAGCTTGCCAACTCATCCCATTCAAAAGTACTGGATGGAGCACCACCATCCATCATTCCAGAGAACACAGTTAGTTCCACTGCTCCACAGCTCAATACTGTGGGGGGCTTCATACCCCTCTAGCCCACGCCTGCCATTAGGCAGCATGGTGCCAGTAGGGTCATCATGTTCATCTGCTCCAGAGAGTCCTATTTTTTTGGCAGTACTTCTCTACAGATGTGCATTTTGTCAGCAATGGAAGCAACTTAAGTAGTTAAATACATTCGTTAGAAAGGGTGTCCACAAACTTTTTTTTTTTTATCCTATGCGGTCTAAAGGGACCATATATTTTAGCTCTAGCGTGCCAATAGTGCCCCCTTGTGAACCCCTGGTGTACTGGCAGGCATCATGAGGCTCGGCCCGCCCTGGACCACCACTGTGCCCACCACTGTGCCCTTCAGCTTGTGTTCTCCCCACAGCTTAGCGCCTACATATACTGTATCACCATGCGTTCAGTATATATACAGTATATAGTTTCAGTATATAGTCGATGTGTGTGTGTGTGTGTGTGTGTGTGTGTGTGTGTGTGACCGGTACCTCTCCGTTGACGTCCCGCAGGGCTCGCAGCAGCACCTTGGCCATGTAGGACGGGCAGTCGGGAGCCTGCACACACTGCAGCAGCTGCTCTATGGCCAACAGCAGCTTGTTCCTGCCTTTCACCTTAACACTCACCGCCTCCTCATACAGCCTGGACAGAGCCTGCAGCCACAAACACACGACGTCAGCAAGAACACACATCACGTCATGTCATAGAAGATCATCGATATTGTGGTGCAAAAACACCATTATGTCAAAAAATGGAGATACAGGGCTTTTGCAGAACAGTGCCGATATAGGGACTGGCGGAGAGTTACCTGGCTGAGGTAGGCTGGGTCTGCGATCAGCTCCTCGGCTGCACTGAGCAGTCTCTCCACCAGAGGGCAGTATGGAGAGGAGGTGACCCCAGCGAGGGTCTGCAACACAGCCAGCGCCGCCCTCCTCACCTCCCCCACCCCGCAGCTCACACACGCCAGCAGGGACGGCACCACTGTGGGCAGCAGAGAGGAGTTTGGGGTCAGTGAGGAAAGCGCGTGCAGAGTTCATGAACACTAGTTGAGGGCGGAGCTGCCGCAGTACCTGGTGAAGAGGCGGAGGCCAGCAGGTTGAGCGTCTTCGAAGGGACGGCGGTCAGCAGCGCCTTCGCCACGTACAGAGCGCGGGTCTGCAGCAGCGCACACACTCGGACCTCCAGCTGGTCGCCCCGGTTAGAACTGTAACCCCACAGCAGGGACAGAAACTTGAAGAGATGCTCTGGTTCGGGGAGGTGCACCTGGGAACCCACACAGAGGGCAGGGGAAAGAACAGTCACACACTGGAAATAGCCAAGCGAGTAGAAGATGAACTCCAGGAGGAGCACCAGGCAAGCGTTTTGAGCTCTCGTAACTTTTACCAAGCTCTCTCAGATCTTAATTTGCTCGTTAGGGCTGAGGCTGGTTCACGGCCATTGTCAGGAAAGGCCAGGTGAACACCTCCTACTCCTCAAACCTCATCCCAACAGTCAGCAGCCATGGCTTAGCTCCTCCAAGCAGCTGCCGAGCACTCTGAACAGTCACAGAACTGACGCCCACACAGCAGGAGAAGACTATAAGACGATAGCTAAGATAGAGTGCTTTCGGTAGAGGTCAAGCTGAGGTCTGGAAGCTTGCTAAAGCTGCTAAGCTTTTAATGTTTACATGCTGCTGGTGTCTTACCTGTAGCAGGAGCTGCATGAGGGCCCTAAAAGAGGAGGCCAGAGGGCCCTGACCGGCCCCAGACACCACCACGTCGAACACACGGCACAGCAACTGCAGGTAGCAGCACGTACTCGCGTCAAGTTTCTCGGGGTTCCACCAAAGGTCACCTGAAACACACCGCGATTTCTTCAGATGGTTTGTTGAGTTTTTCCTCCAGTTGGGTTCTGTAACCCAACTGTGCATTCCTAGCTCCCCCTAGAAGGGTAAGCCTCAACACACGTCACACAAGGCCTCGTACACAGCCAGGCAGCCGACCTGCTTCACCACCAGCAGACGCCGATGCCAACAATCATCGCTTTAACAATGACGAGGGGAGAGAGCGTCATCTACCCACCCAGAGAGAGCACAGCCAATTATGCTCTCCCAGACTCTGGCTGCTGATGGCAAAGCAGTGTGGCTCAGGATTCAGACTTGCGACCCCCGGGCCATAGTGGCAGCGCAAAAGACCTCTGCACCATGTGTCCTCAACCTGCTCTCCCAGTGTGATGGGGAGAGTACTAATGAGTGGGTTGGGTAATTGGGAGGGAGGGGGAGGGAGCCTTACCTTTGAACGAGGACTCTGGGCATTTGAGAACGTTGATGAAGAGCCGGAGCAGAGTGAGGAGGAGCAGGCCGTGCTCCCTCTCTGCGTTCTCTCCAGCCTGCCGTCTGGAAAGGAAGTCCCCCAATACCTCGTACACAGGCAGAAAGGCCACGTCCTGGCCTTCACCGGTCAGCTGGGGAGGAGGGGTGAACAGAGACTAACGTTAACAATGGGCATGAGCTGATGCCACTCTAGTGAGTCCACCTGATCTCAATCCTTTGAAAACAATATGACGGAGATGTGTTTCAGGGGCAGAGCATGGACAGGCCAACTGGAATTTAGTCAGTATTAGTGAGGGTGTAGTGACCTGTGCTGCGTCCAGCGTGTCCAGCCGTTTCAGAGCAGGCTCCAGCAAGCTGAAGAGCGTCTGGGCCGTGTGGAGATGCTGACTCTCACTCAGAGAGTCCAGAGCCTGGAGGAGAGCGTGACTCAGCACCACGAATGCAGCCCTCTCTCGAACACCACTGCCCTGCCTGGCCAGCAGTCCGCACACACTCTCAATCTGACCACAAACACACAAAGATACGCTAATTCAGAACGAGATCTCCGAGGGAATATGTTCTCACGCTGTGGAGAAAAGGCTGAAGGTCAGCGCCACAGGGGAAAAATCTAAAGGGCGCTTGTAGACCCTCGACCCATCAGAGGTATGGACGCGATTCTTACAGTGCTGCGTTTGGCCGACGGCTCCATGCTGGACAGGTTTTTGGACAGAGTGCTGATGAGCACCTGGCTGGCCACGCCCACGACACCAGAGGGAGGAGTTTTCTGCAGAACGTCCTTCAGCACTGTCGAGACACAAACACACACACATCCACATTATTAGCGTATTCTAGTATTATAGCAGCCGGAGTCTGAGAGAGCACAATTGGGTGTGGTGGTGGTAGATGGTGCTACCTCCCCTCCTCACGCTAGCTGGTGTGTTGGAACTGGGGACTTGGTGCTTTCCACAAAGCATATCGGCTGTCCGAATAATACCGCAGTTTTAAAAAAATAGGCGACGGCTGGCTTAACATGTGTCGGAGGAGATGTGCTGGGGGGAGGTCTAAACGAGCAGAAATTCCATTACATGGCATCTTGTGAAAATAGCCTTTGAGGGCCTTTTAGGCTTGGGTTAGTTTTTTATGGGAAAGGAGGCGGTTTCTGCTTGAAAATGACTGGAGCATAAGCAAGCTTCTATCTTGGGTAACCTTGTGTATTTTCTTTGAGGCTCTTGGCCACAAGGGGATGATCTTGTGGATGTAAAGTTATGCACTATAGATATATCAGCCAATTGAATCAGATCTGGCTCTTCTGACAGGCTTCCTGAGACAAAGTTCTACCATCCTCTCCCAAAGCGTAGTGCCTAACCGGGATATCATCGCCATCATTCACGGCTGAAGCTCAAATACCTTCTTGTTCCCTATGTAGTGCACTACATTCCACTGTTTAATGACCAATGTAGCGCACTACATAGGGAGCAGGGAGATATTTGGGATGTAGCTCGTAAAAAATAGTGCGGCTCTGCTAGGGAGATTAGTTAGAACATTGTTGCTGTTGTCCAAAACAGGAGGAGCATTTCTATTGGTCCATTTGTCATGCTTAGGTTTGGCTGTTTATGATGATGATGATGGGAACAACATCCCTATTAGAACTAGTGTGTGTGTGTGTGTTTACGTACTGTCAGACCAGCCCGTGGTGAGAGGATGCTGGGTCATTAGGCGGGTCTCAGAAACACACCGAGCCAGCGACGGCTCTGTGGACTCTGGCTCGGTCACCAGCAGGAAGGGCAAGAGCTCCCAGCCAATCCGTGCCCTCAGGTCAGCGCTGGTCTCACTCAGACGTGGGTCATCAAGTACTCGGATAGCCTCCTTCAACACCGTACACCTGCAGGTGTATGACGCATATGCAGCTGCTTATTTCATCCTGAAGAGGGCACAATATCACCCTATACTGAACTGGACTCGGCGTGTGTCTGCCATACGCACCACTGTGTGGAGTTCGACGGCTGGATCCGGTTGAGAAGAGCAATCAAGCCAGAAGCGGTGTCGTCTGGATCCATCCGATCAGCATACAGCTGGTCAGCCATAATCAGAAACAACAGTCAACCCCCCTCCATTCTCAGAGGTCAGAGATCACTTAATTAACAGGGAAGTGCGTAATTATGTGATCATGTGATCATGTGTTATCAGAGTCAGAGTGGAGGTTGGGTGGTGTGAACCTGAGAGAACCTGTTCTACAGTGGAGGTGAACGGAAGCAGACGTCTGAAGCTCTAAAAGCTCTAAAAGTTCTTCCACCTAATGGTGATGAAGACACTGCCCGATGCCCGAGACACCGTTCTACCAGAGACGATACCACAGACGATTCTGACTCCAAAACCTGCTTTTAAAATCGCAGATCATTAAAATGGTGGAGGGATACATACTGCTTACATACTACTGGGTGTAGTGCGGCAAAAAGTAGTCCCTAAAGATATATAAACTATATTAGTTGCCATTCTCCAGTGTTTTACTGTCATCATCAGCAGTCCATATAAAACTCGTGTAGGTTCCCTGGTGGGTTCGGATAGTGATAAAAATAAAAAAAGGCTATATTTGTGCTGTAGTCATGGCGACCGACGCCTGGCTTTTACTACAGTGAAGCTCAATTTCACACCAAACTCCACTCTGAACTCCTCTCTTTTCCGTAGATAACGTAGCCCTGTACCTGCAGGGCTGAGAGCGCAGACAGCACGACCTCGGGAGCTTCATCCTTTATCCTCTCCAGCAGCGCGTCCTTCAGAAAGGCCTCGTCGAACCCCTCCTGCAAGCACACACACACACACAGACACACATTTACACACACACTTATACAATGAATGGATATCTATGTAATAATAATAATAATGAGCTTTATGTATGTGACTGCATTACACTTCACTCCACAGGAAAAAAGGTTCTAAGAAAGGGTTCTTTGACCCTATTAGTTGCTATATAGAACCTCCGTTCAACATGTTCTATAAAGAACCATCTGCAAAAGGGTTTCTAGCAACGCAGTGGTGATCTAGAGCCATGTTCAACCAAGCAAAGCACCATTTCAGCATCCAAACGGTTCTCTGCCTTTACTAAAGAACCCTTGATAAGTAATGTAAGTATGTGCCTACACACCTGTCCAGAGGTGAGGATGTTTTTCAGGTGATCTAGAGCCATGTTCCTCACGGAGGACAGCGGGTGGTTAAGGCTGAGCATCAGAGACGTGTCCGAATCAGCCAGAACCTGAAGACATAGACGCATATAGTGACCATGGTGGGCACAAACAAACACGGGAGGTAAGTAAACACACACACATCTGAGCGTACCTGGTATTTGCCGCAGCTTAGAGTGAGCGAGAGGAACTGGTGGAGGAGGCTCTTCTGGTGGTCCGAGGTCAGCTCACCCACACGACTCTCCAGAACAGCGTCCAGAGCGCCGGGGTATCTGCAACACCGCCGACAAGGGTTAAAGCTCAAGGATAGTCCTTGTTTATGTGATATCTGCCCTTTCAAGCCTATTAGCCCCACCCACGTTTCAGGCCAGACTCAGGCTCTTTGAATGCAGAAGCATGCAGGACAGCCAATCAGAACAGAGCTCAGAGAACAGAGGCGTAAATAACCCAAACCCGACCCAAGGCAGGGCCTGATGACAGAACTCACCTGTGCTCAAAAAGTCTGACGAGTGGCTGGACCATCTGATCGAGCGAGGAGACGGCGTGACCGCTTGACACATATTCTTCCAGGAGGAGCCTGCAAACACCAACCAGAATCAGAAAGGGATGCGATTTTGAAGCACGTGCACTATATGGACAAAAGTATTGGGACACCGGTGTATCCTGCTTTTGTTGGAGTAGCCGTCTCTACTGTCCAGGGAAGAAGGCTCTCTACTAGAACACTACCCCAACTCATGGCATGGCAGGTTCATGTTTATCTGTTCCATTGAGCCCTTTTCAATTGCCAATACTACTCCACAGGGACTAGGCAAGCTGTGTGTGTGTCAGCAATGAGTGCAACCACAAGTATCTGAACGCATTCATCAGAAGGGGTGTCCACAAACATTTGGACACATAGTGCACAACTAAACACGCAGTCTGCTCGCCATGAATAGGGGTTAAAACAGAGCTCACCTGGCCACCGTGTTCTCCAGGCCGCTGGTCAGAGGAAGCGTCTGGAGCACTGACTCCAGCAGCTGTCTGTGAGGCACTCTGTCCGGACCCCCGTCCTGCAGCTCGTCTGGACCAAAGCAGAACAACAAGCCTTAATTCATTGAAGAATTTGACAGTTTGGGGCGAAATATAGAACTATCATGATTGATTACTGATCACCTAAGAGATGTTTGGTATCCGACATGATGCTAGGCTAACACTGCTAACAAACCCTGGACTTAAGACTGTCACCAGTACGGTCATCTTCATTGCTGGCCTTCTTAAAAGACCCCGATTACTCAATAATCTGCAGATAATCTGTGAATTATTAATGTAATCGATG
Organism: Salminus brasiliensis; assembly: GCF_030463535.1. Lineage (NCBI taxonomy): Eukaryota > Metazoa > Chordata > Actinopteri > Characiformes > Bryconidae > Salminus > Salminus brasiliensis. Next base: position 30,873,708 of record NC_132899.1, on the reverse strand, counting down.
GCGTAAGCACAGACCACCGCAGAGGGGACGTCCACAGCTTACCAAAACACCACAAGAACAGATGTTAACAAACTCCCTAAGGTATTAAACACTTACCGTTCTGTGTGACGGCGGCGTGAATGAGATGTGGTAGCAGGTACCGCAGTACAGGGCTGATACTGTAGGATGCCGCTATGGCCTGCAGGGTGGGCACCAGAGAAGGCACTGCACAAAGGTACCCAAACGGCCTGAAGGACAAAAGCCAAATTTTACAAAGAAACTGTAATTAAAAATGTGGTATAAAACATTTACATTTACATAATTGTATTTATTAATTTCCCAATTATTTATATTAATTAACTTGAATCCAAGAAAAGGGAAGAAAACGTCTCCGAACTTACTTTGGCCCGACGACCCCTTCCTTCTGGTTCTGCAGGAGGACGACGAGGCAGGACAGGCCCTCAGTGGTCAGCGCCGGACCTCTGCCCAACGACCGGCTCACCTGGACAGCCAGCGAGTCCACCAGCTCTGGCTGCATGACCACCTTCACGGCCAGCTGTGCCACGATCATGTAGGTGGCAGCTTTGTGGTCCACCAGGTCTGATTTCAGACCCTGTGGAAGCAAGGATATGAGCGTTTATTCATATATTTAAATTTTCACCCTCCTGATTGGCCACCCTGTATTGTGCCTTCTTATCATTTTAGCATGCATGGGTGGGGCTAAACTGACATGCAAGAACAAGGTGGGTTTGGAGACATGGCGAAACCAGCTAAGGTCAACTAAGGTCAACAAGGTCGACCTCTGTTCTGATTGGCTACCGTGTACAGTGCCTTATTTAGAAAGCAGTCCGGGTGGAGCTAAAGTGCTGTAGCTGAACAGGCAGATGTGCACAAATGGGGCTGAAATCCCAGGCCTTACCAGTTGTACGTAGGGAAGCAGCTTGGCTACAATGGAATCCGTGACCTTCTCCACGGCCTCCAGAGCGGGAACGATGGCCGCCGCGTAGAAAGAAAACATCACCCGCAGCTGGGCGCAGTGTCCGTCACGAACAAACTCCGAGTAGGCCTACGAGCACATGGACCACGTTAACGAGGTTCCAGCACTCTAACACCAACCTTTAAGACCTTAAAACCGACCTACCTTCACTGATTTAGTCACCATGGTGCAGATGAAGTCCATGAAGCCCAGATCTTTATAGCAGTGGGTGAGCAGCGTGGCTCTGGCCAGAGGAACTCCTGGTTTCTGTTGAGAGAAGCTGTATTAATTAATGAAGCTGGGTGTTTCCAATAAGTGGCCAGCGATTGGCCAGGAAGCACAAGGCAGGGCTTTCTAATAGAGCATAGAGCGTTCACCTGAAGTCCATGCAGCCAGTGCCATCTGTGGGTGGGGTCGTCAATCTTGAAAAGCTGAATGACTCTCACGAACAGCTTGGTATCGTGGTACGGCAAGGCACAGGCGATCAGGCTGTCTTGGTTGTACAAGTGAATGTGGAACCTGAAACACAGCGGAGAACATGAACACAAACCCACTACTCAGCACTTTTCACTGCACTGTATCGTGGAGCCTCCAGCAGTTCCCATCGTGTTGTTGTGATGTTCTACCTGTGTATGAGCCACTCCAGACACTTCAGAGCCGGCTTGAGGAGGAAGTAGGGGGACAGGCGGGTGAGGAAGAGCGAGATGCTCTTGTCCAGTTTCTGGTTGACCTCTTTGGACTGCACGCTTCGCTCCAGGCTCACGGACGCGTCGCTGAAGAGAGTCTCCTGGAACTCATAAAACGCTGGTTCGATCCCCAGCAGCTCCTCCAGCCCCGTGCAGCCTGGGGCAAACGAGACACAACATCGGTCACAACACGTCGCTGACAAACTCGTCGTCACTTCACCTCCAGTGCAGATTCCTCTCAGACCAGGCACAGACCAACCTGTGATTTAGGCCCAGTAGGAAACTTAGGCCCCTAGTCCCCTAGTCCCAATCCGATCCATCTCAAAAGAGAGCTAATCCGGGCATATTTGTTGGATCAGGTACTGGCTATTTTAACCCACAGTCAGTCCCGATCAATTGTTTTTTCCACTGTGTTCCAGCAAACAGCACCAATGGCAGTCTTAAGCCTGGATTACACTAAACTTTAGCTCCGATTTTGCCCCCGAATTCTCTGGTCGAGTCAGAGCTGGCTAGTCTGCAGATTTTTACGCCAGTCGCAGAGGGAATCGAGTAGACTCAGATTTTTGGCATCACGATCGCATTTCAGACCAGTCCGAGAATCTATATCAAACGTAGTCTGAGCGTAATCTAGTAATCGCGTACTGGTCAGCGACAGCCAATGAAAACTGAGCATGGACAGTGCAATTTTAGGGAGTATTGTGGCGGTTTCTTATTTGAATTTTACATTCCACCTTAAATGAGGCGGCAGCAGCAGCAGCTACATCCTGGCGCAAGTACGTGTCCGATACTGCAGCCCCATTTAAGGTGGAACGGAAATTCGTCTAAAAAGCCAACATCTGTCTACGTATGTAGGGTAGCCTCCAGTATGTGCTGCACTATTCACCGCCAACTCCCTCGGCAGCTAATTCCGTCTTCCCACCCACAACCTCACATCAGTTCGGTTCGGTTCAGCAGCAGGTTGGAGTCGTGTAGTGGATGGACCCATACAATCTAGGGACCCCAACCCCCCACCCCTAAAAATCAGCAAAACTCTGTGGGGACGTTTGGGACATACCCGGTCCTGTATAATCTGAGAAGTCCTGTAGTGTAGTGACTGTTAGCAAAACTAGCCTAGCATTTTCTGCACGCGTCAGATCAGTCACTTTTGCCAGGCCGTCCCATAGCTACTATACCATTCATCCCTGTTTTCCATGGTCAAGCTTAACCTCACTTTATTCCAGGGGCAGTTTCTACCCAGAGTGTGTGCTGAGTGGAGCTACAGGGTGGACAGAACAACCGTCCCCCACCAGTGAAGATGATCGAAACCCTGAAGGTGAGGTGATTTATGAGTGGCTTATGTGTGGTACCCAGTGCGTAGAAGCTGGCTCTGTCTAAAGTGGCGGCGTGCTTCGGCTCGAACAGGAGCGAAGCGGTCTCCTTCCGCAGGAACACTTCCGGCGCATTCTGGGGCAGCGCGAGCCGCTTCAGCTGATGGGCTAGAGAGGTCATGTTCAGCACACACTGCCCAGAGAGAAAGAGACGGAGAGAGAGAGAGTATTAACATTTTAACACATTTAAATCAATCAACCAATCAGGCATCGGTCGCCACGACAACACAAACAACACAGCTATTTTATTCGCTATCCAACAAACCCACCAGTGAAACCCTTTCTAAGTAATGTTGATGATGGTAAAATACATTTTCAGTGGGGACTATTTTTTTTTTTTTGCCACGCTGCATGTATCCCTCCACCGTGACTGCATGATTGGTTCAGACGTCTGGTTTCATTCACCACCACTGTGAACAAATCTAACTCTGCTCGTTTCTCTAGAAGGGAGTGTTTCCCACCAAATCCAATCTGATGACTTGGGTCAGGTCTTAAACGTTTACTTATGTGGACAGTTGGAAATTTGGGTGGGGGTTCACCTTTAAGCAACAGTTGTTGTTGTTTTTTTCAGAAGGGGACGTTTTAAAGAAGAGGTAAAAGAGGCAGTTCACCGGGGTCTCCCTCCTTCAACTTCCACCAAAGCTCTAAAACCTTTCTACAGCCAAAATTACAGTGATCTTGAGAACTGACTGCTAGCAACCCTGCTGATAGCCCCCTACTGAGCATCCACAGCCCACCCTGAGCATCCACAGCCCACCCTGAGCATCCAGATCCCCACAGCCCACCCTGAGCATCCACAGCCCACCCTGAGCATCCACAGCCCCCTACTGAGCATCCACAGCCCACCCTTAGCATCCAGATCCCCACAGCCCTTGTAGGTCCTGTTTTCCAGACACAAATAAGACAAGAGCAAAACTACGAGGGCTTTAAATATGGTAAAGGTGGAGCCTTGCTTTGCACATGCTGAGCTCCTGGACTACACCGGTAAACATCCAGCAGACGATCGGGCTAAAAACACACGTTTAATAGATGCTACAAGGTGGCAAACTGGACATTAGCACTAGCTCCACTGTCTGAGGAAAGACCGATCTGCTGGACTGTTAGACACATCATTATTATTATTATTATTATTATTATTACTACTGGATCTGTCCGTTCCACCTTAAATCGTGCAGCAGTTCCCACGCGAGGCCGTTGATCTTACCGTTTAGCGTAAAAGCAGGTGTAATAAGAGTCCTCTGGAGCTTATAAACACTTTATAAAACTCCTAAACCAGCTCAAACCCTCCTCGTGCGCGCTGTATTCCTCCACATGTGCTGCCCACACCGTCGCTGTGCGGTACGCCGCTCAATCCGGGCTCTACTGACCCCCAGCGGCCCGGAGGAGCACTGCAGGCAGTGTGCGGAACACGTTCAGTTTCCACGTGTTACAACATCATGACGTATTCATGGACATGTGACACATGGTATGCTCAGCATCACCGTCAGGGCCCAGACTGTGATAGTATGGGGCAGTGGTGGCTCAGCTGTTGGAGCACCGGGCTGTTGATGACAGGGTTGTGGGTTCGACACCCGGGCTGGGCGAGCTGCCACTGCTGGGCCCTTGAGCAAAACCCTTCACCCTCTCTGCTCCCACCCCCGGGCACCGCAGCAATGGCTGCCCACTTGCCTTGGGTCATGTGTGCTCACTGTTACCGAGTGTGTGAGTGTGTAACACTAATGGTGAATATGGTTGGCTTGTCTTGTTGATAATGAGCTAGCTCTAATGTTAGCTATTGACTGCTAGCCAACTTGCTAACAGTTACTTATCAGCTAGAGATTAGAGGAACCTGAAACCTCTGAAACCAGCAAGCGTTGTACTGCACACTAACCTGAACGCTGATTGTAAGTGGTGTGTTAGCATAAATGCTATGCTAACATGTGACCTTTTTGACTACTACTGCAGCACTGTGGTGTTCAGTAATAGTTAGTTAGCTGTTTATCCAGCACTGTGGTGTTAATGTAGTCCTGATATCCAGCACTGTGGTGTTAATGTAGTCCTGATATCCAGCACCGTGGTGTTAATGTAGTCCTGATATCCAGCACCGTGGTGTTAATGTAGTCCTGATATCCAGCACTGTGGTGTTAATGTAGTCCTGATATCCAGCACTGTGGTGTTAATGTAGTCCTGATATCCAACACTGTGGTGTTAATGTAGTCCTGATATCCAGCACTGTGGTGTTAATTTAGTCCTGATATCCAGCACTGTGGTGTTAATGTAATACTGATATCCAGCACCGTGGTGTTAATGTAATACTGATATCCAGCACTGTGGTGTTCATTTAGTCCTGATATCCAGCACTGTGGTGTTAATGTAGTCCTGATATCCAGCACTGTGGTGTTAATGTAGTCCTGATATCCAGCACCGTGGTGTTAATGTAATACTGATATCCAGCACTGTGGTGTTAATGTAGTCCTGATATCCAGCACTGTGGTGTTAATGTAATACTGATATCCAGTACTGTGGTGTTAATGTAATACTGATATCCAGCACTGTGGTGTTAGTTCAGCTGATATCCAGCACTGTGGTGTTCATTCAGCTGATATCCAGCACTGTGGTGTTAATGTAGTCCTGATATCCAGCACTGTGGTGTTAATGTAGTCCTGATATCCAGCACTGTGGTGTTCATTTAGTCCTGATATCCAGCACTGTGGTGTTCATTTAGTCCTGATATCCAGCACTGTGGTGTTAATGTAGTCCTGATATCCAGCACTATGGTGTTCATTTAGTCCTGATATCCAGCACTGTGCTGTTAATGTAGTCCTGATATCCAGCACTGTGCTGTTAATGTAGTCCTGATATCCAGCACTGTGGTGTTAATGTAGTCCTGATATCCAGCACCGTGGTGTTAATGTAATACTGATATCCAGCACCGTGGTGTTAATGTAGTCCTGATATCCAGCACTGTGGTGTTAATGTAATACTGATATCCAGCACTGTGGTGTTAGTTCAGCTGATATCCAGCACTGTGGTGTTAATGTAGTCCTGATATCCAGCACTGTGGTGTTAATGTAGTCCTGATATCCAGCACTGTGGTGTTCATTTAGTCCTGATATCCAGCACTGTGGTGTTCATTTAGTCCTGATATCCAGCACTGTGGTGTTCATTTAGTCCTGATATCCAGCACTGTGGTGTTAATGTAGTCCTGATATCCAGCACTATGGTGTTCATTTAGTCCTGATATCCAGCACTGTGCTGTTAATGTAGTCCTGATATCCAGCACTGTGCTGTTAATGTAGTCCTGATATCCAGCACTGTGGTGTTCATTTAGTCCTGATATCCAGCACTGTGGTGTTCATTTAGTCCTGATATCCAGCACTATGGTGTTCATTTAGTCCTGATATCCAGCACTGTGGTGTTAATTTAGTCCTGATATCCAGCACTGTGGTGTTAATGTAGTCCTGATATCCAGCACCGTGGTGTTAATGTAATACTGATATCCAGCACCGTGGTGTTAATGTAGTCCTGATATCCAGCACTGTGCTGTTAATGTAGTCCTGATATCCAGCACTGTGGTGTTCATTCAGCTGATATCCAGCACTGTGGTGTTCATTTAGTCCTGATATCCAGCACTGTGGTGTTAATGTAGCCCTGATATCCAGCACTGTGGTGTTAATGTAGTCCTGATATCCAGCACTGTGGTGTTAATGTAGTCCTGATATCCAGCACTGGGGTGTTCATTTAGTCCTGATATCCAGCACTGGGGTGTTCATTTAGTCCTGATATCCAGCACTGTGGTGTTAATGTAGTCCTGATATCCAGCACTGTGGTGTTAGTTCAGCTGATATCCAGCACTGTGGTGTTAATGTAGTCCTGATATCCAGCACTGTGGTGTTCATTTAGTCCTGATATCCAGCACTGTGGTGTTAATGTAGTCCTGATATCCAGCACTGTGGTGTTCATTTAGTCCTGATATCCAGCACTGTGGTGTTCATTTAGTCCTGATATCCAGCACTGTGGTGTTAATGTAGTCCTGATATCCAGCACCGTGGTGTTAATGTAGTCCTGATATCCAGCACTGTGGTGTTCATTTAGTCCTGATATCCAGCACTATGGTGTTAATGTAGTCCTGATATCCAGCACTGTGGTGTTAATGTAGTCCTGATATCCAGCACTGTGGTGTTCATTTAGTCCTGATATCCAGCACCGTGGTGTTAATGTAGTCCTGATATCCAGCACTGTGCTGTTAATGTAGTCCTGATATCCAGCACTGGGGTGCACACACACACACACACACACACACACACACACACACACACACACTCTCACACACACACACACACACACACACACACACACACGTACAGATGTCCAGTAAACCGGCGCGCGCTAGGACTCCGCGAAGGCGCGCAGGCCGCATCCTCCTCCTCTCCGTTGCGCGAGAGCGGCGCAGATCCGCAGCGCAGAGGAACCCGGAGCGCCGAGGATGAGGATGATGATGATCGGAGGAGGCGCGCGGGATTAAAAAAAAAAGGGGGTCACTCGGGCGATCGAGCCGGGGGCTTCGTTTCCGCAGCGTCCGCGCGGGGATGCCCAGACGGCCATGATGAAGACCGACCCCTCCTCATCCGCGTCCGCCAGGGCCGCGCTGCCCTCCCTGCATCCCCGCGATGCCGCGAGCGGCCGCGCCTACGGCTCCAACGTGCACCGCATCAAGAGCCTCTTCATGCAGATGGGCGCGAGCCCGGACCCCCCCGGGGCGCATAGAGCGGCGCGCGCCCCGCTGCCTCGCGCCGGCAGCCTGAATGAGCGCGTGGACCACGGCGCGCTGCTGAAGCTCGGCGCGGAGGGCGCGCAGGGAGGCGCGAGCTCCATCACCCCGTCCATCAGCGCCTCCTCCATCAGCAGCGTCACCTCATCGTCGTCCTCCTCCTCCTCCTCCAAGCTGCAGGAGACCAGGAGGATCTTCGAGCGCCAGGAGGGGGACGACGCCGCGGTCAGCCGGAGCGCCCTGAAGAAGGAGCGGGCCGGGGGTCTCCAGCACGGGCGCCTGGACGTGGTCGCCCGCTTCAACGGTAGCACCGAGTCGCTGGACGGGCTGGACGCCTCCGAGGCTGTGTCGCCCACCGTCAGCCAGCTCAGCGCCGTGTTCGAGCGGGCGGCCGAGCTGCGCTCCAACCTCCACCGCCTGTCCAGGATCAGCACGGGCAGAGCACGGGCCACCCCGACCCAGGAGCACCGGGGGACCCGGAAAGGGCGAGAGCAGGACGGCGCCGCAGAAGACCCAAAGGAGGCTGGGGACGCCGAGCATCAGACAGCGTCCCAACCTCGGGGGAACTCCAACGGCGAGGCCTCAGAGACTGACCCTGCCCGAGTCGCAGAGGCCGAGGTCGACGGGGCGAGTTGGGGCAGCTGCTCCGTCGGGGTGAGTAAGGAGGACAGCGGGGATGACGAGGCCACCCTGAAGGATGATTCGTCGGCAGGGGCCACCCTGGTGGAGGTGAGCATGTACAGCGCGGCGGGGGAGGACTCCGGAGGCAGCCAGCTAGAGGACGAGGACGACGACGATGAGGATGAGGAGGAGGCATATGAGCCCGAGAACACCTGCCTGGAGGTGCCGGGGCTCCCAGCCGAGGAAGAGCCGCCACCGAGCCGCAAAATCCGCTTCAGCACTGCGCCGATTAAGGTGGGTCGCGCTACCTGACGTCAGGTGGGTTTTGTCGCTGGACATTAGCCGAAAAGTGATAGAACACCCCCGGCTGCAGCCAGTCCTCGCGGCGCCAGGGGCTACAGCAAAAACACACCAGCCAGAAACAAACATCTTTGAGGATGCTACGTTAGCGTTAGCGCCCCCTGCAGTTTTTAATGCTCGCGCTCTCACGTCACGCTTTCCATGGGACCGCATCTGTAATGACTCCTGGTTCTCCTCCCGAAATGATGGGTGATGGGTAATCGCTCTCTGGACCAGCTCTGCCGGTGTGAAGCCCAATCTTACCCTGAAACACTGTTAACCGAAATTAGCATGACTTAAACTGGCTAGCTTAGCAAGCCTGTCTTAGTTAGCCTAATTAGCCAGTCTTAGCAAGACCTGTTAGCCATGACAGTTAGTCAGTATTAGCTGGATGTGTCACCATGCTAGCTCTGTTGGCTAGCCAGGCTTAAGCAAGTTAGCATACTAGGCTAAAGTTGGCTAGAATGCTTGTTTACTCAGAGTCATGATTGGCAGCTCTGATCTCTGATTGTAGTGGTTAACTCTGAAATCTGTGCTTGTCTTAAATGATTTGGACAAAAGTATTGGGACACCTGCTCATTTCTTCTGAAATCAAGGCTATTACAAAGAGTTCCTCCTGCTGTGGTTGGAGTAACTGTCTCTACTGTCCAGAGGAGAAGGTTTCCACTATATTTTGGAGGCGCATTGCTGTGAGGATTTGATTGCATTGAGCAACAAGAGTGTTAGTGATGCCAGGATGTTGAATGATTAATCATTCAACCTAGCTTCAGTAGGCTGATTGGATGGGGCTAAACTGCTGTAGGCTGAATGGGTGGGGC